>NC_067117.1:42462940-43062940 GCF_021347895.1 Acanthochromis polyacanthus
TTGTTTTTTTTGAAAGGAGGAAAATGAAGAGCTGCACAGAAAGATTCAGAAATCCTTAACTGATAGAGTCCTAACCTTATCATTAGTGTTTCTATAAAGTTTTTTTTTTGGTCTTTTTTTGTTTTTTAAAGGAAAATAAAGAGCTGTGCAGAAAGATTCAGAAATCCTTAACTGATAGAGTCCTAACCTTATCATTCGTGTTTCTACAGTGTAAAGATTTTTTTTTTTGTTTTTTCAAAGGAGGAAAATAAAGAGCTATCCTTAACATGAAAGATTCTAAACTTATCATTTCAACTTCTACATGCAATTTCTAAAAGAGAGGGGAAGAAAGTTCTCTAAACTAAGAGTTAAAGGTGTGTGGCGATGGAATATGCCACTAAGTGCACTATGCCTGACCAGCTAGACACTGAAAGGAAGGCTACATCTCAGGTCTGAAAGGAGAAGTAGTCCAAAGCATCCGGACCAAGAACAGTACCTCAACAGCCTGGGCGGGTGTAAAATGAGACGGGACGTGCACGATGGGCAGGGTTCCTGTCTCCTCGACCCAAACACCGTAGTGGCTGAACAGACGGATCGGGTCCTGTGGAGAGATGAGCAGAGAGGTCAAAGGAAGAAACAGGTTCAGCTGCTTCACACTGAAAAATGTGTCATTTGTAAGGAGAGAGGTCGTGGTGTCACTTTTATAGCAGAAACATCATGACCCATATTTTCTTGAGGCGATAAAACCTCCACGGAGCTTGTTGTGAACTGTTGTGCTTTAACCTGTTATTTCCCGCATTTTAAAAACCTTCACAGAAATCAGTTCACTGTGCAGAAACATTTTCAGAAGAATACTGACCACCAGCGGGCTGTCATCCTGCACACCAGGGGGGGTGGCTCAGGTCTGGAGCGCGTCCCTGGCTGGCCTGGAGGTTCCTGTGAGGGACAGTTTGTTGTCAGGGATTTTTTCCTTCATGAGCACAAGTGTTACTAAGTTGAAAAATAAGCAAAAACCTTTAGGAGCCCACTGAAAATGTATCAAACAATGTGCAATCAAAATCTATTGAAATACAAACGCTACACTATTTTGCGTAATTATTTCTGCTTCAGACTGGTGGTAGATGAAGATAAAACAATACAGAGAACAAATAAAATGACATTATTTTACTATAGGCCAACTTGTAAACTGTTTGTAAATTCATCATTTTACTTGGAGAAGAATATATTTAGGTGACACTTTTCTCGGTCTCTGGCTGCTGTGTTATAGACACAGAAAGACTCAGCAGCTCTTTAAGTATCAAAATAACTCTGCTGTCATTTCACCGATTCCAACAAAACATTACTCCATAGATGCTGCTTTCAAACACACATCATGAATCTGAAATCATTAAGAGGAGGACCTCCATTGTGGAAACAACAGACGCTGTATTTGTGAGGAGTGTGGTCAGAAAACCTGCATCAATACAGACTGAGTGCTGGAGGGCTTTATAATCTACTCCCACTTAAGGTTGGTTCTTTTAAAAGACACTCTTTCGGTTCCTTCATCCAAACTGGCAAACGGAGGCAGAGTGTGTACAAGATGGAAAGGGTTTGAGCTGAGTTCTTGGGGCAGTTTTGGGGGGAACGCTGGTTCGGATCAGTGAACACAACATCGTAACTGAGGCACCTTGGTCTGAATTTTGTAGCACTTCTTATTTACACATGTGCTCCTGAATATATCTTACGTTTCACACACGTTTGTGATGACTTGCAAACGTCACTGACACCATCGAGTCCTGACTGTAACACACTGTGCTCTTCAAATAGTCCTTTCCTGTATTTTTAAAAATGACTATAGACTAACTTGACAAAATTCACTTGTCTCAAAGTAGACATTTCAGTGTGCTACTGACCTCTCCCGGGGCGGAGGCTTGCTGGGACGTCCTCGCTTGCTGGTACACCTGCACACCAGAGTTGGACATCGGGGGCTGGAGCTGCTCTCGTCCTGGAAATCAGAGTCAGAGTCAGTGTCCAGATATCCCTCTACATCAGAATCA
Source organism: Acanthochromis polyacanthus (assembly GCF_021347895.1). Lineage (NCBI taxonomy): Eukaryota > Metazoa > Chordata > Actinopteri > Pomacentridae > Acanthochromis > Acanthochromis polyacanthus. The sequence goes on from NC_067117.1 coordinate 42,464,956, forward strand.
GAATAATAGTCTGATTCTGATTCTGAGGTGTCTGGTAGGGGGATAAAACTTATCTGAGGGTCTGGAGGGTAATGCAGTGAGCCAGAGGTGGACGGCTGGGGGCTGGTGCTCCTTTGTGGCTGGGCAGCGCGTACCTGTGACAGATAACTTGTGGTCAAACACTGTTGTCTAAAAATGCTGACTGACTGGTGATTTCATTTGGTCATTTGTTGTACTTATTACAGTTACAGTAAGCTATCCTCACAGGAGGCAGCTGTCTGTGAAAACACATTTCAGCAGAGTGTTTAGGACGACTGACCTCCGGCCGGGATGGTTCCTCGCCTCCACGCTGTGAGCCAGAGGTGGTGCAGGGCCGCTTGGCTGGAGGCTCCTGGGGGCTGCTGGGCTGCTGTCCCGCTTTCGCTGGTTAGAGAGTTGAGAGAGGAAGAAGGGGAGAAATTGGAGGAAATTTGTCATTTCATTTCAAGCACAAAAAGGTTTGTTTGTCAAAAAATGTATACATTAGATGTATTAGATTAAAATGAAAAAGATATTCCACAAATCTGTTACATTACTAAATCCAATCCAAATATAATAGCAATGCATTCCATGTTTTACTATTTAAACCTATTTAATAGTCAGCAAAAACTTGTGCATTTTTCTTGAAATAATGAAGAATTCCATCCATCTATGCATAATCTATAAACCACTCAATCCTCTGTTGGATCTCAGCTGACTCAGGGCGAGGGTTCGCCCTGGACAGGTCACCAGTCCATCTCAGAGCTACAGAGGGAGACAGTTTATCAGAAAAAAATGTGTTAATTTTCAAAACAACAACCTTCAGTACCATTAACACAACCCTGAAACATAACGACATTCAAATTACATCATTAAACAGCACATATCTGGGGAGCAAATGCTCAGATCAAACCATGACAGCAGGTGGTGCTTCACAGAAGGATGACTACCCAGTTCATATACATATACAACTGCTTTTATCTGAGTAAAACGGTGAGAGAGAAGTCTTCTCCTTTGCGGCTGTCCTTAGGCGATGTCTCTGCATTGTTTGATCTGCCCTGTGCCCTAAATTTGAACCAGTCCATTTTTTTAACCTGTTTAAAAAGCTTTACATCACCAATTCAAATAATAAAATGCACTTCCTCACTTGTCAGAAAGTGACTGTAGTCCTACATTTTAAGTGAACTGTGATGAATGTTGCAAAATAACTTAAAACTTAAAAAAACAATATTAAAGACTATATTATAAAAATTGAGGTCAACAGACAGAAAACAGCTAGTAAAAGCAACAATTCAAAATGTGATTACAATACATTACACAATACCTTAAAAAATTTTGAAAAATAACATTATTGAGAACTATATCTTAAATATTAAAGACTACAGAATAACAAAAAACATAAGAGAAGGGACAATTTTAAATGCTGTTAATGCCACAAAATACATTAAATACTTCAAAAAATAGATTTTGAGAACTATATCTTAAATAGGAAAGACATCAGAATAATCATTTTATTAAAAAGGTAGTAAAAATGACAGGTTGGATTGTGATTAATGAAACAAAGTACCTTAAAAAGTTTAAAGAATAACAATATTGAGGACTATATCTTAATCATTAAAGACAACAGAATAAAACAACATAGCAAAAGGGATTATTTGAAATGTGATTAATGCTACAAAATACCTTAAACAATTAAAAAAACTTTTTAAGCACTCTATTATCAAGATTAAATTCAACAGAATAATAAAAGAAATTAAACAGCAAAAAGAGACTATTTGAAATGTGATCAATGCTACTACATATCTTAAAAAACATTAAAAATATAACATTATTGAGGACTGTATCTTAATTATTAAAGAAAACTGAATAAAAAAATAATAATTATATAATAATAATTACACATAAATGTGCATTTTGGACTCAGGGAGGCTAATTTTATACTTTAGCTAGCTAACACTAACAAGTTGGCCAACGAGCATCACAGTATATGCTAATGAGCAGATAGCATACAAACAAGTTGAAATCTTAAACAGAACAAAATAAATGAAATACATTTAAATGTTATCAGTGATTAATATTCTTACCTTGTCCATGTCTTGGCAGTATAAAGAAGTCCCGTAGTCCTGTAGATTGTCCTGGTTTTCCTTCTTTCTTGATCAATTAGCTTAATGCTAACCTGCTCTCTCTCTGAGTTCAATCTCAAAATGGCTGATGATGCTCAAGTCACCAAATAAAAACATAGAATCCATAGCAATGTTGTTTACCTTTGAACAAAAATCATTTTACCGTCTCCATAGTAACAATAACAATGTGTAGATGTTTAAGAATAGAATAGAATAGAATAGAATGCTTTACTTGTCTTTATACACATATAATGTAGCCTGTAACAGAGTTATTGACAACTCTTGCGGTGCATACCAGTGGCAGCCCGTGACCAAAATTACCGAGGAAGCCAGTGTGAACAACAAATTAGATTCGGTGTTTTAACTGTTATTTTCATGTAAACAAATCAGCCTACTGTTACAGTAACTTTATTCTACCGACTTCTCATTCATTTCAGTGAAAAAAAGAGGTTAAGTGCTCCAGGGGTTGTTCAGGGAGCCGGTAGACCGGTTAAATAGGAGACATGGCTAGCAGAAAAGCCGGTTAAGCTTGGCACTTCCCGTTAGCCACTCGTTTCTGGCATAGTTAGCTTCACAAAAAGAGCGAGCTTTTCCATTAGCTCTACACTTAGTTAGATTGAGCTTTGGAGTTGGCCTACCGTCCCTTTTGACTTTTAGTTGAACTTCAAATGGAAGTTTTGTGAAGTCATTTTTTACAAGAAACTCAAGGTCCCTGTCACCATCCATTCTCTGGCTGGCTTGATGGCTTGTTGTGTGTGGGCTTGCTGGCGCTTGGCGGGACAGCTGCATTAGTGTGGGTATTGTTCATCACAGTTTGTGATTGGTTGGAAGCCAGATTTGATCTGGCCTCCCTTATGTTTTTTTAATGATGCATCGACCATTAAGCGATGAGCCTTGCTTCAATCTGATTGGCTAATACGGGCTGTTTTTTCTCTAAGGGAGGCAAGGCGAAGCTGACCTCTGTTGGTCTGAACCATAGACAAAAGAGTAAAAGAGTAGACGCCGCTCGGGGTGCTGCGCAGTGAGAAATACGGCCGCCATCTTGGTCCGGTCAGCCGCTCCACTCAGCGCTGTTTGACAGTGCATTTAATCCATCTTAACTCTGAATAACGTGTTTTTTATTTTTATTTATTTTTTTTGCTGCAAACGTCATACATGTAGCTATGATACAGGACAAATGGCTTGGCGTATTTTAATATTCATAGCGGAAATAATAGATGATGATGATAATAATAATAATAATAGGTAATAGAATATTCTAATATTAAGCTCGACTGTAGACAGGTATTTTGCAAACACTCTAAACACACATACACTAATATATGTTAGAGAAGCAGATAATGGCAGTAAAGTCAATTATTTTAATAATTTGAAGAGACAATATATGATTAAGCTATATATACATATATAAACAAAATACTGACTAATGAACACATTAGTCAGTTTTCTGATATATTGACTATATTGATACTCCATACATGATTTATATATGTAATATGATTTTCTCTGATATATAACTTTTATCTATTATAGCCTATATATATGTGAATGATGTTGATAGTCCATCTATGATTTATATATATTCATTTTCTCTGATATATAACTTCTATCTATTGTTTTATATAGGAATATGTGTTCATTAGTTGGTATTTTGTTTATATATGTATATATAGTGTAATCATATATTGTCTCTTCAAATTATTAAAATAATTGACTTTACTGCCATTATCTGCTTCTCTAACATATATTAGTGTGTGCGTGTGTTTACAGTGTTTGCAAAATACCTGTCTACAGTCGAGTTTAATATCAAAATATTCTATTACCTATTATTATTATTATCTATTATTCCCGCTATGAATATTAAAATACGCCGAACCATTTGTCCTGTATCATAGCTGCATGTATGACGTTTGCAGCAAAAAATAAAAATAAAAAACGAGTGAAAATCAGTTTAATATTCAGAGTTAAGATGGATTAAATGCGCTGTCAAACAGCGCTGAGTGGAGCAGGTGACCGGACCAAGATGGCGGCCCCACGTCTCGTCAGCCCCAATAGGCAGTAGCGGTCGATGCGGCGTCTACTCTTTATTATGTCTATGGTCTGAACAGACAGACAGCGCAGAGGGCATGAGAGACGTAGTGTAATGCACAAAAAGAGCTTGACAAGAGGGGCGCTGTTTTGCTCCTCACAAAGCAGAAATGCCTGATGTAGTGCTTTGACAACAAGGAATGACAAAAATATAAAACATGAAATACATAGTGGTGAAGATTATTTATATTTTTTCTTTCTTGCATATTTTTTGGGGAAGCCAGGCTTCCCTTGGCCTCCGTGAAAAACCGCCACTGGTGTATACTGCACCAATTTAAAACGATAATAAAAAAGTATTGAATAATCTGCAATTAGGAGGCAGACATAGCATCTCAGTATTACTAGTTTTATTGTTTTTTCTTTACTTTCTTTTTTTTTTTTTTTGGTAGTGTCTACAGATACAGACGTAGCCGTAGCCTGTGGCCTACGGATACGGCACTTTCCCTTACAATAAATATTAATGAGACGTACATGAATATTAATGAGCCGGCTGATGAACGCGCTTTGTGATTGGCTGGTAATCCGACGCACAAAAAATATTAATGAGCCGGTTTAGTAATCCGAGTGATGAAGGCGCTTCCGTGATTCGAGGTGAATCTGCGTGCCGAGTCTGTCATGTCAGTCATCTGCTGTTCTCTTTTCTATTGTAGCAAGACTGCAAAGGCCCTGGAATTCCTGAGCTGATCAAAACTCAGATAAGCTCTCCCTCTCCAGCACTGACCAACACCCATCTCTATAGGAGGATTGAGACATTTGTATTTCTGTAGGTTTTCATTCACAGAAGGATGGAACTCCTGTGAACATTTAAACCCCTGGAATAACTTCTTCTTTTAAAAGACAATGACTTTCAATTATATGCTATGGACGTTTGTTTAATGAATTTTCATGCTAAAATCCCTTTTCAGCTTCAGGAGACCCTCAGTCGGAGACGTCTCTGCATTCCACAGATCAGATAACAAGTCGTAAAACTTTATGGCAGAAGGCTGGAGTCACCCTCTCCCTCTCTTTGACTGAAACAAAGAGACTGGAACTGAACTTAAACAAAAACACTTGCCAAATTAATATTTCTATATGCATTTGGTTTTTCCAGATTTACCACAGTTACTCACAGTGTTTCATCTATGTCATATTTGAAGATCATATTGCATGTCTGATAGAAGTCGATTTATTAATTTGTGATGTTAATCATTTCTTCCCCAGGATACTATGATTTTGGAATGAATTCCCTTATTAACCTCTGAATTTCCTCTCCATTTAGGTTGAATGATGACCATTGTATTTACCTGTTACCAAATCTCTGACTTGTTGTTATATTCTCACTGTGATACATATTTTTAATGTCATAAACATAAACATATAGTTATGAATGAAATGATTCACATCATATGAACATATGTATTAATCTACACATTTCACTTTCACACAACTGAATATGGTGGGATAGACAGATCGTGTTTTGCGCGTTTAATATCATATTTTAATCCATTCTGGATTCCTCTTTCTTCTCTACTCTGTGAGAACAAAGAGATTCCAAATTCCACCAGACTCGCGCCTAAAAGTTCTCTCTCTCCACCCAGGTCCTCCCCTTAGCTGGACCCACAGATAAAGTCAGCCGTAGCCCACATCATCGCACTCTCTTACTCTCTTACCGACCCTCTCTCTTACCGACTCTCTCTCTTACCCCTCTCTTCCTGAGAGGCCAACCAAAGTCTCTCATTATTTTCTTACCTAAAGCGCGTTTTTTCTATCTTTGAAATTCCCTCACCATCTAAGTTTGTTAACTATTTATCTTTTAACATTTTTGTAACTTAAGGAGACATTTTGCTCGTTATTTGTTTTAATCTGAAGAACCGATTCAGAACCAGCATTTATTTTTCTTAACTTTGACAATTTTTCATCAACACCCGTTTTTCTTGGCTAAAGCCTGAGAACCATCATTTTTAAGCCAAGCAACACTCAGCTGAGACCTGTCGAACCAGCCCATGACGGTTCACTTCAATAACTCCAGCTGAGTTTGCTCTGATTCCATTCTATGGGTGATGTACTAACCGCTTGGTCATTTAATTCATTTAATCAATTTATTCTTTTACAAATCATTAGAATTCTTAATCCAAATTACCGGTTACCTCGTCAGGTTAGCTCTGGCTAATCCTCACCATATTTCCTTCTCTCTCACACCTACTTCCACATCTCTCACACATGCACACACCACAGACACACTCCCACATTCCACACATGCACGCACACACACACACGTAGTCCTGCACACACACACACACACACACCATATCTACATTGTACATAGTTCACTTGTCGTTATTTTCATAGAATAGTTAATAAATACCTCATTATAGACCAAATTACAGTCTTGTGTTTCTTTGTGTAGAATGTGGTCAATTTAAACGAGGATTCAAGACTTTTTGATATGAGATTGATCAAAATTTTATGAATATTAATCTTTTTATTAATATTAATTTTTTCCCTAGAAATCTAGGGTGGTGCCCCAATTATTGATAACGAGAGCAATAAATCATAACGTAGTACTGCTACATATATTGGTTCCCCGTCCGAGGCCGATTAAAAACCTTTTTTGCACAAAGAAACACTGAAGCCTCCTCTGCCATTCATTCACATACACTGGTTCTTTATCTGCTGTGTGAGCATATGTCTTCCTTTAATCAAATTGTGTAAGTAATTTACTGCTTGAAACGCTGTTTTGTTTTTATATCACGTCGGATTGATAACATTAGTGGACGCACTTGTGTTTTATTAATCTGTTTGCCGTGAGCGCTGTTGATCCGTGACGTCAGCTGAAGCTGCAGTCAGTCCCTGTGTTGCTAACTAAACTAGCTTGAGCTCTTTGAGTTGTTTCGAAAAGTTTTATCCATCTTGATACCATTTATTTGTCGACTAAAACAATTAAAAATAAGGCCTGAAATTCATGAACAGTGCTATGCCTTACCGATGAAACGTCCGGAACGCATAGTTTGTTCAAAAGCCTCCCAGTTAGCGTTCGGAGTAGCTAACCGAACTTGCTAACTCTGCTTCGGCAGCTTGAGGTAATTTAGCATTTGTCTCGTGCCCAACACACATTCATTGCTTGGTTAAATATAACCTTCGTTTGCTGTTTGCTAAGATCCACAGCGACCTAATTTTATTAGATAAGGCACAATTAGCCGCCGCGCGAACTAGCATTAGCAGCGAGCTAACTAGCATTAGCCCGGTCTGCAACCACCAAATTAAGAACAAGCCCAGTGGCACCATCTTGTGGCTGTTTTGAAGTATTACTCTTAAAGCAGAAACTCTGCAATTTCTAATACATGTAAGCCATTGAAACGCATTTTAATCGAAAAGCATGACTTATTTTTGAATGTAAAACTGAACTATTGTAGTTAAGAGCTATTATTAAACATTTCATGCACTTATTCAATTGATTTTAACCCACTATTGAATTTTAATTCACTTTTTGATTTTCAGTTCAGATTCTGAACCTAAGCAATTTTCACAGATTCTGACTCATCACTTAAACACAAGTTAAGTGAGTTGTTTTTGCATCAACAAATCAGTTGAGCACATTTTAGGTAAACATTTAATGGGCATAATCAAGCTTGCAATTTAATGTTTATTTGAAACTTTTTCATAGTTAAATGGTTTTCCACAACTGAATGCCTTTAACTAACCGATGCTGAATTAGTTCTTCTTTACCTATGGTAATTGAGCTTCTAAACTTGAACACTGAAACAATTAATCTTCAAAAAAACAAATGTAATAAATCCAGGCTGTTGACCAAATTATTTAAACTCTTCTTTATGAGAACATCTAACTGCATTTGAATAATCTCACTTGTTGTTATGGTTGTTCCGATTCCAAAAACAGAACTTTTCCAGCCCAACTTGTGCTAAAATTGTTTCGTTGTAAATTTGTTTGTAACATTTGTCCATTTGCTCTCATTAAAAGACATGGCCCCAGACGCGTCTGACCTCAGTGACCCCCTGATGAGCTTAGATGACGCTTTAAGTGGCTTGACTGAAGACATGTTACCTGGATATGTAGGAAAAATCCAAAATGTTGGTCCTTCTACCCTTGAAACCAAAATGACAGAGCTCCTGACAGAAGCGATCTCAAAAACACACAAACAAAAAAAATTTTTGTCAAAAATCTTAGGGAAAATGGCTGCTGTGATGTCAGCACAACTTCAAAACACTTTTCAACTCTTAGAGAGAACAAAAAAAACTCTAAAAGCCCGCAATCAGGAAAATGAACTATTAAGAAAGCAGAACCAAACTACTAAAACCCAGATAGAGCAAGAACACCAAGCTTGGGTAGAAGCCCAGACACGTGTAGCTGAATCGGAAGCCCAAATCACTCAACTTCAAAGCAAAAATGCTGAATCAAACCAAGAAATACATCAATTAAAGACAGAAAATGACCGATTGCAAGAAGCAATTTCTAACCAACAAATCCAGCTTCAAACTGTAGAGACAGAGCTGGAACAGTCCAAGAAGGACTATACAGAAACCAAACACCTTCTAAAGAAAGCTATGTTTGAAAACAATGACTTAGAATCTCAAATCAAAGACAACAGCCGCTATGTGGCAAACCTCGAACGACAGTTGCATGACGCTGAAGTCAGAGCTGCAGAACCACTAGAAATTCAAAAGATCGAACCAAAAGAGCTAGCTGAACTTGAAGCTGAGCTCACAGAACCGGGGAGATACACCCCATCTCCTCCAGCAGCTCAGAGAAACCCATTACCCCAGGGTTCCACAGTCCGTGATTTAGACAGCATAGCTAGACACATAAAGCGTTTTGAACCGAATTTGAATGACTCCAACTATGACATCCTAACCTACGTGTCTGACATCAACTTCTTTTTGAAGAGGTGTCCACTCGCCTCAGTAGATGACAAGATTTGTCTGGTAAAGATGACATCCAGTCGTGATGTCAGCAGCTTTATCGACCGCCAACCTCTCAATGTCAGAACTGATTTTGAAAAGCTGTGTCAGGCCCTGAAAGCGGAATACCGCGACCTCATGCCAGACACTGGCCTGATACCTGCCCTTCGGGTCAAACAGGGACGATCAGAGAATCCCCATCAATATTACCACAGGCTACGTCTAGCCTACTTTGGATCCCAAAACAAACCGGGAATGGAGGAAGATTTGTTCTTCAAATCTCTCTTTGTTGAACACCTGCATCCTACTACTAGCTACCATCTTGGAGTGTCTGCTTGTCCACGCTCCTTAGACAGCCGACAGTTACGTGAGCTGGCTGCAAAAGGCTTCTTTAAACAGAGACAGAGTCAGTCCAGATCAGCAAAACATAACACCGTTCTGCGTCTTGACAGCCCTCCCTCACGGATGGAGCTTGAAGGACCTTCAGGCCACAATTCACATGGTCGGATTACTCATCCGCCACAAGCTAAGCGGCCTGACTCAACACCAAAACAGTCCTCACCTCAAGGACCTAGGCAGGCCCACAAACCTGTCAAACCACCTTGGACTGGCGGACGCCAGGACCACATGAAACCTGTTCCTAACCAAACTCGGCCCCCAGGTCACCCACGAAGGGGACGGTCGAACCGTTGGGACAGACATCACAGTCGTGGTGCATCCCGTGACAACTACTCGCATAGGAATGATGAGAAAGGCAGACCCAGACGGAACCACGTCAGTGGAACGGGTGAGTCTGACATCCCTCACATTTCCCAAGAAGACGTAAAGAACCTTAAACAGCTGCTCCAAGAGGTCCGGAAAACACGAGAGAAGTCAGAGCGTGACTCTGTAACGTCTGTGTCTTCCTCCATAGATTCCCCAGTTAATCCCTCCAGCTCCTCAACCACAGCTGGAGAAGAATTCTACTCAGACCTGCAACAATGCATGACTGAATACTCCAACCATGAATATGACAACCCTGCCAGCCAACCAGATGACACAGAACATATGTCAAACTGGGAAGCTGATGACCCTGACTTTGACTCAGACCCTGAGACTGACACGCCAGATTCCCAACAGGGGGGTGATGACCGAGAACTCCTCAGTGCGCTCTCAGAAGTCCAACCAGACTCTGATGATGAAATTTTTGAGACCAATGCATTCACTGGTCCGATGACATTCCTGAGCCACCTCACTGAAAAAGGAGGAACAGGCCGACAATTTCTCCTACCGATAAACATTGAAGGTGTCCTGCATCAGGACGCACTTCTGGACACTGGAGCCGACATCACAATAATGTCACTCCCTCTTTTCCAGGAACTACAGCACAGACTGCACAGGACAGGTAGAAAGTCTGATTGTCAGTTCTGTGACTTAAACATCCAGCCATATGCACAGACAACGGTCACGTTGTCCACTAGGGCTGAATTAACGCTCACGATAGGACACATGACCCTGATCCATCCAGTGTATGTGTCATCTCTGGACAACACTCCTTTCCTTGTGGGGAAAGACCTCCTCAACCGCTTTGAACCCATAATTGACTTTAAACGCTCTGTGATCTATGCACAGGTCCGCCAGCCCCTGCCAATCGCAGCTCCTGATGACACTGTGACACAGAGTTACAGCCGAGAGCACACAGGCATGACAGGCGACGCCCGACGGACTCCACAGAGCCCATATGACATCTTCCTTTGCACAGTGGCTGAATCCACTCCTGCAACCCAACTCTGTCCACAGTCTGAATGTGTCACTGTAACTGCAGGTCTCAAGTGCACCAGCAGGGCAGCACTGCATGACCTCCAGCTTCCACTAGACCCTGGTCTTCCTTTCTCCATCCAGAACATTCCTGTGGACACTCCTTGGACAGGTGCCTCCACATGTCAGCCCAGCCCAGAATTTTGTGCCCACCCACCCACCCTGACAGCCAGTGAGCTCACTCGCCCTCCCTCTGCTGCCCCACAGGCCACTCACTCTCCTGTGTTGGTCTCCCTGGCAGCTGACTCTGACCTTATGACCCTGCCTTCGCTTTGCTCTGACACACAGGGCCCGGTTCCGGATCTTGTGAGTGCTAATACCTACACTCTGCGCTCTCTACACTTCTCCTCGGCTTCTCACTTTTGGCTCCTCTCTACTGTCCTCGCCATGTTTCTGGTGTTCATCGGCCTACTTTTTCATGCTTTTGGCCCTCTCACTTCACCTTCGTTCGTGGTGACCCAAACCACAGGGGGGTGACGTTGACACACGGCCATGAATCACTATGGGCAAATCCCAGCCTGCACACCGTTCACCAGACTTCAGGTCAGATAGGAAAAGCCAACCACAGAAAGTTTAAAACCAGACTACTCCTACTTCTGATAGCCATCACAGGAACTCCACATGAAACAACCAAAGTTCCACTCCTTAAAATAATGACAGGTAGACAAAGGATTCTACTACTGCACCTGCTCTTCCAGCCAGAGGAAGCCTGTGTTGATACAGCTCACACAGCTTCCCACTATATGACTGATGTAAGTGACCAAAACCTCATGCAAGATAACCACCAAGTGGGGGACAAAACATGGTCCCATCTCTCTGCCCAACCACTTGAGAACACTAAACTAAGTGGGGGTAAGCTCAATCAAAAGCTCTTCCCTCAATGGTCTGACAACTACAGGATTAAGGACAAAACCTATCCTGTAATCTATCAAAAAAAAATCGATAGGGACAAAACCCGTCCACTTTGAATGAATACATAAAAATCGCACCAAAACTTCATAAAGACTGCATGGGAAGCAATAAATCAGTCAGATCTCATACCAGAACTAAATAGATAATTAGGAAAAACTAAACGTCCTAGAGAAAAACAACAGGTGTAGAATAGAACAAAATAAATAACTTAATTTTACAAATCCAATTGTAAAATTAACAGGCAAAGAAATAAATTACTAAGTTTACAAATTCAACTGTAGAATTAGCAGATAAAAGGAAATAAATAACTTTACAATCATAAGCCTAACTTTAACAAACAAACAACCATACAATCAAATTGTCAGGAAATTACCAAATTAAATAATATAATCACAACAAACCAAGACAGTTTACTAAAACTAACATAAACAGAGCTGTTGTCCTTCCTCTCAGACTCAGTGAAAAATCACTTGAGCTCCTCTCAACCACAGGTGTCTTGTCTTCAGTTAAGTTCACCCTTTAATATTTTTATTAGCACCCTCGTTAAACTCCGTAGGCACAAGTGGGGGTTAAACCCATCGTATCAGGTGCACAACTGACTGCAGCCTCTGTTTTGATTCTCGTTTAACATAAGATTCGCGTCTCTTATCACTGCCAGTACCGTGAATTCATAACTGTCTGTTTTCGACTGCTCACCCAGTAGAAAAATATACTTCTGTCTGACACGTTTCAAGACACCAGCTTTAGGTAAATCATACATATATCTTCTCACTCTAACAGAACACCTTGGATTCATAACTACTGACAATTACACCTCTCATACGGTTAATAACTTAACCATCATCTAACTCTTCTGTAAGGATTTACATTTCAGAAGTGACATATATAGCTTTAGGTTTGTTTTAATTTACCTTATTTTGTTTTATTTTTTATTCTCTAAGCCCATAGGCCCTTACCTACTCTTTATTAGAATCTTGATTCTTTTACTTTACCTTACTAGTCAGTAATAAAGCTGTTTCAGAAGCTAACCCACTAACCCTTAGGATTCCTGTTCCTGATACTATTAACATCAGCCCTGAATCAGAGCAGCATCTGAGTTTGGATCCTGACGACCACGGATGACCTTGATGTTGGACCGAAGTTCGTCTGATACAACGAACATCGCTCCAAAGTGGGGGAATATGTAGCAAGACTGCAAAGGCCCTGGAATTCCTGAGCTGATCAAAACTCAGATAAGCTCTCCCTCTCCAGCCACTGACCAACACCCATCTCTATAGGAGGATTGAGACATTTGTATTTCTGTAGGTTTTCATTCACAGAAGGATGGAGCTCCTGTGAACATTTAAACCCCTGAATAACTTCTTCTTTTTAAAAGACAATGACTTTCAATTATATGCTATGGACGTTTGTTTAATGAATTTTCATGCTAAAATCCCTTTTCAGCTCAGGAGACCCTCAGTCGGAGACGTCTCTGCATTCCACAGATCAGATAACAAGTCGTAAAACTTTATGGCAGAAGGCTGGAGTCACCCTCTCCTCTCTTTGACTGAAACAAAGAGACTGGAACTAAACTTAAAAACAAAACACTTGCCAAATTAATATTTCTATATGCATTTGGTTTTTCCAGATTTACCACAGTTACTCACAGTGTTTCATCTATGTCATATTTGAAGATCATTTTGCACCCACCCCTTGTCTGATAGAAGTCGATTTATTAATTTGTGATGTTAATCATTTCTTCCCCAGGTACTATGATTTTGGAACTGAATTCCGCTTATTTAATCTCTGAATTTCCTCTCCATTTAGGTGAATGATGACCGATTGTATTTACCTGTTACCAAATCGGCTGACTGTGTTATATTCTCACTGTGATACATATTTTTAATGTCATAAACATAAACATATAGTTATGATGAAATGATCACATCATATGAAACTATGTATTAATTACACCATTCACTTTCACACCATCTGAATATGGTGGGATAGACAGATCGGTGTTTTGCGCGTTAATATCATATTTTAATCCATCTGGATTCCTCTTTCTTCTCTACTCTGTGAGAACAAAAGGATTTCCAATCCACCAGACTCGCGCCTAAAAGTTCTCTCTCTCCGCCCCAGGTCCTCCCCTTAGCTGGACCCACAGATAAAGTCAGCCGTAGCCCACATCATCGCACTCTCTTACTCTCTTACCGACCCTCTCTCTTACCGACCTACTCTCTTACCCTCTCTTCCTGAGAGGCCCAACCAAAGTCCTCTCATTATTATCTTACCTAAAGCGCGTTTTTTCTATCCTATTGAACTTCCCACCCACATCTAGTTCGATTAACTATTTATTCTTTTACCATTTTTGTACACTATAAGGAGACATTTTTGATCGTCATTTTGTTTTTAATCTTGAAAAGGAACCCGATCAGAACCAGCATTATTTTTCTTTAACTTTGACAATTTTTCATCACACCCGTTTTCTTGAGCTAAGCCTGCAGAACCATCATTTTTAAAGCCAAGCAACACTCAGCTGAGACCTGTGCGAACCAGCCCATGACGGTTCACTTCAATAACTCCAGCTGAGTTTGCTCTGATTCCATTCTATGGGTGATGTACTAACCGCTTGGTCATTTAATTCATTAAATCAATTTATTCTTTTACAAATCATTAGAATTCTTAATCCCAAATTACCGGTTACCTCGTCAGGTTAGCTCTGGCTAATCCTCACCATATTTCCTTCTCTCTCACACCTACTTCCACATCTCTCACACATGCACACACCACAGACACACTCCCACATTCCACACCATGCACGCACACACACACACGTAGTCCTGCACACACACACACACACACACCATATCTACATTGTACATAGCCTTCACTGCTCATTATTTTCATTAGCCGATATGAATGAGTTAATAAAATACCTCATTATGAGAACCAAATTACGTCCTTGTGTTTCTTTGTGTAGAATGTGGTCAATTTAAACGGAGGATTCAAGACTCTTTTGATATGAGATTGATCAAAATCTTTATGAAATTATTAATCTTTTATTAATATTAATTTTTTCCCTAAGAAATCTAGGGTGGTGCCCCAAATTATTAGCATAACATAGAGAGCAAATAAATCATAACGTAGTACTGCTACATATACAGACAGCACAATCACACTCACATACACACCTACGGACTAATTTAGGAGCTAAACCAGACATAACCTCAGCAATATTTCTTGCGACTGTGGGAGCGGAAGCCGCGAGTACCCGCGAGAAAACCCACGCATGCACAGGCGCGAGAACATGCAGACTCCATGCAGAAAGATCCCAGGCCCAGGCCGGGATTTGAACCGGGGATCTTCTTGCTGCAAGGTGAAAGTGCTAACCACTACGACACTGTGCAGCCCTAAATATTGAACCAATTATCATAAAACAACAGCACTGAGTGTTACAACCTGTTCTGAATTGTGTTATAAGGCATATTGGACAGTATTGCAGCAAAACTACATGGATGTTTCCTCAGAAACTCCAAAGTGTTTACTTCATTAAACAGAAGAGAGAAGTTACTTACTTTACAAAAGTTTGGTTATCTAGATTTTGCTGAAATGTGGATGTCTCTGTGTTTGGTGTGAAGCTGGTTTCACTAAACTACTCAATAAACGAATAAATAACTCAATAAAATACATTGAAATGGTGTCTCCACTCAGAGTTTTTGTGTTTGGCATGAATTCTAGAATACCTTTAAAAACAATTTAAAATTTCTCAGCATTGTTTAATTTTGAAAATGGCATGTTAAATGACCAAAACTGGCACTGTTTTTCTCATCTATCTGCACTTAATAACCTATAATGACATGCTCTGATTAATGTTATTATAAACTGCTGAAATCTGAAATTTGTTTGAATATTTTCTGCTCAACCATGTCTCATTTGTATAATTTTTTATAGCACAAAATATGGATATTTATAACTGTATTTGTATATTTTTATTAATATCAAGTACTTTCAGATAATTAAAAAACTCAAAAGCCTGTTTATCCACTTCCGGCACATTTTTCACACATGAAAGGCATTTGAGGTGATGTTTAAATCACAATAGTATAATATTTGAACCGTAAGGGAATCCTGAAAGGAAAATCTCAGTTTGTTCTCAAATCCCAAATAGACCGGTGTCAGCTTTGAACAATAAAAACAGACTTCCACCCTCAGAATGTTTATACATGTCTCAGAATGTTCAGACAGTCAGATTTAAGAGGCAGATGGAAAATGTCACCAATTGATCTGTCCTTAATAACTCCGAATGAGGACGCCTGGAAATTGCTCTGCCAAGTGACACATGCCCTGCTGTTTCCAAATGATGTTGTGCTTTGTAGGATTTCTAGACGCAGTTATACATTCTTCTTTGGGGAGTAAAGCAGTGAAGTGATGTGATTCTGACATTTTCAGTTTTTATTGTCCAGAAATTGACTCAACTGAACTGAACTGAACTGTGTGAACAACTACACAGTGGGCTGGAACCTGGAAATCTAGAAAATTTGACCCCATTCCAAATTGCTTTTATTTTTGTTTTTCTTATAGTAGAATAAAAATCCAGTTAAAAAAAAAAAAAAAATCAAGTCAAACGGTCTATTCTTTAAAAAGTTAGGCCAGTTTGAATCTCAGGAAATGACACATTCCACAGGCGTCCAATTAGCGTAAGTAGCATAAGGTTGAAAAAAGGCGGCAATTTCAAATGTCTGTAAAAAAAATTGATATTTGAGCTTTTCATTCTATTTCTTTTTGAGAAATTAATCATTTTTACCTGAGATTTTAACAACAGGTTTACCTGCTCCAAATTTTCTTAATTGCTTAAATTTAGAAGATTTCTGCAAAGTTTGAAAAAATATAGTAAATTTTCACTTTTTTTTCTGAGACTATTTTCATGTACCACCCAGAATATTTTCACTTGCCATAAGCCAGATATGGGAAAGTATATATTTTCTGAAAGAATAGGATGTCAGGTGTTGAAAAATACAAGTGTCAGAAAATCTGGCTTATGGCAACTCTCACAGATCAAATTTTACTGAAGAAGGTCTAAGTTCCCCTGTGTGGGCGATTGATGTTAACACGTATGTATCCAAATTGTAAGTAGTACTTCTAATATACACATACTTTGCAGTATAAAAAGACTTCTAGATGTCTCTAAGTGTAACAACTGCCTTCAAATTTTGAAAATGGTCATTTAAGGCATCAATTTAGGGCAGATTTCATTAAAAATTCGGTAGATTTTTCCAGTTTTTTGTCACAATTTTTCCTTTTAAGGATTCACATTTTTGTATTTCTCATTAAAACAAAACTACATAGAGCAGTGAAAGAGCTTGCAGAACTAGTTTTGGTTTAGAGAACCAAAATGCACTTATCTTTACTTGTACTGCATGGATCATAGTAAAAGATGGTATTCTGTTCATAGTAAGTATTAGCTGTAGGAAATTTCCCAACAGAGATAAACACCCAATGAACGTGACATTATGTAGTTTAAGTAATATCTTTGCGAATAATTCATTAGGTTACATGGTTAAGTTCAGAGAAAAGCCTTTATGTCCTGTGTTATGATAGGCCTATGGAGGATAACTAACTTCATGTTTCACTGTTATGTTTTTGTAAAGTACTCATTTACTCTGCATAGAATTAGTTAATAAAACATTTGAAGGCAATATCATGTCTCGCCTTTCAAATTTACGTTTAATCACCAAATTCCATCGGTGGAACCCGACACTTATGTCTAGAAAAATCTCCCTGCAGCCTTAACTTTTTCATATAATTTAAAGATATCTTTTTAGATGTATTCCCAAGTATATTGCGGTTGAAATGAGCCCTCAATCACTACCAGGGGATGATTTTTAGCCAAGATATTACATTTTTTCCAAAAAATAAGCCGAGCAGCCCACTGTGAACTAAAGGTTTAAAAGGCTTATTTCCACCAAAATACTACTTTCTCCCAAAATATGTAAAGGTTAAAAGTTTATTCCACTCAAATAGCACTCTCTGTCTTAACAACAAAGGGTTTTTTCCCCCAAAAATGCTGTTTTGTGTTCAAGTATGTATAGTTCTAAAAGGTATAGTCCACCAATATACAACTTTCTCCTCAAGTACTTCAGTTTTACAGTTCATTTCATCCAAATAGTACTTTGTCTTAATGACTAAAGGTGAAAAAGTTTGTTACAGGTCCGTGTATATTTTGGTAATTGGATTTTCCGTTCTAAAGCAGGTATTGAAAAACAAAAAACGAGTGGTTATTTGATTTTCGTTTTCAAAGGCAAAAATTAAAATTGAAATACAAGGCGTTTTTCCTTTTCACGATCAAAAATGGATATACGAATTTTAAAAAATGCTTTGATTTTCATTTTTTATTTACAAAAACAAAAAATAAAATAAGTCAGAGACAGAAACGAAATAAGAACCGTTTTTCATTTTCTGAGACCGGAAGTGGTCATCAGCAAGGGTGGTCAGATTGAATCAGAGCCGAGGACTCTCTGTCCCGCCCACATTTACCGGCTTCTGCTGTTTATGGACGCTGCTACCGCTGCTGCTAACAACGTTAGCTTCCAAAAGTGGAGATAAACTCTACAGGTAAGTGTTAAAGTCAACTTTGTAACTAGTTGCACTCTTCTCTACTTCTGGACAATATCACATATAAAGCAGTGAAGTTACTGTAAGTTACCATCAGACTGTAACCTCTGATATAAACTTGTTCTAACATCGTGTTTTAAAGTCGTTCTATAAATCTCAATTTATGTTTCCTAACTTTGTATTTACAATGAGGCTAATCCCGGTTAGTCAGTGTTATCTATTAGGTGTAGCTAAGTGTCCTGAAGGTCACAGCTGATCAATCATAATAGATCAGTCATAGGGAAACTGCTGTTTCGAGGCGTTCATTAATGATCAGCAGATAGAAATTAATCTATGTTAACGTTCCTCCACAGAACTCTGATGAATGTTAATCTCTCAGTTCAATGAATGAAGAACAGTTCAGTTCTGAGTTAATATATCTGTTCTTTGCTTCAGACTCTATTTAACAGCTTCTGTTCATACAACAGTGTACGGTCAGATAACTGTGGAGCTCATGTTAATGCTAATGATACATTAGAATAAAAATAATAAACTTTATTGTCCATCTAAGGCAGTAAAATACTCTTTGGCCTCAACCAGGAAAACAAACATTTCTATAAGATTAGAAAGTAGGACAAAATACAACACTCTGTTGTGTTTCATTCGTACCCTGATGTGTTCATTCTGATATTTAAAGTTCCAGCAGTTGGACTGAAAGAACCTTGGAGATCTTCTTCTCACTGTTCGTGTCTTTTCCTTCCAGCCTTGGTCTGGATCATTGGGAACATCTGATCTGATGGACTGAGAGCTACAGAGAACATGAACATCCAGCTGTGGTTGTCTGAACAGTCTTCTCTCCATCGCTGTGAGGAAGAGCAGCACTGATGTCCTCCTCATGCTTCCATTAAGAACAATGATGCTGCAGATTAAGCTCCTCTCTTCATAATACTTGTCTTGTGACTGTTCAGTTTTTACACTTCACTGTCAGCAACACATTATTTATTTCATCCATTTATTACGTGTTTACACATCTTTACAGTTCACAATTGTTAAATAATGCAGTTTTTAAATGTGCAATGAAGGAAATAATGAAGCTCTTGAGCTGAATGTGTTGATGTTTTAATGCTGCATATCTGCTATAAATAACATTGTACAGGGTTTCTGCAGATATCAACAGTCAAATTTAATGCTTTTTAATGCCATTTTTATGCTATACTGTAAAAATTTAATGCCACGACCATGAACTCAAATTACACGGGTTTGTTTTTTTTGTAAAAGATGATTTTTATATGAAAACCCTACATTTGACTATTTCTGAATCTGGGAACCACCCCTGAACACCAACGGGCTGCAGTCATTCTCTGAAATCCACGTTTTTCAGCCATTTTTGCTGGAATTTGTGTTTCCCCATTTCCCAGCCTGGTCCAGCCTGCCAGCCACTTTAAAAACATGCAGTTTTTAGAAATTGTACCCACCGGCTGGAACAATTATCTCAATGCTTCGGCATGTTTACGCAGATGCACATACCTGACAAATCGCAGTCTATAAATATATTATTGTCAATTATTTTCTTGAAAACTGCAGAAAGAAATTTTAATGCCACCGAGAATCAAATTTAATGATTTTTAATGCCATTTAAGCCTTAATTTCTGCAAAATCAACTTAATGACTATTAATGTTCTGCAGAAACCTTGTTGTATTTCTGCTACAGCAGCAGAGATGAAGTTAAAGGTGATAAATAGAATCTGTGAATACTAAGAACAGAGAATAATAAACTGCTGAAAGAGTTGGTCTGTCCTTCTGTCAGTGAAAGCTAAACAGGAAGTGGTTCACTGAGGATGGTCGTCCATTCAGTCTCCTTCACAACCAGATGAGGTTTCCTTCTGTTGGCTTCACTCAGAAGATCCTCACAGTGAACATGAGACACCTGAGATGAAAGAGAGATGTCACAGTATCAGCACATCACAGCAGAGGTTCATTTAAAGTATCCTGGAAAGATTTCCTATTTCATATAGTTTTCCCAAGCACTGAACGACAGAAAGACCTGTAGTCACTTTAGCTTTAGGAGAGGATTTTATTATCCAGCTTTTCTGTGCTGCAGTTTAAATGTATTAACTGTAGTGTTCATCATTATTTTGGACATATTCTGGGAGGTTTATTTTTTCTAATCTGCACTAAGACGTACTACAACATGTGAATCAGTCATTAAACAATGTTAACGACTAGAGAGTAGATTTACTGTTTTCTCCAGTTTAAACTTCAGAGACTCAGCAGATATTCAGGACTACTGACAACACAGAACCTTAACCTTACTGTTTTCATCATATTTAGGTTTTCTAAACGTTACACTTAATGTGAACCAGCGTCTCCACACAGTTTTATTAACTAAATGTACCACATTACACTAACACGACACACTTCAGCCTTTTCCATGAAACACAATGCAAACATCGTTAGCTTAATGCTACACTAGGTTTAATCAGGCTACGACTGAGCAGCTCGCTCGGTTAGCATCACTAATTTATATTAAAGCTAATATTTACTGGATGCTAACTCTCTTCTCTTGTCAATACACAAAGAAATAAACTCCACCAACATCTGGACTGCATGGCACACATTATATCTGACACGAAAGTTGCATATGAAGTACATTAAAAGCGGCACTGATAAGAAAATAAACATTTAGCCTACTTACCGAACTTTCAGTGTCTGCTGGTAGAATCAGCCGAAGGTAGCAAAATGGTTAAAACAAGCCAACAGGCAGGAAAAGTGTCTGTGGAAAAGGTTCTGCTTCTTCACCGATAAACCACCAGTGACCATATCAGAATTAATCCTCCAGACTGTCAGTCATTCCAGACGAACTGTCAATCAGGTAACCACGCCCCCTTGCGTCACAAACTTAATAAATAAAAAAAATCGATATTGATTTATTTTAAGATCGGCCACTTGATCTTTCATTTTGACCATGAAAACAAACAAAAAACCCATTTATTTACAGTCTATGCACCGTACTCTGTTTGGCTCCACCCTTGCTGATGACCACTTCCGGTCTCAGAAAACGAAAAAATTGACCTTTTTTCGTTTCTGTCTCTTACTTATTTTAGTTTTTGTTTTTGTAAATAAAAATTAAAACCAAAGCATTTCTTAAATTCGTATATCCATTTTTGATCGTGAAAAGGAAAAACGCCTTGTATTTCAATTTTAATTTTTGCTTTGAAAACGAAATCAATAACCACTCGTTTTTTGTTTTTCAATACCTGCTTTAGAACGGAAAATCCAATTACCAAAATATACACGGACCCTTGTCGGACGGACAAGGTACGTTTATCCGTTTGTTTCCTGGCTATAAAAGCACACAAGCAGAAACAAAAATCAAGCCGTTTTTCGTTTTTTCGTTTTGAGCAAAAAACAAAAAAACAGGAAACGGTTCGTTTTTTTCGTTTTGAACAAAAAAACAAAAAAAACAGGAAACGGTTCGTTTTTTCGTTTTCACCCCCAAATGAAAATACGACTCAATATTCCGTTTCATTGGTGGGCGGGGTTTCGGAGCCTGCCAGTGCACAATAAAGCTCCTGCCCATCACAATAAAGCTCTTGCGCTGGCATTCATAGACAGACTGACTTTCATTGTATTGCCTGCCCCCACTGCACTTCCCTAACTCTAAATCAAAGCAAGTCGTGTACACAGTAATGACAGTCATAACCAGTGGTGTAGTCTAGTTTTTTCTACTGGGTATACTCCAACCTCATAAAACCAAAGCCAGGTCAGGTTCTCATATATGTGGCGTGCACTCACATGTCCGTGCGCTTATATATACTTATAGACATTACAGCGTCAGCAGCTCCTCCTCCTGCCATCAGGTAGACCTGATGTTTCCTCTTCATCAGGTAGACCTGATGTTTCCCTCTTCATCAGGTAGAGCTGATGTTTCCTCTTCATCAGGTAGAGCTGATGTTTCCTCTTCATCAGGTAGACCTGATGTTTCCTCTTCATCAGGTAGACCTGATGTTTCCTCTTCATCAGGTAGACCTGATGTTTCTCTTCATCAGGCTCCCTTTCCTAAACGTTAACCTTATCTCCAGCTGTAGTGTTCCCTAAAGCGGCAGTATTCACAGACAAGCAACAGGCTTATTAAAACACTGAAATGGTTTCATTTAGCTTTGCTTTCTTTTCTTATTTTTTCTCCACTGACTGATGTTGGGTCATTAGAAGTTCTAGACTCATGTCCCTCTTCTTCTAAGCCAGGGGTATTCAGCTAAAATTCAGGGAGGTCAGCAGCAAAGGTCCAGAACATCATAATGTCTAACTTGAGTTACTGTGATATATGCTGATGTAACCTGGTAGTTTTATTAGAGTCTGCCTGTAATCAAAAACTGACCGTCAAATAAATTCAGTACGGTTCAAAAACATTTTTGACATTTATTAATAAATAACTTATATATAACTGTATATCTTAGAATAAAGTGCAGAACTTAAAAAAGCATGACTGAACAACCTGAATCAACTTCTATACATCTTTAACCATAATTAATCTCATAAATGTAAACATTGAACACTTTTACATTTTTGTCTGTCTCATATCACTCCCCTAATATCTCTGCAGCTTAATGGGAGAACTGAGCTGCTGCTTGTTTGAGCCGTTCTCAAAACATATTTTGATTATGTTCATAGTTGAGAAAGCTGCCTTCCAGCTGTTTGCTGTTCTTGATATGATTTTTACATCCATTTGCATTAATGATATTGGACGATAATTCTTAGGTTCTATTGGGTCTTTGCCTTTTTTTGGCAATTAATGTTATTAAAGCCTGAGTCATAGTCTGTGGTAAGTTCCCTGTTCTTAAAGCATCATTATATACTTGAAGTAAATATGAGGAAAGCTCTTTGACATAAGTCTTAAAGAACTCAGATGTAAAACCATCTGGCCCTGGTGATTTATTGACTGGCAGAGTTGAAATTACCTGCTCTATCTCCTCAAGAGTAACATCTGCATCAAGGAATAACCTTGGCTCTCTGCAAGTTTGGGAATTTTAAGAGGATGAAAAAAGTTAGTAATGTCATCCTCTGAAGCAGATGTCTCAGAGTCATACAGGTCATTATAAAAGTCTCTAAACACTCTATTTATATCTTTGGTTGTGGTGACAATTATCCCATCTGATGTTCTAACTGCAGGAATCAGAGAAACAGATTGTTTTTGTTTTATATAGCAAGCTAACATCTTACCGGGTTTGTCTCCGGATTCAAAAAAACATTGCTTAGCTCGCATTAAATTAAAGGCTACTTGATCAGATAAAATAGAATTGTATTGATATTTAAGTTGGGTTAATTCTTGTGTCACTTTAGAGTCATTTTGGGGATTTCTTATATTTAGATGAAGAAGACTAATTTTATTTTCTCGGTCTAAAAGGTTTTTCATTTTCATCTTTTCATATACGATGTAGACTGAATAATACAACCTCGCAAACCACTTTCATTGCATCCCATGCTACACCTGGTGAATGAACAGAGGACCAATTTATTTTAAAATAGTCCAGGATTTTACTCTTACCATTCTACATTTTCTGATTCCTGCAGAAAGATGCATTCAGACCCCACCTGCATAATGATTTACTTTTAAATTGAGGGGTTAATTCTAGACACACCCATACATGATCAGAAATGATCACGTGACCCGATGAGGACGCACGCCGAGTAGGCAGCTCCCGCATTGCTCTGCTACTTTTGTGATTTTTGAAGAAAATACCAGTGTCAAATGCTTTAACTACGCCGTGATTTTCTTCAGAAAAGTGATATTATGCCTAAACCACCAAAAACGCTGAAAAATGCTGGCCTATGCTCAAACGTACTTGAGAATACGGATTCTGGTCAGACTCAAGACAATGGTGACGCACCTGTTGGCACAGAGGAGCAATCAGCACAAGATATTGGACGGGATATAAGCAAAATCTTTGACGCTTTGTCCAATATTTCTCAGGAGTTGAAAGGAATTGAAGAAATCAAGCGCACCACCACTTCATCAGAGGCCAAATTAACTGCAATGATGGTCAGATTAAAAGAAGCTGAAGCGCGTCTTGATTTTTTGGAAGCAGCGGAGGAAGAACACCGAGCAAATCCTCCAGCTACAAAAGAAGACATAATGCGTTTACGAGACGAACTGGAAAGCTTGGAAAATTTCTCCAGACGCAACAATGTCAGATTTATTGGAATACCGGAAAACAAAGTACATGGCGAGGTAACTGACTTTATTGAGAAGCTTATTCCACAGCTATTGGGCATTGAGAAAAAATGTGAAGTCGAGAGGGCCCATAGAGTGCCCACACAACAGCCCCCCTGGGGGAAAGCCAAGACCCATTATTGCACGTCTTCTTCGGTCATCGGACCGGGACCTGGTGCTTCGTGCTGCAAGGGAGAAGGGCGCGCTGAATTGGGAAGGCTACAACATCATGCTGTTTGCGGACTACTCAAAGGCCATCCAACAACGTAGGGAGAAATTCAAGGACTGCAAAAAGAAGCTTCACGAACAAGGAATACGGTTTAGACTGAACTTTCCAGCAAGGCTGATTATCTTCACAGAAGAAGGACCTAAAGTGTTTGATTGTGCACGAAAGGCTATGCTCTTCATAGATTCCATGCCGTGAGTAACATATATTTATGTGCACATATGACTTTGTCTATGGCATAAGTAAATGCTTTGAGTTTTATGTCTATATGATAATTGCAACTGGCATGATGCTTTGTGATAGTCGCAGAGCCTGCAACGCAGGCAGTTGGAGCCAGAGGGGGGTTACGGACTAATTGTGGGGAACGTTTTGCACGGGTGGTGTTATTTTTTACTTTTTTTTCTTTTTTTTTGTCATCGTGCAGTGTAGCACTGGGGGGTGGAGTGGGGTGGGATGGGTGTATGGGTATTTAGGGGGGAAGGCCATCAAACCTATAAAATCCACAACTGCAACATGATCACATTATTGCCAACATAACTTCTGATAGGATTACATCATGCTCATTACATTTAGCTACATGGAATGTAAATGGACTGGGGAACTCAATAAAAAGGAAAAAGATATTGACGTATATCAAAAATTAAAAAATTGACGTGGCATTTCTACAGGAGTGCCATTTATCAATAGAGGAGTCTGAGAAGCTTTGGAAAGGATGGGTGGGTCAGGTGTTTTGTAATCCAGGGACAACAAAGAGTAGAGGAGTTATAATACTTGTTAGTAAACACATACATTTAAAATGTGTACATCAAATTAAGGACAAAATGGGAAGGATTCTTATTGTAGCAGCGGAATTACAAGGAGTTGTGTTTACTCTAGCCAATGTCTACGCCCCAAATTTAGATGATGATTTATTTTTTTCAAGATCTTGAGGCTAAATTACAGGGCACAGGGAATCACGAAATTATCATGGGAGGAGATTTTAATTTACTATTAGATCCACTATTGGATCATAGTGGGGGTACTGTTTGCAGAAGACCCAAGTCAGTGCAAATGCTAAAAAGAATAAGTAAAGCACTTGGGTTAGTGGACATTTGGCGAGTATTCCATCCAAAAGAGTGAGATTTTACCTATTATTCTGCGGTGCATAGAATTTACAGTAGAATAGATTACTTCCTTGTGTCTAAGTCAGTGGTACATTCTGTTATGGACAGACAGACTTGATTAAGTGTCTTTACTTTTTTCTTGATTAAGTGTCTTTACTTTATTCTACATACCTATTAAATAGTCTGTCAGGACGAGCAGCAGGGGGTGGTGCTCCAACAGCAGCAGAGGGCCTTAAAGGAAATGTAAATCCCGTCTGCCTTTGAAGAGGTGCTGAAACAATTTCCAAAATATTATTTTTTAAGTTTTCATCTTTAAATCATTATTATTTAAATACAAACAAGATAGGGTTTATTCAAGATGGGATCTCTGGTTTTATGAGAAAGCAGATTGACACTTCTTACATTTATATAAAATGAATGTATCAATTCCATAAATCAACAAACATTAATCAACCATTGTAATTATCATTAGTTGTACCAGTACCTGGAAGAGCTGGAGTGTGGCGTTTGTCATCCCCACAGACCTCACACCGTTGTCCCGAACTGAGGTCATCAATGTATCCAGTGGGGCTGGGCATCACAACATCCCCTGTGTCCATTACGAGATAGATGCTGGATGGAGTCAGCTGAAGGTGAAAAGATGACAAAAGTTTTAATACATTTGTTAGAAAGCCCACATTGTGTATGATGTGTTTATGTATTGTTTGTTGGTTTACACCATTATGTTAGTTCATAAATTCACCATTTCCAACGTTTCTTCAACGCAACACAATTGCCAGTAGCTGAGCTAGAGAGACAAGAAAAAAAAGAGTTTGTATATTCTGCTTAATAGGCTTAATATTCGTGGTGGCCTGGCTCGTATATTTCCTGTCAACATCTACATGCATGCTCCTATGAATATTGCTGTGCTTGTGTGACAGAAGGTAGATGTTTATTGTGTTGAATAATGTTAGGATAAGCGTGAGTTTGATTACACGTGTAGACTAACACTAATATGCGCTAGCATGCCACTCAGAAGGGATGTTATAGCTGTACAAGTCTACTTATGTTAATTAGGGGGCTCTCCTCTCAAACGGAGATCAAAGCCTTTTCCGTGTTCTTTAATAGGGGCACACCCATCATACTTGCCCCTCTAACACGAAACTCCTGGAGACATCTAATCTCCTTTTTAAAATTAATTTTATGTTTTTTCAGCATTTTAAAGTCACTCACTTTTGTTGTGTTACTTACAGGTTATAGCAAATCCACATAGATGGCGAACAGAAAAGTTTTTTTTTTAATGGGTTGTGGAATTATTAATGATAAAACAGCTCAATGACTGGTACCTGCTTCAATAATCTCCAACCACTTGCTCAAATGGCTCAACCTCGCTCGACCACTCTCCTGCCATAGCGTCCCCGCCTATATTCAGGCATAAAAAAGTCCAGTCCTAAACCTCTGGGTTTTGTGACTTTGTAAAGTCTTTTAACAAAACAGTGGTGCAATTTTGATTAAATTGTGTGCTGTGTACAACGCATGGCAATACTAATTTAGTAGGCCCTGTTGTACATCTTGGTCTGTGACTGCCTGCTTAAGCTAACCTGGAGGCTCTCATCACTGGTGTCTTAGGAAGTTCAGTCCAATTAAGGAGAATGTGGGGCAGAATTGGAGGGCAGACAAAATGTTCGCCAACCCATTAAGTGAGGAATCTCCTACTTTACCTTATGCCAATGGTATATTTGCCTTGTCTATGACTTCTTGTCTCTAAAGCAGTGAGTTAGCATATTATATTTCACAGGCAGATTACAGTCACGGAATGAATTGCATTTATAAAGGTTACATTTAGCACAGTTTTATCAAACTCTTAGTTCTGCAGTTTTAATGCTTTCCTCTGTGTTAAATGAGTGCAGGACCACAAAAACATATTAACTGGCTACTGTTGAGAAGGACATTGAAAGATTTCAGTCTAATACATGAATGTTATCAATTATTTAGATTGAATTTACATAGGACATGTAAATGTGATATAGGCCCATACCTACCTTAAAATCCTGGCGATATTTTGGACTGTAAGGTCCATTTGACGGATATTAACTGAGCGGGCTCCACGCCAAAGCGTCACTCTTTCTTCGATGTCCATGTTCACAAAAGACTTTTGCGATACAGCGTACTTGTTAAAAAGGCCACGATCCCCAGCACTCCCCATAAGACGCCTGACCGATCATAGGCCAGAACCGGCGCATGGACATGTCATGTGTGATGGATTGAAATACTGTAATACCAGCTGTATTATTTTTCAAACCCTGATCATTGCATTCTGATAATTGAGGGCATCCAGTTTCATTACATAGTTCATTCTGATTTAATGTATATTGTTGATTCGCAGCGGTCTTAGTACAGTTATGCCATTATGCTTTATGTCTAAGAAACGATTGTCACAGCAGTTCCCGGAGGACTCCAGCGGGGAGTTTCAATTTGTTGAGCAAGTTTATATTTATTTTAATTTTAATCCCCATAGGGGATGGCTAGTGGCTACGTCATCGGGGCCCAATACGTCACTTCCGAGTCCAAACCAAACCGCATGGTATAATGGTGGAATGCTGTGTTCCTTGTTGTAACAACAGAAATGATGTTAATAAAACAATTCATACTACCGATTTCCTCTGGATGAAAAAGAGAAGAGGAGATGGCTTTAACTGATACGGTAAGTTGGATCTCAAATCATGAAAAACACAATTAAATGTAGGCTAGCGCTAGCAGCTAACGTTAGCTAGCTAGAATTAGCCCTAAACGTTAGCCTAAATAACGTAACCTGCCTATGTTATGATGGAGTGTGTGAGCCAAAAAAATACAGATGTAGAGATTAAAATCATTATTTACGAGAATAAAGTCATAATTAACCAGATAAAGTAGTTATTTACGAGATTAAAGTCGTTATCAACGAGTTTGAAGTGATTATCAATGAGAATAAAGTCATATTTTACAAGATTAAAGCCATTTACATAAATGAAGTTATAATTTAGGAGATCTAAATCATAATTGATGAGATGTATGTTATTTACTAGATTACAGTAATTTATGACTGTCATTTCCAAGATGAAAAGCATTATTTACAAGATTAATTATTTATGACAAGTCATTACTTAAAAGAATAAGGCCATTTTAAAGATGTAAGTCATTGTGAGAATAAAGTCATTATTTACAATTTACATATTTACAAGATTAAAGTTATTGATTTTTAATTTAAATTTGCAAAATTTTGCTGCTTTTGCAGAAGGGGGCTGAGGGGAAATCACCAAGCCATTCAGAGGATTTTTTTTGTTTCTCAAAATGTAGTATTATATTTAAGATTTTGGATCCACATCCACTGCAGTATGTCCTGTACTAACACAAAAAGGATTGTAGTATCTGTGCTGCATGTAAAATCATAATACTATGATGAGGGATGCAAAAAACAAACACTGCAGTTTGTCTGCATGCAGCAAATTTGTTTTATGTTCTTTCTTTTTTTATTTTTCAGGCGTAAAGATTTCACCCCCAACCAACACTCACAGGTCTGTGGATGGCACTTTCCACATGGCAAAGCTGCTGGCCGACGCGGTTTGCCTGGAATGAGGGAAAGACTTTCCACTGACCAAATCGACCATGCAACCAAATGCAGAAAGGAAATGCTCCCTGCCACTGTAGAGGAGGAAGGAAGATCTGAACCAGGCCCAAGTCATGTTGACACTGCTCAACAGACCCCAAGTACTTCTGATGTTTTGGTGCTCCAAATTGAGAATGAGATGCTCAGAAAAGAAAACGACAAACTAAAGCAAGAACTGGAAAAACAAAAACTAACATTTTCCTTTAGTCAAATCTCCTCCCACCCCGACAGAGTCGACTATTACACTGGTTTGCCAGATGCTGCCACAGTCTTCTTTTTGGAGGCCCTTCTTTCCAAATTTGATCTTCAGTACCACTTTGATTGGAATGTCCAAAAAATGCCCCTAATTGATCAGTTGCTCTTGACTTTGATGAAGCTCCGATTGAATTGTGGTGTCCTAGACCTTTCTACAAGATTTAATTGCTGCCGGTGCCACAGTCACCAACATCTTCATCACCATCTCCAGTGCCCTGCATGACATTTTGTATGTTGGCATGATGGCAAACAAAATCCCCTCCAGATTCAAGAACCAAACCTCACTGCCCAGATTGCTTCCAGCCATTTCCAAATTGTCGGATTGTGCTAGACTGTACTGAAGCGGCTGTTTCCAACACAGAAAGTTTGGACACCCAAAGTCATCTATACAGTCATTACAAAGGATGTACCACGCTTAAGGCTCTGATTGGCGTGGCACCCAATGGAGTTATAACCTTTGCTAGTGATCTATATGGTGGAAGCACATCGGACAAAGCAATAACAGCAGACTGCGGAGTACTTCAACAGCTAGAAGCAGGTGACATGGTGATGGCTGACAAGGGCTTCACTATTCGAAGACATTTTGCCTTCAGGTGTATCACTAAACATCCCAACATTCCTTGTCAACGGACAGTTCACAATGGAGGAAGTTAACCACAACAGACTTATTGCCTGTGCAAGAGTTCATGTGGAGTGTTCCATTCAGCGCCTGAAAACATTTCACATTTTGTCCTGCATCCCATACCAGGATAAAAAGCATGCCAACAAGATACTTAAAGTTTGCATTTGTCTCACAAATTTACAGACTCCCATTCTCCGTGAAATAGATTCTGTGCACGATAAAAGTCTTTCTTCCGGGTTTGCGCCGGAAGGGTGAGCCTCGACTTCCGGTTGCCTTTTTCTACCGCGGAACAATGGAGTCTCGTAAGAAAAGAAGAGGAGTTATGTCAAATAAAACATTTAAATTTAGTTTAAGAGCTAGTGGGAGCAACCGCAACTGCTGTGTACCACTTTGTCCAGCGTCCACCAGATACAACGGTGTTTTGAGCTTCCACTGCTTCCCAAAGGATGCAAAGCTACGTGCTCAGTGGTTAGCTAAAATAAGAAGAGGTGGGGGGTTTGTTGTAACGCCAAACTCCCAGGGTTTGTAGCCGACACTTTGAAAAAGAATTTATTATTTCTTTGCCAACGGGTCAACGGCTACTTTTGCCAAACAGTGTTCCTACGTTATTCCAGTGGAATAATTACACTGTTAAGCAGCGACCAGGGGTCTGGGAACGCCGCCCTCGGAGTGAGCCGACAGAAGAGGATGGAGAGGAAGATGGAGCCGCTGCTGCAGCCCCTGAGTGTTCCACTGCTGTCGAAAGTATGTTACAACAGGAGAGTTTTGTTCCCATGATAGAAGAGCATGACTACTCTCCCAGTTCCTTTACTGTGGTGGACCGGAGGAAGTATGACGGCATGGTCAGAGAGATGGAGGCGCTCCGGCAGGAGTTACAGGAGATGCACCTGACGCGGCTTGGTTTGGAGCGTTTTTCATCATCCTCAGAGGACATACGGCACTACACTAGGTATATTTATAAGCTGTACTTTCATTATTATAAAGAAAAACATTCAAATGCATGCAGGTGTGCATGGAAATTGCATGTAATCTATTTAATAATATTGTTCTGTTACTGCTTTGCTTTTAGAGGTGACATTTTTAAGGAATTTTAAGTAACAATATCAATCTTCTATTAGAGTAAAATTATTCTAAAGTACCTGTACAATTGTGTAAAGAAACATTGAAACCCCTGTGAGTAAATTTAGGTAACAAAGCTGCAATGAAGTTTTTCTTTTTCATACATTATTTTTCAAATGTACTTTGATTGCTTTTTCTTCTAAAATTATGTATTACAATATTTCATTTTTTGACTTGAGTAACATTTTATATTTTTCCTGTTACTTCTACTTACAGTACTCAAGTCACATTTTCTCAAAGCACTTTTCTACTATTTATTGAGTAATTACTTTCGTTTCTACTTATGCAGGTTTCCATCATATGAACATTTGATGGCATTTTGGAAACTCACTGAAGAGGCAACAGCAAGAATCGTGAGGGGTAACTGCGGTTCACCGGGACCTTTCCACCAGCACCTTCACAGAGAGCCCTGTGACTAGACCAACCGTAAGTTGATTAATAACATTTGAAATGTGTAAACATTTTTATTAAGGGGAAAGCTTCATGTTGTATGTTTTTGCCCTTCTTATATTTAAGAATCTGTTTCTTCCACTGTTTTTGTCTTTGTGTGCATGAAACCTACTTTTCTTTTGCTGCTTCCAATAGTATTTGTCCCTTTCCGGACAACCTGCCATCAGTTTCAGTATAATGGAATATAAATTGCATAACCATGTATATGATAAAACGTTTTGTTATCTGAACTAATTGAGCATTGTTTTACCCTAGAAAATGTTGCCAATTGATGAGCTCTTCCTCTTTTTAACCTACTTGTCGACTGGATTCACACAACTAGAACTCAGCCACAAGTTTAACATCCATCGAGCCACTGTGAGCAGAATAATTGTGACATGGGCCAATTTCCTCTACACTCTCCTTGGATCCATCTCCATCTGGATGTCACCTGCTGCAGTTAGTGTAAACCGTCCGAAAGAGTTTGAAGGAACCTATGAAAACACGCAGGTAATCGTTGATTATACTGAAATGGAGTGCCAAACACCTTCGTCGCTTCTTACTCAGAGTGAGGTGTTCTCTAATTATAAGTCCACGTGCACCTTCAAGGCTCTCATTGGGATGTCTCCTCATGGTGCGCTGACTTTTGTGTCAGCTCTGTATGAAGGCTCCATTAGTGACAAAGAACTTTTCCGTCACTGTGGGATCATCCCCCTTCTTATGCCAGAGATGGATATCATGGTGGACAAAGGATTCCTCATCGATGAGCTGGTCCCTGGGAAAGTCCACCAACCAGCTTTTCTGTCCAAGAAGACCCAGATGTCTGAAGAAGAAGTTCTGCAGACTCAGTCAATCGCCCGCTTAAGAGTCCACGTTGAGAGGCTCATAAGGAGAGTCAAAGAGAACAAGCTTTTTGAAAAAAAATACCTCTTTCCATTTCAGGGAGCATAAATCAAATCTTCACCGTTGCCTGTCTCCTTTCAAATTATCAGCATGGGCCTCTAGTTAAAAATGGCAGTTCTTGGGCTAAACATTTTTGTTGTAAAGCTGAGCAAAATGACAGATACACATTATTTGGACTCAGAAGTGAAATTTAACTGCCACATTGTATCAACAATATCAACAGCCTATTTTCATCTGAAAAAAAAATGGTAAAAATTAGAGATATAGTGTCTAAACCAGACTTAGAGAAACTAATTCATGCTTTTGTCTACAGTAGGTTGGACTATTGTAATGGCCTGTTCAGTGGTTTCTCAAACAAGGTATAAAACAGCTGCAGTCCATCCAGAATGCTGCAGCTCCGATCCTAACTAAAACCGGGAAATATGATCATATTAGTCCAGTACTCGGGTCTCTAAAATGGCTTCCTTTAGCTCAGAGAACGCACTTTAAAACAGCTTTAATTGTTTACAAATCTCTTTATGGTTTGGCACTAAAGTACATCTCTGACATGTTAGAACCATATGAACCATCTCTGACATATTCGTGCCATATGAACCACGTCAAACTACTCTGAGAAGCTCAGGACTTGGCCTCTTTCAGGAGCCCAGATTTAAATCCAAACATGGTGAGGCTGCTTTTCCGTTTTATGCAGCTAATATCTGGAACAGTCTTCCTGAAGGTGTGAGTAATGCCTCGACTCTAGCAATGTTTAAATCCAGGTTAAAAACAGTTGTTTAGTGGTGCATAAACGACTGAACGTATTTAACTGCACTCTTCCTCTTATGTTACTAATGATGTTCTTTATTGACTTAAGGATGACTTAATAGATTTATTATTATTGATTTGTTTGCCTCGTTTGATTTTATGTAATTGTAAAGCAGTTTGAATTGCTTTGTATATGAATTGAGCTCTATAAATACATTTGTCTTGTCATAGTCATTGTAAAATAATAGAAAAGCACAATTGTTATGAAACAAAGAAACTTACTTTCAAAAGACACGTAACAAATACAGATTTAACTTGACATGTTTCAGTTGGCATCTGTTCACATCTGAGACGTCACATCCACCATCACGTGACACTTCTGAAGAAGATGGCAGATGGCCATCAAATATATAGCTTACCTTATCGTCTGATATAGAAGAACATTCTATTGTTATTAATATTATAGATACTGTGGTGCTCAAGATAATACATAGAGTATACATGCATGTCATCACCAAATGGCCTGTAGGGGGGACATAATACTAATTTTCCTCTTTTTTTTTTTAAATTTTTACCCACGTCACACTTAATAGACAACTGGGGATGGGAATTGACAAGATTTTAGCAATATCAAAGCCACTGCTAATTTTCCTTATCAATCCAATTGCTTATCAATTCTCTTATCAATCCTATAATAACAAAAATATGTTCAAGTATTTTTTGGATTTTTAAAAGAGATAAGAAACTTGGCTTTCTTGACACAAGTTACATTCTGACATTTATTAATTTACATAGACCTAATATTTTATCATTTAAAACATTAAAAGAAGCCTGGTGCAGTGATTCCGGGCTATAGATACAGAGGTTTAAAGAGGTGGTGGTCCAGGCTGTAGATAGAGGTTTAAAGAGGTGGTGGTCCAGGCTGTAGATACAGAGGTTTAAAGAGGTGGTGGTCCAGGCTGTAGATAGAGGTTTAAAGAGGTGGTGGTCCAGGCTGTAGATACAGAGGTTTAAAGAGGTGGTGGTCCAGGCTGTAGATAGAGGTTTAAAGAGGTGGTGGTCCAGGCTGTAGATACAGAGGTTTAAAGAGGTGGTGGTCCAGGCTGTAGATAGAGGTTTAAAGAGGTGGTGGTCCAGGCTGTAGATACAGAGGTTTAAAGAGGTGGTGGTCCAGGCTGTAGATACAGAGGTTTAAAGAGGTGGTGGTCCAGGCTATAGATACAGAGGTTTAAAGAGGTGGTGGTCCAGACTGTAGATACAGAGGTTTAAAGAGGTGGTGGTCCAGGCTGTAGATACAGAGGTTTAAAGAGGTGGTGGTCCAGGCTGTAGATAGAGGTTTAAAGAGGTGGTGGTCCAGGCTGTAGATACAGAGGTTTAAAGAGGTGGTGGTCCAGGCTGTAGATACAGAGGTTTAAAGAGGTGGTGGTCCAGGCTGTAGATACAGAGGTTTAAAGAGGTGGTGGTCCAGGCTGTAGATAGAGGTTTAAAGAGGTGGTGGTCCAGACTGTAGATAGAGGTTTAAAGAGGTGGTGGTCCAGGCTGTAGATACAGAGGTTTAAAGAGGTGGTGGTCCAGGCTGTAGATACAGAGGTTTAAAGAGGTGGTGGTCCAGACTGTAGATAGAGGTTTAAAGAGGTGGTGGTCCAGGCTGTAGATACAGAGGTTTAAAGAGGTGGTGGTCCAGGCTGTAGATACAGAGGTTTAAAGAGGTGGTGGTCCAGGCTGTAGATAGAGGTTTAAAGAGGTGGTGGTCCAGGCTGTAGATACAGAGGTTTAAAGAGGTGGTGGTCCAGACTGTAGATACAGAGGTTTAAAGAGGTGGTGGTCCAGGCTGTAGATACAGAGGTTTAAAGAGGTGGTGGTCCAGACTGTAGATAGAGGTTTAAAGAGGTGGTGGTCCAGGCTGTAGATACAGAGGTTTAAAGAGGTGGTGGTCCAGACTGTAGATACAGAGGTTTAAAGAGGTGGTGGTCCAGGCTGTAGATAGAGGTTTAAAGAGGTGGTGGTCCAGGCTGTAGATACAGACGTTTAAAGAGGTGGTGGTCCAGACTGTAGATACAGAGGTTTAAAGAGGTGGTGGTCCAGGCTGTAGATACAGAGGTTTAAAGAGGTGGTGGTCCAGGCTGTAGATACAGAGGTTTAAAGAGGTGGTGGTCCAGGCTGTAGATACAGAGGTTTAAAGAGGTGGTGGTCCAGGCTGTAGATAGAGGTTTAAAGAGGTGGTGGTCCAGGCTGTAGATACAGAGGTTTAAAGAGGTGGTGGTCCAGACTGTAGATACAGAGGTTTAAAGAGGTGGTGGTCCAGGCTGTAGATACAGAGGTTTAAAGAGGTGGTGGTCCAGGCTGTAGATACAGAGGTTTAAAGAGGTGGTGGTCCAGGCTGTAGATACAGAGGTTTAAAGAGGTGGTGGTCCAGGCTGTAGATAGAGGTTTAAAGAGGTGGTGGTCCAGGCTGTAGATACAGAGGTTTAAAGAGGTGGTGGTCCAGACTGTAGATACAGAGGTTTAAAGAGGTGGTGGTCCAGGCTGTAGATACAGAGGTTTAAAGAGGTGGTGGTCCAGACTGTAGATAGAGGTTTAAAGAGGTGGTGGTCCAGGCTGTAGATACAGAGGTTTAAAGAGGTGGTGGTCCAGACTGTAGATACAGAGGTTTAAAGAGGTGGTGGTCCAGGCTGTAGATAGAGGTTTAAAGAGGTGGTGGTCCAGGCTGTAGATACAGACGTTTAAAGAGGTGGTGGTCCAGACTGTAGATACAGAGGTTTAAAGAGGTGGTGGTCCAGGCTGTAGATACAGAGGTTTAAAGAGGTGGTGGTCCAGGCTGTAGATAGAGGTTTAAAGAGGTGGTGGTCCAGGCTGTAGATACAGAGGTTTAAAGAGGTGGTGGTCCAGACTGTAGATACAGAGGTTTAAAGAGGTGGTGGTCCAGGCTGTAGATACAGAGGTTTAAAGAGGTGGTGGTCCAGGCTGTAGATAGAGGTTTAAAGAGGTGGTGGTCCAGACTGGCATTGATAAGAGGAATTGTTAACAAAGGGGAGGTTCGATTCTGGGAAAAAGCCTTATCGGTATCGATTCTACTTGTAGAATTGACTATCAATTCCCATCCCTATAGACAACTTTGTGAAAATGTGAATTTATATGAAAGTTGAACTCGAAACCAAGACTGTCCATACTGTTTTATCAATGCTGTATTTAGAACAAAAGGAGCTCCAACCAAGTATTAAGTGCTTAACTTTTATTGTACTTTTTCCTTTTACTTTGAAAGTTGAACATTTTCTTTTTTCTGTGCTTTTTTCTGCAAAATTGAAGTTTTATTTCTTATACACCACAATAAAGATATATGTCAAAAACAACGGCTTAAATTATTTCCTCAAATAAAAGACATGAGGTTTAATCCAGGTCTGAACTAGCTCTAACTCAGGTCAAAAGCAGGACTAAAACTGGATAGCATTTGGACCAAACTAGGATTAGTTTGTTACTCTGTACCTATTTCTAGGGCTGGACGATTGGCAAAAAATTAGTCACTATTATGTTTATTAAAAATCTATCAAAAATCTTCAAATTTATGACTTATTTATGCATCTGTTAACATATACATCAAAGTAAAAAATATCAACCTTACGTTTTATCGTTGCAATTACAGTCTCATCTCCAAATATCCTTTGAATGAATACGTCATTCTGGGCAGACACAACAAAGTCACACCAACTCATGCCTGTTATTAGAAGTTGGCCCTGCACTTGCCAGTAGTAGGCATGAGTTGCTTTAAGTTGCACTGTGCCATTATTTGCCTTGAGGTAAGGGCAGTCAATTTAGCTGGCAACATTGGGACACTTCATTTCAATCAGCCCAAACTGTGCCTCCTCTTCTGGGTCAAAAACCAGACCATCCGGAGATGCACCAAGCCAGGGCGCATCGGGGTGCACTACAAAGCCACATGGGTAGTGATTGACCCTTTTTATTTGGCAGTACTCCCATATGGCATCGGCTTCTAGTTCCAAACCCCTCTTCATGGCTGCAGTCTGATGAGTACCTTTTAAAATTCGATCCGCCAGGATCTCCTTTGAGGCCTCACCAACCTGACACACTTCTCGAAAACGAGAAGCTGTAACTCTTGGTCGACACAGGCTGTGCCACTCAGGACAAAGGCTCTGTTTCCTAGTGGCCCTCTCTATCTGACGGGACATCTCCAGTGTCACTTCCAAACTCTGCAGATGCAGCTGCTGCTTCCATGAGCAGACAAATGGAAAGTCTGGTGGCTGAAGCTTGTACCCATCTAGAGGCAGCAAAGGAGGTGGTGAAACATCAGCATGAAAATGTTGGACTGTTGCTTTGGCTGGTTGCTGATAGGACAAGGTGCTCCCCACCTGCACCTTGCCAAATAGACAATCAATCAAAGGAATGGTCGAATCAATTCCCATGCTGCACACAAGAGGTCGATCCACCGGTGGGAAGCCTTCATAAACCTCTGCCACACTCAGGACGGAGAGGTCTGGCAGATCGCCGTGGAGGCCCTTGTAGAGTTTGCTCCTAAATATAAAAGAAAACATATTGTACTTTACAATGTAAAAAAATCTAATAATCCATATATATATATATATAAATATATATCTTATGAAATTACTTGGTTTCACAAAATTCAAAAAGTGCAATCACAATAAATAAAACTGTGCAAGGATTTACCTGACTCCCTCTGTTGTCTTTGGCTTAGCAGAGAGAACAGCCATATTCTCCACTGGGCCTGGCTTTACTCCCTTTCATGAAAAAATATATTTTATGTGTTTTTTATGTCAATTTATTTTGAAAGGTCATTACTCTGTGCTGCTTTGTCAAAAATACATACGGGTGGTTTCATTTGGTAGCAGACATCCTAAAGTTTACATACATGTGTTTGTTCTACTTCTGTGTTGTTTATTCTTGTGTCTCGGACCATTTAAACAAAAGTGTCTCAACTTACCTCGTTCTCCCATATTATATAATATATATATATATATATATATATATATATATATATATATATATATATATATATATATAAATTGAATTATTCCTTTTTTGGATAACTCACCAGAACTCGCGGCTTATGCCACTTCTGCTCCCCGTCAGTGCAGCTCAACACAGGGGGCACAACAGTCAATTTTAGACTGCTGTAATGGGCTGCTTGGTAAAGCAGTGCAACCCCATGGTTACACAGACCTTTCCCAGCAACACAGGAACAAGTGTGGTGCACCAGCTCAACATTTCCTGCTACTTTAAGGACCACCTGCAAAATAGACATAATTAATTAAGAATATGTATCGAACTAGAGAAGAAGAAAGCATACACCACTGGTCTTTATCTACTTGAAATTAGTCATTCTCTAACTTAATTCTTAATATGTTGTCCTCATCCAAAACTGTCCATGCTTTTTACAATACAAACCTTTTTTTTTTAGTTTTTTAGGTTAGTAATATACTTCATGTACTGTAGTCAACACCATTACTGTTGTCAAAGTGAAAATAAATCCTCTAATTGCAGTCATCTGAGATATAAAAACACTTTAACACAACAGCTCAAAACTGCTCTGTCTTCACCATACACTGAGTCTGTGAGGCTTTTCAGACTTCCTCATTGACCTGAAGCATTCTGCCCTGACCACCACCTCTCCTGAGCCCTGATCTTTGTCAGACACTGCAACAACAGTTTCATTAAAGTTAGTAATTGGTTAGTACACTAAAACAAAAAAGATTAGCAGCAAGGCTTAACCAAAGGGGCTAGCACATTTTATTGTTTGCTGGCTAAACTTATTACTATCTTATTTTGCTACAATGTGTGTTAATTAGATGAATAATCATTGTATCAGTTTTCCCAAAGGTTAATGAAAATCATTAAGAAATAGGAAAACAGATGATCACAGCGAGATTAGAGCAAAAGAAAAAAAACAGAAATATTGGGATAAATAAACTATATGTAGCAAATAAACAATGGTTCATACCGTAAATGATTCATTTTATTAATTATATACTTTTAAGTCCAAATCCAACCATATCGTAATTGAAAGCACCTTCGATTGTTGAAGAAAGGAGAAGGTGCGCTTGTCCTTAACCTCTCGCTGCAATTTTTTATATCTTTAGTATTGATCTATCCATTAATCTGGAAGAAAACACTGTGTTCGGCCAAATAAAAAAAATAGTTTGTATGCACCTTTTGCAAACGATGACATTTCATAATACGACCAATGAGAAGAAGAAGGCAAAAAACTTGTAGCCCTATAAGATAGTCAATCCAGCCATTTTCAGTACAAAAAATCGCTAACATTTTATTTGTAAATAAAAATATGATGAGACATACAGGGAATATTGGACGCGCATCGCGAGGTGCATTTCCTCGAAAACAACCTATATACCGACTTCAGGACATGTTTTGGACAAAATATGTTACTGGCTTGTGTTGTCTGGATGTCCAAGGTTGGATTATGGCCGTTTTTTGTGGAATATTTTCATCTGTGTGTAATAATGAACCCGGAAATGCGAGTCGCGCTGTGTACGTTGAAGCCGTATCGTTGTTTGTCGGACAAATGTGTTTATGTTACCCGCTGTGGTAATCACATCTGAAAGTGGTTTATACCGGCGGATTCATGAGAATCTAAGCTTTCCATCGGCGTATAGTGTTTATATAATCGCGTTTGCAGCCTTCGGACATTCTTTAAAATCCCATGCAAATTAGTAGGTGTACCGCCGGCGGGACACGTTAAGTAACTAACGCTAGCAAACAGAGTACGTAAAATGCATCTTTGCAGATCTTTCAACTGTAATTTTATGAATACAGAATTTAATCTTACCTACCTATTGACAACAAATGTTATATTGAAGCACATACAACAAGTAAATAAGACAAATGTAAGTTTGCAAAGCCCCAATGGTTAAGTTCGTGAAAGTTAGCATGAGAAGCGCTCGTCACTTACCTTCAAAGTTGTGGATATATTGGGAAATATAAAATTTAAATCCCTTTTCCCGTTTACTTTGGGGAGCAGATGAATGCTCATCAACAATACGATGAACATCGTCAACAGAAAGTTGTGGTAAATTACCAAGACTTCTTGTAAAAAAACAGCTCACTGGTGGCTCCATCCATTTTGTCAGCGCTGATGAGCGGGACCGGAAGTACGCTCTCACCTACTCTAGCTTAAACCGGACGTAGCTGTTGCTAACGTGCACAGAGTGAATAGCATGAACTGCCTCTGTCTCTGTATGTCAGAGTAACATCAGCCCTGAAAATTTCTTTGTATAGCCAGTCACTTCACACATCACCTATAACTGTACCCAGACCTACAACCTGCAGCTAAAGCCCACCCTCAGCAAGATTAAATAACTATGAGGGCTGCAAGATATATTGTTTCAGTATTGAAATTGAGATATGAACATGCAAGATATTAATATCGAAAAAGCAAGGATATAAACAATGTAGATTTTCCCTGCGCTCGCCCTGCATGTACAGCTCTGGAAGTCACATTAAATTTAATTTTACGATTGTCCTTGAATGCAGCGCTAAGGCCAGTCGGCCACAAACCTTATTTCATGCTTGATGTGGAGTTCCTATGAGTAAAACTGAACTTTCCACATTCTTATGTATTATGTTTGTATTTTTCTGAAAAATGCTTGGTTTTCACTGAACCCGTAGCCACATTGTATCGATACCGAGATATGAATTTTTGTCCATATCGTTCAGCCCTAGTTTCTGTGTCATCGTTCTCTCCTCCAAGTCTGTTTTATTGTCCATATGAATTTTGATGTATGAAATGTATTAATATTGTTGTTTTTTCCTTTCTAATCAATGTTCCCAAACTGAAATGTTTAAGAATAAATCTGAGATTCTCTGTGAGGTCTATGTTTGTCTGTTACAACATTATATTCTCAAGATGATTTACTTTTTTCCACCATCAGCTGAATGAATAATTGGGGATGTATTTGGATATCCATTTGACAGCCTAGGTGCAAGGGATGCTGAACTACTTAAAAACAAATCTTCACACTGGTTATATTGCTCCCACTCAATTTATTATGACTGCATTTGATTAAGCTTGTTACTGCTTATTTTTTAAATAATAAATAACACAACACAACATAAAACAGCAGTTTAACTGGTACAAAAGCACAGATGTTGATAAAACTTATAAACAAGTAAACTTTGAGGAGGTTTCAACAGTCAGAATGACAAACTAGAACAGGTAAGGAATGCAGGGTCAATAATACAGGGTCAATACAATATGTTACATTTACCATCTGATAGAATGTGGGGCAGGAGACAATTCTTATAAAAGGTTTCTAAAACAGTTATGTTGTTTGCCCATGCTGGATCTTTATGAATGACCATGATTTCAAGATCCAGAGGAGTCCATACCACCAGATGACAGGTGCCAGCTCCTGTCAGATACAGGTTGCCCTGAATCTGATGCCAGTAGTTGTGGGTCTGCTTCAGTGTCAGTAACCCAGTGACTTCATCCTGTTTGAGAAAAAAGCCCTTTGCCTCTGCTGCCTGAATTACGGTCTTCTGTCTGACTGCATAGGGACATTTTATCTCAATGATGCAGTCATCGGATACCATCCCATCTGGGGAGCCACCAAGCAGGCCGCTGTCAGAGAGGAACACTCCGCTCTCCTGGATGGTCACACCAGTGTGCTTCATGTATTCCTCTTTGGCCTTTTGCTCATGAACAATTCCCCAATCACAAGCCTGGGGGCAAAAAGAGAATTTCATACACAATGTGTAAGGATTATTACAATTTATTATTACAAAACAAAGGGAGAGAAGGAAAGATATATAGCAGTGATCATCAACTGGTGGCCCGCGGGCCGAATCCGGCCCGCCGAACCGTTCA
Organism: Acanthochromis polyacanthus; assembly: GCF_021347895.1. Classification (NCBI taxonomy): domain Eukaryota; kingdom Metazoa; phylum Chordata; class Actinopteri; family Pomacentridae; genus Acanthochromis; species Acanthochromis polyacanthus. Next base: position 42,507,432 of record NC_067117.1, read on the forward strand.
ATCCAGCCCGCGACTGAATTCCAAAATTGTGAGGATCAAAGAGAAAATATCATGTGGTCCACACTATTAAAGCAACTGAAAACAACAACTGAGGCTCTTAACTATCAGTAATCCCCACCATTTATGACTCTATTTAGGCTACATTCTCAAATGAGGACAGACTGCACTGTTTAGCATTTATTGTTTACCACAGTTTTTTTTTACAGAACTTTTCCTCATGCCCTTACTTAACATTTGTTTTTTATTACAAAGTCTCAACAAGCTTCAAACTAGTAGACTTCTCAGGACAAAAAAAGGAGGAAAAACCAACTGGCATAACTTAAAATAGCATGGTAAATAAATACTAACCTGGTACCGGAACAAAACAGGTCATAAATAATGTTCGCACATCACACAAAACGTTAAGTGGGCTATAGCAATTTCACATCACAAGGCTGAAATGGGCTACTCACACTGCTTAATGGATGAAGTTACATTTCCCCTCTGACTCTAACTTTTTCACATCAGGCTTTGCCGCTGTCAGACTTATGCGCAAACAGTCCTCCAAAGACTGGTTTGACAGTCGGTTCCTCTCGTGTGTTTTTATCGAGTTCATCTTGGAAAACGCAGCCTCGCAGGTGTAGGTTGAACCGAACATGGTGAGCACATACATAGCCAGCGTCTTCAATGTGCCATAGTCCTCGGGACAAGACACCCAAAATGCGCTCAGGCTCTCAGCACCATGGAGAGCAGCCTTCATGTCGCCTGCAGCCTGGATTTCAGTCAGCTCGCTCTGAATGGCCGCCTCGTCCAACGGCATCATTTTCACCGCGTTTGTGGAGAATTCTCCGCTTGGGCTGATGGTGAATGGGTCACGCACAAATCCAATGACATCCCTGGAAATGAAAAAGTCATTGAATCTAGCAGAGAAGTTGTTTTTTAATTGTGTGATGAATGTCTTCATCTTGTCTGTTACGTTGCTTTCTCCCACCGTCTTCAGTGTGTTGAAGTGCAGCAGCCTCTCTGACAACAAATCTGCATGGAACACATCAAGTTTGTTCCCAAGGGCATCAAGTTTTTCCACCAAATCCACCACTGATTTTTCTTTTCCTTGCAGCTGGAGATTAAGTGTATTCAAATGGGAGAAAATGTCTGTTAAAAACGCAACGTTGCACATGTATTCTCTGTCTTGCATGATGCGGAGATGGTCAGCTGCTGCTTTTGATTTACCTTGTTTCAAAAAATCCACTACTTGGGCACGGAGCTCAATGAAGCGCTCCAGTGCTTTGCCCTTACTGAGCCAGCGCACGTCATTGTGGAGTAACAGGTCATCATGGCAAGCCTGGGATTCCAGCACAAATTTGCGAAACAGGCGGTGCTGTGTGCTTGAATTTCCTCTGATGTGGTTAATAATTTTCATTGTTTTCTCCATCACCTCTTTGAGCTCCCCGCTTAGCTTTGCACACAGCACGCTTTGATGCATAGTACAGTGAAGTGCGTTAGTTTGAGGAGCGATAGTCTTTATTTTGCTCACCAGACCCTTGTTTTTGCCAATCATGGCAGGTGCACCATCTGTCACTGTCAGGTTGATTTTATCCATGGACAATCCATGGCTTTTAAAAAAATCCTCCAGTTTTCCAAAGATGATGTCAGCAGTGGTGTTGTCCTCCAGCGGAAGCAATGCCAGCAGCTCCTCTCGGAAATCTTTGCCATCAAAGTATCTGACAAAAATGCACAACTGTGAAATATCCGTGTTGTCAGTGGACTCATCAATAGCCAGCGAAATGTATTTGGCTTCCTTGATCCCGTCAATGACAGCTTGCTGGACATGATCTGCCTAGATGTGTACACGACGTGCAGCAGTTGAAGCAGAGAGAGGTATTTGCTTGACAGATGCAATAACTCTGTCCATGGATTTGTCGGGGGCAAGTTCCTCCAGAACGGTGACCATGCACTCCTTTAAAGCCTCACTTTCCGTGAAAGGCCGGTTATGTTTGCAAAGCACCCAGGCAGCCTGCAGAGATGCACACGTTGCTCTCTCTTGATCAGTTAAAGTTCGAGTAATAATACCACTTGCATGGGAGTAGGCAGATTTCAATGCGGCGATTTTTCTCTGATGGGCCTCTGACTGCTCAGGATACGAATCCTTGAAATTTGTATGTATGGTGTTGTGGTGACGGCGCAGATTATATTCTTTTGCAACAGCAACAGTTTCGTTGCAAATGAGGCATACAAGTGACGCATTTCGGAAGGTTGGCATGATAAATGCGTACTTTTCAGTCCAGTCATTATTAAAGGATCTGTTTTCCACATCAACTTTTCGTTTCGTGGCCTTACAGAGTGCCATTTTACCCGTGTTAAGAGGCCTTTTCCTGTCACTTCCGCGGTGTTTCTTTTTCAAGTGCTCTGTGAATAAAGTTGACTTGAGATGAGGCAAAATATCTCTATCACTCCTAGTGGTTGACTGTGGTACAGGTGATAGGAGCCTGACTCATAAAGGCTAAAAATGCCTTCAGTTTTGTAATGAAATGGAAAAAATATAAAAAATAAACATTGAATAATAATGTTATGCCAAAATTCGATTTTTATTTAATTTTTGTTTGAGGGTCCGGCCCCCAAAGTGACTGTCTGGTAAAATTCTGGCCCTCTGACAAATATAGTTGGTGACCCCTGATATATAGGCTCAACCCTTCAGGTGCAATTTTTTGTTTACACTTGGTCAATTTAACAATTAACCCTTGAGTCTCTATGTGAATTTTCTGCCACAAAGGGGTGATCTTTCAAACAAATTGACCATAACTTTCACTGTATTTAAGAAAGTTAAAACATTTTTGGTGAAGAAATTTGATTCTACATAAATTTTGAAAATGTGATTTCAAAAAAAAAATTAAAGGTCAAAAATTCACTGAGGGCAAATTAACTATCATTTTGTCCTGGTTTGAGTGTTAACTTTAGCCCCTCTAAAAACATGTCAGATAATTGATTTTTCAAACATTTTTCACCCCCTAAGTCTCTTCATCAAGCTCAGTCCTGATCAAAAGTATGTATTATTTGTTTTTAAATTATGGATTTTAACCCTTTAAATATCAAATTTCATACATGATTTAACTGCAGTATCTTTGCTGCATTCAAAAAATGTGATTGTGATGGAAGTCATGTGGGAGTAAACACACTAAAAACTGATGCCTAAAAAATAATACTGCACAAAGTTGATGTTGTTGACATATCCAAGAGTGTGATAGCACATAAAAAATCTCCAGCCTCTGATCATTTTATACATTGAAGATCTGCCATTTCGTTTTGTTGTTGTTGTTGTTGTTTAAATGGGTTGAAATCTATAGTTAAAAAAAACAGTTTTGGTCAAGGACTGAAGAAGAGATCTGAGTTGAAAATAAACTGTTTTGTTTTTACAGCAGTTAAAGTTGTGGTTTTAAAAAGCCAAATAGGACTAAAAGATGTGTTTTAATACAGTACATTAGGATTAAAATCACTTAGTGTCCATCACTTACATGAGCTCCTTGTTTGAGGTTGTACTGACCGATCAGTGTTTTGAATAAAGAAGGCGGGTAAGAATTCCTCTTCACCGCTGCCAACACAAAACCAAAGGTGCTGGCTGTGAGCCTGTTCTTGCGATATGCCATCCTGTTATAAAGAAACACATTACAGTTAACCTAACTGACTTTAAGTACACCTAAAACAATGGAAAATATTGTAGCGCTGGGCGGCGATAGGAGGCAGGAACGACGAGGAATCTTGCAGTTCACACACCAAGGCTTTATTGTCACCACCACAATAAGCACGCAGGAAATACACCCCCACTGTGCCGGCTCGCAGGCCGAGGTCATTCCCCCAACAACCCCCCTGAGTCACGGTACAGTGGAAAACAGTGAACCCACCAAATGCACCCAGCATGTAGGATTAGGACAATACAAAACAACCAGTAATAAGGGAATGTCTCACATTGCCTAAATAACCCCACAAAGCAACCCCAAAGAACACACAAGTTCCCATGATGCATAGTGGCTCTAACACCCGGAACACAGTCAGCCGCTGCGATGACCCCTAGCGGCCCCCACGGCCGCTACATAATGTTTGTATGTGTCTTTACCATAAGGCATTGTTAGTTTGCCCAACTGTGGCTCTCTCAATGTCTTTCTTCTTCTGTGGGCTCACAGCAAGGGATGAGAGCATATACAGAGCTTTGTGCTCTGCATCACCATAACCGGAGCTGGCCAGAATCCCATCAAAAGTTTTCCTGTGGTGGCATGGGTCAAATGTCTGCCCCAACAAATATCATGGAAACAGAAATAAACAACAGTTAGATCCGTGCAAGTCAACAATGTTCTCTGACATTCATATATATTTTTTATCTACACAGTGTGAAATAAATTTAATTAAAGTGTGAAAGGGTTGATGTCTGTGGATGTCTAAGTGAATTTATCATCTGTAGAAACTAGGCTGTGCTGGGATATCCTCAACCTTATCTCATTTGTAACTGATTTAATGTAGTGCACATGTGATGTTTCTGATAAAGCAGGACATGACACATCAAAATACAAAACACAGAAGTCAAACCTGAGGCACTTCTGGAGCTAAAATCCAACCCAGGCCTGTAAAACGGTCAAGTTGTGCCAAAGACGACAGTGCCCATTCTCTGTCCTCCTGGGTGACAGGTCGTTTAATTCCAGCTGAAAAATAGCATAAAAGGGATGATGGTAACTGATGTGGACTCAATTGAGAATACCACCTCACCTAACTACTGTCAGTAGCACCATTCATTTACAACAAACCTTAAAACCAGGCTTAGAATTTAGCAGTAACTAAACGTATGGTCATGGTTTTTCAATGATATCAAAACAGAAAGCATGATTACTCCGAGTACTTACCTTTTGATGTGGAGGGTGCAATCACAGACAGCTTCTTCGCTGCGATATCCTCTGTTTTGGGTGCAGTGGGGATCTTCCACACACACTCGACATCTTTCCGTGTACAATTCTTCTCTGCCCAAATGAGGAGAGCAGCTACATGGTGGCACTTGGCCCTCCCGATTGCACAGGAGCAGGTACTTGCCCTCACCTCCTGTCCCTCAACGTGTACCTGAGTAAAAACGACGTTGCTGGCCCTCACAAAAATCCCTGTAACATTGCTGAAAGGGAGAGCAAAGCTCTGTGTTTCGCTAGGTGGTGCTAACAACTACATAACGTCCTTAGCTGTCTAACCTGTGTTGGGCTTGTAAGACATTTCCAGTCAGTTAACTTGTCAACAAACCATGCATACTTATTCTAACATACCTAAATAAACAATAGTTAACGTTACACAAGTAGAGTAAAATTAGCTTGATGGCTGACACTCTTCTGTTAGCTAGCTCCTTACTCACCTCAACCTCGTAAATTTTACTTTTCATTGAAGCCTGTACTTTCCCTTTCAGACTTCCACCTGGCAGCACACTAACATTTACAATTCTGTTAGAGTTGTAGGAGTTCAGACCCCTTTTAACTGACTTTGTGAAGTCGGCAAAATACGATGTGACCGTAAAAAAGTGACCGGTTCTCTCGCAACAGCCATTGCTGTTTACACGAGCTGCAGCAGGTTGAACTCGAAAGTGACGTATTGGGCCCCGATGACGTCACACTAGCCATCCCCGAAGCGCCAACGCTTGGCGCGTCATTTCATTTTTTATCGTACTTTACTGACAGAAACTACACTCCTTCAACTGCTGCACCAGGATGTCTCTGGAAGAACATTTTGAATTTATTCAAGACATGATAGAGAATAGAAAGACTTACAGCGAAATATCATGTGCTTTAGTATCCATGGGCATTGATAAAGGTACATCAGTCGCAAACATTAAAAAAATGTGTTCCAAATGGAACATACGAAAAAATGGGCTGGTGTCCAACACACAACTGGAGGGCGCGGTTGTGAAAGCTGTTCAAGAGGTAAGTCAAAGGTCTAGGCATTGAGTTAGTCCTACCTTTAGCCTGTATTTTTTAAATAGCAAGTCAAGTAGGGTATAGAAATATTGTGCTATTTTGTTATGTCTTTGATTTAGGAAAACAGCAGAGAAGGGAATGTTGGTGGAAGACTTGTGCGCTGAATTTATAACTGGCTGAGTCTGTTTTCAGATATGTTTTGTTGCCGCAAGAACTCAGTACGAGTGTTCCTCGACGCTAAAACAGTAGTCACCATGACAACAATGTGTAAATCCATGGCTAGGACACAGGAGGATCCACGGCCAGGGCAGGAGTTAAAGGCCGCTTATACAAGCAAAGATAGTCTACTCTACAACACAAAGCCAAGAAGAGCTGCATCGCCAAGGCACATTATCATATGTTATCCCTTACTTTGGCAATTACACAGTGATTCACAGAGGCAAGGAAAATATTACATTATTATAATATGACAGCAATAAAATACAGTCGTAAGAATATTATTTATTCAAAATTGACTAACGATCGATTCTCAGAGTGGAGTCAGGGGAGGATATAAAGTCTAAAGCAATCGCTTCATGGTGTCAGGTCAAGACACAATATGATGTTCATTCAAGGATGAGAAATAGGCGGAGTCTGGGCTATTTAGTTGTTTAACTAGCTCTTATTTGTACAGGTGAGCAGTACATGCTAGTGTGATTTCCGTAATACTAAAACGATCCTCCAAAATTAAAAATGTGACAGATATGATGCAAAGTTCTAATGAAGTCCCAACTTTAAGACTAGCATTTCTGTAGCTACTTAATGGCAGGTAACTGGCAAATTAGCGTACCATGATCTGAACAGATAGATGCAAACTCATGATAAATATCTATGAATACACACAGATTTAAACATCAACATCAGCAAAAAGTGATTCAACGTAAAACTGCAAACCTACCGTCGAATGAACGCATACCTCTGAACATCATCTCCATTGCTGTCTGTCTCTGCAAGGCAATGAGGCGTTCAGGTCCGCATCGGTGTAGAACAAAACGGCACTGGCCTTTTAAAGCTATAGCAGCAGAACTAACACCAGCCTGTGCTCTGACTATAAGCTTTGAAGAGGAAGGTTTTAAGTCTACTCTTCAACATAGAGAGGGTGTCTGCCTCCCTCACCGAGACAGAGAGCTGCTTCCACAGTAGAGGAGCCTGATAACTGAACGCTCTCCCATCCTAGTTTTGGTGATTGTTGTAACAACCAGAAGCCAGTGTAATCATAATAGTGATTTTACCACAGATGTTTTAATTCAGCCAGTTGTGATTTGATGATTAATTGTTAAAAGTGTAACCGTATAACCACAGACAATGTGTTTTTTATGATCTTTTTTTTTTTACATGTTTTTATCATATATCACACATTTTGTAAATCCATGCCTTTGTGTTTTCATCAACTCTTTTATTCTGACTTTATTAGACGGGGCACACTTACAGTCGGAGGATGATGTGTGGGTACCTAAAAAGTAAAGGTATCCATGTTACAGAACGCAGGGTTGGAGCTGCACTGCATGCTGTTCAACCTGAAGCTCATGACAGCCGTCGCAAAGTGAGTATTCACATTAACATCTTATTTTTATATAACTTCTTTTTCAAAATTAACATCTTGGGGTGTAAAATAGCCTGTAATCCAGGGAATCAACTTTCCAGCCAACTAGCTTTGATTTACTGTAGTGACATTTTTTAATAATTATTTTAAATTAACAGCAACTCTGGCACAATGTTTTTACTTTACACAGGTAAAAAAAAGCCAGATGTCAGTGTAAAATATATATAATGCCTTTCAGGACTGACATGTGTCATTTCACCTATTCACATATTTCTTGTTTTTTTTTAAGAGATTGTAAAATGTTTCAACCAGAACCTAGCATTTCACAATGTGTGGCAGCAAAAAAACAATGGAAAGGTCTGTCTTTTGCTCTGTCACGTCTTTATCACTTTTAAAGTATATTTACTGGTCCTTTTCTTAAAAACATAATGTCCATTTCTCATGTCTCTCTTGTGCGTCAATAGCCTCTTTGAGTAATAAATAAACTATATACCAAGCCTTCTTCTTTTTTTCTGTTCCAGGCCCTAAGGAATCTCAATCCAGTTCCATATAATGCCACATATTTTGGTAAAAAAAAATCGATATTGACCAAAATGAAAAGATGTCAATGTATGGAGTGACCTATGTTGTAGCCATAGATGGCTACAGCGGAAAGATTGTTGGAAGTGCCGTCATGCCTGTAAAAAATAATCTCGTCATTTATGACGAAGTGTACAGGTGAATAGATGGATAACCTTCACAAATACCATTTTCTGGGATTTTCTCATAAAAAGTAATTAGACATTGAAGTTGTTTCATACTGTAAATGAAATAATACACAAACGCAGCAATTTAGGGAGTGACAGCCAATTCTTTATGATGTTAGTGTAACCCGTATGGTTGCTAAGCCCATTCATGTTGTTTAGCTGTAGTATCTCAGCCCCACCAGTAGGTGGCACAACAGCCCTATGTTAGACTTTGGCCATGAACGTGATCTCGCTCTTACTGAACGTGATTTCATTGCTAAATGCTACCTCAGAGCAGAGCTAACCAGAGCACATGGCCACGAACAAGCTGAGGAAAAGATCAGGGTATGTAGTATAAACCACGAAAATCATGAAATAACTTTTGTGCAGTATCCTGATGAACCCTTTGTTGTCAGGAGAAAGCTGTGTGAGCGTACCAAAGAAAGGGAGCCGGTTTTCACCGTGTAATCCTCTGACACTGGGAACTCCGGTAAGCAAATTGCTATATGCTAGAGGTTAGGCCTTGAGGTTGGTTGTTGCTATTAGCATTGTCACGGACAAATTCCTTTTATTAGTTGTTCATAAAACCAGTTGGAGTCCCAGATCTGTTTCTCTAATGTTTTTAAGCCACTGTGGTGCTTGCTATATCATTGTGTATGTTGGAAAGAAGCTTTTAAAAGATCGCTAACCGCGCTAGCGGGCGGCTAATGCTAATCATTGCTAGCGGTGCATGTTAATCCAGGCATTACCTATAATGGGATGCTGTGGTGTAGATAGTTAAGTCAAAATGCTACTAGTGCAATATATGACTGAGGAAAATGCAGTACATGAAGCATAGTTGTGTGCACATGATACCTGTTGACAAAAGAAAGTGTATTTTGTTTAGTGTAATGTGCTGATTGTGTTTATTGCACAGAATTTGTTATAATTTTACTGTTGTTGCAAAGCATGACTTAATACAGTTAAATTATGGTTGAAAAGGTTAAAAAGTGATGCAATCTTTGGTTAAAAAGGTAAATACTGACCAATAGAGTTGTTTAAAATACAAATAAGTGTTTATTAAAATAGATAAATGCATTTATGTTTAGATGTGAGTCATGATGGGTGGTTGTCATGGTTGGAACGTTGATGTTGTGCTGTTGAATTGTACAGACTTGTTACAGTGCTTGAATGCTGTTTCCCACATTTGAGTAGAGAAAATAGAGTGAAAGAAGAGTGAGAAGTGAAAGTAGATGTCCTGATTTGAATGGAGAGTCATAGATATTTGTTCTATGTGTAGACTGGTTTTTTGTGTCCCTTCCAATTACTGGATTTGGACTTGATTGAGATTCCGAGCTGAGGAGGCTCGGTGGCGAGCCAGAGAAGACGAACTACTAAGACGGAACGGTGCACAGTCTGGCCAACTGTGGGATCCACTCCGAAGAACAATGGACATCACTTCACTTCACTCGTACACAGATAAGAATAACAAACACTACCCGGGTAGCAACGATTGAACAAGACATTACACACAGAACATGAAACCGAACTGAGTACTCACTTTCAGACAGAAAGAGGGACAATTTATTTTGAACTTTTTCCATTTTTAAAAATTTTTTTTCAGCAGTTGAAAAGAGCTCTATTTTGCTATTTTGTGTTATTTTGGTGATTTTATTTTCATACATTGCAGCCAGAATTGTGTGGCAATAAAGTGTCTACTGTCAACTTCATGGTATCGTGCTGAATTTACACAACCAGCTCCTCGAACCTAGAGGGAATGTAAGGTCATGTTTCTATTGGTCCACTATAGGCGCTACATTAGTTTAACTGTGGAGCAGACATATGTATGCAGACATATGTGTTTTTGTGACATTAACCTGTGAATTCTTTAAAAAAACTGTAAAATTCATTCATCTAATGAAGTCACAAACTGTAATAATTTGCAATGGAATGTGGCATTTGACACACTGCCTCATGACAGAATGAGTTTGCTAATTCTGCCAGGTAAAACTGTTCTTTATCTTTTATTTCATTTAAAAAGGAAAGCTGTTCTGTCATATGGACTTTGGGACCAGGTCAGAGTGGACCATGGAAGGGAATTTTACCAGTCACTGTACGTACAGAGCAAACTGGCCGAGCAAAGATTTAATAAAGACAAGCCACCTTATGTTCAGACAATGTCAACAAAGGTTTGTAAATTATTTCCACAAATATATACATTGACATTATATTGTGTATAAGTGGGGGTGGTTGTGTATAAAGCCCCCACATCATAGTGTCCATCACAGAATATCTGTGTTAATCATTTCAAGAACAATCATTTAACATATAAAAGAGATAATTATAGGAGTAACTGATTATAGTAATGAATTACAGTACATATATTAAGAGATTGTATGAGAAAGAAATCATGATATTATATTTACTGATTTTGTTAATCACATTTTGTGGCACAATTTTTAACTCATTTTCTGTCATGCATTATGTCCCAAAAATGGATTTGTGTGGAGCGAGTTAGAAGCTATCACAAATTAAAGGGTTGTTATTATTCATTATTAAGTATTTAATGCTGTCATTTATAAAAAAAAAAATGTTGAATTGCCCATTCATGACTGCTGACCTAAAAAATACCCCAAAAATAGTTTTTGTTTTACAATTCCCTTCTGTTCTGCAGAACCACAGGATTGAACGTGTGTGGCTGGAAATCAACAATAGGGTAACCTATCCGCTGAAAGCAGCGCTGGTAGAACTTGTTGACCAAGGCCTTCTCAACATGGAGGACAGCACAGTCCGACACTGTGTGTTGAACCTGGCCTGCCAGGTTGCCAATATTGGACTGCAGCGCTTCATTGATGCATGGAATTGTCATACAGTTTCAGGTATTGGATCCAATACCTGGTATTGTCTCTTAAGCATGAAAATATATTCCACCGTTTAGTTTTCTGGGATCCTCCTATGAGGACTCCCTGTCCAACCTTGCATAATGCACACAGCTCCTAGTGAGCAGGAAATTTGTGTCTAAACATGGCACATATGTAAATTATCCATTTCTGTCACGTTTCAAAGACTTATTTCAAATTGTAGCACATTCGCACTGGTGTAGTCCAGGGTTTACGGCGGTATACGGGGTATACCCACTTATTTTTCAGTTAGCATTGCGTATACCCACTTCTAATGCTCCCTGGTGCGCATCATTCAGTAATCTCTGTGTGCCAGGTAGCCCTCTTTTCCTTCAGGATGATGAAGCCATGAACAACCCTCCTCTGCCTGTAATTGGCTGGTACATGCTACCTTCACTGATTCGATTGGTTAACTTTAGGGATGAGCCAATCAGAGGCAGAGTAGGGCGGGTCATACAGAGGAAAATTTTGCTAACACCTCAGTGGCACTCCAGTTGATTGACAGGTCTGCTTGAAAGATGCGCGGAAATGCGAGAGTCAAAATAAACACCTTTCAAGTGAGTGACACGTATCGAGCGAACCTACTTTCATGGACGATATAATTCTCAGGTAAGTTTTAAGGTGGTTTCCAAATGAATCATTGTTTTAAACTACTTGCAACATGACTGCACATTTCAAGGAGAGGATATTTTGTCGCCAGTGGTTAAAGCTGCAGTCAATTCCAGCCATTTTCAGTACAAAAAAATCGCTAATATTCTATTTGTAAATAAAAATATGACGAGAAATACAGGGAATATTGGACACGCATCGCGAGGTGCATTTCCTCGAAAACGACCTATTCGTGGATCATATACCGACTTCAAGACATGTTTTGGACAAAATAGTTTACTGGCTTGTTTCGTCTGGATGTCCAAGGTTGGATTATGGCCGTTTTTTGTGGAATATTTTCATCTGTGTGTAATAATGAACCCGGAAATGTGAGTCGCGCTGTGTACATTGAAGCCGTGTATAGAGAACGGATGGATGGACATTCGTTGTTTGTCGGACAAATGTGTTTATATTATCTGCTGTGGTAATCACATCTGAAAGTGGTTTATACCGGCGGATTCCTGAGAATCTAAGCTTTCCATCGGTGTATAGTGTTTGTATAATCGTGTTTGCAGTTTCAGACATTTAGCAAATTCCTGATGCAGATCTCAAAGTGTACCGCGGGCAGAACACTGAAGCGCAACTGAAGCGCAACGGGTTAAACTGAGTGTCGGGCCGAGTCTGACTAACGTTTTGAAAGGCTAACGTTATTCTAACGTAAGTCTGAAGCTAGCTAGATTGGGATAATGTGGGAAAACCTTTAGGCTGGTAGTTGATTTTAAAGTAAGTAAAAACACAAGAATGGGGACAGATCGTTTAAGATTCGACCTAAAGCAATATTGAGGTTTTATTCATGATGAAATATGAACAAGGATGCACTGTCAACTTCATATTTGAAGTATTTTATTTAAATAAATGTTCAAAAGTAACTGAAACACCATGTTTGCCTCATGATAAATACATGTTACATTAATCCAGTTTGCTTGTGTGACCATTAACTACAAACTGCTCCTAATCAAGTCATGATAATTTTATAATAGTGGGCAAGTAGAAATGACTGAATAAATTGAATAGAGTAGTCTTCTATGTCACTGTTTCTAAAACAGGGTGTTTTTCTGGACTAATTAAAAAAAAAGGTGAAAATTAAGAGTATACCCACTTCTCCAGGGACCACTACACCACTGCACATTCGTGTTTATCAATAATCAACACAAAATGCCACCTTTCTTCTAAAAATATTGGCAATCAATTCAAAAGGAAATTTTGAGATTTCTAACAAAATTTGTAATAAGCTAGCTCATGTTTAGTATAGCTGCATATTATATGCATTTGATATCCTTGTGTCTGTGACTCATTAACATCAATTTATTCAACATCAATTTATGAATTAAATAACTTAGGGTTAGGGTTAGCGCAGCACAGTTATGCAAAATTAGAGTTGCCAAATGGCCAAGAGATTCAGACACAGAAACACAGAAGGCTTGTTTCATTCACTTTTGCCAACTCCTCAGTAAGGAAAGTCGCTGCTGGCTGTCCTAAAAGTCGCTAGAAGTCGCTAAATGACGACATCGCCTAATTTGCATATTTCCCAGTTTGCATGTAATTGTAATCAACGTTGTAGGAGAGAGGAATCATGTTGTGGAATAGACCAAAAAGTTAGTATAAAACAATCAAAATATGTTTTTGTACTAGAGGCTAAATGCTGTGGTTTATTTTAGTATGACAGTGAAGAAACATTTTCGTTTATATGGCTCCGTAAGTCTGGATGGGATCTGTAGTGACTGCGCATGCGCGATTCATCTGTCGTCTGGCCGCGGAGTGATGTGGGTCTCCCCCTCCCCTCACTGGGTCTGCTGTGGGGTTACTGGACTGACAGCCTGTGCTTTGGGAGGGGGAGAAGCTCACAGCAGCACCTGCTGCTTGTTGAGGACAGTAACTGCAGAATGAGCCGAGTTTTCCTATTAGTCTCCAAAATGGCAGATAAAGTCGCTAGATTTGTCGCTAGTCGCTTTTGACAAAAAAAAGTCGCTAGGACGCTTTGGAAAGTCGCTAGATTTAGTGAGAAAGTCGCTAAGTTGGCAACACTGGTTTCATTGCAAGAGGCTTTAACAATAAATACTGATACTCTAAGCTACAAAACATTGAAAGTTAATTACAGTACAACATAATTTGTATCAATATCAAGAAACCAAGACATTTTTTGCCATGTTTTTCTTAAGGAAGAGGGATTCCAAATGTGCTGGCTGAGGGGGGATGCCCAACAAAGCTGTCGGAAGAACTTCTGCCACCCTCAAATTTGGCTGCCGACCAATACGCTGAGGAAACGGGGGGGAAATCTGGCCCGAGAGTCAACGTTTGGGACCAGTCCCTTTACCTGCCAGGCTGACCAGCAAAGTGCTGAACAAGACTTTGCCGCCATCTACCCAGACATGGGAAGTGTACTTGAAAACACAATTAATGGACAATCTGGACCTTTCCAGCAAGCTGTGTTGTCACTGATAGACATCCCAAAACGGAGGCAGCATGTGTAGGTTTTAGTGTTTCTTCCAAGTTTCTGCTTGTGATTTTCTGTTTTTCTGTTGATAATAAAATTATAATCGTCATGTTTTTTTGTATTCCTTTGTAATAAATGTTTCTTTGTATACCTTTGTTTCCTGAGTCAGGTCCTTGTTCTGTCACCCCTACTGTAGTTAAAACACATACAACAAATACATCATTGTAGTTGCTTTGTTTTACTGTATGGACTTGCAAACACATCCAGGTCATGTAAATGAAATCTACTTTTTCCATAGCACAGCAAACTCTTTTGAGAATGGAAAAATGTAATGTCTCAAGGTAGTTTAATTCCCAGTGAGGCCAAGCAGTGAGGAGGAGCATGCCACTGTCTGTCCATAGGAGCATATGAACATTGTAAGACCCTTAGTCCCTCAACTGAGTCCTGGATTTTCTTCTGAATTGGCTCACATTGCCATCTACTGGGCGAAAAGGGAAACGGTTCTTTTCCAGCTCCCTCATCTGGCTGTTCTCAACGTATAAAGCGGCATGAAGGAGCAGCAGTTCTACTCCAAGCTCCTCCTGGACGACCGAGTTTCTCATCAGGACACGCCATGCAGCTGAAATGTCACAAAGTTAAAATGACCCACGTATTTTATGATCAACAGACATAGCATCAACCGGCGTGCTGGCTGATGTCACACTTATCGCAAAGGTGAACATTTAACGATCTCACGTCCGCTCATTAGATGTATCCAGGCCAGGCATTTGCCTCTGCTACACCAGCCGCACTCTCTGCGTCCGCTACGCTAAGCCACCCCCCCCGCTCTACTGGACGAGGAGGCGGTGCTGGCATGCTCATTCCAGACAGCTGGTCTTTCTCTGCACTGCGCCCGTCGAACAACAACACAACATTTGAATATCATGCTTTGAAGGTCACTACTCCCATCAAAGCATATATTCTGGTTGTGTACCGCCCACCAGGGGGTAATCTGGATGGCTTTGTCTCTGAAATGGACATGTTACTCTCTGACATCCCTGATGATGGCACACCACTGATTGTCATGGGAGACATGAACATTCACATTGACAGACCTCAGGCTCATGACTTTTTGGCACTCAACTCCTCTTTTGCACTTGTACTGGCTCCGTCTCCTCCCACCCACAAAGCTGGTAAGGTCCTTGACTTGGTGCTGACTCGTAACTGCTCCACAGCAGAGGTGACAGTTACTCCCCTACACCTGTCAGACCATTTCTTGGTAAAATTTGCGGCTGCCTTTCCGCAATTGCAGTCACCAACACAGATGGTCTCCTTCTGCAGAAACCTGAAGTCCCTCACAGCAAGTCAGCTGTCTGAGGAGGTGTGCTCTGTCATGCCTGACCTCTCACACTTCTCCTCCCTTCCTGTTAATGAGGCTACTGAAACACTCTGTTCCTCTCTGGCATCCTCTTTGGACAAACTCTGCCCCCTGGTGTCCAAACCGGCCAAGAATAAACAACCAAGTCCATGGCTCTCTGAAGTTCTGAGAGAACAAAGAGCTGGACTCAGGGCAGCAGAAAGAAAGTGGCGTAAATCCCAAAAACCCGCTGATTTGTCCTCATACAAACAGAAACTTGCTTCCTTTACCTCCTGCTTGCAGTCCGCAAAGAAAACTTTATCAGAACAAGATCTGTGTGGCTTCTGATTCCAGAAAACTGTTTATGGCGTTCAACTCCTTGCTTTCTCCTCCAGCTGCTCAGCCGTCCACTGAGCTGACTCCAGACATGTTTGCCTCCTTTTTCACTGAAAAGGTGGCTGCAATCAGGAACCAGTTCTCTGAGCCTGACCAGACCAGTCAGCTCAAACCCGCTACTGCTCTTTCACTCTGCTCTTTTACTCCTCTGAGCGAGGATGAGGTCTCCAGGCTTCTTCTGAGCTCAAAACCTACAACTTGTCCTCTTGATCCAATACCCACTAGCATCCTGCAGACCATCTTGCCCACAATCAAACCTGCATTCACGCACATTGTCAACTCCTCCCTGGAAACTGCCATTTTTCCTGCTACTTTTAAACAAGCCCGTGTCACCCCACTGCTCAAAAAGCCTCATCTCAACCCAGCCCAGGTTGAAAACTACAGACCAGTCTCACTTCTACCATTCCTGTCAAAAATACTGGAGCGCTCAGTATTTAACCAAGTCTCTGAACATCTGCGGAACAACAACCAACTTGACCCTTTTCAGTCAGGCTTCAGGTGCGACCACTCCACTGAGACTGCACTCCTATCAGTCACAGAATCTCTGCGGCTGGCGAGAGCTGCTGGTCAGCCCTCTGTCCTACTGCTGCTGAACTTGTCTGCTGCCTTTGACACCGTGAACCATCAAATCCTCCTCTCCACACTCTCTGAGCTCGGCATCTCAGGTTCTGTCCTGTTGTGGTTCAAGTCCTACCTCACAGGCAGATCCTTCAGAGTGTCATGGCGAGGGGAGGTGTCGAGGTCACATGACCTATCAACTGGGGTTCCTCAGGGGTCAGTGCTCGGTCCCCTACTCTTCTCTCTGTACACCACCTCACTTGGTGCAGTGATCCGCTCCCATGGCTTCTCCTACCACTGTTATGCTGACGACACTCAGCTTTTCCTCTCTTTTCCACCTGACGACACAACAGTTTCAGCGGGGATATCAGCATGTCTGGCTGATATCTCCACATGGATGAAGGAACGGCACTTTCAGCTGAATCTGTCTAAGACTGAACTCATGGTCTTTCCAGCTTGTCCATCTGTTCAGCCTCAGATCAGTGTCCAACTTCACTCGAGCCTACTTGTGCCCACAAACTCAGCCAGAAACCTGGGTGTCATGATTGATGACCAGCTGACCTTTAAGGTTCACGTGGCCTCAGTTTCTCGATCTTGTCGTTATGCCCTCTACAACATCAGGAAGATCAGACCCTTCCTGACCCAACAGGCCACGCAACTTCTGGTTCAGGCTCTTGTGATGTCACGCATTGACTACTGCAACTCTTTTCTGGCAGGCCTCCCTGCATGTACAGTCAAACCTCTACAGATGATCCAGAATGCAGCAGCACGTCTGGTCTTCAACCAGCTCAAAAGAGCTCATGTCACTCCCCTGTTCATCTCTCTTCACTGGCTTCCAGTTGCAGCCAGAATCAAATTCAAAACTCTCCTCCTGGCTTACAAAACATTTACAAGAACGGCCCCAGCCTACCTGGATTCCCTGATCCAGGTCTACTCCCCTTCACGCCCACTTCGCTCTGCATGTGAGAGACGCCTGGTGCTTCCAGCCCAGCACGGCTCCATATCTCTAGCCAGACTCTTTTCCTCTGTTGTTCCCAAATGGTGGAACAATCCACCAAACTCTGTGCGTTCTGCTGAGTCCCTTTCTACTTTTAAGAGACAATTGAAGACTCAATTGTTCAGAGAACACCTAGGCACTTAATCTGACTCCACCTTAGGGGTAGAATAAGTCAGGTGGTCCAAAACCCTCGATATCTCTAGCCAGACTCTTCTCCTCTGTTGTTTCCAAATGGTGGAGCAAATTACCAAACTCTGTGCATTCTGCTGAGTCCCTTTCTACTTTTAAAGACAATTGAAGACTCAATTGTTTAGAGAACACCTAGGCACTTAATCTGACTCCACCTTAGGGGTAGAATAAGTCAGGTGGTCCAAAACCCAGCATTTATTTAGCACTGACAAAGATTTAAAAAAAAGAAAAAAAAAGGTGGTGGGGGGTGGTTGGTTGGCAATTCTTCTGCAACCTTTGACCAATCGCACTTGAAGCACTTTTTGCACTTACTACAGGTTTTTCCTTATGTCTGAATTCTTGCTTGTGTTGTACGTCGCTTTGGACAAAAGCGTCTGCCAAATGAAATTGTAGAATTGTAGAATTGTAGGCAGCAGACCTGTAATTATGATTATTATTATTATAGTAGTAGTAGTAGTATTGTTATTAATAATAATTATTATTATTATTTTCTAACATTATCACAAGCCTAGTAGTGCATATAATAAATACTGTGCAAAAATAAAAACGCTATTTAACGTAATTTATCTTTTATTACCCATTTATCAGTAAGGCTTTTATTTTGGTAGGGAGTCCATTTGACCCGTGACGGTCAGGGGTCACGTGCTTCGGTTTTTTTCGTTTTGAGACCTGAAACGAAAAAACGGAAAATTGAAATCCAAAAAACAAAATTCGGCCATAATTTGCTTGTGTTGGTTTCGTTTTTGGTTTTGAACTGAGAAAGAAAAAAAAGTTTTTTCGTTTTTGGTTGAAAACGAAAAAACGAAAATTGAGCCGTTTTTCCCTTTTTCGTTTGTTGGTTTGGTCAGAAAAACAGATTATACTGTAATATAAACTGCATCACTGAAGGACTATTTACAGTGTAAGTCAACATTTGGGTGAAATAACCTTTTTAAGTACTTGCACAGAATGTAATATTTTAAGTTGACTATACCTTTAAAACCACAATTATTAAGGCAGAAAGTGCTATTTGGGTAAAATAAACTTTAAACCATCACATACTTGGAGAGAAAGAAGCATTTGAGGGGTAACAAACTTTTTCACCTTTAGTCATTAAGACAGAAAGTACTATTTGGATGAAATGAACTGTAAAACTGAAGTACTTGAGGAGAAAGTTGTATATTGGTGGACTATACCTTTAAAACTATACATACTTGAACACAAAACAGCATTTTTTGGGGAAAAAAACCTTTGTTGTTAAGACAGAGAGTGCTATTTGAGTGGAATAAACTTTTAACCTTTACATATTTTGGGAGAAAGTAGTATTTTGGTGGAAATAAGCCTTTTAACCCTTTACGCTTCAGTGCGTCGTAGGTGTACCACCGGCGGTACACCTACTAATTTGCATAGGAATTTCAAGAATGTCCGACGGCTGCAAACCCGATTATACAAACACTATACGCCGATGGAAAGCTTAGATTCTCATGAATCCGCCGGTATAAACCACTTTCAGATGTGATTACCACAGCGGGTAATATAAACACATTTGTCCAGCAAAAACAAATATTCATCCATCCGTTCTCTATACACGGCTTCAACGCACACAGCGCGACTCACATTTCCGGGTTCATTATTACACACAGAAAAAAAGATTCCACAAAAAACGGCCATAATCCAACCTTTTACATCCAGATGACACAAGCCAGTAAACTATTTTGTCCAAAACATGTCCTGAAGTCGGTATAAAATCCACGAATCGGTCGTTTTCAAGGAAATGCACCTCGATGTGCGTCCAATATTCCCTGTATTTTTCGTAATTTTTTTTATTTAAAAATAGAATATTAGCGATTTTTTGTACTGAAAACGGCTGGAATTGACTGAAGCTTAAAGGGTTAAACCTTTAGTTGTTCACACAGTTCAGTTCAGTTCAGTTGAGTCAATTTCTAAACAATAAAAACTCCAAATGTCAGAATCACATCACTTCACAGCTTTACTCCCCAAAGAAGAATGTACACACGTGGACAAAATTGTTGGTACCCCTCAGTTAAAGAAGGAAAAACCCACAATTCTCACTGAAATCACTTGAAACTCACAAAAGTAACAATAAATAAAAATGTATTGAAAATTAAATAATCAAAAACAGCCATTACTTTTAAATTGTTGATTAACATAATTATTTAAAAAAACAAACTGATGAAACAGGCCTGGACAAAAATGATGGTACCTCTATAAAAGATTGAAAACTATTTGACCAGAGTGACATGATTAACTCAGGTGTGTCATTTAATTGACATCACAGGTGTTTCCAAACTCATTATCAGTCAGTCTGCCTATTTAAAGGGAGACAAGTAGTCACCCTGCTGTTTGGTGAAAAGGTGTGTACCACACTGAACATGGACAACAGAAAGCGAAGGAGAGAATTGTCCCAGGACATCCGAAAAAAAATTATAGACAAACATCTTAAAGGTAAAGGCTATAAGACCATCTCTAAACAGCTTGAAGTTCCTGTGACAACAGTGGCTCATATTATTCAGAAGTTCAAGACCCACGGGACAGTAGCCAACCTCCCTGGACGTGGCCGCAAGAGGAAAATTGATGACAAATTGAAGAGACGGATCGTTGGAATTGTATCCAAAGAGCCCAGAGCAACCTCCAAAGAAATTAAAGGTGAACTCCAAGGCCAAGGTACATCAGTGTCAGATCGCACCATTCGTCGTTGTTTGAGCCAAAGTGGACTTCATGGGAGACGACCAAGGAGGACACCACTGCTGAAAAAAACTCATAAAAAAGCCAGACTGGAATTTGCAAAAATGCATGTTGACAAGCCACAAAGCTTCTGGGAGAATGTCCTTTGGACAGATGAGACCAAACTGGAGCTTTTTGGTAAGGCACATCAACTCTATGTTCATCGACTCAAAAACCAAGCATACGAAGAAAAGAACACTGTCCCTACGGTGAAACATGGAGGAGGCTCAGTAATGTTTTGGGGCTGCTTTGCTGCATCTGGCACAGGGTGTCTTGAAAGTGTGCAAGGTACGATGAAATCTGAAGACTATCAAGGCATTCTGGAGAGAAATGTGCTGCCTAGTGTCAGAAAGCTTGGTCTCAGTCGCAGGTCATGGGTCTTCCAACAGGACAACCATCCAAAACACACAGCCAAAAACACCCAAGAATGGCTGAGAGAAAAGCGTTGGACTATTCTAAAGTGGCCTTCTATGAGCCCAGATCTGAATCCCATTGAACATATGTGGAAGGAGCTGAAACATGCCATTTGGAGAAGACACCCATCAAACCTGAGACAACTGGAGCTGTTTGCTCATGAGGAGTGGGCCAAAATACCTGTTGACAGCTGCAGAACGCTCATTGACAAATACAGAAATCGTTTAATTGCAGTGATTGCCTCAAAAGGTTGTGCAACAAAATATTAAGTTATGGGTACCATCATTTTTGTCCAGCCCTATTTCATTAGTTTGTTTTTTTAAATAATTATGTTAATCAACAATTCAAAAGTGATGGCTGATTTTGATTATTTAATTTTCAATAAATTTTTATTTATTGTTACTTTTGTGAGTTTCAAGTGATTTCAGTGAGAATTGTGGATTTTTCCTTCTTTAACTGAGGGGTACCAACAATTTTGTCCACGTGTGTATAACTGCGTCTAGAAATCCTACAAAGCACAACATCATTTGGAAACAGCAGGGCATGTGTCACTTGGCAGAGCAATTTCCAGGCGTCCTCATTCGGAGTTATTAAGGACAGATCAATTGGTGACATTTTCCATCTGCCTCTTAAATCCGACTGTCTGAACATTCTGAGACATGTATAAACATTCTGAGGGTGGAAGTCTGTTTTTATTGTTCAAAGCTGACACCGGTCTATTTGGGATTTGAGAACAAACTGAGATTTTCCTTTCAGGATTCCCTTACGGTTCAAATATTATACTATTGTGATTTAAACATCACCTCAAATGCCTTTCATGTGTGAAAAATGTGCCAGAAGTGGATAAACAGGCTTTTGAGTTTTTTAATTATCTGAGAGTACTTGATATTAATAAAAATATACAAATACAGTTATAAATATCCATATTTTGTGCCATAAAAAATTATACAAATGAGACATGGTTGAGCAGAAAATATTCAAACAAATTTCAGATTTCAGCAGTTTATAATAACAGTACGCCGGTGTTCAAGCTTAACTGGTGATCCGATCAACTGGTGATTTCAGCGTTTCTGAGACAGATGTTTCGTAGGCGTGGCTTTTCAGGACCCCTTACCGACTAACCAGGAAATAAACAATGGAACAACTTCGCTTCTTAAAATGAGATTTCTGCTGTTTTATTCATTTTGGTCCTGACAAAATATCTGGAAATAAGTCGCGTTCTCATCGTAGAAGTCATGCGCTGTCAGGCAACAAGAAAGAAAACTACGTAACCGCGGTTGGAACTAGTGCAGCTGTGATCACTGTTTACTGTCAAAACCCGTTAAAGCAGCAGACAGGAGACCAGGACACGTGTGCACGTCTTTTAATAAGTTCAAACCGTGTGGTAAAATATCCTTTAGTGGTAGTTCAGCATCACATGTTGGCTGTTTTATATCCTTTAGTGGTAGTTTAGCGTCTCATTCTGGTTGTTTTATATTCTTTAGTGGTAGTTTAGCCAAAATGCCAAAATGAGACGCTAAACTACCACTAAAGGACATAAAATAAGATAAAAAATTAACTCATAAAGACATAAAATGGCCAAGGTATTACACAAATGATGTATAACGACCAAAATGTCACACAAAGAGCACAAAATTATGAGAAATGTTGAAAATTTAAAGTACAATTTTGAGAATCACCAAGACAGAGAAGTAAAATAAGTGCTTACACCTGCAGAGCATTAGTTAGTATTTAAACCTTAGACTGGCATTCTATCTAGATACAAATATACGCTAACAATGAACTTACATGTGCATTTTAAAAGTCATTATGAAGATATCAACGTACCCACTTCTTAATGTCACTCTCCATGCCAGGCCAGTAACAGCAGCTGATTATAGCGCTGTGTGTTTTCTCCCAGCCACAGTGACCCCCAAAATGGCTTTCATGAAATTCATAAACGATGTCATCTGCCTCTTTGGCAGAGCAAACAACTTTTGCCAGGTGATCAGGCTGAGTTTTTTTCCGCCTACATATGTAGTACAGTTCACCATCGAGTGTGTGAATGTGAAGCACATTTAACATGAAATTACAGAGTTTAGAAAGTGTGTTGACAAACTACAAATCCCTATTATACACCTTACCCTTTACCATGAAGGTTTCAGCTCTTCTTCTGATCACGTATTTGTTTTGCAGTGATGCCTTCAGGGTAACGGTTGTTCATTTTCAGGTCAAGGACCTCTTGTGCCATTTTG
Source organism: Acanthochromis polyacanthus (assembly GCF_021347895.1). Taxonomy (NCBI): domain Eukaryota; kingdom Metazoa; phylum Chordata; class Actinopteri; family Pomacentridae; genus Acanthochromis; species Acanthochromis polyacanthus. The sequence continues at coordinate 42,530,460 of NC_067117.1, forward strand.
GGGTCCATTTTTTAAGAGAGATTTTCCTGTGTTGCCCTTTCTTACCACTGGCTACACTAACACCTAACTAACGTAAACTAACCTAAATCCGACGCTTACCTATCTACTAACTTATCTACCTTCAGCTTTAACTATAAAACTACCTTCACACTTAGCTATAGATGCCACAAACGCTTAACAGATACACAGACAGACAAATTACAGAACAGACATACAAAACAGTTACAATCACAAAAAGACAATAACACCAGACTCAACATACCTTACCTCAGACACTCTCACTTTCAAACAGCCACTCACTCTGTCACAATCAAACTGCAATCACACTATCAACCACTCTACAACTACTATAACTCGCTTGATGAAATGCCTGCCTTGTCTAAACTTTCTCCTCACTAAACCCACAAGGTTGTATTGGGTTAACCAACCTTATACAGAGAGAGATGGACTCCCCAAATCTCTCCACCTGTGTGCCCACCTGTGTAGCCAAATTTGGCCACACAGGTGTGCCTGTGCCCAGTGTGAGGTGTGCCCACCTGTGTGCCCAGTTTGAGCAAATTGGTTAACTGTGTGCAAGTGCTACTTGAGCACCTGTCTAATTAAATCATTTGAATTTTTTTGTTAGTGTCAAATTTTGTTGTGATCAGTATTTACCTCTGTAGGGTTCCATACATGTAGCTACATAAGAATATGTACCTGTGAGAGATACGTTTTGCTTTTATGTGTGATACAATTGTTAATTTTGTTTGTATTTTTTAATGTCTGGACTTCTGCTTTGTATATTTCTACAGTTGTACAGTTTCATTTAGCAGATGCTTTTATCCAAAGTGACATGCATCTGAGAATACATACAACACAAGCAAGGATCTAGTCAGGAGAAAACAACCTGGATAAATGCCATTAAAAAAGTTAAAATGTTTAAATAGGACCTTGGTGTCTGCAGGCAGTGCAGAAGGTAATAGGATTGTTACTTCTTTTTTTTTCAGCAAGTGAAGTACAAAGGTATTCGGTGAAGAAGTGGTTTTTAGTCTTTTTTTAGGATTGGGAGAGATTCTGCAGATGAAACTTACTGTCAAACAATGCAGTGAGATAATCTTATTTGGTCTGTTTTTATTATTTCTCATTTTATTGTTTGCATGTCTTGAATTACGAGATTGTGTTGCTTGTTTGAAACAGCAGCTTCTGAAGGCAGGAATGAGAAATCGTTGGTTAAAATGTGGTCCGATGGTTTATATAATTTCGTTGTTTTACTTAAAAGGTGTATAAAAGTAAAACAACGCAGATCCACCAGCTTAATTGCAGTAATCTTTGAAAACAGGAACAGTATTTCTCGTGTTGTTTCTGTCTGACCGTCGGACTGAAGCCTCAGACTGTCACCAGTTAATCTGGTGTAGATCGTCACACTCTGCCGCAGCGAAGCGATATTTCCACTCCGTTAGGTGGAAGTCCTCATAAAACCGCGTATTTTATTGGTAGACTGAACAGCCGTGAGTCAAAAAAGAACAATAACGATTTTTGGAGCCAATGTTAAAGCTGACAACAAGAGCATTTCGGAACAGTTTATTGACATCTGTGTGTTTTGAACAGGCATCAACACAGTCACCCATAGGTGAAGAAAATAGAAATCGAAGCTTAAAAATTATCTTTCCCTTAAACATTCAAGCCAACTGCAAACATGTAGCTAAATGGATGTATGCATTCCAAAAAAAATGATCATTCCACGCAAAGTTTTACACAGAGACATCATTCTATGTATTGCCGGTGTAACATCTGTCTCGCTAACTGAAAATCACCAGTTGATCGGATCACCAGTTAATCTTGAACACCGGCCCGCGGGCGGGCCGTTTTGATATCGGTATACGCTTTTTTTAAAAATAGAACGACACTGCAAACGTGATTATACAAACAGTATACACACATCGAAAGCTGAGATTCTCATGAATCCGCCGGTATAAACCACTTTCAGATGTGATTACCACAGCGGGTAATATAAACACATTTGTCCAACAAACAACAAGTCACGTAAACGTGCACAGCTCACCTGTCGACGCAGTTTGGACGCTCGTTTCTGGTCATAAAAGAAGATAATCCACAAAAACAGGCCAGAACCCAAGCTTAGCCATCCAGAGGAAACAATCCAGTATAATACTTTGTCCAAAACATGTCTCGAAATAAGTAAAAAATCCAGAAAACGATCGGCTCCATGCGCGTGCACGCGGCGCCTGGTGGCGCTGTGCGTGTAATATTCAGTGCATTTTTGTGAATAAGTTTATCAAACATGCTTGCATTTCCTTTGTTCGGCATTCAAAATGGATACTGGAGGCTTCTCTTCCGCTTCAAACCGAACTTCAACCAATCAAGTGACTCGGTTCCGCCTACTACGGCGACACAGCCAACCGTGGCCGAGTCTGACAGATATGGATTACATCACTTGATTGACTTATTTCTCAGCGAATCACGTTGGAGGAAACGTTAGATTGACAGGCCTGGTAGCCAATGAGCTTGCTGAATGGCTTGAATATAAATCCCGCCTCTGCCAGCGGGTTTATATGATATTTCATTCGTGAGCTCCGGGCTCCACCTGCTGTTTCTCTGTATTCCTCTCAATCTGTGTGTGTGATCGACACTGAAGCCTATCTGAAGTGATTTTTTGAGTTCTTTATGAGTTTTTGGAGTGAAAATAATGTGAAAATGAAGTAATACCACTGTGTAGAGGGTGTGCAGAGGGTATACAGAGGGTGTCCAACATTGACAGGGGCGGAGCATATCAGTACAAATACATGTGTGAAACACTCATTTCTTGTAGTATTGCTCTGAAATTTTGACCTGAACTATGTAAGACCCCAGGCTTTTGCAATATTGTGTTTTCAAGCTCTCACAGTGCTGCCACACTGATTTTCAGGTGTTTTATTAGGGAAAAAATGTAGGCGAGAAAAAAATTCATCCTTTTTTTTTTTTTTGTCTGCAAGTCCACTCAAAAATGACACCAACCACTCATGGTGTCATTGCTCAAGCTTCATGTGCAGTTTTTTTCTTCTTTGTGACTGTGACCATCACCTGCCCTCATGGCAAATTAACCTATCATGTTTATTTCAAGCTGTTTCCTACATTATGCCATTGAGGGCTGTGCACACCCAAGTGAAACATAAAACAAACACAGGACAGACAGAAAGGTGAGGCATAGACAGTGTTCTAAGAGAAAAGGTGCATTTTATTTGTTTGTACTCTTTAATTCACACCTTCAAACCATTTACAAATCTAAAACCCTTCACAAACACCTAATATGACAAAGTCCCAACTGGATCAATCATGAAGATGTCAGGAGGCCACAAGAAGGATAGATAGAGCAGAGTGAGATCCACAGACACTAACCCAGCAACCTCCACTGACTCAGCGACCGGAGGAACACACTCTATTGAGTTTTGGTAGGTGCCGGTGTGGTGGGTCTGGCATGCATGAAAACCTCCACCAAAAGGAGGGAGCTGTCCCCTCCAGCACAAGGAGGTCTCCCATCCCACACCCATCCCCCGCCCCACCCCCCAGGGGGAGGGCGGAAGGCAGGAGAAGGAGGGGGGGGGGGGGGAGACAACAAGAAAGGAGAGGACAGGCAGCAGAGCGGGAAGATGAGGGGGAGGGAGGAGGGAGGGGGCAAGGGAGAGGTGACAAGGAGGCGGAGGAAGACGGGAGGAGGGAGGCGAGGGGGGAAAAAGGCAAGGAGGAGGAGGGGGAGAGGAGAGAGTCCCACGGGGCACCCAGAGACCCACCAGGCCGGAACCGCAACCGCTAGCCGAAGAGCAACAGGCCATGCCGGAACAGCGCCGCCCCGAGCCCCCGGGCAACACCCCCGCACAGCACCCGCCGCGGGCACCGGGAGACAGCCAAGACGCAGCGCGACCCAGCAGAGACCCGGGGGGCAGCGCCCGATCCAGACGGCCGCCAGGCCACCGCAAGCGCCAGGGGAACCACGGGAGGCCAGCGACACCACACAAAGCAGCCACCTCCACGAAGAGAACACGACAGGCGACCCAGCCCGACCGGGCGCCAGACCCAGACGACCGCCAGGCCGCCACCCACGACATTTTTAGTCGCAGATGGCGACCCGGCGGGCGCCCAAACCAGGCGCCCGACCGAGCCGAACCGCCCACCATGCCCCCCCACGGAAGCAGCCACCCCGCAGGACGCCACCAGCCCCCCACGACCCCCGGCCCCCGAGGCGACCCGGCGCCTGCCCAAACCGAGCGCCGCCCGGGGAACAAGGCCAACCACGTCGCGCCACAGGGGACAGCACCTGGAAGATTAGCCAAGCATGCAGTAACACCAAGCTAGCCATTCATGCATAGAGACAGAGGATCCTGGGGAGTTGTTGACTGTAAGTTGTCGTCGATACGGCCCGCTCGATCCTGCTGACAGCGACTGGGTTCCTAACTGAAGACAATCATGAGTTACACAATGCCAACATACATAAGCAGCAACATATATTGGGGTGATGTGGTGGTTCTTGCTAACAGGCAGAGTCAGGTTACCAGGTTTAAGTTAAGGTAGTTAACATACGGTGACCATGTTTGTATAAAATTTAACAACTGATTTTTATTTGAAGCAGAGATTTTCTCCATTGAAATGTGATTTATTAGGAGGTTCAACCAGAGATTAATGTTCAGAGATTGCTTATTTTTCCAGTTAACAAGGATTGTTTTTTTGGCAATGGCGAGGGCTACAAGTAAGGATTGAGATTGTTTGCGTGGTAGGTCCGTTGTAGTTAAGTCGCCGAGTAAACACAGACTTGGAGATAGAGGAATCCTGCAGTTTAAGATTGCGGAAAGTTTTTCTGGGACGTTGGTCCAGAAATTTTTTACGGGGGTGCACAGCCATAGAGCATGAAAATAAGTATCAACAGTGTTCTGGGAGCACTGGAGACAGATGTCGGAGTCGGAGAATCCCATTTTGTTCATCATATATTGAGTAATATGTGTTCTATGGAGGATTTTGTATTGGATGAGTTGTAAGTTTGTGTATTTTGTCATTTTAAATGCATTATCGCAAATTTGAGTCCAGAAGTCTGGTTCCGGAGATATAGATAGATCTAACTCCCATTTAGAGATAGGTAAATGCATTGTATCAGTGCTTAAGAGTAACTTATATATTTTAGAGAGGGTTTTAGTTGTTGTCGGAGAAAGCTTTATGATTGCTTCAGCTAATGCCGGCGGCCGGAGTGTGCTTTGAAGTGTTGGGATTCTTTTCTTAATAATATTTTTAACTTGAAGATAATGTAAAAAATTCCCGTTTTTTATTTTGTATTTTTGAAGCAAGTTTGTATATGACATGAACGTATTATCTGAGAAGAGGTGGTGGAGATGTGTGATTCCATTCTGCTCCCAAACAGCTAAATGGAGCGGCTGATTGTTAACCTGAAAATCAGGGTTGTACCAAATGGGATAAAACTTACAGGGCTCCAATTTAGTGTTTGCAATTTCTAATGCCTTCCACCAAGCGGTCAAGGTGGAGGAGATCATTGGGTTTTTAAAACAGTTATGTCGTTTGATGGATGTTGTAATAAAGAGTATGTCTGAAAGTCTGATGCTATTGCAATCCTTCTGTTCTAATTCTAACCAACAGTTGGCATCTACGGTAGGTTGTGTCCATAGAATAAGATATTGTAGCTGGTTAGCTAAATAATAATGCATAAAATTTGGTGCTTCCAGACCTCCTTCGGCTTTACTTTTCTGAAGAGTAGATAGACTGATTTTTGCTTTTTTATTATTCCAGTAGAATTTTGTGATAGCCGAGTCCAGCGACTGGAACCAGTTGGACGTTGGTTTGAATGGAATCATTGCAAAGAAGTAATTTATTTTTGGTAGGATTTTCATTTTGATAGTAGTTATTCGTCCCATAAGAGATATAGGGAGATTGTTCCAGCGCTGTAGGTCATTGGTGATGTTATCCAGTAATGGGGAAAAATTTAAGTGAGCTAATTCACATAATTTAGGTGAAATTTTTATGCCTAAGTATTTTAAGTTGCCTGTAGGGAAAGAGTAGTGAGGGTCCTAGTCTGCAGGACTCCATGAATTTTCTGTGATCGGAAGTTATGTTGATTTTGTCCAATTTATGGAATAATCTGATAAATGTGAAAATTTAGTTATTAAATTAAATACTTCCCTTAATGAAATAGCCGGCTCTTCTAAATAAAGTAATATATCATCTGCGTATAAATTAATTTTGTGTTCTGTTGCCCCAGAGCGGATTCCTTGGATCCTGACATTCTGGCGCACAGCTGTTGCCAACGGCTCAATGAATATCGCAAATAACAAAGGAGAGAGTGGACAGCCCTGTCTGGTGCCTCTCTGTAAGGTGAAAGTCTTTGAGGCGATTCCATTAGTGGTGACAGTAGCTTTAGGAGAATCATATAGTGCTGATACCCAGTGAATAAATGACTCTCCAAAGCCAAGCTTATTTAGAACAGCAAAGAGGAAGGACCAGTTAACTTTGTCAAAGGCTTTTTCTGCATCCAACGATATGATAACTGCCTTTTTGTCCTGCCGCTGTGACATGTTAATCAAATTTAAGAGCCTTCTTACGTTGTTGGTAGAGTGTCGACCTTTAATAAAGCCGGTTTGATCATTATGAATAATTGTCGAAATTACTGTCTCTAGTCTAGATACCAAGGCCTTTGCAATAATTTTAATGTCGGTGTTAATTAGTGATATCGGGCGATAACTTGACGGAAGGGTCGGGTCTTTATCTGGTTTTAATAAAAGTTTAATTGCTGCTGTGTTCATGTGAGGCTGTATGTGACCACTGGTTTTAATTTCTGTTACTAATCTAAAAAACAGTGGAGCCAGCGTTGACCAGAAGTGCTTCAGAAATTCGGCCGGAAAACCGTCTGGACCTGGTGCCTTACCATTAGGCATACTGTCTAGAGCACTGGACAGCTCATTTATGGACAGTGGAGCATCTAGGATATTTTTATGTTCAGTAGATAACTGAGGCATATTTAAACTACTGAGAAATGTCTCAATATGCTCAGGGTTGGGTTTGTTATTTTCTGAATACAGATTCCAATAATAATTGTAGAAAATATGATTAATTTCTTCTGGCGATTGCGTATACTCACCAGTTGTCCCTTTTATCGCTGCTATGAGAGATTTTTCCCGATTGCGTTGGAGTTGGTTTGCAAGAAATTTGCCTGATTTGTTATTATGCTCAAAGTTGTTGTATCTCAATTGTTGTGTTATGAACTCGGTCCTTTTGGATAACATCTCATCTAGCTGTATTTTTGTATTTTGTAATTCAGTCCATATCTGATTATTTGGGTTTGTTGTATATTCATCAGTTAGTTGTTTAATTTTATCTTCTAGATCTCTTTCTAATTTTTGATCTTGTTTCTTTTTATAAGATGAATATGATATAATTTTACCTCTAAGTACTGCTTTCCCTGCTTCCCAGAGTAAAGATGGAGATGAGTTTGGGGAGTCATTCATTTCCAGATAGTGTGCCCACTCTCTCCTTATGATCTTATCGAACTCTTCATCTTTTAACAGTGAGATGTTAAAACGCCATGTAGGAGGTGGTTTAAAGGTGAGGTCAGTTTGTAAGGAGAGGGAGACTGGTGCATGGTCGCTGATAATAATGGGGTGTATTCTTGTAGAAGCTTTCTCGGTAATAGAATTATTTGTAAGAAAAAAATCAATTCTTGAAAATGATCGATGCACCGAGGAATGGAAGGTGAATTCCTTCTTGGTTGGATTTTTTAGTCTCCAGCTGTCGCCAAGGCCAAAATCATCCATATATTCCTCTATTACTTTAGCAGATTGAGATTGCCTTGTACGTGTTGTGTTATTGGAGCGATCTACTGATGGATTTAGGACTGTGTTGAAGTCTCCTCCAATGATAACAGTTGAGTTTGCTGTTAAATCAGATAGTTGAGAAAAAAATGAATGAAAAAAGGATCATCATTATTAGGGGCGTACAAATTCCCAATAGTATATTCTTTATTGAATATAGTTGCCTGGATAATAATGTATCTGCCTTCTGAGTCAACTATTATGTCATTTAAAGTAAAAAGTAGTCTCTTATGAATAAGTATAGAGACTCCTCTTTGTCTACTGTTATAAGAGGCAGAATAAACCTGATTGAAATTTAAGCCAGTAAGTAATTTTTCTTCAGATTTTTGTAGATGGGTTTCTTGTAGGAGACAAATGTCTGCTTTTAATTTTGAAAAATGGTCTAAAATTTTTATTCTTTTTGCCTGTGAGCGAGTGCCACACATTCCAGGAGACCAGAGTTAGTTTATGCATATAGACAGTTTAAGTTCAGCCTTGGATGTATATCTATGTGAGCTGCTTACTGGTATTGGTATGTTATGAAATAAACTCAGTCTACTGATAACGTTGGACAGATGTATAGCAGGGTTTAAATCTATGATGGGTGTGGATAACAAGACTGTAAAACATGTCAAACGTGAGCACAAAAAAACAAAGAACACTGGTGCCTCGACATATATAACACACAAAAGATTTACATAGGGAGTTTGTGTGGGGGGAGAAGGGAGGTGTGAGTTTAGGTGGTTAGGGGAAGTAGAGGGAGGGGAGGTAGACAAAAAGGTGAACAGAAGGGGGTCAAACATAAAACAGTGAGCCAGTATTATAAGTAGCCATAGAGAGATTAAATACATATACATATATACATACCTTCATATATATATATATATATATATATATATATATATACACACACAATATATATACATTATTTTTTAAGTAAATAGACAAAGCTCTTTCGTTTCACCATACTGATCAGAACAGCCAGGGAGTGGTATTGGGGTCCCGGTACAGTTGGCCGTCGATATAAAGTTTATCTACAACCAAAGTAGACCGTTTACCCTTCTGCCTGCTCTGCCTCAGTATGGGAAACAATACCTTCCGCCGCTTGTTGATCTCTCTCGGGAATTGATCGTATATTCCGAAAGAGGTCCCTTTAAGCTCCCGTCCTTTGCTTTTAACTAATTCTTTCTGTTTAAAATGTTCAAATTTAGCGATAATAGGACGGGATTTATTGCTTCTACGGGCTCCAAGCCTGTGAACGCGGTGAAAGGAAATATTATTCACCGTTTCCTGGGGAATTTTTAAAGCCGTTGTCATGAATTTCTTAATTTCTGTCTCCGGATTGTCTGTGGTGCTTTCAGAGATTCCTGAAAATATTAAATTGTCCCGCATACTACGGGATTGGACATCCACTACAGTCTCTTTAAGCGCTTTATTCTCCCTTTTAATTGTTTCCAACTCGGTTGTAACTGCAGAAAAGTTGGAACGTAGTTCCGCGTTATCAAGTTGAAGCTCACTTACCTGTTGATAGGCGTTCTCCAAACTTACCTTCAGGTCTCGAATTTCGTCGCGGAGGACGCTGAGAACATCTAGCTTTTTATTTATGGACTCCAGGACATCAACCGGGACGTCCGTTGTAGCTAGGTCGTCCGTATCAGTCGAGGAATCGTTTTTCCTCTTTTTAGACGGATTGTCGCGGTTCGGGTCTTCCATGACGCAGTTGTAAAAATATCCGTCGATAAATCGCTCGAGGTCTTCCACGGTGGGTGGTGCTCCAAATCCGCAGTTCGAGTAAGGAAATATCAATAATTGAATGCAAGTAATGCGGTGATTAAATTTAATTTTGTTTAGAGAAAGAGCCAAGACTAATGAATTCTATTTCAGCAGCAGGGCGCCGCCATGTTGTATTCCGAAATCTCACTGGCAGTCTCGCGAGAGTCACAGCATTCTCCTCTCTAGCGCCTTCTTTAAAAAATGGAAAAATTCATCCTAATTCAGTGTGTGCCAACATGAAATACTCTGTGCCAGTAGCACCGAGAGTAATTCTGACTGCACTGGGTGAAAATACAGGTTGTCTGCTTTCAAATGAGACCCCAACCATGCATGTACTCCAAACAGTTCAAGAACAGCATTCAATTTAATTTCTGTACATCTCAGTAGAAATTTCGGGCAGAAATTGCCTGTCCTTTAAAGGGTGAATCAGAGCATGTCATGATAGGTTATTAAGTGCAGATAGATGAGAAAAACAGTGCCAGTTTTGGTCATTTAACATGCCATTTTCAAAATTAAACAACACTAAGAATTTTTAAATTGTTTTTAAAGGCATTCTAGAATTCATGCCAAACACAAAAACTCTGAGTGGAGACACCATTTCAATGTATTTTATTGAGTTATTTATTCGTTTAGTGAGTAGTTTAGTGAAACCAGCTTCACACCAAACACGGAGACATCCACATTTCAACAAAATCTAGATAACCAAACTTTTGTGAAGTAAGTAACTCCTCTCTTCTGTTTATAATAACATTAATCAGAGCATGTCATTATAGGTTATTAAGTGCAGATAGATGAGAAAAACAGTGCCAGTTTTCGTAATTTAACAAAATCTAGATAACTAAACTTTTGTGAAGTAAGTAACTCCTCTCTTCTGTTGAATGAAGTAAACACTTTGGAGTTTCTGAGGAAACATGCATGTAGTTTTGCTGCAATACTGTCCAATATGTCTTATAACACAATTCAGAACAGGTTGTAACACTCAGTGCTGTTGTTTTATGATAATTGGTTCAATATTTAGGGCTGCACAGTGTCGTAGTGGTTAGCACTTTCGACTTGCAGCAAGAAGATCCCCGGTTCAAATCCCGGCCTGGGCCTGGGATCTTTCTGCATGGAGTTTGCATGTTCTCCCTGTGCATACATGGGTTTTCTCCGGGTACTCCGGCTTCCTCCCACAGTCCAAAAATATGCTGAGGTTAATTGGTTACTCTAAATTGTCCGTAGGTGTGAATGTGAGTGTGATTGTGTGTCTGTATATGTAGCCCTGTGACAGACTGGTGACCTGTCCAGGGTGTCCCCTGCCTTCACCCGAGTCAGCTGGGATAGACTCCAGCACCCCCCATGACCCTAGTGAGGATAAAGCGGTGTATAGAGGATGGATGGATGGACATGTTAGAACCAAAATTATGTGACATTTTAATTTTGAGACTAGTGGAAGACAGACAGGACTTCAGCTTCTCTTAAGGATTTGGAGAGAGCTGTAGGAGAAGTAAAGAAGGGGAAGTTCATACGTCAGGTGGCAGATGAAAATCCACAGAATGATTTTTCAGCCCATCAGGTCATACATGAACAAATGGAGACAGATCTTACATTATATGAGGTGTAAAATTTAAACTTTACTTCAACATAATTGATGGCACAATTTACCCCCAACATGTTTTCTGCAAAGGCTCAACTAACTCCAAGTTTGTTCCCTTTGGAAAACCATATTCCTCATATACAGTGACTACACCAGTGTTTCAGCATTTTACATGAACCCAAACCCATCCACTGTGTGCTTTCTTTACAGTAAATATGACAGTTAAAAATTTAAAAAATAACTGCTGCTTTGTTTACATTTAAACAAAGTAGTGCTGAGACTGCTGTCAGAATGTGACTACCTTGATTTCATTGCATCGAATAAACACCACCATTCATCCAATCTGATTCAAACTCCCCACTGCACTTCCTCAGGACCCCTGTAATACCCCTACCAAGTTTGAGCATGATCTGAAGTACCGTTGTCAAGATATGCAATGGTTTCTATGCAGAATGAACACCCCTAAAAATAGTTCAGAATGAGACATTCTAGAATTCAAGCTGCATATAAGTGTCAGTGTGCAGACAGTTGGGGACAGTGTCTTACGGATTTGAGCAGGACAACAGGACTACTGGAAATTAGCAGGACATCGAGATTAAACTCATCAACCTTTCAACAAAGTCCAAAGAAGCCAACATTTTTGAGGTAAGTGACTTCACTGTTCTGTTTGATGAAGCAAACACCAGAGGAAACATTCAGAAGGCAGTTTTAAGATCTATTTTTCTACAACTCTGTCCAATTTGTAAAGAAATCCGTGAGTCAGAACAGGATGTAACACTCAGTTTTGTACTTGTCTTGTCATTTTTAACATCTTGTTATTAAAAAGTCAGATCTTAGCAGCGTGGAAGGGAAGTGATGTGTTCAGGTTTGGTCATAACTGGATAACTAAAACCAACTCCTGTAAAGAGCAGGACAAATGTTTTTGTTAAGACAAAATTTGGTTTTAAAGCTTCAAACTTGGAATAATTTGATACAACCATGACCAAATGCATAGATATGTTGGGATTTTTCTACTGGGAAATGTTCATTTTTGGAGTATATAATGATAGTCTGATGTGTTGATGTGAGCAAGATTTAAGGTCACTTTTTTCTGATAAGTAAATTAATTCAGTAAGTGTAATAAGTAAGGTAATAGCTCATTCTGTTTCCTTAACTTGCAACATGGAATCCAAAAATGAAATTGGATTATGCTATCCAGCAATATTTTTGTCTTTGGTGGTACAACTTGTCATATCTGCTCCATCAGTTACTAAAGTTCATCACATTTTCTTTTTCATAACAAAAATATTCTGCATGTTTTGTTTTGGATTATCCTGGCATGCAAGTACAAAAGTGTCAGAAAATATCATTGGATGATTTCTGCATTATTGTTTTTTTGGGGTAATGTGTGCTCAAAGATGAGACTTTCAGTGACAATTTTAATTATTTTTTAAATTTCAATTCACCTGCTATCAGAGATTATTTCATCGACTTGTCCTGTAGTTGAAACTAGAACTAACCATAAAAAATCATGCTTTATCTGTATTAGTTCTTGAGATACTGTCATTTAAACATTACCTCAGATGCCTGTAATATGTTAAAAATGTGCTGGACGTGGATAAACAGGCTTTAAAAAAATGATCTCAAATATCTTGATTTGTGAATAAAAATGCTGAACACATTTCTAAAAGTTAGCATTTTTAATATATTTGAAATATATTTTATGTGAGAAAAATCTGTCAAATGAGACACAGTTAAGCAGAAAATGTTCTAACAAATGAGAGATTTCAACAATTTATAACAACATTACTCAGAATATGTCACTATAAGTTATTAAGTGCAGATAGATGAGAAAAACAGTGCCAGTTTTGGTAATTTAACATGCCATTTTCAAAATTAAACAATCCTGAGAAATTTTAAATAGTTTTTAAAGGCATTCTAGAATTCATGCCAAACACAAAAACTCTGAGTGGAGACACCATTTCAATGTATTTTATTGAGTTATTTATTCGTTTATTGAGTAGTTTAGTGAAACCAGCTTCACACCAAACTCAGAGACATCCACATTTCAACAAAATCTAGATAACCAAACTTTTGTGAAGTAAGTAACTCCACTCTTCTGTTTAATGAAGTAAACACTTTGGAGTTTCTGAGGAAACATCCATGTAGTTTTGCTGCAATACTGTCCAATATGTCTTATAACACAATTCAGAACAGGTTGTAACACTCAGTGCTGTTGTTTTATGATAACTGGTTCAATATTTAGCAAATATGATTGAAAACTGAGATCACAACAGCGTGGTAGATTACCAATGGTTTAACAAGACATCCAAAAATTATGGTTCTCTTTTGTGTCTGTTTCACTTTCAGTCTTCTGTGACAAAACAAAAATGTACTTTCAAAGTTCATCCTCATCATCATCCTCATCCTCATCATCATCCTCATCTTCCTCCGAGGGGAGTTCCTCAAGGCAGCGTTCCGAAGTCCCAACAGGCTACACGGTGGTGAAAGAACTGCGAGATGGAAGCTATGGAACAGTGCTGGAATGTGTGAAAAACAACACTGAAGAGCACGTGGCTATAAAGGTGCCCCAAAGGAACAATCTTGACCATGAGGTAGGACACTGATTTCAGCTGAACAGTGACACAAAAAAGATATTGTTTGAAAAAGAGGTGGTACCACTACAAGATTCTGAGTAGTGGTACTGGTCATGTTATGTACTTTTTAGTTGTTGAGAAGAACTGATTGGACTATGTGGCTCAGCAATCATATTATGTCTCCACAGGCGAAAATCCTGAAAAAGCTCATGAGCCACACCTCAAAGGAGTCCAACATCATTGACTACAAAGGAGACATCTTTGTAGAAAATACGCGGCTCCTGGTGTTTGAAAAACTGGACATCACCCTGTGGGACTATGTGGAGAATTTACCACAGCCAATGCCACTGGAACACGTCCGTACAGTTATCCAGCAGGTGTGACCTTCTATTGTCTCCTTATATTTCTCTCCTTCAGTGGTGCTAGAATCAACATCGGTGTTTCAGGAACCTTTACAACTTCTACTTTTATTGTCATGTGACAGATTTCTTTAACAAACTCCTGATAAATGTTGTTACTTGCAGCTGGCTGTAGCTTTGAAAACAACAAAGAGTGCTGGCATAATCCACACTGATGTGAAGGAGGATAACATCATGATGGTGGATCGCGTGAAGCAGCCCTTCAGGGTCAAGCTGATTGACTTTGGTTTGGCCAAGTACAGGTCCAAAGCCAGGGCAGGAAAGCTATGCCAAGGACTTGCATATAGGTATGAAATACTGATACTTTTTAAACATTGAGAAATCTTTAATTCAGCGCTGTCTCCTTACTGTCTACTGTGTCACATCTTCATTTGATGTTTTTTCCACATTTAGAGCTCCAGAAATCTTCCTGGGCCGGCCGTATTCAGAGGCCATCGACGTTTGGTCGTTAGGCTGCGTGATGGCCAGGATGATGACTCAAGATAGTCTCTTTGGATCAGACTCAGAATACTGGACAGTGAGTAAATTACTGCAGCTGAAACACATTAGAAGCCGTGACAGGATTAGCTTCAGGTCTAACATGGTGTTATGTTTTGTCTGCAGCTCCGACGCATGATCCATCTGCTGGATCTGCCGCCGCAATATCTCATCGATGCTGGCCGGAGATCACGATTATTTTTTGAGAGAATGCCAAATGATTGGTGGCGGCTGAAGGTACAATACTCCTACTGTGATTTTACCTCTGACCTTTACTCACTCAATAAGATAAAGACTTTAGTAAGCATCATTGTTTTCTTCTTTCAGACACCTATGGATTATTTTGGGACCGATCTCGTCCACTCCGACCCCACAGTTTACACGTTCGACTCTCTGGATGAAATGAAAACGGTAGGTAGTTTAGGAAGCAGCAGCTAGTTGCTGAAAAGTCCCGTTCATTTATGGTATTCACATTTCATGGCGGAAGGTGATTTGACCACTGTTGGACTTTCAAAATGTTTTCTGCACCAGCTGTGCTCTGAGACGGACAACCCAGCAGAGGCTGATGAGAGGAGGGAGTGCATCGAGCTGTTGAAGGCGATGCTTCAGTGGGATGATGACGACAGAATCACCCCCAGTGGTATCCTCAGGCATCCCTTTATCACCAAAAGCTACCTCAGCAGCAGCTCCTCCACCAGCAGTTGGTAAGTGTGTTTCTATTTACTTTGTACACAGGTTGTGAGACATTAGCAGCCCAGCAGGTGACAAAAGACTGATATGGACTTTTGTTGATTTCCATGTTTACATTCTCTGCTTGTCGGATGTAAACCCAACAGTGTATGTTTCCTTTTTTTTAGCGATGAATCTAGACCCTCCACCAGCCTGTCCATCATGGTTAAGCCTGCAGACCCTGAAAACAGAATTAACCTGACAGGCTTGCTTGATGAGGACAGTGACCTGAAGAGCAGTGAGTATGAGGACAGTGACGATGCTGACACTGCTGAAGACACTGAGGACAGCATGGATAGTAATGAGGATGAAGACACTGAAGTCAATGAGAAGGAGCAGAGAAAGACAAAGAAGAAGAAGAAGAACTGCTTCCAACGTGTCTTCTCTTGGATAAAGAAGACGTTCTGCTGCTGCTCTGTGTCCGATGTGATGGACTGAGCAGCACTGTCAAGTGTCTTTCACTGTCACAGTTTTTCACTGTGAAGCGTCTTTAACGCATGGCTTCCCACACTTGAAGAGGAAGGCCTGGTCTTTGCAACAGGATTCCACTCTTTTCACTTTTCCTGTTCTCTCTCTCCTTCACCCTCACCCCAACCGGTCGAGGCAGATGGCCGCCCTGTCTGAGCCTGGTTCTGCCGGAGGGTTCTTCCTGAAAAAGGGAGTTTTACCTCCCCACTGTCGCCAAGTGCTTGTTCAGACAGGGAATCCAAAGGAAACTTTGGATTTGTTGGATTTCTCTCTATAATTTTGTCTTTACTTTTCTTATTGAAGTGTCTTGAGATGACACATGTGAACTGGTCAATAAAATTTATTGAAAATGAATTGAAAGGTTCACCCAAAAAGTGTCTGGATTTTAGTCACATGGTTGATGCTCACAACTGGCCTGAGTCAGTCATGGCTTCTCAGTTGAATTCTTTGGTTTTATACAACTTTCAACGAGTGCAAAACACATCATTTTTTAACATTTTGAATAAAGTGACTACAATGAAATATGACAATTTTAAGCTCATTTATATAAATCAGTTATATTGGTTTATTCCACCCAACTACTTCCTATCGAATTTTGAAAAATTTTAAGTTTTTTTTCCCCTAAAATGCTTTTTTAAGTCTATATAATTTAAAGGTTTATTCCACCAAATATACAATTTTCTCTCCAAGTACTGAAGTGCTGACGATTTATAGGTTATTGCACCTAAAAAAAAGTACTTTGTGTCTTAACAACTAAAGGTTTAAAAAGTTTATTCTGCTCAAAATACTACATTCTTTCCAAGTATGTAAAGTTTTAAAGTTTTTTCTACCGACTACTAGGACTACTTTCTGTCCAGCAGTTTAGCTTAGATTGGACTTGCATGTGGGCAGTTTGTGTAATTAGCTTAATTAGTTCATTATAAGGTAAAACAATGATAAAGTCACACTATGGCCTTTGTAGTAAGTAGATTCAAACAGATATATGAAAGGTTGGAGAGGCAAGATAAGTCACACTAGTGAGAATGCTGTGGACTTACTTAATAGATTCACCCTATGGAGACAATGACCAACTGCAAAATTCATTGATATCTTGTTCTTGTAATAGTCTAAAAGTTAAAATAGGGATGAATGGACCCAAATAACATCATCATCCATTAACTGATAAAATTATTAAAAACACTTCTACAGGAATGCATGTATTTTAAATAACAAACAGACATTAAGTGACATTTTCTTTCTTTCTTATGGCTTTCATCTGAACCTGGGAAAGGCAGTCAGATCAAGGGATGTCGTTGTTCCGTTAACTTTTAGCTTCTTGTGCTTTAATTCTCCAAAAAGAGAAGGTACACCTGCAAAAAGTATCAAACAGAAAGACAACAAACGGCGACTCTCTGTTTGATGTCCCACTTAAAACGTCTGACTGTGAAAGCAAACAAAGTGACAGCTGCTGCAGGTTCAGGAGGGTCAAGAAGAGCAGGATTCAAAATTTATGAAAGGACTGCAGAGAGAAGGGGAGGCAGCTTGTGAATGAGCAAAAACATTGAAAAATACTAAGCTAAGATGTGGATGTAGCACGTAACTCCCACTGAAACTGAAAATAGTTGGTTTTATGTTTCTGTCTGCGCATAGATTGAACAAATTAGACATAAATAAGGATGCAAGATATTGGATTAGCAACATTTCAAAACATTGTTGATGTCCTCATCAAAAAGCCATTTCTACAGTGGAAAGTTACTATAAATTCAAGTAATTTAGAAGTTCCATGTAATTAAAATGAAGATACAGCAAATCACTGGAAATCAAGTGGAAGGAGAGACAGATGGAATTCCCACAAAAGTCACATTAATTCATGAATCTGTGAAATAAATGTGATTTGCTCACTCATGTTGGATACCATGGCTGTTTCTGCAACATATAAGACCAAATATACTCTTTATTTTTAACAGACATTTGCTGATTATTTATTTATTTATTATTTCAACTTTATTCCAGACACGAGGTCCAAATACACACACCATAAAAACAAAGACACAACAAGACACAAAAAGGATACAATCAAAAACAGTTAAAACGTCCCTTTAAAGAGACAGCTATACCAGTGCTTCCACATCCCAGACTGATAGCGAATGGCACTACAGCCAATATTCACCAGTGACACAATCACTTCATTATTTGAGATATTCAGTCTACAAATAAAACTGTACATCATTTTACGCAGTGTGGCTTGCAGAGTATTAATTCTGGCTGACACAAACATCTCACTCGCACTAGCCCATCTTGGTCTCCTAAGAAGAACACGCAAGGCGTCATTGTAGGCCACCTGCAGTCTTTGTAATGTTCCTTTCTTGTACTTAGTCCAAAGGTGAGCAGTGTACAAAGGTGTGATATATGATTTAAACAACGTTATCTTCACTTTTTCAGTGCAAGACCCAAATTTTCATGCCAGTGTATTTGCCTGAGCGTACAATGTTCTACATTGTCTATTTATGTCATCATCATCAGACAAATCCTCTGTGACGATGTGACCAAGATATTTTATTTTGTTTGTTACTTTCAGCACATTATTTGACAAATAAAAATTCGGAAAATTGACACTTTTATCCTCTCCTGTTCGACATATCATAACCATACTTTTTTGTACATTATACTGGATATCATGCTCGATACCATAATATGAACAAACCTTAAGTAACTGTTGCAGCCCAGCAGTGCTTGGACTGAACACGACAAGATCGTCTGCATACATTAGATGATTTATTAGAACACTGCCAGCCATACAACCAGTGTTACAGGCCTTAAGTCGTGTTGAGAGGTCGTCTAAATACAAGTTGAACAAAATAGGGGATAAGATTCCTCCCTGCCTCACCCCATTGCTCACTTTAAATGGGGAAGACACTCTATTTCCCCACTTTACATAGATTGCTTGCTGAGCATACCAATAAACCAGTAACCGGACAATATACTTAGGGACACCCTTCTGTATCAATTTCATAAATAATTTCTGATGATTCACTCTATCAAAAGCTTTGGAAGCATCTAAAAAACAGATAAAAACAGAGGAGTTCTGATTCTTATATTTGGCTACAATTTCTTTAAGAGCATAAATACACATATCTGTGCCAAGCTTTGCTTTAAAACCAAATTGGCTATCTGAAGAGGAAATCGTCTGAGAAATCTTGTCTAATAAGATATTTTCAACAATTTTAGACACAATACTGGCCAAGGCTATTGTTCTGTATTGGATTACATGTGAAAATGTATCCAATCCAAGCAGAAGGTGAGAAAACCTTTGCAATGGGTCACTTCTGTTGACAAGAACTTGTCCAGCTGATGATGCTCATTAATCTTCATTGACATAGAATCACAGTTTCATTCCCTGTACACTGATGATTGTTTGAGGAATAAATATGAATGAATTCTCCTTCGAGTCCTCTCCCATATAGTAGTTACTCTGGATGGCATTACGTTGGCCTCCAGTACTACTGTGAGGAATCTTGGAGTTATTTTTGACCAGGACATGTCCTTTAACTCACACATAAAGCAAGTCTGTAGGACTTCCTTTTTTCACCTGCGTAATATTGTAAAAATCAGGAACATTCTGTCTCAGAGTGATGCAGAAAAATTAGTTCATGCTTTTGTTACTTCCAGGCTTGCCTATTGAAATTCCTTATTATTGGGTTGTCCAAATAGCTCTCTTAAACATCTACAGTTGATCCAAAATGCTGCTGCGAGAGTACTGACAGGAGTTAGCAAAAGAGATCATATTTCCCCTATACTTGCTTCTCTTCACTGGCTTCCTGTTAAATCCTGAATAGAATTTAAAATCCTTCTTCTGACATATAAAGCTCTTAATAACCAATCTCCATCATATCTTAAAGATCTGATAGTACCATATTATCCTAGTAGAACTCTTCGCTCTCAAACTGCAGGCTTACTTGTTGTTCCTAGAATTTCTAAAAGCAGAATGGGAGGCAGAGCCTTCAGTTATCAGGCGCCTCTCTTGTGGAACCTGCTCCCAGTTTGGGTTCGGGAGGCAGATACCCTCTCTGTTTTTAAGACCAGGCTTAAAACGTTCCTTTTTGACAAATCTTATAGTTAGGGGCCCTTCGTTCTGCCCCTAGTCATGCTGCTATAGGCCTAGGCTGCTGGGGGACTTCTCTTGACACACTGAGCCCTTCTCTATCTACCTTTACATTTAATATGTATACCGTTATTGCAGTACATTCACTCTGTTTCCCCCTGTGCTATTTCTCCGAGTGTCCCTGGTCCCAGAGCTGGATGCTTCAGATCTGTGGTTGATGTTCCACCAGCTGGTCCAGTCTCCATCATGTCCACTGTGGGATGCTGCTGCTGACCTTCCTCCAGCCCTCTGCTTCCAACTCCCCTTTTCCACCAGTCAACTCTGCATCGCCTTCACTATACTGTTATGCTAACTTACATACTGTTTGAATTTTACTGCTAGCTATATATGGAGTATGTTTAATGTCAGACCCGTACATCATCAGAGTAAACTATGAGTCAGTTTTCAATGTTAGCTTATACTTTGTCTGTGTCACATATCCTGTCATACATGTATCCAAATGTGTGTTGTGTTTTCCGTGCTTTCCCACCCCTCCCTCTTCTCCCATCCCTCCCCCTTGCCCTCCTCTGTCCCTCTCAACCCGCCCGGCCAGCAGGCAGATGGGTCCCCCCCTATATAGAGCCGGGTTCTGCTCGAGGTTTCTTCCCTGTTAAAAGGGTGTTTTTCTTGCCACTGTCGCCTTTGGGCTTGCTCTGGGGGTCAGGCATATGGGTTCTGTAAAGCGTCTTGAGACGATTTGACTGTAATTGACGCTATATAAATAAAATTGTATTGAATTGAATTGAATATCCTGCCACCTCGCACTGTTTGGCTCATTTTTTAACATTGGATATCTTGACCAGTGCAGCCTTTCAGGGACATAAGCCGGCCTTTATGCTTTTGTCCGTTCAAGGGTTTGGAGTGTTTTTCTCTGACATGCAGACGCATTAAACAGCAGCAACAATTTCAACCGTCCAATGATTGCCTTCAAGAGTCCTTAACAGCTTGGATTGTGTCTTCCATCGTCTATTAGGACTCATTCGTTCATTCTCAGTCGGAGTTGTTTCTCAGAACACTCAAGGGTCAGTACTCACTCATCACTAATGGACTCTTCATTGCTGTGATGATGTCTGTATGTCTGTATGTCCGTCGGCTCCGTCTTTCAGGGTGTCTCACTACATGGAGACCAAGGAGAGAAATGATCCAGCGCTCCACAGCAGGCAGCGCTGGCCTGTATGGCAGAGGAGACGAGGCGCAGAGACTGTTCATGTTGGTCAGTCCCTTAGCCAATCAGGATGCAGAACACAATGAAGTGTTTAAAAAAAGCATAAAAAAACTGCACTAAAAAAATCCGTGAAACAGCGAAGCCGTGAAAGGTGAACCGCGTTATAGCGAGGGTTCACTGTACCATGATATGCAGGTCACGAGGGAACATGGAGTAAAACAGTAGCTGTAGTGTGGAAGTTGTACGGGACTGTTGTGGTGAAGAGGGAACTGACCTTTGTTCCTACCTTCAGCTATGGTCATGAGCTCTGGATACCCAACTAGAAATTTTAAAAATGTTCTGCAAAGTTCTTGTAATGCTTTTAGTGGGAAGTTTTCATTTAGTTCCCAGAATCCAGTCATTTTAAAGGCAGGATAAAGTTCTCTATAGACTGTAGAAATGTTCTTAAAATATTTGATGCACATATCATGTAACATAATAGGATTGTTTTATAGAAGAAAGTTCTCAACAGCAACTTCCAACTTCCACGTTTGTTAACAAATTGCATGAGAGGAACGTTTCAGAATGACATTCTGCTTTCTGAGGTCTCAATAACATCTTTAAAAAATTGAATGTCTTTTTTGTGTGTTGTCATTTATCATAGTCTGACAGCATCTTCCAAAACTCCTTTGAATGTTTAAACATTGTTTTGGTTCACTTTTAACCTCATAGGAACATGCAGGTGGTGCTGGCATCTGATGGTAACTCTCTTTGGAGGTTTTCAGAGAGCATCCAACCGGGAGGACATCCCAGGGTAGACGCAGAACTTTATGGGGGGTATACATATGTCATCTGGCCTGGGAACGTCTTTGTACAGAGCTGGAAAGCATTGTTGGGGAGAAGGTGTCTCGAATGTCCTTCTTAGCCTGCTACCACTGTGACACAACCCTGGATAAGAGGACGAAAATGGACGGCTAGGTGGACCATCAACATGAATACCACCGTCATCTTCCTCATTAGCATCCTCATTGTCAGCCCCAAGAACATCTACTGTGTATTTTGTGTATTATAATCCTTTTTTCTATCACCGTCATTATCACTGCTGGCACCATCGTCCTCATTGCCGTCATCACAACCACTACAATCATTATAACCCTCATCAGCCTCATCATCTTCAACACTCCAACCTCTAAATGTCATCCTATCACTGATGTATATGATGTTTTTGCTTTTTTAAACATAGAAATAACAAGCTAATTAAGGAACGGTGCAATGAAGAAGGCAGTCACAGAACAAATGCAAATTGTTTTGTTTTTTTTTCAGTTTAGCAGCTCAGAGTATTGAGTTGATTTTGCAAAGCTCAAGTTTCAGTTACAGCCTGATAACATTTTCTATTACTGCTGGTGATTTGTGCTGATGATTCATCCCCAAGATATTCCAGGTGAAGAAAATGATTCAGTGGCCATTTGTGTCCATTTCACTTCATCTAATCCTCTGCAACAACAGAATTTAATCCTAATCAGTCTAAATTTAAAGAGACATTAAGAATAAATAAACTAATTGATGATATCAGACAGACACAATGCACGTATTTCTGTTATCGTCTGTGTTTTTTAAGAAACTTTGCAGCTCCTGACTCCTTTCTGGCAGGTTGTCTGGGCAGATCACCTCCTCCCAAAACTACAATTGGGTCTCCGATAACAGATCTTTTAATATTACTCCCTTCTTCAATATCAGAGGACTGTGACCGTTCATGGTGGACCAGCTTAGGCAAGAAGCTGCTGTTGGTTTTGGCTGCAGAAAGTCTAGTAAAACAAAGTCTTTAGAAGACCTCAAATGTCTGAGAGTTTGGGTGTATATTCCAGATTTAGGGCATATGTTAATCCAAGGAGTAGGCAGCATACTCTTGCTGGAGTTTCAAGACCAGGAAGCACTGGTCCTCGATGAGAATACCAGCAGCATCTGGATCCTGGCAAGTGTAGATTCTCAACCTTTGAGTTTTCAGTTCCTCGTGTATATTTGTCTCTGTTGTTCCCTGTGTGACATACAAAGAGAACACAGTTCGGATGAAATGTCTCATTTGTTGAAATAATAAATAAATTCAATTCAATTTATTTATATAGCATCAATTAGAGATCAAATTGTCTTAAGACGCTTTACAGAACCCATATGAACTCCCAGAGCAGCCCTAAGGAGACAGTGGCAAGGAAAACACCCTTTAACAGGGAAAAAACCTCAAGTAGGACCTGGTTCTTTATGTGGGGGGACCATCTGCCTGCTGGCCGGGCAGGTTGAGAGGGACAGAGGAGGAGGAGAGGTAGAAAGATAGAGGTAGAGGAAGATGGAGGGGGAGCAGGAGGGATGGGAAACAAGGAACATACAACATACAATAAATAAACAAAAATAAACCAACAAAATAGAAACTAAACTTCCTGTCATGTGGAAAGTAAACCCCATCATGTGTGAGTAGTTTTCAGATGTCAGTGTGGTTGTATGTTTTGGGGCTTAATAAACCCCTCTTGTCTTACCTGTATCAGTTCCATCAGCATGTTCTTGATGTTCTGACCCTCTGCTCCTCCCGTTGCATCAAACAGCTGCAGGAGCTTTGGAGTGTACCTGTCCAGCTGGGACATCAATGTTGACTGTAGTGGAACTGCAGTGCACCTACGAACCTCCTCACTGATCTGAAAGACAGCAGGTGTTTGGGACTTTCAGGAGGTGTAAACACAGCCTTTGAATTTTATGCAATCATTATTACTGTTTAAAATAAGTGTAGGTTCAGGAACAGTAAAATGAGAAATGATTTACCTGGAATGGTTTGAAGAGGGGCGGCCATCTTTCTTTAAATTCTGCCACTCCTGGGGACTGCACAACCACTTCCATTCTACTGGAGCTGTATGTTTTGGCCATCATGTAACTAATACTATAATTTACAGGGCCATCCCATCTGTCAGAACAAAATAAAGAGGTATTACTGTGGGTATAGGTTTTAACAAAAGTCTCACTTTGTAGCAGCAGTTCAGCAGAATGCTGAAAATGATTTAACCTATGTTTTCCTGTAAAGCTTTAAAATTTACTATTTAACTTCACCTGACTATCCATAAGGGGTGAGGAGATGAATGAACACCTTAAATCTGTGTGTAAATTACAGTATAACACAAAAACCATGAACTGCAATAGCCTCTAACCTGCTTGATTTACTTTAGGATATAAACTGCTGCACCTGATGTTGACACAGAACTTCTGGGTTGTATTTCTCTGATCTGAAGGTCTTCTGAAGAAGCAACAAGAACATCAAAAAGAATTTCAATGCAAAGAAACAACTGATAAAAATATTATTATATAACAAGTGGATTAAAAGTCTACCAGTGAATCTCAGTAAATAATATTGTGAAAAGTTCATTAGTTTAATAATGTGATTAAAAATTATACTTTTATATATTCTATTTTACTTAGATGGGCAGTAAAATATTTCAAGCCTGTGTACATTTTAATGATAATAGGTCATGCAAATCTGACATCCATTATCTCAGATTATTAGAATTTTATTTATTTTTTTAAATTCCACAGACCACACCTATGCCTGCCGTTCCCTATCCATGGGAGAGCTGTTTTTATCTGCCGTTTAGTCATTTTCTTTGCCATAACAGCAGCACATACTCAGTCTGAGTGTGCGTTCAGCGCTCAGACACCACCAGTCTGCAGCTGTTCTGCAGTCACAGCGATTTAGAAGAAATGCTCCCGGTTGAAGCAACCAGTCACCATGCACTGCTGGCATTAGCTTCACTATCCGGAGCTCCAAAAACGGTGTTTAACAGAGCCCGAGAAATTGAATCTGTATAGCCATCCGTACAGAATCGAACAGGAACTACAAACAGCGCTGCTAATGATTAGCTGGCATGTTAGCATTAGCCCCGTGCACAGCTAGCTGCTAGCTGGAATTTCTACAGTAGCAGTAAAAAATAAATAACAGTAGCAGTAACAGAATAAAAAAATAATTATAATCCTACTAGAAAACGATCATGAAGATGACGCTTGAGGATAATATATAGTAGAAACCTCATTTGTCTACGAAATATACTTTGTAAGGTTAGCCGTTTTTCACTACATCACATTAAGCAACATTACTGGCTAACACAGTGGGAAAACAAGACAAGCCATGCTTCTGCATTAAAGTCGGGATTGAATATTGCAGCAGGCTCATCTTCATTCGGGTAAAACCTATTTTTGAGCAATGAAAACGGTTACTTACATGTCTGTAGCTTCTCTGTGAAGACCAAGTCAACCAAAGGAAGGCGCCAGTGTTTGAATGATACCTGGACACGTTCCTTCGTCCTGCAGGATGTGGGCGTGTCCGAAAGCTGTAGTTTTGGTAAACGCTCAGAAATTGACTTTTTTAAATCAGTTTTGTGATAGGTTCAGTAAAATCAACTTTGGGATAGAAAATTTTAAGCTAGTTGAATATTCACACTTATTACTTATCTGTAACTTTCAGAAACGCAAAACAAAATTTAAATTGATTTACTGGAGCAGATATGCTTTGTGAAATAAAGTAATATGAACTGCATCACTGAAGGACTATTTACAGTGTAAGTCAACATTTGGGTGAAATAACCTTTTTAAGTACTGGCACAGAATGTAATATTTTAAGTTGACTATACCTTTAAAACCACAATTATTAAGGCAGAAAGTGCTATTTGGGTAAAATAAACTAAAACCATCACATACTTGGAGAGAAAGAAGCATTTGAGGGGTAACAAACTTTATCACCTTTTGTCATTAAGACAGAAAGTACTATTTGGATGAAATGAACTGTAAAACTGAAGTACTTGAGGAGAAAGTTGTATATTGGTGGACTATACCTTTAAAACTATACATACTTGAACACAAAACACCATTTTTGGGGAAAAAACCCTTTGTTGTTAAGACAGAGAGTGCTATTTGAGTGGAATAAACTTTTAACCTTTACATATTTTGAGAGAAAGTAGTATTTTGGTGGAAATAAGCCTTTTAAAGCTTTAGTTGTTCACACAGTTCAGTTCAGTTCAGTTGAGTCAATTTCTAAACAATAAAAACTCCAAATGTCAGAATCACATCACTTCACAGCTTTACTCCCCAAAGAAGAATGTATAACTGCGTCTAGAAATCCTACAAAGCACAACATCATTTGGAAACAGCAGGGCATGTGTCACTTGGCAGAGCAATTTCCAGGCGTCCTCATTCGGAGTTATTAAGGACAGATCAATTGGTGACATTTTCCATCTGCCTCTTAAATCTGACTGTCTGAACATTCTGAGACATGTATAAACATTCTGAGGGTGGAAGTCTGTTTTTATTGTTCAAAGCTGACACCGGTCTATTTGGGATTTGAGAACAAACTGAGATTTTCCTTTCAGGATTCCCTTACGGTTCAAATATTATACTATTGTCATTTAAACATCACCTCAAATGCCTTTCATGTGTGAAAAATGTGCCAGAAGTGGATAAACAGGCTTTTGAGTTTTTTAATTATCTGAAAGTACTTGATATTAATAAAAATATACAAATACAGTTATAAATATCCATATTTTGTGCTATAAAAAATTATACAAATGAGACATGGTTGAGCAGAAAATATTCAAACAAATTTCAGATTTCAGCAGTTTATAATAACATTAATCAGAGCATGTCATTATAGGTTATTAAGTGCAGATAGATGAGAAAAACAGTGCCAGTTTTGGTCATTTAACATGCCATTTTCAAAATTAAACAATGCTGAGAAATTTTAAATTGTTTTTAAAGGCATTCTAGAATTCATGCCAAACACAAAAACTCTGAGTGGAGACACCATTTCAATGTATTTTATTGAGTTATTTATTCGTTTATTGAGTAGTTTAGTGAAACCAGCTTAACACCAAACACAGAGACATCCACATTTCAACAAAATCTAGATAACCAAACTTTTGTGAAGTAAGTAACTCCTCTCTTCTGTTTAATGAAGTAAACACTTTGGAGTTTCTGAGGAAACATGCATGTAGTTTTGCTGCAATACTGTCCAATATGCCTTATAACACAATTCAGAACAGGTTGTAACACTCAGTGCTGTTGTTTTATGATAACTGGTTCAATATTTAGGGCTGCACAGTGTCGTAGTGGTTAGCACTTTCACCTTGCAGCAAGAAGATCCCTGGTTCAAATCCCGGCCTGGGCCTGGGATCTTTCTGCATGGAGTTTGCATGTTCTCCCTGTGCATGCGTGGGTTTTCTCCGGGTACTCCGGCTTCCTCCCACAGTCCAAAAACATGCTGAGGTTAATTGGTTACTCTAAATTGTCCGTAGGTGTGAATGTGAGTGTGATTGTGTGTCTGTATATGTAGCCCTGTGACAGACTGGTGACCTGTCCAGGGTGTCCCCTGCCTTCACCCGAGTCAGCTGGGATAGACTCCAGCACCCCCCATGACCCTAGTGAGGATAAAGCGGTGTATAGAGGATGGATGGATGGACATGTTAGAACCAAAATTATGTGACATTTTAATTTTGAGACTAGTGGAAGACAGACAGGACTTCAGCTTCTCTTAAGGATTTGGAGAGAGCTGTAGGAGAAGTAAAGAAGGGGAAGTTCATACGTCAGGTGGCAGATGAAGATCCACAGAATGACTTTTCAGCCCATCAGGTCATACATGAACAAATGGAGACAGATCTTACATTATATGAGGTGTAAAATTTAAACTTTACTTCAACATAATTGATGGCACAATTTACCCCCAACATGTTTTCTGCAAAGGCTCAACTAACTCCAAGTTTGTTCCCTTTGGAAAACCATATTCCTCATATACAGTGACTACACCAGTGTTTCAGCATTTTACATGAACCCAAACCCATCCACTGTGTGCTTTCTTTACAGTAAATACGACAGTTAAAAATTTAAAAAATAACTGCTGCTTTGTTTACATTTAAACAAAGTAGTGCTGAGACTGCTGTCAGAATGTGACTACCTTGATTTCATTGCATCGAATAAACACCACCATTCATCCAATCTGATTCAAACTCCCCACTGCACTTCCTCAGGACCCCTGTAATACCCCTACCAAGTTTGAGCATGATCTGAAGTACCGTTGTCAAGATATGCAATGGTTTCTATGCAGAATGAACACCCCTAAAAATAGTTCAGAATGAGACATTCTAGAATTCATGCTGCATATAAGTGTCAGTGTGCAGACAGTTGGGGACAGTGTCTTACGGATTTCAGCAGGACAACAGGACTACTGGAAATTAGCAGGACATCGAGATTAAACTCATCAACCTTTCAACAAAGTCCAAAGAAGCCAACATTTTTGAGGTAAGTGACTTCACTGTTCTGTTTGATGAAGCAAACACCAGAGGAAACATTCAGAAGGCAGTTTTAAGATCTATTTTTCTACAACTCTGTCCATTTTGTAAAGAAATCCGTGAGTCAGAACAGGATGTAACACTCAGTTTTGTACTTGTCTTGTAATTTTTAACATCTTGTTATTAAAAAGTCAGATCTTAGCAGCGTGGAAGGGAAGTGATGTGTTCAGGTTTGGTCATAACTGGATAACTAAAACCAACTCCTGTAAAGAGCAGGACAAATGTTTTTGTTAAGACAAAATTTGGTTTTAAAGCTTCAAACTTGGAATAATTTGATACAACCATGACCAAATGCATAGATATGTTGGGATTTTTCTACTGGGAAATGTTCATTTTGGAGTATATAATGATAGTCTGATGCGTTGATGTGAGCAAGATTTAAGGTCACTTTTTTCTGATAAGTAAATTAATTCAGTAAGTGTAATAAGTAAGGTAATAGCTCATTCTGTTTCCTTAACTTGCAACATGGAATCCAAAAATGAAATTGGATTATGCAAGTACAAAAGTGTCAGAAAATATCATTGGATGATTTCTGCATTATTGTTTTTTGAGGGTAATGTGTGCTCAAAGATGAGACTTTCAGTGACAATTTTAATTATTTTTTAAATTTCAATTCACCTGCTATCAGAGATTATTTCATCGACTTGTCCTGTAGTTGAAACTAGAACTAACCATAAAAAATCATGCTTTATCTGTATTAGTTCTTGAGATACTGTCATTTAAACATTACCTCAAATGCCTGCAATATGTTAAAAATGTGCTGGACGTGGATAAACAGGCTTTAAAAAAATGATCTCAAATATCTTGATTTGTGAATAAAAATGCTGAACACATTTCTAAAAGTTAGCATTTTTAATATATTTTTGAAATATATTTTATGTGAGAAAAATCTGTCAAATGAGACACAGTTAAGCAGAAAATGTTCTAACAAATGAGAGATTTCAACAATTTATAACAACATTACTCAGAATATGTCACTGTAAGTTATTAAGTGCAGATAGATGAGAAAAACAGTGCCAGTTTTGGTCATTTAACATGCCATTTTCAAAATGAAACGATGCTGAGAAATTTTAAATAGTTTTTAAAGGCATTCTAGAATTCATGCCAAACACAAAAACTCTGAGTGGAGACACCATTTCAATGTATTTTATTGAGTTATTTATTCGTTTATTGAGTAGTTTAGTGAAACCAGCTTCACACCAAACTCAAAGACATCCACATTTCAGCAAAATCTAGATAACCAAACTTTTGGAAGTAAGTAACTCCTCTCTTCTGTTTAATGAAGTAAACACTTTGGAGTTTCTGAGGAAACATCCATGTAGTTTTGCTGCAATACTGTCCAATATGTCTTATAACACAATTCAGAACAGGTTGTAACACTCAGTGCTGTTGTTTTATGATAATTGGTTCAATATTTAGCAAATATAATTGAAAACTAAGATCACAACAGCGTGGTAGATTACCAATGGTTTAAAAAGACATCCATAGATTATGGTTCTCTTTTGTGTCTGTTTCACTTTCAGTCTTCTGGGACAAAACAAAAATGTACTTTCAAAGTTCATCCTCATCATCATCCTCATCCTCATCATCATCCTCATCTTCCTCCGAGGGGAGTTCCTCAAGGCAGCGTTCCGAAGTCCCAACAGGCTACACGGTGGTGAAAGAACTGCGAGATGGAAGCTATGGAACAGTGCTGGAATGTGTGAAAGACAACACTGAAGAGCACGTGGCTATAAAGGTGCCCCAAAGGAACAATCTTGACCATGAGGTAGGACACTGATTTCAGCTGAACAGTGACACAAAAAAGATATTGTTTGAAAAAGAGGTGGTACCACTACAAGATTCTGAGTAGTGGTACTGGTCATGTTATGTACTTTTTAGTTGTTGAGAAGAACTGATTGGACTATGTGGCTCAGCAATCATATTATGTCTCCACAGGCGAAAATCCTGAAAAAGCTCATGAGCCACAACTCAAAGGAGTCCAACATCATTGACTACAAAGGAGACATCTTTGTAGAAAATACGCGGCTCCTGGTGTTTGAAAAACTGGACATCACCCTGTGGGACTATGTGGAGAATTTACCACAGCCAATGCCACTGGAACACGTCCGTACAGTTATTCAGCAGGTGTGACCTTCTATTGTCTCCTTATATTTCTCTCCTTCAGTGGTGCTAGAATCAACATCGGTGGTTCAGGAACCTTTACAACTTCTACTTTTATTGTCATGTGACAGAATTCTTTAACAAACTCCTGATAAATGTTGTTACTTGCAGCTGGCTGGAGCTTTGAAAACAACAAAGAGTGCTGGCATCATCCACACTGATGTGAAGGAGGATAACATCATGATGGTGGATCGCGTGAAGCAGCCCTTCAGGGTCAAGCTGATTGACTTTGGTTTGGCCAAGTACAAGTCCAAAGCCAGGGCAGGAAAGCTATGCCAAGGACTTGCATATAG
This sequence comes from Acanthochromis polyacanthus, assembly GCF_021347895.1. Taxonomy (NCBI): domain Eukaryota; kingdom Metazoa; phylum Chordata; class Actinopteri; family Pomacentridae; genus Acanthochromis; species Acanthochromis polyacanthus. Next base: position 42,561,382 of record NC_067117.1, read on the forward strand.
GTATGAAATACTGATACTTTTTAAACATTGAGAAATCTTTAATTCAGCGCTGTCTCTTTATTGTCTACTGTGTCACATCTTCATTTGATGTTTTTTCCACATTTAGAGCTCCAGAAATCTTCCTGGGTCGGCAGTATTCAGAGGCCATCGACGTTTGGTCGTTAGGCTGCGTGATGGCCAGGATGATGACTCAAGATAGTCTCTTTGGATCAGACTCAGAATACTGGACAGTGAGTAAATTACTGCAGCTGAAACACATTAGAAGCTGTCACAGGATTAGCTTCAGGTCTAACATGGTGTTATGTTTTGTCTGCAGCTCCGACGCATGATCCATCTGCTGGATCTGCCGCCGCAATATCTCATCGATGCTGGCCGGAGATCACGATTATTTTTTGAGAGAATGCCAAATGATTGGTGGCGGCTGAAGGTACAATACTCCTACTGTGATTTTACCTCTGACCTTTACTCACTCAATAAGATAAAGACTTTAGTAAGCATCATTGTTTTCTTCTTTCAGACACCTATGGATTATTTTGGGACCGATCTCGTCCACTCCGACCCCACAGTTTACAAGTTCGACTCTCTGGAAGAAATGAAAACGGTAGGTAGTTTAGGAAGCAGCAGCTAGTTGCTGAAAAGTCCCGTTCATTTATGGTATTCACATTTCACGGTGGAAGGTGATTTGACCACTGTTGGACTTTCAAAATGTTTTCTGCACCAGCTGTGCTCTGAGACGGACAACCCAGCAGAGGCTGATGAGAGGAGGGAGTGCATCGAGCTGTTGAAGGCGATGCTTCAGTGGGATGATGACGACAGAATCACCCCCAGTGGTATCCTCAAGCATCCCTTTATCACCAAAAGCTACCTCAGCAGCAGCTCCTCCACCAGCAGTTGGTAAGTGTGTTTCTATTTACTTTGTACACAGGTTGTGAGACATTAGCAGCCCAGCAGGTGACAAAAGACTGATATGGACTTTTGTTGATTTCCATGTTTACATTCTCTGCTTGTCGGATGTAAACCCAACAGTGTATGTTTCCTTTTTTTAGCGATGAATCTAGACCCTCCACCAGCCTGTCCATCATGGTTAAGCCTGCAGACCCTGAAAACAGAATTAACCTGACAGGCTTGCTTGATGAGGACAGTGACCTGAAGAGCAGTGAGTATGAGGACAGTGACGATGCTGACACTGCTGAAGACACTGAGGACAGCATGGATAGTAATGAGGATGAAGACACTGAAGTCACTGAGAAGGAGCAGAGAAAGACAAAGAAGAAGAAGAAGAACTGCTTCCAACGTGTCTTCTCTTGGATAAAGAAGACGTTCTGCTGCTGCTGTGTGTCCGATGTGATGGACTGAGCAGCACTGTCAAGTGTCTTTCACTGTCACAGTTTTTCACTGTGAAGCGTCTTTAACGCATGGCTTCCCACACTTGAAGAGGAAGGCCTGGTCTTTGCAACAGGATTCCACTCTTTTCACTTTTCCTGTTCTCTCTCTCCTTCACCCTCACCCCAACCGGTCGAGGCAGATGGCCGCCCTGTCTGAGCCTGGTTCTGCCGGAGGGTTCTTCCTGAAAAAGGGAGTTTTACCTCCCCACTGTCGCCAAGTGCTTGTTCAGACAGGGAATCCAAAGGAAACTTTGGATTTGTTGGATTTCTCTCTATAATTTTGTCTTTACTTTTCTTATTGAAGTGTCTTGAGATGACACACGTGAACTGGTCAATAAAATTTATTGAAAATGAATTGAAAGGTTCACCCAAAAAGTGTCTGGATTTTGGTCACATGGTTGTTGCTCACAACTGGCCTGAGTCAGTCATGGCTTCTCAGTTGAATTCTTTGGTTTTATGCAACTTTCAACAAGTGCAAAACACATCATTTTTTAACATTTTGAATAAAGTGACTACAATGAAATATGACCATTTTAAGCTCATTTATATAAATCAGTTATATTGGTTTATTCCACCCAACTACTTCCTATCGAATTTTGAAAAATTTTAAGTTTTTTTTCCCCTAAAATGCTTTTTTAAGTCTATATAATTTAAAGGTTTATTCCACCAAATATACAATTTTCTCTCCAAGTACTGAAGTGCTGACGATTTATAGGTTATTGCACCTAAAAAAAAGTACTTTGTGTCTTAACAACTAAAGGTTTAAAAAGTTTATTCTGCTCAAAATACTACATTCTTTCCAAGTATGTAAAGTTTTAAAGTTTTTTCTACCGACTACTAGGACTACTTTCTGTCCAGCAGTTTAGCTTAGATTGGACTTGCATGTGGGCAGTTTGTGTAATTAGCTCAATTAGTTCATTATAAGGTAAAACAATGATAAAGTCACACTATGGCCTTTGTAGTAAGTAGATTCAAACAGATATATGAAAGGTTGGAGAGGCAAGATAAGTCACACTAGTGAGAATGCTGTGGACTTACTTAATAGATTCACCCTATGGAGACAATGACCAACTGCAAAATTCATTGATATCTTGTTCTTGTAATAGTCTAAAAGTTAAAATAGGGATGAATGGACCCAAATAACATCATCATCCACTAACTGATAAAATTATTAAAAACACCTCTACAGGAATGCATGTATTTTAAATAACAAACAGGCATTAAGTGACATTTTCTTTCTTTCTTATGGCTTTCATCTGAACCTGGGAAAGGCAGTCAGATCAAGGGATGACGTTGTTCCGTTAACTTTTAGCTTCTTGTGCTTTAATTCCCCAAAAAGAGAAGGTACACCTGCAGAAAGTATCAAACAGCAAGACAACAAACGGCGACTCTCTGTTTGATGTCCCACTTAAAACGTCTGACTGTGAAAGCAAACAAAGTGACAGCTGCTGCAGGTTCAGGAGGGTCAGGAAGAGCAGGATTCAAAATTTATGAAAGGACTGCAGAGAGAAGGGGAGGCAGCTCGTGAATGAGCAAAAACATTGAAAAATACTAAGCTAAGATGTGGATGTAGCACGTAACTCCCACTGAAACTGAAAATAGTTGGTTTTATGTTTCTGTCTGCGCATAGATTGAACAAATTAGACATAAATAAGGATGCAAGATATTGGATTAGCAACATTTCAAAACATTGTTGATGTCCTCATCAATCAATGTGTACCAACAAGTGTATTTTTTTTTACATCAGACAAACCTTATTTTGGAAGTTTTGTGAACTTCCTAAAAGTTTTTTCCCCTCTGTTCTGGGCTAGGATAACCGCTTTAGGTTGATTTAATTTGATAATAAGCTGTATAATGTACAAAACAGGAAAATAAATCCACCACTGACCAAAACCATAAATGCATCAAGTTCAAAAGCTCATTTATACAATTTATATTTAGTTTTTGAAAAAGGGGGTTAAATTCAACCAATTGTGCACAAGAAGTTTTTTAGATGTACATCTTTGGCCAATTCTCTACCACTCAGGTAATCTCCACATGGGCTGAGTATGGCTTTAAAAGACAATGATCAGATAAAATGACCAGTGCATAAACACTCCTTTGACAAGTAAATATAAAGGAACACCTTAAAATGCAGTTTTATTCAAGTGTCACGACTCAATGGATGACAAAATAAATACAAGAACCATTTGTTGGCTGCTGGATTCTATGTCTGTTTGGGCCAAAAAAGACACTTGAATGTCCACAACTTCACCATTTTTTTAAATCTAAGAAATAGTTTTAGACATCGTGGTGGAAGAGACAATCTGCTCTAGAACTACAAATGTTGAGTCACCACCCAGGTCCAGGATTGTTTCATCCATCTGAAAAAGTTGTTAGTGTGCATGACCAGAAAATATGTGCTCAGACTTTGTAGAATGGCCTGAGGGAGGCTAGCCTGTGATCTCTTTTCCCACACTAAAACCTTGATCTAATAGCAGAACAGTATAATCCACTCCTGTCGGCAACTCCTCACATTCATTGGACACTGGCAAGATGGAGGAAGGATATTTTATTTATTTTAGCCTCAAAGAAGTCAAGAAAAGCCTGGCACTTCTCAGGGGTGCTCGTGGAGGCAGAGACCGGGGGCTTGAGCAGTTTGTTCACAGTCCTGAAAAAATTTTTTGTCTGGATTTAGAGTTATTGATGATTGAGGAGTAGTGATTGGAGCATGCAGTGTTTAGGGCTTCTTTATACTTCTGGACATGGTCCATATCAAGAAGAGAGTGGACAGTGAGGCCAGATTTCTTATAAAGGCGCTCAAGCTGACGGCCCACTGCCTTTATTTAAATGGACACATGTTCCTGCAGGTCACCAGGGCAATCAGCCAGAAAATCCGAGGCCTGCAGCATCGAGGCAGAGCAGTTCTCAGTCTGGGAAACACTGTTTTTGTTGATCCTATGGTAAGGTGAAACATCTCCTTATACAGTTACTTCCATCCAAATAAACTGCTTAATTGTCAGATGACAAAGCTCCCTGAATCAATGCTCTACTTTGTACAATTTGAGACACACTTTTTCATTTTATTTAATTTTTTTCCCCCCAGGTTCGGGTCACCCAGGTGCCAGGTGTGAAAGTACTCAAAAACGACTACAGCATCCAGTCTGAGATCTTGAACACAGGGATGGGAATCCACAACCCTGAGCATCTGGACCTGCTTAGGGCACTGTGTCAAGAGGGTCCATCTGGCAGTTGCAAGGAGGCAGAACAGTGAACAGTCATATGACTGAGCAGCCTTGGCAGAGTGCTGCTCTCTGAGTGTTTTTCTTGTTAAACATGTGCAGCAACTCCAAGTGGAGTTTCTATAAGGAATTTACATCTATGGAAAAAATAAGAATGTGGCTGTGTGTCTGATAATTTTTCATTTTGTGAACAAAGTCGTATGTGTCTTTGATGTAGCTGGGGTGCAATTTGGAAAATGGGTTGATAAAGTAATCTCTGTATTCTGTAATCCTATATGTTTTGAACAGCAGTTGCTGATGATAGGACAGCTCACCAGGACCGTCCACGCCTCAGCAGGCTCATGAATGCTGGGAACAGTTAAAAGAGGCGGGGCCAAAACTTCCCTAACTCATGTTTGTATGTATTAATCTCTTCTGCAAGTATGTGTTTTATTTTAAGTTCTAAGTTTTGTTTCTGTTCAGTCATTCCACCCTGATTGTCATGGTCCCTCCCCTCTCTGTGCTGCTCTCCTGGCCAGCTGTCAGCTCAGGCTGATTGGGCGTAGCTGCCGTGGAGCACAGCCGCGCCCAATCAGCAATCAGCGGCATATATGGCCTGGCTCACCCTGTCACTCACTGCTTGGTCATTGTCTCGGTTGCTCCTGCTGGCTCTCCACCAGCCTCTCCGCTCTGGTCTGCCACAATTTCAGACTTTCCCCTGCCTGCCCCCACCCTGAAGCCTGCCCCCGCTGTCCTTGCCTCGGCTCCCCTTCCCTGTGTCCCTGCAGCCGCCTGTCCCTGCTGCGTTTCTGCAGCTGCCTCACTCGGCCGCACGTCGGCAGCCCCAGCGTGCACCACCATCGGGCCCCGTCCACGCCCCCCCCCCCCCCCCCGTTAGAATATTCAGCTGTGAGTTCAGCCGTTAGTTTCAGTTTAGATTTTCAGCCCGTGTCGTTGCTAGTTTAGTTGCTGTTCTTGTTCATTTGTGAGTTCTGTTTTGTTTCGGTTAAATTCACTAATTGTTGCACGGAGTTTGGTGTGCCTCAGTCTTGTGTTTCTTTATTAAAAAATCTGTTCCTGAGAATCTGTCTGCCTGTTGTGTGCCTGTGTTTGGGTTCAACCACCCCCACCTAGCCATGACACTGATACACTGTGTTTTTGTGGTCCTCAGGTGGCATTGTTCTTTGTTTTGCATTTGATTTGTTTTCATTGTTGTGAAATTTGTTGTTGAAAATTGACTTTCTAAAAATGCTACACAGTAGTAGTTTACTTGCTGTGAAAGCAGAATGCAGGGAGAAAATTCACCAGAAGACATTTTACATGTATTCATCTCTTCTGCAGAGAATAAAGGCTGAAGAAAATTCAACTGAGTTATCTTCTTTGACGTCCTGACCGCTCCCCTACACGTCTGTTACAGAATCACCAATGATAAGTGTTCTGTTCCACACCTCCAGTGACTATTCTTGGGAGTTTTCTGACTATGTGTGGAAGTGTATGTGGTTCCAGACGGTCTGGGGAGCGAGGTGAGGGCCAGGGGTGGACATCCCAGGTGTAGCGGTTAGATTCAGCTTAGCCTTCATTTTGTCCATAATCATCATTGAGTTTTAGTCCATCTCAGTGCTTTTAGTGGCTTTACAGGGCTCCCAGCAAACAACTCTGGCTCCCTGTGCTGGTGGTGTGGTGGAAGTGGACATAGGATCCAGCCCGACACGGCACCAGACGATCGAGCAAATCCTTAGGAGGGGATGGATTTCTGGAATTAACATGCAGAACATTAGAAAAATGGCAACTCTCCATACTATAGATATTTTATAACCAACATTTTTAATTTGTTTTCATGCCTCCCTCATGTCTTCTCTGTGTAAACAGAGTCTGCAGTTCAGCCGAGCTAAGATAAAGAGTCCATGACCCAGCGGGCATCTGATGTCAATGCAACATCAAGTTGATGTCATTGAATGACATCAACTTGATGTTGCATTGACATCAGATGCCCGCTGGGGAATGTAGTTTTAAATGTTGGTTATAGCTGTGTCACTAATGGGTTCACTATTCTTCGAGTAGTATAGAATTTTAATGTATTTTTCCAGAATCAGGGAGAATTTTTAAATGAGACATGCAGAAAATAAGGATTTTTGAAGAAATATCATGATTCTAAGCTGAGATTTGGCTGTTTTTCCTGACTGATCTGAGCAGAAAGTGGAGGAGGTCCCTAAAGACTCTAATGTAGGAGAATAAATTGGACTGACAACCATTTAACTGACTAATATAGAGTCATCCTTTCCATTCAAATTAGTGCTCAAGTTATTTTGTTGAACTGCTTTGCTTTTGCCTATTACACAAAACACACCAGTGTCAGATGTTTGGTCAGCTCTCATCAAGAAGGATGATGATAAGGTCAAAAACACACATGGGAATTGTTTACTTCTTTTAACAATGTCTGTTTACCATCCACAGGGCTGTGAGGTTGAGTGTCTCCCAACCTGATACTGTGTGCTGGATAATTAATGAGAGAATCAGCTGAACTTTAAACACCTGATACCTCACAGGCTTTAAACAATGAGCCACTGCAGGAAATGTTACACACCACAACGTTAAATAATTCATTACTAATTACTAATATTAATTCCGGTGTAACAGGCCAGATTAAACCCTGGGCCAAAGTATACCTGGGCCTGGGCCAGTTTACACCTGTTGACACATAAAGATTTAACAGGTTAAACTCTTAAGTTATTTAGTGGTTTGTTTGTTTCTTACAAAGAGGTATGCTCGGCAAGCAAATCATTCTGAAAGATAATAACTAGAATGTCCTTGAGCTAATTACAATTTAAAAAGTTAAAATCAAAGGAAATACTGAATACTACGATGAAAAAATTATGTATGCAACATTGGAGTAAGAGATGGTCTACAAGATGAACCAACCACAGACAAAACCCTCTTTATTACCAGGAATCCATCATCCATTATCCATACACCTATAGATCCAAGGGCGTCAGTTTGTTTTTAAAAGTGGGGGGGATGGAGACCACAGCACTTTGAGAAAATGTGGAAGAACGGCGGCAAAATGCCACAAGCTGGGCTCAAACTCACAACCACTGCACCAAAAGCAGAGGCTCAAGCTGTTGAGCTATCCGTACATGCGGGTAGAGGGGTCTGTGGGCCGTTATAGTACTAATTCTCCCGGGCCGAAATTTTGCCCCTGCACGCCTCTGGTCGGAGCTTCCACTTGGCACGGGCGCAAATTTAGCATCTGCACGTTTTTTTTTAACCTCACGAAGGTGTGCTGTGTGTCTGTGCAACTCTCGGCGGAGTGCGGATGGTGCGTTCAGGAGCGTCGGAATTTTCTATACTGCTGAAAATAACTGGGGTTACAACGGCTTACATGTGAAGAATTTGAATGTGTTGGAGACAAAATGACCCCTGACAAAAAGTGGGGGGGACACATCCCCACCGTCCCCCCCTAAACTGACGCCTATGTATAGATCCTCATCAAGGTCGTGGAGGGTGGAGCCCAGCCACGTTGCCAGACAGATTTCACTGGGGCACGTGCCCCAGTATTGATCTGCAGTGCCCCAGTAAAAATTTCACCAATAAAAACAATAAAAATCACTTCGGAGTTTTAAGTCTACATAGCATAGACTACAGCGCACATACTACTTAGTATGGTAATTCATTGCTACTGTATTCACTCCACTCAAACAATGTGCACATGGCTAATTAATATGGTAATTTATTCACGTGTAGCGACTTCAGCTGATCAACTGAAGTCGAGAGAGAGAGAGGAGGGGGGGCGATGAGAATCACGGCGTGAGGTAGGTAACGTTAGCCGACAACTTGTTAAATATATTTTTTTGATTTTGATTTGACTCAAACTGTAACTCCTAGATGGATATCAGAAAGTTATTCGCCCGCAGCAGGGATAAAGCAGCGAGGAATGAGAGAGGTAAGTGAAGTCCAAGCTAGCTAGGCAACATAAGTCTGTCTTAAGTTAATGCTAAGTTAGCTAACGTTATTCACAACGCCTCTCACCCCCTCCACCACACTGAAGGAGCTTTAAGCAGCTCCTTCAGTAGCAGACTGACTGACTAACTAACTAACTACTGCCGCCACCATCAAGGAGGGAGCTCTACCACAGGTCATTCATACCTGCTGCTGTCAGACTGTTTAACAGCAGCAGCTTAAGGTCTTTTCCTGTATATATATCACCTGTAAATAATAGTGGGAGAGCCTCCAATCACAGACATGCAATGTGTTTTCAGCTTGCTGGATCAAGTCATGTTCCCAGCCTTGACACAGGTCATTCAGATAGCTCTGACCATCCCAGTGTCCAGCTGCACTTGTGAATGGATGTTCAGTGTGCTGAGACGGCTCCACACTTGGCTGAGAAGCACAATGGGGCAGGATAGGCTTCACCATCTTGCCATCATGTCAGTGGAGAGTGAGGAACTTTCCAAGTTAAGCCACAGCAAAGTGATTGACCACTTTGCAAAAATGAAAACAAGACGTTACAGTTTACTCCCCAAAAAATGATTGCCTGAAGTGACACACAACAGTTGTTCATTTATTCTTCTACTATGGAAATAAAAGAACCCAGAGATTTTAGGGTGCTGTCGTTGTTTCTCTCTCTGGTGTCCGTGATGTGCAGGTGAAGGAGAGACGTCTGTGACACTGACTTTCTTTAAAAGTATTTTATTAAAAGAAAGAGCAGCATCAGTACAGACAGAACCTGCCTGGAAGGAGTCGGCCAATTGAATCCCTGCCGACAGTGACCAGTAATCAGGTTTTATAGGTTTTAACATGTACATATATATGTATGTATGTATATATATATATATATATATATACATGCATCCATGTATATTTAGTTCTCTTTTGTGTCTTTTTTTGTCTTTTGGCCCCTTCACACCACAGCAGACCTTGTAATTGTAAGTAGGCAACACTCCACAGATTTATCCAAATGGTAGTTTAAGTTTACTGAAACATGTCACTGATCTAGGATGAAGAGGATGAAACTGTGTCTGCTGCCTTTACAGAGGGGGATCCAGAAAGGTGTAACCCAGGTTACCAGGCTTATTAACAGTCCAGTTCACCAGTTGATTAATTGGACCAATAAATTAATAAATTCGTTTTTTTTCCATGTGACAGATAAGTTACATGAGGCTACACTTGCATAAAATGAGTAAATAGGATTTATGGTTAAAAATCATAAATATGTTAATAAATAGATTAAAAAGATCAACACACACAAGTTAATTTAATTGTTTTAAAAGAGTATTTTATTTCATTTTAAGTGTGGCGAAAGTGCCTTTCTCAACATGTAAAAGATTCGAGTGACATGAGGAGTTCGTGTGATAGTGTAACCAATCAGACACCACCAGGGCGTACGTGCCTGGCTGCTTCGGTTTTTTTCTCTCTCTCTGCCGGATCGTCTCTGAGGCAGCGGTGTGCTCGTTTCCTGCTGCAGATTATGCCGATTTTCGTCTGAGAGGGCCAGATATTCCAAGTCTAAGTCGCTTTTATTGTTAGGGCAGAGAGTGGAGCCTTTCCTTTTTGCCGTGGCAGATGAGCGGACCGTGGGTTCACAACAGAAGCGGAGGAGAACGTGAGTTGTGTTGGTTAGCATTCGGCGCTAACTCGGAGCTAACTCCAGCCATTAGCCACATCCATTGCTGAATTGTAAGGTTGCACGTTACTGAACTCCCATGTCACTGTCTCTTAAAAGCGGGATCCTGGACTGATGAGAGCGTGTATTGTACCCTGTACCTGGAGTGTGTGTGTACATGAACTGTGAGCCTCTGGTGAGTAACTTTTGCTGAAGTTAGTCTGATAAATGGAGTAAAACATTCTGCTTCTGCTAATGTTAATATTGATCAATGAGGCATTATTTTTTCCATGAATGTGGTGGTTAAAAAAAAAAAGTTTTATATTAGTGTTTTGTTTACATTTGCCCTCATTCTGTGTTTTTTTTAAATGAGCGGCTGTAGGAAAAAAAGATAAGAGGGAAAGAAATGTTCAGCTGTTGCTTCATGTTGAAACTGAGAAATGTATTCAATTAATTGAGTTTACAGTAAAAAGTGGTTAAAGTAATTATTAAGAAGCTGTGTTACAAAGTATATGCATAAAAATGTGTGTTCATATGTATTTATTTAAATTTGAAAGTATATTTTGTTTATGGGAACAACACAGTAACTCTGTTTTTGGCCTTTATAGGCCGGGTCTTTTGGTATTCCCCTTTGTATGGATTCCTGTGTCAATCTGCAAGACATCTTCTTCTACTGGGGATTCTTCCGGTCTCTGTAAAGGTAGAACGGGACCTCAGTGGTTGTGGCGAGCCAACCCAAAAAGAAACTGAGATTTAGACAGAGACTGTGATTTATTTGAGGAAAAAAAGACTGATTTATTGAGGACTGTGGTTGATATCTCATGTCTGAAGAGCTGAAAAGCTAAAATTGTTTTTTATTTTATTTTTCTACAACTCTTTTTTTTTCTTTTCAATACAACACACTTAAAAACTTACCTTTGATGTGTGTGAGGTTCTTTACTTGGTCACTCACTGCATTTTGCTAACACTCCCTTTCTCCTGTAGCGACCTAGAACTTCTGACTACTGGTCCACAAGGTAATTGATGCATTGATGGAATAAATATCTGTATCTCCCAGTCTTTTACCGTTAACAGTTAGAGCTGAGGCAGGTTACAAAGGCATACAGAGCTATGTTACTGATAGTTCTCTTCTCATTCACATTTTGGGTGGAATATAGAGTGTGACATTTAGCCTACACTGAAGTATTGCACATTCTCATCCTTTTTAACAGAGCATGGCTGGACAGCAGCAGGATGGTTCCTCAGCTTCCGCTGCACAGACTGACACAGTGAGATGGATGTTCAGGAAACACCAGAGCTTCATTCTGTGGAATCCATGTGCAACTGTATAATTGAATGTCCTCTATGTATTCCCAGTTATCAGTAAAACAGATTTACAAACTGCATTTGCTGAGAAAAATCCAAAAAACAGATTAGGAGGGCAGATCTGGAAATTGAAATACTGGAGCACAAGTTAGAGGTGGTGATGGTCACAGGTGAATTATGTTAACTACTGGAACATGAACTGAACTATCTTTTATTTGTAGGAAATAAAGAAGAGCAAATGAAATGTGTATCATGTCTTTATTTGCTGTGGTGGTGATGATGGAGACTTAAACTCTAAAGTGATTGTTGCATACGGTGTCTCTGACTGCTCTGCTGTCCTGGATAGCTGCAGGTGGATGGGCTCATCATCTGGGTCTTCAGTTTGTAGGGCAGGGTGTTGCTCTCCTCTAATAGTGGTAATATTATGAAGAACAACACATGCCACAGTAATATCACAGACCCTCTCAGGGGTCACCCTGAGGAGACGTAGACTCTGGAAACGGGCTTTCAGCAGGCCTATGGTCATCTCCACCCGGGCTCTGGTCCTGCAGTGAGTCCGGTTGAAGTTCTGTTGGGGGCCTGGTTCAGGGTCAGGGTATGAGGTCATCAGTCTGGGTTGGCATGGTAACCCCTGTCACCCAGCAGAAGGCCATCAAACTCTCCTGTAATGTATAGTGGATACATCAGAGCATATTAAAGGAGGGAGACAAGAGAATTCTATTGTGAAAATCTTTATGCTGCTGACCACGCTGCAGTCTGTTGCTCAGGTTAGACTCTCCATAAATCCTGGAGTCATGAACAGACCCAGACCACGTGGCCTCCACATTAGAAATGATGTATGCAGCATCACATCTGATCTGGACAGTGCAGAGAATGACAGATGTTGAACTATGATGCAGTCTTTAACATTTAGAAACAGTAGTCAGTCTACCTGTAGCCTACCTGCACATTTATGCTGTGAATGGACTTCCTGTTCATGATGTGAGGGAGGTGTGATGGGGATGTGTGTGCATCTATGCAGCCAATCACACTGGGAAATCCTAAAAGAAATTCAAATGACTAATCCCAGTCTGAGGCTGCAGCACAATGTCATTAACAGAATATGATTTAAAATGAATTTAACAGATCTCTACATCATTCACCTGCAATCCTGTGGAACTCCTCCTTGATGCTCTGACAGGTTTATGTCCACAATGATGGTAAAAGTCGTTTCAGGGCCAGGAAAACTTTTCTGACTGTCCTCCATACAGTTGTCTTACTCTGCATCTCCGACATTATATAAAAACTTCCATTTGCAAAGAACCGCAGCGCAACACACAATATCTGCTGGATGTGAGAGCATGACTGGTTGGTAATGTAAATGTAAGGACGGATTAGGTTGTTTATGTAGATTATGGACTTGAAACGATTACGAAACGGTACCGCTCAAACAGATAATTGTCTGGAAATGCCAGAACATTTATGCTCGATCTGATAACAATCTACCGACGAATATTTAATTATCTGTGCAGTAATGCTGCTCCTTTATCCACTGGATCGTTAATAAAAGCTGTTCTACGCCAAAACTCGCTCGCTTACCGACTGAATGAATGAGGAAATGAAACAGCGTGTGTGGCTGAAAGAGGGCGGAGACGGAGAGAAACTCGAGGTTTTCTCAGATAAACCTGCTGGTGACCAGGTTCGAGTCATACCGGGCTTTGCAAAAGTTCTGTTACACTCGGTTTCATGATCTTTAGCGACGTTTACATATCGGAGTGAAAAATTCCATTGAATAAACTGAAAGTTCTACCTTATAGGCAGGTGTCCTTAATACAAATTTTTTTCTCCGGTGAAGTTGTATCAAGATGGAAGTCAAAAGAGTTGAGATATCTGCTCTCCTTTGTGCTGAACATCAGCCGGATGACCGTCCACAGAGTTGCGGAGAGGCTAAAGAATGGTGAAGATCTTTCAGGTCTTCACCATTCTTGGAAGATCACTGAAAGATCTTCACCATTCTTGAGCGTCTCCGCGAAACACAGGTAATGTTCTCACTCTTCTGCTCCACCAACACAAACGCTGAACTCTCAAAAAAGCCACACTAATAGGTTTTCCAAGAGCTTGGTTTCAAACTGTGTGGAAAGTTAGGATTGGATACTTGGATGATTATGGATGGTAACTGAGACAAACCCAGATGAATGTGGGCGGTGATGTAATTCCTTTTCCTAAACCTGCCTCCCATCTTTGTGTCTGCGCTTTGGTATTTTCCTGGTAAACTCTGAAACCTTCTATCTGCTCTGTACACCAAAAACAAGATTCAGGAGTGGAAAGGACCTTCCTCCATCTTGCCAGTGTCCAATGAATGTGAGGAGTTGCCAACAGGAGTGGATTATACTGTTCTGCTATTAGATCAAGGTTTTAGTGTGGGAAAAGAGATCACAGGCTAGCCTCCCTCAGGCCATTCTACAAAGTCTGAGCACATATTTTCTGGTCATGCACACTAACAACTTTTTCAGATGGATGAAACAATCCTGGACCTGGGTGGTGACTCAACATTTGTAGTTCTAGAGCAGATTGTCTCTTCCACCACGATGTCTAAAACTATTTCTTAGATTTTAAAAAATGGTGAAGTTGTGGACATTCAAGTGTCTTTTTTGGCCCAAACAGACATAGAATCCAGCAGCCAACAAATGGTTCTTGTATTTATTTTGTCATCCATTGAGTCGTGACACTTGAATAAAACTGCATTTTAAGGTGTTCCTTTATATTTACTTGTCAAAGGAGTGTTTATGCACTGGTCATTTTATCTGATCATTGTCTTTTAAAGCCATACTCAGCCCATGTGGCGATTACCTGAGTGGTAGAGAATTGGCCAAAGATGTACATCTAAAAAACTTCTTGTGCACAATTGGTTGAATTTAACCCCCTTTTTCAAAAACTAAATATAAATTGTATAAATGAGCTTTTGAACTTGATGCATTTATGGTTTTGGTCAGTGGTGGATTTATTTTCCTGTTTTGTACATTATACAGCTTATTATCAAATTAAATCAACCTAAAGCGGTTATCCTAGCCCAGAACAGAGGGGAAAAAACTTTTAGGAAGTTCACAAAACTTCCAAAATAAGGTTTGTCTGATGTAAAAAAAAATACACTTGTTGGTACACATTGTTTGATGAGGACATCAACAATGTTTTGAAATGTTGCTAATCCAATATCTTGCATCCTTATTTATGTCTAATTTGTTCAATCTATGCGCAGACAGAAACATAAAACCAACTATTTTCAGTTTCAGTGGGAGTTACGTGCTACATCCACATCTTAGCTTAGTATTTTTCAATGTTTTTGCTCATTCACGAGCTGCCTCCCCTTCTCTCTGCAGTCCTTTCATAAATTTTGAATCCTGCTCTTCCTGACCCTCCTGAACCTGCAGCAGCTGTCACTTTGTTTGCTTTCACAGTCAGACGTTTTAAGTGGGACATCAAACAGAGAGTCGCCGTTTGTTGTCTTGCTGTTTGATACTTTCTGCAGGTGTACCTTCTCTTTTTGGGGAATTAAAGCACAAGAAGCTAAAAGTTAACGGAACAACGTCATCCCTTGATCTGACTGCCTTTCCCAGGTTCAGATGAAAGCCATAAGAAAGAAAGAAAATGTCACTTAATGCCTGTTTGTTATTTAAAATACATGCATTCCTGTAGAGGTGTTTTTAATAATTTTATCAGTTAGTGGATGATGATGTTATTTGGGTCCATTCATCCCTATTTTAACTTTTAGACTATTACAAGAACAAGATATCAATGAATTTTGCAGTTGGTCATTGTCTCCATAGGGTGAATCTATTAAGTAAGTCCACAGCATTCTCACTAGTGTGACTTATCTTGCCTCTCCAACCTTTCATATATCTGTTTGAATCTACTTACTACAAAGGCCATAGTGTGACTTTATCATTGTTTTACCTTATAATGAACTAATTGAGCTAATTACACAAACTGCCCACATGCAAGTCCAATCTAAGCTAAACTGCTGGACAGAAAGTAGTCCTAGTAGTCGGTAGAAAAAACTTTAAAACTTTACATACTTGGAAAGAATGTAGTATTTTGAGCAGAATAAACTTTTTAAACCTTTAGTTGTTAAGACACAAAGTACTTTTTTTAGGTGCAATAACCTATAAATCGTCAGCACTTCAGTACTTGGAGAGAAAATTGTATATTTGGTGGAATAAACCTTTAAATTATATAGACTTAAAAAAGCATTTTAGGGGGAAAAAAACTTAAAATTTTTCAAAATTCGATAGGAAGTAGTTGGGTGGAATAAACCAATATAACTGATTTATATAAATGAGCTTAAAATGGTCATATTTCATTGTAGTCACTTTATTCAAAATGTTAAAAAATGATGTGTTTTGCACTTGTTGAAAGTTGCATAAAACCAAAGAATTCAACTGAGAAGCCATGACTGACTCAGGCCAGTTGTGAGCAACAACCATGTGACCAAAATCCAGACACTTTTTGGGTGAACCTTTCAATTCATTTTCAATAAATTTTATTGACCAGTTCACGTGTGTCATCTCAAGACACTTCAATAAGAAAAGTAAAGACAAAATTATAGAGAGAAATCCAACAAATCCAAAGTTTCCTTTGGATTCCCTGTCTGAACAAGCACTTGGCGACAGTGGGGAGGTAAAACTCCCTTTTTCAGGAAGAACCCTCCGGCAGAACCAGGCTCAGACAGGGCGGCCATCTGCCTCGACCGGTTGGGGTGAGGATGAAGGAGAGAGAGAACAGGAAAAGTGAAAAGAGTGGAATCCTGTTGCAAAGACCAGGCCTTCCTCTTCAAGTGTGGGAAGCCATGCGTTAAAGACGCTTCACAGTGAAAAACTGTGACAGTGAAAGACACTTGACAGTGCTGCTCAGTCCATCACATCGGACACACAGCAGCAGCAGAACGTCTTCTTTATCCAAGAGAAGACACGTTGGAAGCAGTTCTTCTTCTTCTTCTTTGTCTTTCTCTGCTCCTTCTCAGTGACTTCAGTGTCTTCATCCTCATTACTATCCATGCTGTCCTCAGTGTCTTCAGCAGTGTCAGCATCGTCACTGTCCTCATACTCACTGCTCTTCAGGTCACTGTCCTCATCAAGCAAGCCTGTCAGGTTAATTCTGTTTTCAGGGTCTGCAGGCTTAACCATGATGGACAGGCTGGTGGAGGGTCTAGATTCATCGCTAAAAAAGGAAACATACACTGTTGGGTTTACATCCGACAAGCAGAGAATGTAAACATGGAAATCAACAAAAGTCCATATCAGTCTTTTGTCACCTGCTGGGCTGCTAATGTCTCACAACCTGTGTACAAAGTAAATAGAAACACACTTACCAACTGCTGGTGGAGGAGCTGCTGCTGAGGTAGCTTTTGGTGATAAAGGGATGCTTGAGGATACCACTGGGGGTGATTCTGTCGTCATCATCCCACTGAAGCATCGCCTTCAACAGCTCGATGCACTCCCTCCTCTCATCAGCCTCTGCTGGGTTGTCCGTCTCAGAGCACAGCTGGTGCAGAAAACATTTTGAAAGTCCAACAGTGGTCAAATCACCTTCCACCGTGAAATGTGAATACCATAAATGAACGGGACTTTTCAGCAACTAGCTGCTGCTTCCTAAACTACCTACCGTTTTCATTTCTTCCAGAGAGTCGAACTTGTAAACTGTGGGGTCGGAGTGGACGAGATCGGTCCCAAAATAATCCATAGGTGTCTGAAAGAAGAAAACAATGATGCTTACTAAAGTCTTTATCTTATTGAGTGAGTAAAGGTCAGAGGTAAAATCACAGTAGGAGTATTGTACCTTCAGCCGCCACCAATCATTTGGCATTCTCTCAAAAAATAATCGTGATCTCCGGCCAGCATCGATGAGATATTGCGGCGGCAGATCCAGCAGATGGATCATGCGTCGGAGCTGCAGACAAAACATAACACCATGTTAGACCTGAAGCTAATCCTGTCACGGCTTCTAATGTGTTTCAGCTGCAGTAATTTACTCACTGTCCAGTATTCTGAGTCTGATCCAAAGAGACTATCTTGAGTCATCATCCTGGCCATCACGCAGCCTAACGACCAAACGTCGATGGCCTCTGAATACTGCCGACCCAGGAAGATTTCTGGAGCTCTAAATGTGGAAAAAACATCAAATGAAGATGTGACACAGTAGACAGTAAGGAGACAGCGCTGAATTAAAGATTTCTCAATGTTTAAAAAGTATCAGTATTTCATACCTATATGCAAGTCCTTGGCATAGCTTTCCTGCCCTGGCTTTGGACTTGTACTTGGCCAAACCAAAGTCAATCAGCTTGACCCTGAAGGGCTGCTTCACGCGATCCACCATCATGATGTTATCCTCCTTCACATCAGTGTGGATGATGCCAGCACTCTTTGTTGTTTTCAAAGCTCCAGCCAGCTGCAAGTAACAACATTTATCAGGAGTTTGTTAAAGAATTCTGTCACATGACAATAAAAGTAGAAGTTGTAAAGGTTCCTGAACCACCGATGTTGATTCTAGCACCACTGAAGGAGAGAAATATAAGGAGACAATAGAAGGTCACACCTGCTGAATAACTGTACGGACGTGTTCCAGTGGCATTGGCTGTGGTAAATTCTCCACATAGTCCCACAGGGTGATGTCCAGTTTTTCAAACACCAGGAGCCGCGTATTTTCTACAAAGATGTCTCCTTTGTAGTCAATGACGTTGGACTCCTTTGAGTTGTGGCTCATGAGCTTTTTCAGGATTTTCGCCTGTGGAGACATAATATGATTGCTGAGGCACATAGTCCAATCAGTTCTTCTCAACAACTAAAAAGTACATAACATGACCAGTACCACTACTCAGAATCTTGTAGTGGTACCACCTCTTTTTAAAACAATATCTTTTTTGTGTCACTGTTCAGCTGAAATCAGTGTCCTACCTCATGGTCAAGATTGTTCCTTTGGGGCACCTTTATAGCCACGTGCTCTTCAGTGTTGTTTTCACACATTCCAGCACTGTTCCATAGCTTCCATCTCCCAGTTCTTTCACCACCGTGTAGCCTGTTGGGACTTCGGAACGCTGCCTTGAGGAACTCCCCTCGGAGGAAGATGAGGATGATGATGAGGATGAGGATGATGATGAGGATGAACTTTGAAAGTACATTTTTGTTTTGTCCCAGAAGACTGAAAGTGAAACAGACACAAAAGAGAACCATAACCTATGGATGTCTTGTTAAACCATTGGTAATCTACCACGCTGTTGTGATCTCAGTTTTCAATTATATTTGCTAAATATTGAACCAATTATCATAAAACAACAGCACTGAGTGTTACAACCTGTTCTGAATTGTGTTATAAGACATATTGGACAGTACTGCAGCAAAACTACATGGATGTTTCCTCAGAAACTCCAAAGTGTTTACTTCATTAAACAGAAGAGTGGAGTTACTTACTTCCAAAAGTTTGGTTATCTAGATTTTGCTGAAATGTGGATGTCTCTGAGTTTGGTGTGAAGCTGGTTTCACTAAACTACTCAATAAACGAATAAATAACTCAATAAAATACATTGAAATGGTGTCTCCACTCAGAGTTTTTGTGTTTGGCATGAATTCTAGAATGCCTTTAAAAACTATTTAAAATTTCTCAGCATCGTTTCATTTTGAAAATGGCATGTTAAATGACCAAAACTGGCACTGTTTTTCTCATCTATCTGCACTTAATAACTTATAGTGACATATTCTGAGTAATGTTGTTATAAATTGCTGAAATCTCTCATTTGTTAGAACATTTTCTGCTTAACTGTGTCTCATTTGACAGATTTTTCTCACATAAAATATATTTCAAAAATATATTAAAAATGCTAACTTTTAGAAATGTGTTCAGCATTTTTATTCACAAATCAAGATATTTGAGATCATTTTTTTAAAGCCTGTTTATCCACGTCCAGCACATTTTTAACATATTACAGGCATTTGAGGTAATGTTTAAATGACAGTATCTCAAGAACTAATACAGATAAAGCATGATTTTTTAATGGTTAGTTCTAGTTTCAACTACAGGACAAGTCGATGAAATAATCTCTGAAAGCAGGTGAATTGAAATTTAAAAAATAATTAAAATTGTCACTGAAAGTCTCATCTTTGAGCACACATTACCCCAAAAAAACAATAATGCAGAAATCATCCAATGATATTTTCTGACACTTTTGTACTTGCATGCCAGGATAATCCAAAACAAAACATGCAGAATATTTTTTTATGAAAAAGAAAATGTGATGAACTTTAGTAACTGATTGAGCAGATATGACAAGTTGTACCACCAAAGACAAAAATATTGCTGGATAGCATAATCCAATTTCATTTTTGGATTCCATGTTGCAAGTTAAGGAAACAGAATGAGCTATTACCTTACTTATTACACGTACTGAATTAATTTACTTATCAGAAAAAAGTGACCTTAAATCTTGCTCACATCAACACATCAGACTATCATTATATACTCCAAAATGAACATTTCCCAGTAGAAAAATCCCAACATATCTATGCATTTGGTCATGGTTGTATCAAATTATTCCAAGTTTGAAGCTTTAAAACCAAATTTTGTCTTAACAAAAACGTTTGTCCTGCTCTTTACAGGAGTTGGTTTTAGTTATCCAGTTATGACCAAACCTGAACACATCACTTCCCGTCCACGCTGCTAAGATCTGACTTTTTAATAACAAGATGTTAAAAATTACGAGACAAGTACAAAACTGAGTGTTACATCCTGTTCTGACTCACGGATTTCATTACAAATTGGACAGAGTTGTAGAAAAATAGATCTTAAAACTGCCTTCTGAATGTTTCCTCTGGTGTTTGCTTCATCAAACAGAACAGTGAAGTCACTTACCTCAAAAATGTTGGCTTCTTTGGACTTTGTTGAAAGGTTGATGAGTTTAATCTCGATGTCCTGCTAATTTCCAGTAGTCCTGTTGTCCTGCTGAAATCCGTAAGACACTGTCCCCAACTGTCTGCACTCTGACACTTATATGCAGCATGAATTCTAGAATGTCTCATTCTGAACTATTTTTAGGGGTGTTCATTCTGCATAGAAACCATTGCATATCTTGACAACGGTACTTCAGATCATGCTCAAACTTGGTAGGGGTATTACAGGGGTCCTGAGGAAGTGCAGTGGGGAGTTTGAATCAGATTGGATGAATGGTGGTGTTTTTTCGATGCAATGAAATCAAGGTAGTCACATTCTGACAGCAGTCTCAGCACTACTTTGTTTAAATGTAAACAAAGCAGCAGTTATTTTTTAAATTTTTAACTGTCATATTTACTGTAAAGAAAGCACACAGTGGATGGGTTTGGGTTCATGTAAAATGCTGAAACACTGGTGTAGTCACTGTATATGAGGAATATGGTTTTCCAAAGGGAACAAACTTGGAGTCAGTTGAGCCTTTGCAGAAAACATGTTGGGGGTAAATTGTGCCATCAATTATGTTGAAGTAAAATTTAAATTTTACACCTCATATAATGACATATTGTATCACACACACACCCAGACAGCCAATCATAGGGAGGTTGTGGTGAGCACTGGTAT
The DNA here is from genome assembly GCF_021347895.1 of Acanthochromis polyacanthus. NCBI lineage: Eukaryota > Metazoa > Chordata > Actinopteri > Pomacentridae > Acanthochromis > Acanthochromis polyacanthus. The sequence continues at coordinate 42,582,444 of NC_067117.1, forward strand.
CCGCTCACAAAGGGTCAAAAGTCTTCTCCCCATGCACGTAAATCAGAGCTCCACGGATAATTATGGCACCATACACGGACGAGTAGCAATGTCTCCCTGCGCGTAAGAGGCTCGGGCCCAGAGTGTTTATTTCGCCCATGCATAGGCGTCAGTTTAGGGGGGGACGGTGGGGACGTGTCCCCCCCACTTTTTGTCAGGGGTCATTTTGTCTCCAACACATTCAAATTCTTCACATGTAAGCCGTTGTAAACCCAGTTATTTTCAGCAGTATAGAAAATTCCGACGCTCCTGAACGCACCATCCGCACTCGGCCGAGAGTTGCACAGACACACAGCACACCTTCGTGAGGTTAAAAAAAAATGTGCAGATGCTAAATTTGCGCCCGTGCCAAGTGGAAGCTCCGACCAGAGGCGTGCAGGGGCAAAATTTTGGCCCGGGAGAATTAGTTCTATAGCGGCCCACAGACCTCTCTACCTGTAAATACCAATAGGTCAACAGGTTGAGCCTCTGCTTTTGGTGCGGTGGTTGTGAGTTTGAGCCCAGCTTGTAGCATTTTGCCACCGTTCTTCGACATTTTCTCAAAGTGCTGTGGTCTCCATACCCCCCACTTTTAAAAACAAACTGACACCCTTGCGCCCATGGAGACTTTTTTCCGCTCGCGCGGGGTACGTGTTTCGCACGGGCGAGAGAGTGTTGCGCGCGACTTTTGACCCAAATTTGACGCCATATTAAACCTTCCTTTTTGACAGATCTTCTAGTTAGGGCTGACTGGGTGACCCTGAGGGGGTCAGCTGGAGTCTCCCTCTTGGACGTCCCTTAGTTCTGCCCCTAGTTCTGCTGCTATAGGCCTATAGGCTGCTGGGGGATCTCTCTGGATGCACTGAGCCCTTCTCTATCTACCTTTAGATTTAATATATATATACCGTTATTGCATTACTTTCACTCTGTTTGTCCCTGTGTCCTTTCTCCCAGAGCTGGATGCTTCAGATCTGTGGTTGCTGTCCCACCAGCTGGTCCAGTCTCCATGTCCACTGTGGGATGCTGCTGCTGACCTTCCTCCAGCCCACTGCTTCCAGCTGCTCATTTCCACCAGTTTACTCTGCATCACCCTCACTTTACTTGATATGCTCTTCTACATATTTTTGAGTTTCCTACCAGCTGTAGTGTATTGTATGTATTCTATGTAGTAGATTAACTGCCGGAGCTGTACATCAGAACAGTAAACTATGAATCAGTTTACATGTGAGCTTCTCTATGTATCATGTAGCTCATCATACATGTATCCAACTGTGTGTTATATGTTCCTTGTCCCCCACACCCCTCTTCTCCTATCCCTCCCCCTTTCCACCCCTCTTCCTCTACCTCTCTACCTCCTTCCAGCAGATGTTTCCCCACATAAAGAGCCAGGTTCTGCTCCAGGTTTCTTCCTGTTAAAGGATGTTTTTCTTGCCACTGTGTCCTTAGCATATCCTTTGTTGGTTCTATTAAGCATCTTAAGATAATCTGAATTACAATTGGCACTATATAAATAAAATTGAATTGAATGTGGTAAAAGTGACTGTTTCAGAGCATGATAAACAACGACACTGCAGTGTTTAAAAATGATGTTTCCAAACACGTTTTGGCCTCCCATTGTGTTCAAATATGATAAATTATAGGATGTATAAAGTATAGGAATCCTACACAATGATACTTATGTGCTCCCACCAACGGCTGCCATTTTACACAGTCTCAAAAGTGCTTTTTACCAACAAATCCCAAAATAACCTGAGCTTAAGAGGCATTTTGCCAATTTATTTTCACGTTTTTCCATTAAAACAAAATGATCTGAATTCATCCATTGATTGTTTCTGAAAGTCTTTGAGCAGTGCCGTCTCTGGTGTCTGACAACTGAACCTTAGCCCAGAGTGTCAGTAGCTGATGGGCTGCTGAACACCCCATTCCTGGCATAGAAGGTGTCCTTCACCACAGACGACCTGGCACAGGACGGAGTTCTGTAATCCAGAGTGTAGTCACCTGTGGATACAAGCACGCGTGTTTTACAATAAAGAGAATCTATGGACTGATGGTAGCTGTTTGCTACAGACAAGTCTGATTGAATTAAGTGTTGCTGTGGAGAACTAAGCAGAGATGGTGAAACCTCAGATGGTTTCTGTCTGTCAGGGCACTTGTGAAGCATTTCTGTGTGAATGTCTAGGTTATACAGTCAAAAAGCACATGTCTAAAGTTGATTCTGACGGCAGCTTCAAAAAACATGAACAAAGAGGTTGTAGACAAACTCCACATACTGTAAAAGGAAGTCAGGTGGAGTCAGCAGTGAAATGAACAACAGCGCCTCCATCTTACCCAGCCTCCAGCCATACTCCCAGGATGACAGCAGAGGAAATTCAAACTTCTCCTCAGGTCGAATGTGGCCACGTTTCTGCAGGTACAGATGGCGCCCCTTCCCCTGCACAACAAGATTTTGTTTTTCATATATGGTGTTACAATAAAATAAATTTCACAGAATATAGGGACGCTGAGCAAAAAAGGATTTTTATTCCATCTCAAATCATCAGGAACCATTTGGGAACTCTAGAACAGTCACATTATGTCACAGTTGTTCAATCAGTTTTCAAAGTTCAATGAAAATACTTTTTATGTACAACTACTTCATAACAAAAGCATTCCGTATGTTTTACTTGAATTTATTACTCCGCCAAGAAGTTATGTGACAATCTGTCTGTCTGTCCGTCCGTCCGTCCGTCCGTCCGTCCGTCTGCAACATTACTCAAAAACGGACTAACATATTTGGATAAAATCTTCTGGTAAGGTCAGAAATGACTCAAGGACCAAGTGATCAGATTCTGGCAGTGATGCAGCTTATAGTCTGGATCCATGGATTTGTTAAAGATTTCTGTATCGTTGCCAGATAGCAACACGGTGTCACTGTAACCATGACAACCAGTGAACACTACATCAGCTGATTGTGATCCTACTACAAATCCACCTCTGAGGACTTATCAGGACTTATCCATCAGAAATGATCCAAGGAACAGCTGATTAAACTGTGGGGGTGTTTCTGAGTCCCATCAATTCCCACCGCCTGCTACATATTTAGGTCACATGATCCGGTATCTGTACATAATGTACACCTGCAGAACACACAGCTGTATGCAGCACAAGTTCGTTTAGATTGTGGGTACATCTGTATTAAATGGACACATTCTATGTTGCTGTGATTTCTGATCAGCAATAACTAATACACAAATGCTTCTTTTCTGACATGTGGAGGAATGAGCATCCTTGGAGCAGGACTGCTCTCTGGGTGCTTTTCTAGTCGTGATATGCAGTTACAAATGGTTCAGAAAATGTCACAAGTTGATTTCTGCTTTATCATTTTTGGTAAGATGAGCTCAAAGATTGGAGTTTTTTGAAGGCTTCAGTTTTTTAAAATATTTAAACTCACCAATAATCAGAGATGTTTCAGTCTACTTGTACATGGATCTGTTTTCATCCAAACGATTTCAAAGTTATGAAAGAAACCTACAAATTCAGGGTTCACCTGGCAGGTTGTTTTGTTGGGTTTTTTTTTGCTGTTGTTGTTTTTTGAAAAATCATCTCAAAAACTATTTGATATTTCAATCCAAAATTTCACAAATATCTTTCTGAATATTTCTAATTTTATGTTGTAAACATTTAAGGCAAATATGACATGATTATGCAGTAATTGCTCTAAAAAAATTGCAGTACAATGACCATGCTCTCCTCTTTAATGGAAGTATCAGCATGTTTACACTTTGTAAGCAAGTATTGTTTTATGCATAATAATGTCGACTAGTGAAATGGTAATAGTTAAGATTAAATATGTTTTCAAGCTGGAAGTAATTAAAGACTGAAGTTCTCCAATGAAACTCTACAATAACAAACAACAGTGATTCATACATGGTGAGAGGAGTCAGAGAACAGAGCCCGTCTGGTCTGAGGAGAAACTGGTCTCATGAGAGGAGGAGCCCTGAGCTGCTGCTCTCCATCCTTCAACACCACAGCAAAACGAGGAGGAGGAGGAAGGTTGCTCTGCTTCTCAGGTGTCCTGCTAACAGGAGGGACAACAGCCCTGCAGCACAAACACAACAACAAACAATCAACAGCCCTGCAGCACAAATACAACAACAAACAATCAACAGCCTGTGTGGTACATTTACACAATTTTACAAAGGTCTTCAGAAATAAATTCATGGAAAAATTTGTTCTGCTTTATTTTATAAATGGTGATTCCTTTAACTACACTATCTTTCTTGTATTTAAAGCAGCTAAAAACATTTACTTTACAGATATCTGCTGTTATTTGAAAGCAAAATTGTGTACAGTGAGGACTGGAAATTGATAAATATTCTTTTACATCATATTTTCTCCAGTTTGCTAAATTACAGAAAACTAGTAAAACCCCACAAATAAAGTACTGATTTACATTTTAACTGTTTAAAAAAATATGAAACTATCAATATTGTCTAAACACAAAAATCTTTTTCTTTCTGTTACAACGTGTGGTCACAAAATGACATAGTTTTACTGTATTTAAATCATTAAAAAATGTTATCCTTTCACAGATATTTACCATTATTTTTTGAAAGACAAATTATCTACACTACAGTTCAAAAGTTTGGGGTCACTTAGAAATGTCCTTATTTTTTAAAGAAAAGCATTTTTTTCAGTTAAGATACCAATAAAGACTGATAAATCCAGTGTAGACATTGTTAATGTGGTAAATGACTGTTCTAGCTGTAAACGGCTGGTTTTTAATGGAATATCTCCATAGGGGTACAGAGGAACATTTCCAGCAACCATCACTCCTGTGTTCTAATGCTACATTGTGTTAGCTAATGGTGCTGAAAGGCTCATTAATGGTTAGAAAACCCTTGTACAGTTATGCTAGCACATGGATAAAAGTGGGAGTTTTCTTGGAGAACATGAAATTGTCTGGATGACCCCAAACTTTTAGTATGGTAGTGTATGTTAAAGATAAACATTTTATGTTATTAAAAAAAACATTTTTACAGTTTCTCTGTTGATTTGCACATAATATCTGGTATATTGATAGGTAATGTATGTCTTTACATGTTAACTATGAAAAAGCAGGCCGAAGATGTAGATAATGTCCTTCAAAAACAGGTTTGATTAAATAGTAAAGTGTTCTTCTACAACATGCAGCAATAAAATTAGAGTTTTGCTGTATTTAATTATATTAAAGTTAAATAAATTTTAACTGATGTTTTACAGATTTTCTGTTTATTGTTAAGTCAAAGATAATATTTAGTAAAACCACAGAAAAAAGTTTTCATTCACATGTTTACAAAAGGAATGCACTGCAAATAATGTCCATTAAAATTCTGCATTTTTAAGGAGGAATATATTTTACAATGTTCCACCATAAAATTACACTTTTTTAATCAGTCAAAATATAGCATAATTTTCCTAAAGATCAGCTGCTTAAATGATGATAATGGATCAGCTGACCGAGGGCTGGCAGGCAGCTGGGGCAGCTGGGAAGCCTCGTTGTTTCTGGAGCAGGTCGGGTAGAGTTTGGCGTAGCGGCTCTTCCAGGCCAAACGGGTCAACATCTCCTTCTGGATCTGCTCTCTGTAGCAGTTCTGGCTCTGAGTCGTCAGTAGACCACGCATCTCCTGTCAAAAAACTCCATTTAGCTGCTCAGGGTACCATCTGGACAACATTTTAGATTGATCAACGTTGGAGCAGCGTCATGAAAGCAAAACACCTAAAACCAGGTTCAGCACAGAGATGGAGGAGATGTTTGGGGTTCTTCTGGCTCTGCAAGCTTGAGTCTCATTTATTTATCATCTTATTGAATGTTTGCTGTCCTACAGTAGGAGCACAAACTCAAGAGCAGAAAACTCTCCTGGCTGGATCATCATTGTAAAAAATAACAACTTATGTAATCAAAAATGTGGAGTTCCAAGAAATATTTTTTAACAGTTTACGAGTGTAATTTCTTCAATAGTTCACCGTTGTCGAATAATATCTGTGAAATCTTCATCTGAGAAATCAAGTACTTTCCAACACTAAGTAAAATCAAACCCAAAAAAGATATCAGTAGTTGGCAGCATTTTTATGGAGAAAGATTACTGTCAAAAATATTTATCCACGATTCTAACCATTTGTAGCCGTAATGTTAAATATTTGTATGTTAATAAAAAACTTGTACACAAAGTTCTGCTGTCACATGCATGAGTTTGATCAATTTAGGGTTAGGATTGGTTTTATGAGTATGAACCTAAAAGTTGTGAGTGCAACTCTAATTTCTACAACTATGAAATCTTCCCTGTGAGGACGAATAGACCCTGTGCACGTCAAAAATGCTAACTTCCGGGTTCTGACCGGGAGGGCTTACAGGTCCTTCCGGAGGCTATTTCGCAGCATGGATAACATGGAATCAAAAAAGAAAAACACTGTTTTCTCGGCAAAACAAAAAATCAGATTTCAGCGTGTTCAAGGTCGATATGGGAGGTACTGTAGTGTACCATTATGTTCGGCTTCTGGTGTTTATAACGGTTCTATAAGCCTTCACCGTTTTCCAAAAGACCGGCATTTGCGGGTTCAGTGGATTGCCAAAATTAGACGAAAAAAAAGTTTCACACTGAGCTGAGGATCGGGAATATTAGTGCATAGTCACTGATCAAACAGCAAATATCTGATAAACTATAACAACAATCCGTGCACTCTTCAATCATTTGTTATTCCGTTTTGACACCTAATCAAATATAGAAGAAATCCAAGCATTTATTTGTCATTTTGTTCAAACAAAACTACAAATATAAAATGTCTTGCTGAACTCGACTAAGTACCAAAGACTAAAGTGTAAAGTGGATTCTAGTAGCTAACTAAGCAAAAAATAGTAATGTATAATCCCGTTAAGCTTCAGTGTACCGCCGGCGGTACACTTACTAATTTGCATAGGAATTTAAAGAATGTCCGAAGGCTGCAAACGCGATTATACAAACACTATACGCCGATGGAAAGCTTAGATTTTCATGAATCCGCCGGTATAAACCACTTTCAGATGCGATTACCACAGCGGGTGAGAAAAACACATTTGTCCGACAAACAACAAATATCCATCCATCCGTTCTCTATACACGGCTTCAACGCACACAGCGCGACTCACATTTCCGGGTTCATTATTACACACAGATGAAAATATTCCACAAAAAACGGCCATAATCCAACCTTTTACATCCAGATGACACAAGCCAGTAAAATATTTTGTCCAAAACATGTCCTGAAGTCGGTATATACTCCACGAATCGGTCGTTTTCAAGGAAATGCACCTCGCGATGCGCGTCCAATATTCCCTGTATTTTTCGTCATATTTTCGTCAAATAGAATATTAGCGATTTTTTGTACTGAAAATGGCTGGAATTGACTGAAGCTTAAAAGGATAAATACTAGAAAATAAAATAAGGTACATGTTTGGCAAGCCTACAGTTAAGCTAGCGCTAGTTATGTAGGATGCGATGCCACTTACCTTCAAAGTTACTGAGATATATAAAATTTGAATCCCTTTTCCCGTTTGCTTTGAGAAGCTGACGAAAAATCATCAATGAGACGATAAACATCGTCAACAGAAATTTTAGGCAAGTTGCCTAGGCATCTGGAAAAGTAAAGTGTACTGCTGGCTTCTTCCATTTTGACAGTGCTGTAAGCCAACCCGGTCTCACGGGGATTCGTGAAACTGTCACACAAGTTTTAGTTTCGGTTTCGTGCGCACCAACACGATTTCGTCATGTTTTTCGTGCCGCTCACCACGAAATGTTTTTCGCTGTGGTAATCACATCTGAAAGTGGTTTATACCGGCGGATTCATGACGATCTAAGCTGTCCATCGGCGTATACTGCTTGTGTGATCGCGTTTGCGGCCGCCGGACATTCTTGAAATTCCTATGCAAATTGGTAAGTGTACCACCGGCTTATGGTTAGGTTATGGTTAGGTTATGGTTAGGGACGATGTCATGCAAAATATAGCGTTGGATTCGCCACGGTTTTACATTAAAAGTATAATATACACATTCTTTTGAAATACGTTCTGAGTGGCACGAAAAGTCCGCCGTTTAAAATACATTGGTGCGCATTTCGTGGTGAGCGGCACGAAAAACATGACGAAATCGTGTTGGTGCACACGAAACCGAAACAAAAATTTACGTGACAGTTTCACGAATCCTCGTGAGATCGGGCTGTGTAAGCAGGACCGGAAGTAACTGTAGCACCTGGAGTTTTTCAACCGGAACTAGCACATGCTATCATGCACAGGGTCTATTCAAGTTTATGGGTACGAATAGAAAAACCTCGAAATGACGTCACATAGCTCACAGGGGAAGGTAATTGAACACCGATTGCTCCAAACGCGCATGCGCCAAAGATAGCTAGCAGTGGTGGACCTACCGGGGCAGGTGACGCGTCACAGGTAAAGTAAATAACACATCCAACTTTTTGTAATTTATTTATTTCATGAAATTGTACTGTTTTTATTGATATACAGTTTATGGATGAAAGACGGTGCTGCTTAGCTTGCACGCTAACGAGCCGGGCCGGTGACACGGCCTTCTAATGCAAGGAGGCTAGGAGGCTAAATAAACAAAACAAACATAATTTGAGATTATGAATCGTGGCAATCGGCGTATGAATCTGTCACGAGCTGAGCTGGTGGACCTGAGCAGAAAACCACACTACCAGGGCTGGCTGAATGCAAGGGGTTTATTATTTGGGGGGTGAGAATGGTGGCTAGGTGGGGGGAAAACCAGGGTGTAGGAGCGGGGGGTCCAGGCAGGAGTGGGGGTTCCAGGCAGGAGTGGGGGGTCCAGGCAGGAGTGGGGGTTCCCGGGCAGCCGAACTGAACAAAAGCAGGAGAAAACAAGTCAAGAAACACGGCAGAACTTAAAACAGAAAATGCTGAAGGCTAGAGCGCAAACCGAACTGCATGGTTCTTGTTCAATACTCTGGCAGGGAGTGGAAGGCTGAGCCAGTCTTTATTGCAGTGGTGAGTCGTTAGTGAGATGGTTGTCAGCTGCCCGGGAGACGTGGAGAGAGTTGATTGCCTGAGTGGAGTCAGCTGGAGAAGCTAGACTCCACTCAGGCACCGAGCTGTAGGGGAAGGACAGGACAGAGGAGCGGATGGAAAATAGACAGGCCAGGCAGGGCAGAGGAACAGATGAGACAGGTGGGGCAGAGGAGTGGATGAGGGACAGGCAGGGCAGAGGAAACAGGAGAGGGGGGAGAAAAGCAGATGGGAAAAGGGATATTTGGGGATGTCAGGTGGGAAGGATGGGGGTGAGGAGGGAGCCCTGACAGAATCAGCCCATTGTACAGTTTTAGTTCTTTTCAAACTCGGACACGTGCATTAGTTTAGTTTACAACGAATCTCGTGGAGAGTCAGTCAGTGGATCGATGGACTATCATACACACATTATGACGTGTGTATTTTCATTGTTTTATCTGCCATAAAGTTTGATTTTACTGGTTATGGGGCGTGTTTTTGTGGCGGTGCCACAGAGACGAGAGCTGGGACACCGGGTTATTTTCTCCGTGTAAAGAGTTTCAAGTCGTTTATTATTTAACCACAACTATAACTCTGAAGCTGTTTAATCAAGGTTAAAAATAGAAAAAGAACCATAAGGCAAATGTCTCTTGGCCTCTTGGATCAGAGCGACATCACTAGCAGTGGTCTGTTATTCAGAAATAACAGACAACACTCAATAGAGTCTTATAATAATGCTTATTATTTAAAAGCAGTCATATGCCCGAGATCAGATGCACAAGTGTGTTTTTCATCGTTCTTTCCTGGCTTGTTGTTTGGTGTGGATGTTGATTCAAGCTCAGAAGAAGAGGAAGTTATTTTGCAGGCATTCCGGGAAATCATAACAAGTCTTTTACATTTGCTTTTCAATTTTGTCTTTTTTCTTATTCAGGTTCAATTAAGAGACATCATTAAAGCAGCACAAAATCTAGTGTTAATGTTGACTAACAGTGTATCTGCAAATGTCAGGCCAGGCGAACAGGGAACTTCAGGAGAAGCTGCTGTTGGACAGGGAGTGCAGTCAGTAAGGCAGTCTCAGCAGGCAGCACAACAACGGACAAGATCCCAGAACACTGGACTGTCAGTAAAACAAGAAATGGTCCGGTAGGCATTCCTAGTTCAGGCATATTTGGCCATAATAGGTCCCTGAGTCCGATTCAGTCAGAAGGTAGTGAGCAGCTGTAGATTTTTTAATTTTAATTTGTAAACTACTACACAAAATAAACAAATTTACTTAAACTAACATCATCATTAGGACTTCTGAGTTCAGTTGTTTGTTTGTGTTTTTGTTGATGGAATATAACAGGTGAGAATAATGGTACGCCATCTTTTTAGCTCTTTCCCTGGATTTTTTCAAAAGGAGGCAAAAGGCGCTTTGCACCATTCAGGACAAAAGAATCTGGAAAGAGCTTTTTGGTGAATTTTTTTCTTCTTAACAAGCAATATGAAAAAACACCAAAAGGTGAAGAGGAACTGCCACTAATGTTGGCTGGCCTTGGAAAGCGTTCTCTATCCATATCTGAAAACATTACACATTCAGAGGTACATTACTATTAATTTACTGCTTTGTGTCAAGTCATGTCTGAAGAGAAAAACACACATCTTAGAATTCATCTTGACATGTGATTTAATTAATATTTGCATGATGAAATTAGGGCTGCACAGTGTTCTAGTGGTTAGCACTTTCGCCTTTCAGCAAGAAGATCCCCGGTTCAAATCCATCCCGGCCTGGGTCTGGGATCTTTCTGCATGGAGTTTGCATGTTCTCTCTGTGCATGCGTGGGTTTTCTCCGGGTACTCCGGCTTCCTCCCACAATCCAAAAATATGCTGAGGTTAATTGGTTACTCTAAATTGTCCGTAGGTGTGAATGTGAGTCCTCTGCCTTCACCCGAGTCAGCTGAGATAGGCTCCAGCACCCCCCATGGCCCTAGTGAGGATGAAGCGGTGTATATAGAATGGATGGATGGATGATGAAATTAACAGTAGGTCATAAATATGTCATTGCAATAAATCTTTGAGTATTGTCCATCTCTTCTGTTTTCAGATTTGCTTTTTAGTGCATATCCAAGCCTAGCAAATATCTGTGGTGTCTGGATGCTGCACAAGTCCACAGGTATGTAGGCATATATGCACTGGATTAATGTTGTCTCCAAATATTCTATATGTGAGTACGAATGTGAGTGAATATTGGGTGGTAGTCGAAACAGCCGTTTGGCGCATTGGTGATTGCCTACCAAGCTTCCGTCAGTCTGCCCCAGTGCAGCTGTGTCTACACATGTGGCTTACTACCACCAGCATGAATCTGGTGTGAAGGACTAAATGTAAAGTGCTTTGGGTGCCTTAAAGGTAATATATAAATCCAATACATTATGAGTTGTTACTCTATGTTCAGGTGTGTTCAGTATCCATGATATTATAATTTTAGGTGGTGGTGGACGGCGGAGCTTAGTTGTTATTCCTCCAGATCTCCATGGATACAATGGCCAGCAACTAAAAGCAGTGAGCGGGAATGGAAAATACACATTGTACATTTCTCCTTTAGAAGAAGAACTCGATACTATTCCATTACCACTGGAAGCCAAGGAGTTTGAGAACATGCCCAAAGCCCAATGTACAACCTGCAAGATAATGGTTCCTCTTCAGATCCTCCCAGCACATATCAAGGAATGCAAGATAGAATTGTTAGATTTGTCCTCTTCTGCGGATGAGGTATGTCAAAGTTGAGTCTTTTAGACTACTTCACAGCTGTTAATATTGGAAAATGATGTTATTCTGTGCTATGGTTGAAATACTTCCATATTATTACTGCTCTCTTCTTCCCTAGGAAAGCTGCAGCAAAGAACATGAAGATACATTCCAACATTCCATTTGCAGCACGGCAGACAAGGTGAAACTGTTTGTGCCTTCCTGGTAAATTAAGACATTCATGTCAGAGATAATGTAAGGATTTATTCACATGGCTTGTAAATTCTATTTTAAGACAGCAGAATGTCCTGTGTGCAACAATGCATTTCAAGCTGACATAATTGAAATCCATGCAGCCACATGTGGATTACGGTAATATTATTGATTCTACTGTATTTATTTTCATGTATATCCATGTTCATTTAACAAATTACATCGAAGGATCACTTTGCCAGTTTTCATATGTATGCACAACCCGGTCTCACAAGGATTCGTGAAACTATCACGTAAATTAATCTATGGTTACGTGCGCACCAACACGATTTTCTCATGTTTTTCGTGTTGCTCACAACGAAATTCAAACCAATGTATTTCAAGCGGAGGACTTTTCATGCCACTCAGAACGTATTTCAAACGAATATTTTTAATGTAAACGCGTTGCGAATCAAAGCGGAGGACTTTTCATACCACTCAGAACGTATTTCAAACGAATATTTTCAATGTAAAAGCGTTGCGAATCCAACGCTATATTTTGCATTACATCGTCCCATACATATAATGTGATGCCTTTATTTTTGCTGCAGGATTTGGGTATTTGAGATTAAAAAACGTTAGTGTTTGTTTGTTTGCAAACGGGTTGGATTTTGTTTTCATATCTGAGTCTTAATCACACCTGAATAGAACGTTTAATTAATCAAATATTCCTCGTGTGTCATGTTTCTCCTCGGTCTGATTTAAGCGAGTTACGTAGGGCATTTTGAATCGGTATATTATATTTTTAATGTAAAAGCATTGCGAATCCAACGCTATATTTTGCATTCGCAGGGGCCGGCAATTAGATGTGGCTTCGGGCCAAAATTTGTGTAAACATTATTCGGCGGTTTGACCGACGGGCCGGTGCGCTGCTATTTATTAAATAACTTTGATGAGTGGTTATCCGATGCCCGTATAGCTCAGCACGTTAAGCAGGTGACTCATGTACAAGAGCTGGTCTCGGACACGGGTTCGATTCCGGTTTGCTTTATTATAATATTTTGGAAGTTTTTCATACACAAATGCAGATTTCTAAACGGACTGCTGTAAAACTTTTTAACATGATTGAAGATATCAAACTCATGGACAACTCCTAACCCATTGGACATTCATGCGGACAGACTCCTGTTTCAATTTAAAAAAAAAAAACAAAACAAAACGTGCAGCACTTCGGCACCTTTCTTCTTCGGTGGTGTCTGTGTAAAACAATGTCCAACATGCAAACAGCACACCTAGCGCCATGAAGCACAAAATGCAGGTGTAAATCAATGGGGTGCTGAACATAGTAATATTCATAGCGGAAATAATAGATAATAATAATAATGATAGGTAATAGAATATTCTGAAATTAAGCTCGACTGTAGACAGGTATTTTGCAAACACTGTGAACACACACACACACACACTAATATATGTTAGAGAAGCAGATAATGGCAGTAAAGTCAATTATTTTAATAATTTGAAGAGACAATATATGATTACGCTATATATACATATATAAACAAAATACTGACTAATGAACACATATTTCTATATAAAACTATATATATATATATATATATATATATATATAAAAAATATCATTTTCTGACATATCTTTTTTAATATATATGTATGAATTATATTGATAGTCTATATGTGATTTATATAATAATTTTCTCTGATATATAACTTCTGTCTATTGTTTTATATAAAAATATGTGTTCATTAGTCAGTATTTTGTTTATATATGTATATATAGCGTAATCATATATTGTCTCTTCAAATTATTAAAATAATTGACTTTGCTGCCATTATCCGCTTCTCTAACATATATTAGTGTGTGTGTGTTTACAGTGTTTGCAAAATACCTGTCTACAGTCCAGCTTAATATCAGAATATTCTATTACTGTTAATCCCACTATGAACATTAAAATACGCCGAACCATTTGTCCTGTATCATAGCTACATGTATGACGTTTGCAGCAAAAAAATTAAAAAACGCGTGAAAATCAGTTTAATATTCAGAGTTAAGATGGATTAAATGCGCTGTCAAACAGCGCTGAGTGGAGCGGATGACCGGACCAAGATGGCGGCCCCACCGCTCGTCAGCCCCAATAGGCAGTAGCGCTCGATGCGGCGTCTACTCTTTATTATGTCTATGATGCTGAATGCTCTGGGAGCAAGTCTGCAGTGAAAACACTTTTGAAGGGGTCAAGGGTCACTAAATCAAGGTTCAAAGGTTCAAGGGTTCACTTTATTGTCGTATCATTCCACATTTGCACATGAAACAATATGAAATTTGACCCTGGTCCCAGTTTCAGCCATCAAAAAAATATAAAAACACTCTCATAAAGACAATATAAGTATAAAGAGACACACTAATATATACAAATCTGCAACATAGATATATGTGCAGTGAACCAACAGTTTGTGCAATATTTAGTAGGTAAATGAATAAAGAGCCTAGTCCAGTAGTGCAGTGTGTGTATGCTTGTGTGTGTATGTGGGGATGCGTGCATGCATGTGTATTTGCGGGGGAGAGGTGGTGATGATATGAAAACAGAGTCTACAGAGACCTGTTCAGTAGCCCGACAGCTTCGCGGAAGAAGACTTCAAATGAAGGAGACATTTTGTGCAACAAGTATCATAAAAGTCATTCCCAGTGGAATTCAAGTCTGATATTGTGTGGGACTATTCAGAGCAGTCACATGAAGCACTGTATCTGTTTTCAAGGGTCTTGCCCCACGGGAACCCGCGTTTTTCAGCAGTGAGGCCTGCTAGCAGTGATGCAGCCTGAGGCCTTCAGACATGTAAAAAAAAAATCCTGCTCGGTCATTTTTGGGTCTAGTGACACCAAATCGTACACGCTCCTAGTAGACCACCTCCTGACCTTGCATATTTTTTTTCAGAGAGTTTACTCAAAAGGGGCTCGATCATGGCCCTGTTTCTTACTCTACGGTTAACCCTTTAATGTCCAAATGCTTCAAAACGGGCTAAAAAGGTCAAAATCTCGCACAATCCTAAACCAATTTGGACCAAACTGCACAGGTTCTATATATAGAGGCTAATGTGAACGCTCATGCACGTTTCAGACCTCCAGGGGCCCTGAAGAAGGAATGAGGGCAAAAAAAAACACGTTTTTTCATAAATGTCCCTCTTTTGCTCTCATTTCTCTTCTGTAACACTCAGAGAGCTGAAACCTGGGATCTGGTACCTCTGAAACATCTAAAATCTAAATCCACTAGAACTGTTTTGCTAGCCCCTCCCAAACCGGAAGTAGCTCCAGGAACGACCTAGAGACTTGTGCTTCAAATCATTTGTTTACCAAGGTCACCTGAATCACCCCTAAAAGTTTCAGCTCATTTGATGCAAAAATTACCGATTTGTGGGGCTTCATAGTCCAAAAATGTCAAACTTTGACCCTGCGCCAGGGGTCACAGGAAGGTCACAGAGACACCAAACCAGCACAGTTCAGCTCCAAATATAGCCTAGTATAGCATACTAAAAGATCAGCCCCAGGGTCCCAGTAGAAAAATCTGACCAAGTGTTCATGTTTGAAAATCAGGTCTTGTCAGACTTTTAAACCCTGAGAGCCTTCTTGCCAGTGGAATTAGACCCTCACCCTAATTTTTTACCCAAACGGGACGAAATCTTAACCACAAGTACTAGGGCCCTCGGTGAGTCGGTATGTACAATTTCAGCCTCCTAGGTCAACAGGGGGCCAGATGGTACCTAATATTTGACTGAGTAGGTGTGCTCTCCATTCTCCAAACTTCAACATGGTACCATCTGGCCCCCTGTTGACCTAGGAGGCTGAAATTGTACATACCGACTCACCGAGGGCCCTAGTACTTGTGGTTAAGATTTCGTCCCGTTTGGGTAAAAAATTAGGGTGAGGGTCTAATTCCACTGGCAAGAAGGCTCTCAGGGTTTAAAAGTCTGACAAGACCTGATTTTCAAACATGAACACTTGGTCAGATTTTTCTACTGGGACCCTGGGGCTGATCTTTTAGTATGTTATACTAGGCTATATTTGGAGCTGAACTGTGCTGGTTTGGTGTCTCTGTGACCTTCCTGTGACCCCTGGCGCAGGGTCAAAGTTTGACATTTTTGGACTATGAAGCCCCACAAATCGGTAATTTTTGCATCAAATGAGCTGAAACTTTTAGGGGTGATTCAGGTGACCTTGGTAAACAAATGATTTGAAGCACAAGTCTCTAGGTCGTTCCTGGAGCTACTTCCGGTTTGGGAGGGGCTAGCAAAACAGTTCTAGTGGATTTAGATTTTAGATGTTTCAGAGGTACCAGATCCCAGGTTTCAGCTCTCTGAGTGTTACAGAAGAGAAATGAGAGCAAAAGAGGGACATTTATGAAAAAACGTGTTTTTTTTTTGCCCTCATTCCTTCTTCAGGGCCCCTGGAGGTCTGAAACGTGCATGAGCGTTCACATTAGCCTCTATATATAGAACCTGTGCAGTTTGGTCCAAATTGGTTTAGGATTGTGCGAGATTTTGACCTTTTTAGCCCGTTTTGAAGCATTTGGACATTAAAGGGTTAACCGTAGAGTAAGAAACAGGGCCATGATCGAGCCCCTTTTGAGTAAACTCTCTGAAAAAAAATATGCAAGGTCAGGAGGTGGTCTACTAGGAGCGTGTACGATTTGGTGTCACTAGACCCAAAAATGACCGAGCAGGATTTTTTTTTACATGTCTGAAGGCCTCAGGCTGCATCACTGCTAGCAGGCCTCACTGCTGAAAAACGCGGGTTCCCGTGGGGCAAGACCCTTGAAAACAGATACAGTGCTTCATGTGACTGCTCTGAATAGTCCCACACAATATCAGACTTGAATTCCACTGGGAATGACTTTTATGATACTTGTTGCACAAAATGTCTCCTTCATTTGAAGTCTTCTTCCGCGAAGCTGTCGGGCTACTGAACAGGTCTCTGTAGACTCTGTTTTCATATCATCACCACCTCTCCCCCGCAAATACACATGCATGCACGCATCCCCACATACACACACAAGCATACACACACTGCACTACTGGACTAGGCTCTTTATTCATTTACCTACTAAATATTGCACAAACTGTTGGTTCACTGCACATATATCTATGTTGCAGATTTGTATATATTAGTGTGTCTCTTTATACTTATATTGTCTTTATGAGAGTGTTTTTATATTTTTTTGATGGCTGAAACTGGGACCAGGGTCAAATTTCATATTGTTTCATGTGCAAATGTGGAATGATACGACAATAAAGTGAACCCTTGAACCTTTGAACCTTGATTTAGTGACCCTTGACCCCTTCAAAAGTGTTTTCACTGCAGACTTGCTCCCAGAGCATTCAGCATCATAGACATAATAAAGAGTAGACGCCGCATCGAGCGCTACTGCCTATTGGGGCTGACGAGCGGTGGGGCCGCCATCTTGGTCCGGTCATCCGCTCCACTCAGCGCTGTTTGACAGCGCATTTAATCCATCTTAACTCTGAATATTAAACTGATTTTCACGCGTTTTTTAATTTTTTTGCTGCAAACGTCATACATGTAGCTATGATACAGGACAAATGGTTCGGCGTATTTTAATGTTCATAGTGGGATTAACAGTAATAGAATATTCTGATATTAAGCTGGACTGTAGACAGGTATTTTGCAAACACTGTAAACACACACACACTAATATATGTTAGAGAAGCGGATAATGGCAGCAAAGTCAATTATTTTAATAATTTGAAGAGACAATATATGATTACGCTATATATACATATATAAACAAAATACTGACTAATGAACACATATTTTTATATAAAACAATAGACAGAAGTTATATATCAGAGAAAATTATTATATAAATCACATATAGACTATCAATATAATTCATACATATATATTAAAAAGATATGTCAGAAAATGATATTTTTTATATATATATATATATATATATATATATATAGTTTTATATAGAAATATGTGTTCATTAGTCAGTATTTTGTTTATATATGTATATATAGCGTAATCATATATTGTCTCTTCAAATTATTAAAATAATTGACTTTACTGCCATTATCTGCTTCTCTAACATATATTAGTGTGTGTGTGTGTGTGTTCACAGTGTTTGCAAAATACCTGTCTACAGTCGAGCTTAATTTCAGAATATTCTATTACCTATCATTATTATTATTATCTATTATTTCCGCTATGAATATTACTATGTTCAGCACCCCATTGATTTACACCTGCATTTTGTGCTTCATGGCGCTAGGTGTGCTGTTTGCATGTTGGACATTGTTTTACACAGACACCACCGAAGAAGAAAGGTGCCGAAGTGCTGCACGTTTTGTTTTGTTTTTTTTTTTTTAAATTGAAACAGGAGTCTGTCCGCATGAATGTCCAATGGGTTAGGAGTTGTCCATGAGTTTGATATCTTCAATCATGTTAAAAAGTTTTACAGCAGTCCGTTTAGAAATCTGCATTTGTGTATGAAAAACTTCCAAAATATTATAATAAAGCAAACCGGAATCGAACCCGTGTCCGAGACCAGCTCTTGTACATGAGTCACCTGCTTAACGTGCTGAGCTATACGGGCATCGGATAACCACTCATCAAAGTTATTTAATAAATAGCAGCGCACCGGCCCGTCGGTCAAACCGCCGAATAATGTTTACACAAATTTTGGCCCGAAGCCACATCTAATTGCCGGCCCCTGCGAATGCAAAATATAGCGTTGGATTCGCAATGCTTTTACATTAAAAATATAATATACCGATTCAAAATGCCCTACGTAACTCGCTTAAATCAGACCGAGGAGAAACATGACACACGAGGAATATTTGATTAATTAAACGTTCTATTCAGGTGTGATTAAGACTCAGATATGAAAACAAAATCCAACCCGTTTGCAAACAAACAAACACTAACGTTTTTTAATCTCAAATACCCAAATCCTGCAGCAAAAATAAAGGCATCACATTATATGTATGGGACGATGTAATGCAAAATATAGCGTTGGATTCGCAACGCTTTTACATTGAAAATATTCGTTTGAAATACGTTCTGAGTGGTATGAAAAGTCCTCCGCTTTGATTCGCAACGCGTTTACATTAAAAATATTCGTTTGAAATACGTTCTGAGTGGCATGAAAAGTCCTCCGCTTGAAATACATTGGTTTGAATTTCGTTGTGAGCAACACGAAAAACATGAGAAAATCGTGTTGGTGCGCACGTAACCATAGATTAATTTACGTGATAGTTTCACGAATCCTTGTGAGACCGGGTTGGTATGCAAGTGTTTGTGCCAGTATAATCTAGGGCAAGCTGTTTTCTTCATGTGTGAAGACCTGCAGAAAGTGGCAGCCATGAGTCAAGTGGATCAGTCCCAGTCAGTACTTTTCAAAGGTAATAGTGTACATGAAGTAATTATGGTGACAAATGATGTAATCTGGATAATATACACTTGGCATACTCCAATATCAATCTTGACATTGTTTTTCCTCCTGGAAAGCTTTGTAATATGTGTGAAGTGTGATCACCGAGAAATGTGGTCATCTAAAAACATGGTTTGCTTGTGACATGTTTTGTTCTTGTCTTGACCTGTTTTCAGCCTTTTTAAATTCCACCAGTATAGGACGTGTTACACCCAACAACTGGAGTAATTGTAACAACGAGGAAATTACACAGACAGTATAACCATGTCTAATTTAGTTTGTTATTCAAATGCTCAGTGTTCAATAATAGTAAATAAGCATTCAGAAAAGACAAGATGGCGTCAATTTTAATGTTTATTTTTTTCTTCTGTTCTGTCTGTTTTTCAGTACTGAGGAAATTTTGGATTGGATCGCTTCACAAGTCAATGAAGAAGACAGATTTTCCATCCGTGTGTCAAGAACTGATCTTTTCAGCAGAAGCATGCAACAATGGCAGCGGCAGAAGAAGACATCACCCAAATGTAGACTTAAGGTCACATTCTTTGGCGAGGCAGGTGTCGATACTGCGGCCCTGAGCAGAGAATTCCTCACAGGTGAAATGTTTGTCTATATTTCCCAATGACATCAAATTTGTGCACATTAAATTCTTATAAGGCCAGATGTAAGATCAAATATAATCAGTCACATAAAGGAATTATCTGCATACTGGTTGAAGTCCAAGAGCTTTTCATGGACTGATATGAGGACATTTTCTTATTATTATTTGTCCAAATTTGTCGAATAAGACACACTGTCACAACATCAGCAGGAGGTCTCTAATGGTGCAGATGGTTCAAATGCTAATCAAATTGGCAGAAAAGCAGAGACAGAAGAGACCTTTTGAGTTTTCTGTGTTTTACTGTTTTACAGAAATGCTTGCAGAGATTGAAAACAGACTCTTTGTTGGAAGGCCAGATAAAGGGAAGAATCCTGTTTATTGTCTCAACAGTTTGGACTCTAGACTCTTCAGGTGCACAGTGGAATTAATTGTGTGTTTTCTTTAGCATATCAAGTACAATATTACTTAATCCTGTCTAATATAATTGCAAATCTATTCAGGCAGTTTATTTGTTTTGCTTTGATTAGGAGTGCAGGAGAGGTCATGGCCACTAGCCTGGCACAAGGAGGACCTTGTCCTAACTTCATGTGCGAGTGGTGCTTCAGATAGCTCTGCTCCGGTGACGCTGACAGCATTGTAGTGTCTGCCAGTGATGTCACAGATTTAGAACTGTCGCTGCTTGTTGAGAGGGTAAATACAATTTGATCTAAGTTTGTAATTGCATTTAACTTCAATATGATATGGCTAGCATAATTAATGTTTTGGTTTGTTGCTTTTACAGAACAATGATAAAGTAAAAATTAATTTCACTTGAAACCTTCTCTGTTTTCAGATAAACAACGCCACGAATGACAACATCAGTGACCTGGTTGATGATATTGTGGCCTGCACATACACTGGAGTTGTGTCCACTGAAAAAAGGGAAAGCATGATAAGGTTTGTTTGGTGACATTTTTATTTTTCATTAAGACATTCAATAGGTATTCTACTTAAGTATATTCTTCTGCTGAAACATTTTGTCCATTAGAACTGTCATACTTCACGTCACCATGAGACTCGTCCCCATGCCTGACCAGCTCAGGAAAGGCCTGATGCTGTGTGATCTCATGAACAGTCATCAAGATCTCTGCCAAAAACTGTTTATTCCAGGGGAAGATGTTGAGGTATATTTCATTCTTGACTGCTTTTTATTTAGTGTGAATGTCTTTTTGAGAATTATGTTTACACAAACTAAAATGCCTTTTCTTCTTCTTAAAGGCTGATGCTGCCTTCCTCCTAGAGAACACCCGTCCTGTCTATAGTGAAATTGGTTCTGCCAAGCACCAAAAGGAAGTACATATCATGAACTTTCTTCAAGACTACCTACAGGAAATTGAAGACTCTGGTATGTTTTAGCCAAGACAGGGGTGCTAAAGAGACTAACTTTGTCTGTTATCCTGCGGTACATTTTCTATAGTGCGGTATAAATGGTTTAATCGATTCAAACCATAGAACCCATTAAATCAAAGCATTTTTTGAAACTTGATGCCACCATTGACAATCATGTAACTTATAAAACATCATATTATGAGCTGTAGGATAACACTGTTTCATTAAGCTGGGAGTAACATATGGATGATTTGTACAGTGGTATTGACAATAATAGGGTGTCTAAACAATTGCCACAGCATTGCTATCTAGCCATAACAAATACAGCTTTTGTTAAAATCTGTGTAGTTTTGATTTATGAAATGTTCAGATACTCAAAAATTCAATGAGTTCTGTATATGTAAGGTATTTAGCAATTGGAAAACTAAAATGTTTTCAATTCAGACTAACATTGTGTTCATCTCTTCATTAAGAACACGAGGGCCCCAGCAACAGCAGTGTTACTCCAGAAGGCTTGACAGTAGGGCGCATCATGCAGTGGATGACTGGACAACGAAACAAGCCTGTTCAGTCAAGCGAGAAGAAGGAGTTCATCATAAATATACAATTCCAACATGATTGTGACACACAACACACAGTTTGTTTTCCAACTGTAAGCACCTGCAGTTGCACTGTCACATTCCCTTCAGCTCACCTGAGAACCTACAGTGAATTCAAAAACATTTTGACAGCTGTATCCCACGGGCAAACGTTTGACAGGGTGTAGCCATCCTATGAAAAGAGAAAAACGGTAACGGCAACATATCATTGGCGCTTTACCTGACAACTTTCTGTTTTAGTCATCTTTTGTTAATTTCACTGTTACAAAACCATTGCTTCTATATAAATGGTAGTTCACTCCAAAGTTAGTTTTTACCTCCATGTTACTCTTCAGAATACCCACAAACATTTTTTGTTTTTGAGGCAAGTTTTAAAAGTCGAAAATGTGACGACTGTTGTGGAGAGTCATGAAAAAGTTGCAATCAATGGTGGGACTCTTGTCTCATATTAAACTGAACATTTGTCAGGCATGCATTTTTTTTTTGAAACAATTACATTTTTCAAGATTGTGTTGTGTCAGGCATTTCTTGTGTTGCCATTAGACTTTCAATACACTGAACCATTGTAATGTAAATGTCTCTACCAAATGATTCTGATGAGGCCAGGGGTTGTATCATGGATTGGACAGTTTCAATAATATCCTGAGTCACAGGGCACTCAATTTCCTGGACTTGAACTCCATATGGTTCCTCATGCACAGCATCAAACATTTCCCAGTCAGTTCCATATAGCTCCAAGTTCTGGGGGGGGATGAAAACGCTTTTAATGTCATTTTGTTTAAAACAGCATTTGTTAGCCTGATAAAATAATATAATTAATATATATTATATTAATTAAATTATTGAAATGAAATTGGTTAGCCTGAGTCATCATGCACGGGGAATCTGCAGTAATAGGGGAACTAGGTTGATATCAAAATTTAGCCAAAATCTGACTTAGACAATTCAGTTATAAGGGATAATTAAGAAGCATTTTAACAGCCTACCAAAGCACACACTGACATTGTGCAGTGACAACAGAAAAAATGAACCAGAATATAAAATGTGTTTATTGTTCCAAGCAATCAGAACGAGTATATCTATTTCAAAATTTGCTGACTTGCTCTATTTGTGTGATCACATCAAAGAAGTATTACACACTTACTTGTATATAATTTTTTCTAACACCTTGTTCCTGAATTTTAACCTTCTACTCCTTCCACATTGTTGTGTTGAAGATACTGACCCCATTCAAATAATAAGAATTCAGTAGTATTTATATGAACCTAAGCCTCCACATTTTCAGGTTAAAACTTGTCAACGACACTTTGTCTTTGGAAACGGCACCTCAACAAACCTGCAAATCCTCATTAGTGTCAGAAGGTGTATTCATGTGGCCCATAACCCAGAGTTGGTTTGGGGAGAGTCCTCCTTCAGACCGTAAAGGATGGTTGTCCCAGCCTTCTGTGAAAGTCTGAAGGGCCTCTGCCAGATGTGGAAGGAAGACAAAACAAATGAACGACATCTTCCAAATGCAACAGGCCATCTTCCTCAAGACTATGAAGAACTTCATAGTAATGGTGTGTCACGCTGGTCCAGACATCTCACCAAAGGTCAGAAACAGGATTTATTCAGCTGAATATTTAAATGATCAAACTATCAAATACTTTCTAACAATTATGTTTTCATTTTACATATTAAAATTGATATACTGTAAATTATTTATTATAACCTCTGACTGTGCACACTGCGCCCAGCTATGAAGCTCCCTCTTCCAGTGCCTTTCACAGTGAACATCGTTTCAGCAATGAACACATTTTCCACGCCTTCATCGCCCCTGACCCTAGAAAATACATGTCCATCATCACAACAATATATTCCATCAACTATTACTGAAATGAGTAATTCTGACAATGAAACAATTACCCAAATTCATGTCATTGTTCACCTGGAAGGCCAGCCATAGTTTTCCACTGCCTTGAGAAAAAAATGAATGAGCAGTGTTTGCACGGTTATTTGTTGCAGGTTCCAGATAGAAAATCTGTATAGAAAGACAGAATTTTAATATGCAAAGGCAAAATATTAAGACCTACAGCACATAAGATGAATTATCTTCATTTAAAATGTTTATTCCCTGCTTTTCTCCTCCTGTACCTCTGACTGTTTCCTCCCACCTGCCGTCTTCATCCTCCTGCTGCTCTTGATGTTTTTAAACCCCTCCCTTTCTTCTCATTACCTTCACCTACCCCTCCATCCTACCACCATTTTTTCATATGATTGACCAGTCAATATTCTATAATATTCAATATCAATCAATATAATTATGTGTGTGAACCATGGAGGTAAGGCACATGCAGTTTATGACACAACAGTGAATACATGACACATTCAGAGATAATAAAGCACTGCAATAGAAGATGACAAACCTTTCTCGAGTACCCATCTATAGCACCGAATATGACGATGTTGTATCTAGAAAACAAAACATGGATCGACAATGAGCAGTGTCCCCAAATAGATAAATACGTGAATAGATCTCATTAAAGTCTTACCGTATGAGCTTATGATTGGTGTCTACATGGACTAACGATAAAGGCCGTTGCACAAAATATTTCCTCCTCACTATGCACCCCAGCTGGGTCATTCTCTCCAAAACTCCTGGAGCATCAACTCTGTGCATGAACTGTTTAATCCGATCCCACTGAACCCTATGTCCATCAGCTTGAAGACAGCTTTTTACCATTCTATAACCTGCATTTGGGATCCTGCTTTTGATGGACTGGACTGCATTATCCAATTCACAGTCAGTTAGGTTGCTGTATGTAGAACGGGTGGACAAGCCAAGTTCATGCATACGCCTGAAGATTGTTCTCTGGCTGACACCCAACAAACTGGCGATGCAAGTCACAGGTAAAGGGATGTCGATGAGCCGAGAAAGAAGCTCCTCAGAAAAAATGAATTTTGGTCGGCCTCGTCCTCCAGTTCTAATAAAAGCGCAGGTACTCTCGTGGGCAACAGCTGAGTGGATCTTACTTTGCAGGGATAGAAGACACGACACAATTTCAGCTGGGATGTTCAAAGTACTGGAGGCAGCTGTTAGAATGAATGCTTCTTGATTCACAATGTATTGTAAGTAGTCCAAGTTCAAGTGAGGTTGATCCAACACATCTGTAATCCTTGATTTCAAACGTTCCAATAACCGAGTGGCCACTGGTCCCTGCAAACAAAAAAATAATAATAATAAGTTTGATGCATTCTATTTCATTATTTACATAGTCGTTTACCATGAAACAGTGTTTGTTAATAAGTTACATTATTACTCTGATCCAAGAGGCTATGCAAAAAATTTGCCTTATGGTTCTTTTTCTATTTTTAACCTTGATTAAACAGCTTCAGAGTTATAGTTGTGGTTAAATAATAAACGACTTGAAACTCTTTACACGGAGAAAATAACCCGGTGTCCCAGCTCTCGTCTCTGTGGCACCGCCACAAAAACGCGCCCCATAACCAGTAAAATCAAACTTTATGGCAGATAAAACAATGAAAATACACACGTCATAATGTGTGTATGATAGTCCATCGATCCACTGACTGACTCTCTGCGAGATTCGTTGTAAACTAAACTAATGCACATGTCCAAGTTTGAAAAGAACTAAAACTGTACAATGGCTGTACAATGGGCTGATTCATACGCCGATTGCCACGATTCATAATCTCAAATTATGTTTGTTTTGTTTATTTAGCCTCCTAGCCTCCTCATTAGCCTCCTTGCATTAGAAGGCCGTGTCACCGGCCCGGCTCATTAGCGTGCAAGCTAAGCAGCACCGTCTTTCGTCTATAAACTGTACAGTGAACCCTCCCTATAACGCGGTTCACCTTTCACGGCTTCGCTGTTTCACTAATTTTTTTAGTGCAGTTTTTTTATGCTTTTTTTTTAAACAGTGCATTGTGTTCTGCATCCTGATTGGCTAAGGGACTGACCAACATGAACAGTCTCTGCGCCTCGTCTCCTCTGCCATACAGGCCAGCGCTGCCTGCTGTGGAGCGCTGGATCATTTCTCTCCTTGGTCTCCATGTAGTGAGACAGCTTTAGCAGCTGATGCTGTCCTTGTTTTAGTTCACTAAAACCTAGTTTTGATGTTTGGGGACAGTAGAAGTCGAGTCTACTTTATGCAAATGAGCTGCAGGTAAACACACCGGGTCACAGCTGGAAACCCACCAACCGGACCAACATGCCTCATTCGGTGTGTGTCATCTAGTGGACACACACTTTAAGTCACTACATTATCCTGTGTTTGTTCCACTTTAAAGTGAGGAAATGTAACGTCAGTAGCCTATTTCTGTTAGCTCGCCTGATGCTAGCTTTAGCTTGTTAGCTGATTAATGACAGTGATAGGGTGTGTGAGAGATGCTTTTTATTTCACTTTAATCAGCTTAAGCATGGTTTGGATATGCATTATAAATAAATGAACTTGCACACAGGGGTGGTAATAATTTAAAAATTGAGCCTCCAGTTTTAATTTTCTGACAAAGTCTGAGTGAAGACACTGGTCTGTGTTGGAGTGAGGCAGGATGAATAGCATTAACAGGCTTCATGATGAGAAAGACATCATGTCCACCACAGAAAGCAGCTGTCTGACTGAGAGCATCCTCAGCATGAACGTCACTGACATGAGGCCTCTGTAGATGGTTGGGGACAAAGGCTTCACTACAATGATCTTATTTGTTCTGTCATTCTAAATCTTCTATTTCTGAATAAAGACGCAGAAATTAAAAATGTTTTTTTATCCGATTCGTCAATTAATCGAAAAAATAATCAACCGATTGATGGATTATTAAAATAATCGTTAGTTTCAGCCCTACTGGAGTGTCCAGAACAAATTGTAAATACAGTATTGTCACAGTTGATAAGGAAACCTTATTAGCAAACAGTCATCACATCAACAGACGCACTACATCATATATATGTTATGAGTTTCTATTCACCACCAGAGGGTAAAAATAAGAATAATATTTACTTTTGTTCTCTGTCTGCACCACACACTGATGTATGCTAAAGGAACGTATTTAACCACTAGTTGCTAGATGTTTCTGGCCGTTGTTAGCTGCTCAGCTCATAGCGTACAGTGATTTTTATACCATTTTTAAAACCAGAAAACAGCTGCTGCAACAGGAAACAAAGCACTCTAAAGCAAAACGAAGCAGGAGAAAACTCAGCAATAATTCTCTGTTGGTTTGCTGCTATGAGTGGTGTTGCTGCTTAGCTCCAGATTTAGTTTACAGTTTCCCCATATGGTATTTGGGGCCAAACACTAAGTTCTGTAAAATAGTATGGCTAAATTTGGAGAATTGTATGGGAGCGTTTGTATTTTCACCCTAAAAAAAACAACCCTGGAAGGACATTTTAACTACAGTGAATCCTCACTATAACGTGGTTCACCTTTCACAGCTTCGCTGTTTCACTAATTTTTTTAGTGCAGTTTTTTTATGCTTTTTTTCATCCTGATTGGCTAAGGGACTGACCAATGTGAACAGTCTCCGCGCCTCGTCTCCTCTGCCATACAGGCCAGCGCTGCCTGCTGTGGAGCGCTGGATCATTTCTCTCCTTGGTCTCCATGTAGTGAGACACCCTGAAAGACGGAGCCGACGGAGCAGCCTTTTATTCTTTTCCCCCGCCGTCTCTGGCCACCGCAGCCGCGCTCCCCAGGAGAAGAGCGCCGGCGTGAGCCTTCCCCACCCCCGACTGCTCCAGTTGATTCAGCCGGTCCGCTCTCTGAGGCAAGAGTACCGCCGCGGCGTCCACCTGGCTGCAGCTGCAGCGCTCCCCCAAGTGCAGTATTGTATAATAACTGTAAAAAATAAAGCTGACTACTTCACGGATTTCGCCTATCGCGAGTTCTTTTTGGAACGTAACCCCGCGATAAACGAGGGTTCACTGTATATAAATAAAAACAGTACAATTTCATGAAATAAATAAATTACAAAAAGTTGGATGTGTTATTTACTTTACCTGTGACGCGTCACCTGCCCCGGTAGGTCCACCGGGTCCACCTGCGTCTACTCTTTATAAATGGGTCCACCACTGCCAGCCATCTTTGGCGCATGCGCATTTGGAGCAATCGGCGTTCGATTACCTTCCCCTGTGAGCTATGTGACGTCATTTCAGGGCTTTTCTATTCGTACCCATAAACTTGAATTCGTCTTCACA
This sequence comes from Acanthochromis polyacanthus, assembly GCF_021347895.1. NCBI lineage: Eukaryota > Metazoa > Chordata > Actinopteri > Pomacentridae > Acanthochromis > Acanthochromis polyacanthus. The sequence continues at coordinate 42,610,606 of NC_067117.1, forward strand.
GGGAAGACTTCGTAGTCGTAGAAATTAGAGTTGCGCTCACAACTTTTAGGTTCATACTCGTAAAACCAATCCTAACCCTAAATTTATCAAACTCATGCATATGACAGCAGAGCTTTGTGTACAAGTTTTTTATTGACATACAAATATTTAACATTACGAATACGAATGGTTAGAATGGTGGATGAATATTTTTGACAGTAATCTTTCTCCATACAGTTTCACCTTTCTGTGCTCAGAGATGAGACTTTGAATGAACACTTCAATGTTTGTTCAACTCACTAATGATGGGAATCCAGGCTCTTTTAAGAGAGCTGCTTCTTTTGACTCGTTCACTGAAAAGAGCCGGTTCTTATGGCTCGTTCATTAAAGAGAGCCGGTTCTTATGGCTCATTCATTAAAAAGAGCTGGTTCTTAAGGCTCATTCATTAAAAAGAGCCGGTTCTTATGGCACAGTCATTAAAAAGAGAAGGTTCTTATGGCTCATTCATTAAAGAGAGCCAGCTCTATCTGTTTCTTAAAGTAATTTATTTACAAAAAGCGACTCCGATTGTTCACCTCAAAGAATTGGCTCTAAGAGGTGTTTCGTTATCACAACAACTCACCCATAATCAGAGACCTTCTGATCTACTTGTCCAGGGCTGCAGATTCTAAATAAATGACTTTTTTCTTTAATAGTTGCTTTGATGTTGTCATTCAAACAGAGCCGCAACTTTCAATGTGTGAAAAAACATGCTGAAAAGGACAAACAATCAGTGAAGGTTGTTGCTAGAGGTACAGACCCGTACCCGTAGCCTGTGGACTACGGATACGGCACTTGCCATTTGCCAATCAGATACGCGAGATCTGGTCACGTGACTCCCGGTAGACGCTAGCGGTACGGACCCGTAGCATCGGTACTACAGGTACGGACCCTAAACCTAACCCTAACACTTACCCTAACCTTTGCTTACCTTTCAACAGTTTGCAGTGGTTAGCAGCTTCTTGACTCGCGAGACTCGCGTACGGATCCGTATCTGTCTGGCAAATGGAAAGGGCCGTATCCGTAGGCCACAGGCTACGGGTACGGGTCCGTATCTGTAGACACTACCATTAGTGAAAGTACTGGACATAAGCTAAGATTTCACAGATATATGTTTATAAAAATTAACAATTTATGCTAGAAAAATTTCAAGCAAATAAAAAATGGCCATGCAGAAATGTATCTATTTATTTCAAGCTTTGATGATTTGAGATGAATGGCCCTGTATAGTTTATCTGCTGGCTAGCTTTCAGATTGTCCTTTGTTACTATATAGTATTACAACATAATTGATTCATTTATTGTATTTTTTATTTTTAAACAAAATATGGGTTGCTAAATCAATGTAATGGAATAAAAAACACACCACTTGCTTCTGAAATGTTGTGGAATAAAACGGTAAAGTAACAGAAAATGTAAATACTTGAATACAAGCAACTCAAAAATGTGTTGAAGTAAATCATGTATTTCTATTTCCACTGCTGTGTAAGTGCGCCTCCTTGTGGCAAGAAAAGTAATAACAGTAGTGTGGGGCTGCAGATTTCAAAATCTCCGACAAGACAGTAACATCTGCGGGGGTTGTAGCATAGCGCCACCTGCAGACACTGTAAGCAACAGACCATGATGAGGGAGAGTCTAGTTTGTGTTCCGTCTCCTATCAATAGTGTTTGTTTAACCACAATCTTTTATTTTAATTTTAACCAAACATCTTTCATTGCTTTCATCAAATACAACACGTTTTGTTGACGAGAAAAGAGGCACTGACAGATGCTGTCCTTACGGTGGGTGACAGACCTGGTAGTGACAAATTACATGTTTAATAGCTAAATAAGGACAACTGGACCTTCAAGAACAACACTGAGAACTGTTGTTGGTGGGTATTCCTCTGATCAAAAAACAGCTGAAAAGCAACTTACACGTGTTTTAATTCACTTTGGACTGACACTACAAATAATCTAAAAAAAAAATCCCAGGTGTCACTGTTTATTCAGTGGTAATAAAGGAAAAAACAACCATTAAAAAAGTAAAGACCACAAGAAGAACCTGCTGCACATCAATCAGCACCACAAACAACACAACATTACAAACAGCTGTCTTTCATGACAAAACAGCAAAAAGTAGTCATGCGTCTGATACTCCCACACCCAAAACCCCTGAATTTACCTCTGGTGTGCCTGATGCAGAGCTGTGCAGGATCAGCTTCTCACTGTGGATCAAATAACACTGTAACACAAGGAAACATGACACACACACACACACAGAGAGAGAGGGAGCGAGAGAGCACTAAAAGGCTACAGAGAAAGCTTTCAAACACTGAGGGTTAGAGCTAACTTTCATAGCAGACTACTGAGCTTTACAACAAACGTCTACGACAGCACATGTGGAAATGATCAAGACTCAGGTAGTTAGCAGGTAATGAAAGCCAAGTGCTGCTACTTCCTGTTGTCTTTTCTTGCCTTGCGGACAAACCTCTGACTGTTGCACTGAGCTGTCATTAAAAAACTCACCTGCCAATGAAACGCACCGTAAGCAAAGACCACCCCGAGACGTTTGTACAAGAACTGCAAACAGAAAGTAGAGGAGCACATGAGAGAGCTGGCAGCTGCAAATACAAATAACGGAAAGAGGAGGGACGTCTGGGATGACCCGACCCTGGATAAACAGAAGAAAATGGATGGATGCTAAAGCAATAGAAGCCAGGAAGGGAGCTAGCAAATACTGAGCTATTAACCATGTAACTTTATTTACTTATCAGTGTCAGGAAAAGTAGATCTGAATGAAATTACAGTATGACATTAAATATAACCTACTGACATAGACAGACATCTGGTGGTCTAGAAAGGCCCCCAAAGTTATAAATATTATGGTTAGAGTTCATGTTTACGGAGACTCGGCTGCGTGACTGATGGAGTAAGACGTGTGTATGCGAGCTCCCGCAAAAGTTTTCCTGAAGATATTTTAGGGCACTTCCCCGAACTTTTCACCATTATATTTCGTCCTCGGAGGTCCAATGTGACTGCATTGCACGTCGACATGCCTTCAAAACCAAAAAGTACGACTACAGCAGCGGTTGCACTGATGAGGCCTGCTCCCCCAGCTACAGCCCCACCTCCGAGTGTTGACTTCCCCCCGCCGTCGAGTGCGACAGCGACAGCTAAACAGTCCCCTCGTGAGGAAGCTACTGCCATCCAGAACATTACTTCTGCAGACTTTAAAGCCGAATTGCTCGCCGGTCTTCGAGAAGAGATGGTAAGCATTTTTAAGACTGAATTAGAGGCGCCAATGACAAGCAACCTAACCCAGATAAAGTCTGAGCTGCAGAGAGTGAAAACGGAGCTAAATGCTAACATGGCGGCCATGAAGTCCGAGGTGGATGGGTTAAGGGTGACTGTAAACGATATGGAGGGCTCACTCTCGACATGCACTGATGATGTGGTTTCACTCAAAAACCAAGTAGATAAGCTCTCGGCCCAACTTGTCACTCTCGACAGTAAATGTGAGAATTTGGAGGCACGTTCTTGTCGGAACAATGTCAGGATAATTGGATTGCCCGAGGAGCACAGCCCGATGAGCGTAGCTGTAGTTTCAACCCTGCTTAAAGAGGCTTTGGGCTTGGAGAAAGAGCCAGTTGTGGACCGTGCACATCGATCCCCACAGCCTAAACCGAAACCCGGTTAACGCCCCCGTCCCATAATAGTACGTTTACACTATTATGCAGACTGTGCTGATATTCTAGGACGAGCCAGGACCCAGCAGCGGATTAAGATGAAGGATTCAACAATCTCCATCTTCCGAGATCTCACTGCGAGGACGGCTAAAGCCTGTGCAGCCTTCAATGATGTCCGACGTCAGCTGAGGGGCATCCCGGACGTAAGGTTTGGACTGCTACACCCAGCTCACCTCCGGATTACAAGAGGAGATGTCACAAAAGAGTTTACATCACCTGCTGAAGCTGCCGTTTTTGTGAAAACACTTACATAGACTTGGTTTTGTCATAGTAAGGACAATGAAGTCCAGACATGAATGAGAGAACCAATGCAGCTAAGGTATTTTTCAAGAAACAATGGTGCCGAAACCACTCTTAATAGTATAATTTGTAGTACAGTTTAAATTATAGTTTCATCATTGCAGATATGTTTTATTGATGTTGATACAGGTGACATCATAATTTCTATTGTTTAGGGAGGTTGTTGGCGTGTTTGTGCGGTGCAGGTTTCTCTGATGGTTCGAGTTAAGTGTTACTTAACAATTCAGCCCTGTTTCCAGTTTTTTATTTCATTATCACTTTTGCGGGAGCTCTAACTATACTGAAGCGAGGTATAGATGGCTAATAGGTCCAAAGCTTTGAGTTTGTTCTTTGGGTTTATGACTCCCTGTGGAATTAGCACTGGTTCTCTGTCGTTTGGGGATGGGGTAATGGAAGGTGTTTTAGAGGGTGGTTGTAAGTTTTGGGGTGAATCACTTATGTTTTTTGTTTTATTTTTTGTTTTGTTTTTTCCTCTCTTCTTTTTCTCGTTTGGGAGCGAATGTTTGGGAGTTTGGTTGTCGACTCTACTTTAACCCATACTTAAGATGGCTACTGTCACTAATCCAAATGTAAGATTTATTAGTTGGAACATTAAGGGTTTAGGAGGTGCTGTTAAGCGGTGTAAGGTACTCTCCCATCTAAAACGTTTGAAGCCTGATATTGTATTTCTACAGGAAACCCACATGAGAAACAAGGATCAGGTCAGACTGAAAGCTCCCTGGGTTGCTGAAGTATTTCATTCTAGTCTCAACTCCAAGGCCAGGGGGGTCGCTATTTTGATTAGTAAATCTGTTTCATTTATATTGACTAAAATAATTTCCAACAAAGATGGCAGATATCTGATAGTTGCAGGTACTTTATTTAAAGTGCCTGTTCTACTGGTTAATGTATATGCACCAAACTTTGATCATCCCGGTTTTATGAAAGAGTTGTTTGAACATTTGCCCTCTCTGAGTGATTGTTTTCTGTTCTTTAGAGGGGACATGAACTGTGCTATTGATCCTCAATTAGACCGTTCTAAAAGTGGCTCAACTCAGTCATTAATGGCCAAAACCCTTTGTAACTTTATGTCCAGCAACGGCTATATTGACCCCTGGAGGTTTCATAATCCAACTAATAGACACTATTCTTTTTATTCACATGTACACCGGACCTTTTCTCGTATAGATTATTTATTTGTGGACGCTAAACTTATGCCAAACGTGACAGATGCTGTATATCATCCAATTATTATTTCAGACCATGCACCTGTGTCTCTAGATGTTCAGATCTCCCCTGAACCTCGTTATTCTACATACTGGCGATTTAATACATCTCTTTTATCTGATGATAAATTTCACAGCTTTATTACTAGTAAAATAGAAATTTTGTTGCTCTTAACCAAACTAAATCCGAGCCTATCTCTAAAGCGTTACTGTGGGAATCCTTAAAAGCATATTTACGAGGTCAGATAATTTCATACTCTGCATATATAAGAAAATTAAGGTCATCAAATTTTCAGAAGCTTTCATCGGATTTAAAATTAGTGGACCATCAGCTCGCAACCGCCCCATCTGACGATCTTTTAAAGCGGCGAGAAACAGAATTGGATCATATCACAACTTATGAAGCCGAACGCCCGTTACTTCACTCCCGCTCCAGATATTTTGAACATGGTGACAAAGCTGGTAGATTACTTGCCCAACAGTTGCGTCGTCAAGCAGCCTTGCGTGTTATACCTCGCATTAAGAACGAATCAGGTGTGTTACAGGAAGACCTAAATGCCATTAATTCTGTCTTTTCATCTTATTATGAGTCACTATATAAGTCCGAACTCCCATCAGATTTAACGGACATGCATACTTTTTTGATGAACTTCAGTTTCCCTCTTTAAACCCAGAACTGATTAACCAATTAAACTCCGAATTGTCCACTCAAGAATTACATGCAGCTTTATATAAGATGCAAAATAATAAAACCCCGGGACCGGATGGGTTCCCAGTTGAATTTTTTAAAGCATTCCATGCCAAACTTATTCTATTACTTCACTCTATATATATCGAATCTCTGTCACTTGGCTCTCTTCCTTCCACACTGAGACAAGCCTCCATTAATGTTCTTTTGAAGGACAGGGATCCCGACCTTTGCACCTCCTACAGACCAATCTCATTAATGAACGTAGATACAAAGATTCTCGCTAAGACCTTAGCCTGCCGACTTGAAAAGGTCCTTCCTACAATCATTTCTAAAGAACAGGCCGGCTTTATAAAGGGGCGACGGCTCTTTTATAACGTTCGTACTTTATTGAATGTAATTTACTCAAAAGAAATAGCAGTCAAACCCGAGGTAGTAATATCAGTAGATGCTGAGAAGGCGGTCGATCGAGTAGAATGGAGCTATTTATTCGCAGTGTTGACTAAGTTTGGACTTGGTGAAAGCTTTATATCATGGATACGCCTTCTTTATACACTCCCTTGTGCTGGTATTACTACTGATAATATTCAATCTCATTATTTTTTCTTGAACAGAGGTTGTAGACAGGGCTGCCCCCTATCTCCTCTCTTGTTTGCACTTGCAATAGAACCCTTGTCTATTTATCTCAGGACCTCTCCCACTTTTAATGGTATTATCAGGACCAATACAGAATTTAAATTGTCACTATGTGCCGACGATTTGTTGCTTTTTGTAACAATCCCAGAATGTGCATGTCCTGCTGTTGTTTCTTTTTTTAGTAGATTTGGCCTGTTCTCTGGGTATAAAGTTAATGTAGCCAAAAGTGAATGCTATCCTGTAAATAAGCTAGCAATGCAGCTCTCCCAATCTGATATTCCTTTTAAATTAAACCCCTCGGGATTTAGATATCTTGGGGTCAACATAGCCAGATCCTTTAAATCCCTCTATTCTGAAAATTTTTCTTCCCTTTTAATTAAGACTAAGGCAGATCTCCAAAAATGGAGTTCCCTCCCTCTCTGGTTGGGAAAATAAATACAATTAAGATGGTTATTCTGCCAAAATTTTTGTTTCTGTTTCAATGTTTGCCTATTTTTTTAACAAAAAGTTTTTTCAAAATGGTAGATTCAATGGTTTGTCATTTTTTGTGGGATGGCAAAACACCAGAGTTAAACAGAGAGTACTCCAAAAGTGTAAATTTTATGGTGGCCTCTTTACCAAACTTTCAATTTTATTATTGGGCTGTGAACATAGCTAAAATCGTATTCTGGTCCAAATCTAGTTCTGCAACTTGGTGTCAACTAGAAATACAGTCATGTCTCCCAGTCTCTCTTTTCGCTTTGCTAACCGGCCCGATCACTGTTAACCCCTCTGGCCTTACCTGCAACCCTGTGGTTATCGCTACTCTTAAAATATGGTTCCAGTTTAGGAAACCGTTTAAGTTTACTGCTCCTACAGTTTTAACTCCATTGCTAAGGAACCCTGTGTTCAAGCCCACTTTTATTGACTCCACTTTCTCCCAATGGCATGATAAGGGTTTGAAATGTTTTAAGGACCTCTATAAGGAAGGAACCTTTTGCTCTTTTTCAGACCTGGTTTCTGAACTAAATTTTCCATCCGATTGCCTTTTTAGATACTTCCAGGTGAGAAACTGTGCAAAATCCTTATTTCCCAACTTCCCTTACCTTCCACCTGAACAATCATGGAGTGAGCTATTACAATTTAATCCTTTACAAGGGTCTTTAATTTCAAAAATTTATAGTTCTATTCAATCTTATGATAGCAACTTAACTTACAGCACCAAAGAAGCTTGGGAAGGTGAACTAGGATTGGTTTTTGATAACTGGTGGGAATCTGCATTGAAGGTCATTCACAAAACCTCAATCTGTGCCTGTTTGACTTTAATACAGTTTAAAACTGTATTTAGATGTCACTATTCAAAGGCAAGGTTGGCACAGATTTTCCCAAATATAGTTAATGTTTGCGACAGATGTGGAGGTTCACCTTGTAATCTTCCGCATATGTTCTTCCTCTGTCCAGCTCTCACAAGCTTTTGGCAAATTTACTTCAACACCATGTCCAAGGTACTCTCAAGAAATATCGACATTTCACCAAGTATTGGTATTTTTGGATAACCGGAAGACGACACTCAATACTCTACCAATGAACTGGAAGTAGTAGCTTTCACCTCTGTAATTGCTAGGCGCCTCCTTCTCCACAATGGGTTAACAAGGTTATGTTCTTTTTAAAAGTAGAGAAATTGAGACATTTGAAAATGAGCAACCTTAAAATTTTTTTGATAAATGGCAACCTTTTATTGACTTTTTCGCTTCAACGTGAGTTCCCTCCTTTCTTCCTTTTTTTTCCCCATATATATATATATATATATATATATATATATGGCATGCCGTTTAGGAAATTATATATATAATGAAAGTCGATATATATATAATGAAACTTGATATATATATAATGAAAGTTGATATATATATAATGAAAGTCGATATATATATAATGAAACTTGATATATATATATAATGAAAGTCGATATATATATAATGAAACTTGATATATATATAATGAAAGTCGATATATATATAATGAAACTTGATATATATATAATGAAACTTGATATATATATAATGAAAGTCGATATATATATAATGAAACTTGATATATATATATAATGAAACTTGATATATATATAATGAAAGTCGATATATATATAATGAAACTTGATATATATATAATGAAACTTGATATATATATAATGAAAGTCGATATATATATAATGAAACTTGATATATATATAATGAAACTTGATATATATATAATGAAACTTGATATATATATAATGAAAGTTGAGATATATATATAATGAAAGTCGGAATATAGAATGTTCAGATTTTCATTCCATCTATTCAAAGTTTCATTCCATATATTCAGACTTTTTCCTACTGAGCCCTGGAAGGACATGGCAAACAAAAACAGGAACCTGATTGGACATTTGCTCTTCAGATGAGCTCTTCTGTGATTATCTATCTGTCTTCATGGTTGTCACAGGGAACGGCGACTACGTTTGAGAAAACAGGTAATTTTTAGAGATGTTTTGATTCTGAACACTGAACGTGTTAGCATTAGCTTAGCTACTTAGCTTCGACTACATTTGCATCCCTACATAGCTTAAAGGTTAAACACATGCACCATATGTTGATGATAATGATAATATCTATGTTTATCTTTATAGCTGGTCTTAAGGCTAATTACGAGGCAGAGGTCAGCTGCTGCCTGGACACATCCATGATCACGCCACTGGTGGGACACAATTGTACTGGATTTCAGCTGAAGGCTGCTGTTCTGTCCAAACTGAGACATTTTTATTGTGACATACCCTCCACTGTTGTTAGCTTTTGATTCAATAAATTTTTTTGAGATGAGGAAATCACTATTGCATGTTTCTAGTTAAATACCCTATTTTTATGATATATCACTAAAGCATGCACTTTTTATATTTTCCATCAATTTCACCCAAAAGTTGAATAACTATTTGTGAGCAGTGTATGTAGACACATAATAGAAGCACATTTCAATAATATGTCTGCTGCAGTAGTGCAGTTTATCTACCTAGATTGGTGTAACAGTAAAAAAAAAACATATGCTACTGATGTTTCTGACTAAAATCTGCTTGAAAAGCACAACTGCTTATCTGTCAAAATGTGTGTAACAAAAGTGTGCACTGAACACTGAATAAAGTCTCTGTAGATTATAGACAAAATTTGCATCTCTCATCACAAATTTCTGTTTATTCACCCAAAGTGCATGAGTAAAATACAAAACAGGTGAAGTACTAAAAAAGATTTATTTTCTAGAAAAGCCAATAGTCAACAATGCAGTTTAATTCTGGGACAGTTGCTCCAGCACCGACGCCATGCGTCCCATCAGTGCAACCAAGGTTTTCATTCATCTTCTGGATGTTCTGGAGAATGGCAGAGGTCACGTCTTGGTGTCTTCCGATCTGTTCCAAGAACCGTTCCTCTGACCTCTCCAGATACTGCAGAGGATCCAAAGCAGCTTCCTGGTTCCCTTTTCCTGCATAAAAGCACCAAAAAGTACTAGTTGTCAGTAATTATTTTCTATTTTCATAAACACAGTTAACTTAAAGTAAATGTTCTATTTTGTGATTTTAGGATGGGTCAAAAGATAACATACTGATCATGTTGATGTCTGCATAGTCTAAACAGATCTTACTTGATTTGGTCTGTAGAGAGGAGGACGGCGTGGAGGAGCTGCAGGACGGAACCAGTAAGCTGCAGACTAGTGCTCCTGGTAACTGGACCTCATCATCCAAGGCCGACAACTAAATAAAATGAACAAGACATGCTGTTGATAGCATCTGTAATACAAATGATTTTATCCATTAACTGATTTATTGCTTTGTCCATACAATGTTAGAAAGTGTTACAAATAATACCTGTAATAATTTCCAACAGTGATAAATGCCTTGTTTTATTTTACAACAAAAAACACCAAAAGCATCTGTGTATAAGAAATCAGTGCATTGGATTTCCACATCTGCAAAGCTAGAAAATCACACATCAGAATTTTACCTTGAAATTATGAAAATAGCTGCAGATTACCAGTACTCTTTACTTCATTGTGTTAACTTGATCATTTCAATCAGTTTTTTAGACTTGTATTACTGATACGAAACATAATCAACACATAAATTAAAATGTGTTCGCAAAGAGTTCACTGGTTCTTCAAGGAAAATTTCAATGATAACCATATAGTTCAGTAATATGATTAATGGGTCATTGTGTAACAGCGTGGGAGGTTCTGAATACAGGTCTTGGACTGAAATATTGCTGCTGCTTTCCTCCGGTTTTATAAGGAGTTGTTTCATAGCTTGTTAGCTTACCAGCGGCTAACTGGCTGGCAAACAATAGTTCAACGCCAACCTCTAATCAGTGATCCGGTGTCCGGACCGCGTTAGCTGGCGGAACGTTCATAATACTGATGTGGGACTGTTGTAGCTAGCGTATTCATAGTAGGATAACAGCAGGATGTTGGAGAAATAAAACTTACCATTATCAGGATCGCTGGTCTGCATGGCAGACTCTTAGCGCATCGCACTGCTTGAATGTCTGTGTATTTCAGGCCGATTTCAAAATAAAACTCAATAAAATTCTCGTCCGGGTGAGTGTCCTTCATTGTCGCTTCGCCATACGGACATGTCCCTTCCGGGGCTCGGTAGGAAAAAAAGATTTGATATATATATAATGAAAGTTGATATATATATATATATAATGAAAGTCGATATATATATATAATGAAACTTGATATATATATAATGAAAGTTGATATATATATAATGAAAGTCGATATATATATAATGAAAGTTGATATATATATAATGAAAGTCGATATATATATAATGAAACTTGATATATATATAATGAAAGTTGATATATATATAATGAAAGTCGATATATATATATATATATATATATATATATATATATATCAAGTTTCATTATATATATATCAAGTTTCATTATATATATATCAAGTTTCATTATATATATATATATCAAGTTTCATTATATATATATCAAGTTTCATTATATATATATCGACTTTCATTATATATATATCAAGTTTCATTATATATATATCAAGTTTCGTTATATATATATCGACTTTCATTATATATATATATCAAGTTTCATTATATATATATCAAGTTTCATTATATATATAATTTCCTAAACGGCATGCCATATATATATATATATATATATATATATATATATATTATTTGTTTGTTTGGATTTTATTTTCTGTATTCATTATATGTTCTGGGGAAAAAAAGGAAATTTGAAACTATTGTTAAAATTCAATAATGCATGCAAATAACATTTGATGCTGTTATGTATGTGCCTTGTTTTTTATGTGTGCACATTACTAATAAAAATATGAAACAGAGAGTTCATTTTTACATCATGTAAGATTTCCTTTCTGTTAGATTTAGTGTCTTTGTGGACTTTCAGGGGTGTCGCCCGTGTGAGACAGGTGTGGGGAGTGATGTCATGTAGTGATGTCATGTAGTGATGTCATGTAGTGATACTGACAGAGGAATGGCTGATTAGTGATGTCATGTAGTGATGTCATGTAGTGCTGTCATGTAGTGATGCTGACAGAGGAATGGGTGATTGATGAGTCAACAGTCGGCAGAGAAATCCTCGTTAGAATGAGAGATTGATCATATTTACTTCAAGTATATAATGATGCTTTAAGAACAGGGAACTTACCACAGACTATGACTCAGGCTTTAATAACATTAATTGCCAAAAAAGGCAAAGACCCAATAGAACCTAAGAATTATCGTCCAATATCATTAATGCAAATGGATGTAAAAATCATATCAAGAATTTTAGCTTGTCATCTTTCTAAAGTGATATCTTCACTGGTACACAATGACCAAGTGGGATTTATTAGGGGGAGGAATTCTTCAGATAATGTAAGATGCCTGATAAACATAATGTGGTCTGTGGCTGACTCCAAGTCGCCAATAGCAGCCATTTCTTTAGATGCCGAAAAGGCCTTTGAGATGGTGGAGTGGAATTATCTGTTCACTGTTCTAAAGGTCTATGGTTTTGGTGATAATTTTCTGAAATGGATCCGCCTGCTTTACGGTTGTCCACACGCAGCAGTACAGACAAACAATTGTATTTCTGACTATTTTGAATTAAAAAGAGGTACGAGGCAAGGCTCACCTTTATCTCCTTTGCTGTTCTGTTTAGTGATCGAACCACTGGCCATGGCCATAAGAATGGAGAATGACTTCCCAGGGGTACAGGTCGGTGGTGTTGATCATAAGTTAATGCTATACGCAGACGATATTATACTATTTGTCTCAGAACCTGATAGATCTATGCCTGCTTTATACAAAATTATAAAGTCTTTTTCAAACATCTCTGGATATAGGGTCAACTGGTCCAAGTCTGAGGCAATGCCTTTAACAGCCTACTGCCCAGAATATATTTTTAAACCAGGGGATTTTATTTGGCCAAAACACGGAATTAAATACTTGGGCGTTTTGTTTCCCCGTTCCCTAAAAGATTTAATTAAAGTTAATTATGAACCAGTAATACAAAAAATCTCTTGTGATTTCAAAAGATGGGGGACACTTAACTTATCAATGGTAGGTAAAGTGAATATAATAAAAACAAACTGTGCTCCAAAAATCAATTACCTTCTCCAATTGTTGCCCTTAGAGGTACCTTTGTCGTATTTTAATCAATTTGATAAGTTAATAAAACAATTTATTTGGAATGGAAAACGCCCAAGAATGAACTTAAATAAGTTACATAGGCCAGTGGAGAAAGGTGGACTAGGTCTTCCTAAAATGTTGTTTTATTATTATGCCTTTGGTTTAAGACACCTGGCACACTGGTCTTTGCCTCCAGAAAGGGCCCCACCCTGGTTTAAAATAGAAGCATCAATACTTGATCCAATACATCCTTTACAAATGCTATCTACCAAATTGAGTGAAAAGCTAAAATGTCATCCAATTATTGCATATCTTAAATCAGTTTGGCATAAACTGTCTGATTTATTGAAGTTTGATGTGTACTTTAATCGTGGATCAAGTATTTGGTTAAATCCTAAATTATGTATTGATAAAAAAAACTATTCTCTGGAAACGATGGCTGAAAAAAGGTATTGTGACTCTGAATGATTTGTACAATCATGGCAGACTAAAATCATTTGAAGAAATAGTTGAACAGTTTAAAATCTCCAAATGTGAGTTCTTTAAATATCTACAACTTCGTCATCTTCTTTCTGAAGTTTTTACTCCATTGTCTACAAGGATGGCTGATAGTAATATAATGGATAATATTATTTTAACATACAAAAAAGGACATGAGGTTGCAGCATATTATGCAATGTTGTTAGAGACTTCAAAGGATACCGCTCTAAATGCCATTAGGATGATGTGGGAAAAAGATTTAAATGTTTCAACAGATCAAAACTCGTGGCAAAGCATTTTTAAAAAAATAAAAAATATGTCAAGAGATGCAAGAGTCCGCCTTATACAGTTTAAAATTTTGCATCGCTACTATTGGACTCCATATCGAATGTTTCGCCTTGGGCTAAAGAAATCACCTTTTTGCTGGCGTTGTGACCAAGCAGAAGGAAACTTTGCACATGCCTTATAAGTAAAATACAAAGATATTGGTTAAAGATACACAATACCTTATGTGAGATCAGTAAAACATCAATACCCTTTAACCCAAGACTATTTATTCTGGGAGATGATTCTATTTTAACTGAGCAAGATGCATGCATTAAGAGCTGGATCCAAACGAGTGCCATGATTGCTAGACAAATCGTTGTTAAAAACTGGAAGAAGGATACACCACCATCTACTCATGAATGGTTGATGGAAATGGCCAAGGTGGCTGCATATGAAAGAATGTCATATAAGCAACTGGGGAATATTCTTTTATACAGCAAAAAATGGGATAGGTACATGCAATACATAGGATATGTTTGAATATACTTGGTTAGGTGTGATTATATCTTTGTGTGCAGCCGATTGGCATTATGATGTTTGTGGTGGTGCATCCCTTTTCTTGTGGACAAGGAAGAAAAACAATTTAAGTGAAGCCCTGTTGTTTATAAATTTATACAGAGTCTGTTCGGACATCAAGAGGCAGGGAAACAGGACTGCAAGTCGTTAGGCTTGTGGAGATGGACACGTGTTGGATCAATGGACATGTGTTGGATCAATATAATGTATGGATTTTTTAATTTTTTTTTTAATTTTTTATTGTGTGGAAATTGAGGGATTATGGTGGGATGGCCTAGGGGAGGTGGAGTGGGTGTGAATGGTGGGGTTGCATGGTTTATTCCTTTTTGTCACTCTATGTACGGATATACTGTTGGATAAAAGAAAATCTAATAAATTATAAGTATCAAAAGAATGAGAGATTGAGTATTTTGTAATCAATATTTGTGATGTTGTGATTAATGTTGTTTTCATGTTCATATTGTTTAATTATTCTTTGGCTCAAACTGTTCCTGAACTGTACTTAAGAATGTGATGAGAAGAAGTTAATTTTCTCCGTCTGACGCTGAGTGTTAAATTGCTGCTGCACTGTGGGCAGGTAGCATACCTTGTGGTTTCAGAATAAGAGCGTGTCCATGTTTATACATCATGAGTGTTTTATCTTGAAACATCAGACAGGACGTTCTATGTTAATATACTGTGACAATGTGAGTAATTGATGGTGTTTATCAATGAGCTCATGATTGTAGAGCATTTTATTAACATTTCTGTTTGTAATACTTATTTTACTGAAGGAAGACTGAGTATTTAGATTTAAGTTATTAAGATATGTTTATTATTTCATTTCCTTGTAGAAAACCACGACCACAAATAAATTAACAATCAACCAAGTCTCAAGTGCTTTTTTCTTCCTATACTGTGGAGAAACTGGTCTCTGGTGGTGTTCTGACCGACACTCTGTGTGGATCTGATGATAACACAGAACCAAGTAGATTCTGAATATCTCCCTTACAGTTTGGGAGACCAGGACTGTCTTGGTTTTATGTAATGGTCTGTATGAAACAAGTAAGGCAATTTACATGATTTGCAAAATACACTTCTTTGTTATTTGCTTCAGTTATTATACACAGGTCAGGGAAAGGTAACGTGAAATTATGGATTGTTTTGGGATGAAAGACATGAAACAAAAACAGACACTGAAATTTATTTTTTTGTTGTAGGGAAAATAGATCTTGAGATTCCACAAGAAAATCACCAAACTATATGGTCTGATAGTGGGTATCTTGCAGGAAGCAGTGTGCGTAGAGAGTGATTCTTTTTTAAGAAGTTGTAATACAAAATTTTCCACCATCATTACAGTGAAAGTGAGAAGAGATTATTTTAGGATGTGGGTGTTCATACAAGTACCGCATGTATGTGTCAGTGTCTGGTGACAGCTGAAATACATTCAAAGGCAGGTAACTAGTCGCTGCAAAACACACAGACAAGATTGTTCAGCTTAAGAACATTTCACAATACTCCAAAAGGAACACCGAAGAAACCTAGTTTAAGTACTTTTTGGTGTGTTTTACTCATTTGCACACAAATTGCTGTATTGTGAATTTTTCTTAAAATGATTTCTGCATTCCAGCCTCATGAGGTCGCCAGGCCACATGGTAGTAAATGAGTAATTACCATTAGCTAACTTGATCCACATGTTCCCCTCAGATGTTGCTAGTAACCAGAAAAGCCTAAAAGGAGTGAATATTGGACAAGAATTCAAAATTCCACAGTTCAAATGATGCTTAATGTTGTATTGTGTAGGCTAAGTGTATCTGGCAGGAAGAGTTCATCAGCTCCTAACATGTGGAGATCAGGGGTACAGGTTGTTGCACTGATCCTAAAACAGAACGGAACTGATCAGTTCAAGTACATCATTGGATCCAAACACACAGACAAAAAGAAGAATTTACTAAAAAGTCTAAAACATAATTTGCATGAAATATTTTGTATGAAATAAATATATTTTGACCAACTCTGTTTTTTTTAAAATCAGTACTATAACAGAATGAGGGCAAGAAAATAAAACCTGTAGAATAATTAGAAATTTTTAGACGTAATACTGTTTTGTGGTATGACAGTATTTCCTCCTGGACCCAGGCTTATTGTTCTACAGAGTGCACATGGGCTCATCAGTCCATCTTCACAGGGGCTGAAAAGCTTCTGCACTCTCCATTTTGTTGAAGTCAAAGTTCTGTGGTTTGAAGTATTTTCACGGACATCCATGATGAAGGCCAGTTGTTCCAAAGTGAAGTTAATATTGGCTGTGAAAAGGAAGGGAGAACAATGAAACAGTGATAGCATCTTGAGTTTAAGGAAGAACAAACTTCTGTGTAAACCTTCATTTCTACAGAGAAGGGACACTGAATGCCATACAACTACATTACCTCGAGTTTAATTACAACTACCATCCAACCTAAAAGAGACCTTCAGCAGGATTCCAACCATTGCTGCTTTTGCAACACGACATTAGAGTTTGTTTTTGGAAATCTAACTAGAATGACTGAGTTCGAGATGTAATGAGCTCAGAGAAGATGAGATGTGCTTTATTGCATCATGTGCAGAGTTGTGACAGTGCAGCTGCACTCATGTTAATTCAAACCCCATTCCAGGAGACGACCTCATGAAGCTGATTGAGAGAAAGAGTGCAAAGCTGCCATCAAAGCAAGAGGGGGCTACTTTAAAGAATCTAAAATATGAAACATTGAAATCTCTTTAGAACGTGGCATCATGTGCTGCTTTTTGAAACCCTTTAGCTTCTTCACAATACCAGACACTCTATTCACTGATATTAAGATTCAACAAGCCTGGCAGTAATCAAATGAGTGTAGCTGGTCAGACTGAATCCAATCTACCAGAGAAATTTGGTCATTTGGTAGACTGGTAGCTAAGGGGGCAATTACTTTTCACATGGTGAGAAAAAAAACAAAATCATCTATAAACTGCACTTTGTTTTCCTGGGTTACTTTTTTTCACAGCACCGTATCCCCTTTGTTCTGTGTTTTTTTTTCTCAGTCTTGTTATGTCAGTGATGGTTTGTGTTGCCAGTTTTTACATTCCACCATTTATTTCTACATTTTGATTCGTAGCATGAGAATATGAGACAGAATTTGAAAGCGTGTTGTGACAGCCTATAAGTAAGAAATCCTGCTAATTTCTGTTATGTTGAGCTATGAAAGCATGATTCAGTCTTACTCAAATGCACTAATGCATAGGTGTCAGTTTAGGGGGGGACGGTGGGGATGTGTCCCCCCCACTTTTTGTCAGGGGTCATTTTGCCTCCAACACATTGAAATTCTTCACATGTAAGCCGTTGTAAACCCAGTTATTTTCAGCAGTATAGAAAATTCCGACGCTCCTGAACGCACCATCCGCACTCGGCCGAGAGTTGCACAGACACACAGCACACCTTCGTGAGGTAAAAAAAACGTGCAGATGCTAAATTTGCGCCCGTGCCAAGTGGAAGCTCCGACCAGAGGCGTGCAGGGGCAGAATTTCGGCCCGGGAGAATTAGTACTTTAGCGGCCCACAGACCTCTCTACCTGCATGTAACGATATCTCAAGAGGTTAGCCTCCGCCTTTGGTGCGGTGGTTGTGAGTTCGAGCCCAGCTTGTGGCATTTTGCCGCCGTTCTTCGACATTTTCTCAAAGTGCTGTCTTACCAACGACACGGAAGCATATGAGAAAAGCAGGCGTGCTGCACCAATGCTAAACTTTGATCTCAAGTAGAGCGCCACAAAATATCGTCCCACGGGCCGCAGTTGGCCCGCGAGTTTGAGACCCATGATTTAAAGCACTATTATTATTATTATTATTATTATTATTATTTTATGACTGGAGCGGCCCAACAATAAAGCGGCCCACCGGGGATATCCCCGGTGTTCCCGATTACCCAGCACTCCACCCAGGGTGTGCATTTCCATCTGACAATGGCTGTGGTCTCGACCCCCACCCCCCACCTCCCACCACCCCCCACCCCCACTTTTAAAAACAAACTGACGCCCTTGCACTAATGACCCAAAGATACAAAAGAAGAGTCACAAAATTGAGCAGTGTAGTACAGTAAGTGCGCACACACCTGTGGCTTGTGTTGCCGTTGTTAAGGATTCCTTCTGCCATCTGCAGAGGGCGCTGGCTAGTCGCCTGACCGGCAATATCACCCACTTCAGCGAAAGGGTCTGAGTGGTTCTCAAAAAGACTACCCTGCCTCTGTTTTAGAGAAAATAACACAGTTATTGTGGGCTTCATTTATAGCTGACATTTCCTGTATGTTCTATACATCAGTAAGAAACACTACAGAAAAAAAATCCCTGACCAACTGACATTGTTATTGAGTGTCAGGCAACAATGAATTCTACATATACAGAAAGAAAATAAAGACAAACACATAACAGTTATTAATGTAATTATTGTAAAGTAGTTGTTCACAAGATAAGGATGCCTTGAGTGGGCTGGAATTGTGGTAAACAGCGCGCTCCATAATTATTGGCACTCCTGGGTAAGATGTGTTGAAAGCCTTAAACTGAATTCAATTTTTATCAATGAATCAATGAATCAATGAATCAATCAGTCAAACTTTATTTGTATAGCACTTTTCATACAATCATATTGCACCACAAAGTGCTTTACAACATTAAAAACATTGAAATAAAAACACTGAAACAAAAACAAGAAAATCTTTCCCTCCCACCCTGGGTATGTACGTGTACACTATATATATATATATATATATATATATAGACCTGCACACACTCTCACCACTGACTGTATGGAGACATGGCATGGCACTGAGGGTCATGGAAAACGTCACCAACTGGGGCCGTCCACACTGGGAGGAGCCACAGGCCATGACCACCGGGGGTGGACCACCCAGACCCCGGCAGACACGGGGCCCCACACCGAGGTGGGAAACCCCCCATCCAACCAGGGCGAAGGGACCCATGGACAGCACCCCCAGCAGCAGACCAGATTCTGCCCCCAGCATGGAGGACCCTCTGAGGAAACACTGGAGTTAAAACTTTAAAGCATAAAATAAAAGGGCTGTATGATAAGATAAATAAAATGAATAGTTAAAAGAATAAATATACATAAGATAAAAATTAGTAGTGATAAGAGCATAGGAAGAAATTACAAGGTTAGTTAAAAGCCTGATTGAAAAGGTGCGTTTTTAACCTTCTTTTAAAAACATCAACAGTCTCTGCAGTCCTGACGTTCTCCAGCAGGTTGTTCCAGAGGCGGGGGTCATAGTGGCTAAATGACACCTCGCTGTGGGTTTTAGTTCTGGCTTGTGGTATGGATAAAAGGCCGCTGCCAAAGGACCTCAGGATCCGCGAGGGTCGATACGTTAAAAGGAGATCAGACAGATAAGAAGGCGCAAGATCGTTAAGGCTTTTAAAAACTAATAAAAGAATCTTAAAATCGATCCTGAAGCGGACGGGGAGCCAATGCAGCGACTTTAAAACTGGTGTAATGTGTTCCTGCCCCCTGGTCCTTGTCAGCACGCGTGCAGCTGAGTTTTGCAGTAGTTCTAGATTTAAAATACTTTTTTGGGGAAGACCAGAGAGCAGGGCATTACAGTAATCTAAACGAGAAAAGATAAAAATCACCCCCAGGGTTTTTACAGATTCTGCTGGTTTAAAATCTTGTAGTTTTGATAAAAGTTTCTCTCTCTGGCCTTCAGGACCTTTAACTAAAACCTCAGTTTTGTCCTGGTTGAGCTGTAGGAAGTTCACTGCCATCCATGACTTAATGTCTAAAGTACAGTTTAAAGGGTTTCTATTGGCCCTGTGTCATCAGCAGACACGACAATGGCATTGCAGAAGCATACTCTCACACTGAAAACTGTAAAAAAAAAAAAGTATTACAGGAGAAGATTAGCTGCTGTTTTGTTGGCAAAAGGGGGTTGTACAAAGTGTTAACATCAGGGGTGCTAATAATTGTGGCACACATGATTTGATGTAAAAGAATTATTTCTTAATGTGTGATTTTTTTTCTTCACTGAATAAATGCACTTGAATTAAAGGTTGGATTTTCCTCTTTTTTTCATTGTGGTCCTATATTATTTAGAAAAAAAATGAATGAATTAGAAGCTAAAGAACACATCTTAACCAGGGGTGCCAATAATTGTGGACAGCGCTGTATATGTTATCAAAGGGGCTAACTCGTCTCCTACCACGGTGTGTCCATGCATTTTTCTACCTAAGAACACTAAAATACAGTACACTCCCTTATTTTGTTATAGTATTCAAAATGATGGTTTGTAAACTTTGTTCACTGCTGTTCTGAAACAAAAACATTTCAAAATGTTGCTGATGAGTTAGGAGGAGATGTGTGGAGTGCGTTTCAAAGTGTTTTCTAACAGATTTTACTCAACTACTGCTGAACTGAAAACAAGTGAAGTTGTTGGGCTGTTTGTAAAAACGCTCAGCTCTGTTACCCTTAAGATGCCCTCCACTCCTCGGTCCAGCTCCTCCTCAGTAATTAGGTCTCCAGAAATGGTCCTGTGGAGCTCTGGAGCTGCCTCCTCCTCGATGTTCCTCAGTCCTGCCTGATCAACACAGACAAGGACATGGTTAGAGAAATAAATCATTATAAACTTATTCTGCACTAATTAACAGTGGCTGGTTGGTAAAGCCCATCCTTAGATGACAGTGAACACATACACACGTGGACAAAATTGTTGGTACCCCTCAGTTAAAGAAGGAAAAACCCACAATTCTCACTGAAATCACTTGAAACTCACAAAAGTAACAATAAATAAAAATTTATTGAAAATTAAATCATCAAAATCAGCCATCACTTTTGAATTGTTGATTAACATAATTATTTAAAAAAACAAACTAATGAAATAGGGCTGGACAAAAATGATGGTACCCATAACTTAATATTTTGTTGCACAACCTTTTGAGGCAATCACTGCAATTAAACGATTTCTGTATTTGTCAATGAGCGTTCTGCAGCTGTCAACAGGTATTTTGGCCCACTCCTCATGAGCAAACAGCTCCAGTTGTCTCAGGTTTGATGGGTGTCTTCTCCAAATGGCATGTTTCAGCTCCTTCCACATATGTTCAATGGGATTCAGATCTGGGCTCATAGAAGGCCACTTTAGAATAGTCCAACGCTTTTCTCTCAGCCATTCTTGGGTGTTTTTGGCTGTGTGTTTTGGATCGTTGTCCTGTTGGAAGACCCATGACCTGCGACTGAGACCAAGCTTTCTGACACTAGGCAGCACATTTCTCTCCAGAATGCCTTGATAGTCTTCAGATTTCATCGTACCTTGCACACTTTCAAGACACCCTGTGCCAGATGCAGCAAAGCAGCCCCAAAACATTACTGAGCCTCCTCCATGTTTCACCGTAGGGACAGTGTTCTTTTCTTCGTATGCTTGGTTTTTGAGTCTATGAACATAGAGTTGATGTGCCTTACCAAAAAGCTCCAGTTTGGTCTCATCTGTCCAAAGGACATTCTCCCAGAAGCTTTGTGGCTTGTCAACATGCATTTTTGCAAATTCCAGTCTGGCTTTTTTATGAGTTTTTTTCAGCAGTGGTGTCCTCCTTGGTCGTCTCCCATCAAGTCCACTTTGGCTCAAACAACGACGAATGGTGCGATCTGACACTGATGTACCTTGGCCTTGGAGTTCACCTTTAATTTCTTTGGAGGTTGCTCTGGGCTCTTTGGATACAATTCCAACGATCCGTCTCTTCAATTTGTCATCAATTTTCCTCTTGCGGCCACGTCCAGGGAGGTTGGCTACTGTCCCGTGGGTCTTGAACTTCTGAATAATATGAGCCACTGTTGTCACAGGAACTTCAAGCTGTTTAGAGATGGTCTTATAGCCTTTACCTTTAAGATGTTTGTCTATCATTTTTTTTCGGATGTCCTGGGACAATTCTCTCCTTCGCTTTCTGTTGTCCATGTTCAGTGTGGTACACACCTTTTCACCAAACAGCAGGGTGACTACTTGTCTCCCTTTAAATAGGCAGACTGACTGATTATGAGTTTGGAAACACCTGTGATGTCAATTAAATGACACACCTGAGTTAATCATGTCACTCTGGTCAAATAGTTTTCAATCTTTTATAGAGGTACCATCATTTTTGTCCAGGCCTGTTTCATTAGTTTGTTTTTTTAAATAATTATGTTAATCAACAATTCAAAAGTAATGGCTGTTTTTGATGATTTAATTTTCAATAAATTTTTATTTATTGTTACTTTTGTGAGTTTCAAGTGATTTCAGTGAGAATTGTGGGTTTTTCCTTCTTTAACTGAGGGGTACCAACAATTTTGTCCACGTGTGTAGTTAGTGATGAACCCTGGACTCATTGGATGGTTCTGGTCATTCATCTCCAGCAGACGCTCAGGTCTCCTCTCCTACTCCAGAGTCATGTCAAACATCTTTCTACTGCCAGCTGGTGTTTTTGATAACTCTGTCACGCCCTCCACCTCTGATGCCGGTTCTCTGGTCCCCCCCCTCTTCCTCTCTCTCTCTAGGTGGGTGAGTGTGGTGTGTGGTACAGGCACTGCCAATCCATAATCACCTGCTGAGCTCATGAGAAGCTGGGAGTGATCAGCTGCAACTACTCTCCTCCTCCACATAGGCCACACATGGATCAATACTCACCACCGGGCTGTTGAACAACCTCAGTCAGTTTCTGATCTTGTTCCGTCTAGCTCTCTTGGGTTTCCTTGTTCTAACTACTGTTTTCTTGTGCCTTACTTAAAGATCTCCACCTGCCTGCAACTCCCTCACCTGGATCCTCCATCTGCTCTCCTCTATCAGTCTGGACCCTCTCTGATCACCGTTCCAAACCCAGCTCCAGCTGCAGCACCCGTCTCGTCTCCACCATCATCCCCACCTCCGTCCACCTCGTCCTCCACTGCCTCCCCTCATGTCTGCAGTCAGCTAAGGTCCTCTGAGTGCAGCCTCAGAAATTAGAGCATTTAGTAGGGAGTGTTTCTTTGTATCAGCTCCAGATTCCTGTTTTCATAGTTGTCTGAATATTCGTAGTAAGTATTGCTTTGTTAGTATGAACTCCAGTTTTACTGTTTGACCTTTTTGCCGTGCTGTGAATTTTCCTAGTTGTCTGAGTATTAGTAGAAAGTATTCAGTATTCTACATAACTATCGTGTCAGCTATCGATACAGATTAATGGAAAACAAAACGATGCTGGCATTGTTATTCTTACTATTATTAAATCAAAAGTAATTAAATGAATGAACAGAAATATATGAATAATGAAATCATTGTCTTTGAACCATTAGCTGCCTACCTGTATCTCATTGGAGGCACTTTTCTTGGTTGGATGATAGCCATAGTACTCCTCCTGTCTCTTCTTCAGTTTTCTAAAATAATCTTGGATTAGGAAAGTGGCATAGAACTTTCCCACTGTCACCTCGTCATCTGTTTAAAAAAATTAAATAAAAAATGTGTTCAAAATATGGAAAACTATGCCACATATTTGGATCTCTCTGAGCTTGTCACGGCCAACAGGGAACTCAGCAGACAGATAATAGTACAGAGCTGTTCACAGACTCAGTGCAAAAACAAGAGGCAATATGCACATGGGGAACCAGAGAGGGAAACTGTAAATACTAATGAACTTTACTACCTGCAAGAGCACAATTATCACATGGCAGTGGTGGCACAACGCTTAAGTTTCTCAACTACTGATCAGAGGTTCAAACCCCAATATGGCCACTGTCCAGCCTTTAACCCTTCCTGCTGTACCATGGCTGACCATGATTGGGATAAGTGAAAACAACATTTGACAGTGTTGTAAAAATGTATTTGTGACAATATAGGCTTCTTTTCTTTCTGCACTAAACTGGTTTAAATCATTTTATCAGACAGATTCCAGTTTTCATGCGCTATAGCAGGACTAATACTGCTACAGACAATATATATATATAATCAGGTAGATTTCATATGAAAAGCTTGTGATATATGCTTAAGGCCAATTCATGCTTACCACATCCAAGTCTCTGCAAGGATCCACTGATAAGATTTTGTCACTGGTCTAACTTCATAAGGGTGTGTGAGTACTTGGACTGTACACAGTGCTCACACACTAATGGAATTTACAGGATAACATGCGGTACTTAACAAGTCAAAGTCATACTTCTTTTAGGACAAACTGTACACGGATATGTGCTGTTTTTCACACCTTTAGAATTCATCATTAAAAGGTTTCAGATTGAAATATTTACTGCAGGACTTAGGAGTTTCTTGGACTTCATGCTTTCCATCAGTGGTGCCCAAACAAAGATGGATCACACATTAAAAGTTTCAAATTGCACAGAAATCCTATGATTGTCTGCTCATTGTGCTCCGTACACTGCAGGAGTAACACACTGACAGATGCTACTGCCTCATCCGTCAGCTGCTGCACACTGTATAAAGTGTCTCTCACAATGCAGAAACCATGAATTTTATTTTAGGACGTTGGGGGACCTCCCATGATGCATTTAGCACTTCTCCTCTCCTGTCTTTCACTCTCCATACAATTATATGCCTCCTATCTCATCATATACAGACACTTGTTCACCAAACCTTGGTGTCACTTTTTTGCATAACCCTCTACCATCACTTTTCAACATACAGGATAGTAGTCATACTCATGCTCTACATTTTGTTGAAGAAGGTCATACACAGTACAGACCAATCCTCATAAGGAGGTGTAGGTGGTGGGGGGAGCATCAATCAAACAGTGACTCTTCACCCAGGGCAGTGAGGTCTGTGTTTGTTCTGGGACTGCTGCTGACTTCTGAAATCCTGTATGGACCTCAGGTCACTGAGGAAAGCCTTTGTGGTTGAGACATTGACAAGTCCCTTTAGAATTAAAGAACTGGGAACATGAAGGGGATGCGCAGGTTGTTGTTTTGATTTATGCAGATTGTTTTTACCAAGTACATAGAAAACGGATCAAAAACAAATGTATGTGTATGCCTCCTGAGGACAGGCTTAGCACTCATGAAAGCTGACCTCCTATAGGTGGAATGACTTGATCCAGGAGTTTCATACTGGTACGCTTCCAGATCTTCTTGATAATCGCCCTTAAATCCTCATTGGCTTGTTCAAAATTGCCTTTATAACAGAAGAAAAATACAGCACAAAAGGAATTACAAACAACCAAAAAAGACAAACATACCATAATAACAAAGTCCCTCAATAGTCAGTGTTGTGAAATAGTATTGCTAAATGTGTCAAACTAACAATTACATATATTTTTTTACTTTTTGTTTTTACTAAACGGAGTGATTATACGCTGTATTAGTGCACTGCGTTCTGTATGGAAGACAGATGACTGAAAATGTAGCTCCTGTAACACCTCCATAATATCTTCACATCTGTAACCTCTAGCAACCATCTCACTACCCCTGATCTTCTATTAGGAATTAGTACAGAACACAGAGAAAGTGAGGCCAGCAGGAGACCTTCTCCCCCCCCAAAAAATGGAGGTGGCTCCATCAACTCAGAGTGGCAGAGTGGTATGTGCAGGCATGTGGCAGAAAGGCGGGTGATTGAGGTGTAGTCCTGCTTCTGAACATCAGCTACAAATTTTACCTCCACTTAACAGAGCGTGATATTTTCCTGAGTCTTAGAACACAGTTTTAGTGCATGAGTCCAGCGAATAAGCAAGTGAAGACTGAAAGTAAACAGCAACAAAAGTAAAACATAATTCTGGGACTAATGGTCTCATCTACAGTATCAAAGGACATTAACCTGTGTCTTCTGGATGAAAGGTCAGTCACTGGTCTACGCGGCCATCCACCCATCCTGCCTCCTATCTTGGACATTGTCACTTTAAAAATGGCCTGATTTCCCACCCCAAGAGTGATCACAAACCACAAAACATTGAAAGCATAACTGAGAATGCAGTTTAGTCACTCAGGAACATAATCTTGTAGGGATTGGCCAAGGCTGGCCTTGAGAGGTGGTTGGCTGGGCAGAAACTGATCTGGAATTGTTGTTTTTTTCTTCACCGTCTGTTCCATACTGTTATGGTTGCATCAGTCAGACACTTTTCTGTTTTTTGGAGCTGAAACTTAGCTGTACTGCCTCCAAGAGCCGCATCATATCATGGAAATAAATCCATCCATCCATCCTCTATACACCGCTTTATCCTCATAGGGTCATGGGGGGTGCTGGAGTCTATCCCAGCTGACTCGGGTGAAGTCAGGGGACACCCTGGACAGGTCACCAGTCTGTCACAGGGCTACATATACAGACACACAATCACACTCACATTCACACCTACAGACAATTTAGAGTAACCAATTAACCTCAGTATGTTTTTGGACTGTGGGAGGAAGCCGGAGTACCCGGAGAAAACCCACGCATGCACAGGGAGAACATGCAAACTCCATGCAGAAAGGTTGGACATACATTCTTCAATTAAATAATGGACCGGGCAAAGGGAATGAGAGGAAAAGCAGACATACAGACAGTCAAGAAATAAATAATTAGTGTAAATTAATTATGTGCCATTCATTTATGGTCGAGTGTGTGGAGCTACTGCAAACTAGAAATATTTGAAATGCAAATAATAACAATATCAAAAAATTATAATTTCATTTGTTACAGATATTATCAGCAGATGCTTGTTGTTGTGAAGTAGTTTGTGTTTTCGGCTACTGCATGGATTACCATGCAACACTGAAAAGTGTAAAGTGAGCTGTGTGCTTCTGTTAACTGTTTTGTGATAATGTGACAGTAAGGTATCGCACTTGACATGAAAAAAAATTCAATAACCTTTATGTGGGATACTGGAGTGTAGGGCTGCAACAACGAATTGATAAAATCGATAATAATCGATTATTAAAAGCGTTGGCAAGAATTGCATTATCGAATCGTTGTGTCACATGATTTACACGTCACTCGCCATGTCGCAGAGCCGTCGGAGTTGAACAGAGTGAGGTGGAGGCAGAGCAGAGGCTGTATATTCAAAGGAAGAGTAAATTCAACAAATGAATCATGACTGACACGGAGAAAACAGTTTCTCAAAACCAAAAAACATGCCGCTTGTCCACTACATGCGATTGTCCCGCACGGCAATGCACGTATCTGAAAATCACACGGCTGATGGACGGTGACAAGCGGACCGCTACATGGTCATGTGACCACGCTTTCAGCTTGACCGTCCGACAGATGAGTCCTCCAGCGGCTCGGTGGAAAACTTTCTGTATTATTTCAAAAACACTTAAGCAAAAAATATTTCTGAAATCCTTTGAAGATGAATAAGCTTTAGCAGCTGATGCTGTCCTTGTTTTAGTTCACTAAAAGTTAGTTTTGATGTTTGGGGATGTGGTATCTGATCTGTTACATGTATTACTTATTAAGTTAGTAGTATAGAATCTGTTTTGTTTGTTCTAGTATTTGATATGAGTTGCTTGTTATATGTAGTGTTTGCTCTGATGTCTCTGACCACAGATGGAACCTGCATTACATTCAACCCATGCCATGGAAAAGTGTTCTCCTGTTTACAGAGCCCTGTTGGAGGTGTTTTTATGAGGGTTCTTCTGTCTAAAATACTGATTTAGGGATTCTTCAGCTGTTGTAGACAAGGGGGGTTTGTTTGGGGATGCTCTCTGCTTTCCCCATATGGTAGGCAATAAAGAACCATTTGTTTTAACCCCTCCTATATGTTGAAAACCTATAAAAGTGATTGCTGGCTATTGTCAAGCAAGGAGGACTCAATTGGCCGGCTCCTTCCAGGCAGGTTCTGTCTGTACTGATGCTGCTCTTTCTTTTAATAAAATACTTTTAAAGAAAGTCTGTGTCACGGACATTTTCTCCTTCACCTGCACATCACGGACACCAGAGAGAGAAACAACGACAGGGACAGTAGAAGTCGAGTCTACTTTATGCAAATGAGCTGCAGGTAAACACACCGGATCACAGCTGGAAACCCACCAACCGGACCAGCATGCCTCATTCGGTGTGTGTCATCTAGTGGACACACACTTTAAGTCACTACATTATCCTGTGTTTGTTCCACTTTAAAGTGAGGAAATGTAACGTCAGTAGCCTATTTCTGTTAGCTCGCCTGATGCTAGCTTTAGCTTGTTAGCTGATTAATGACAGTGATAGGGTGTGTGAGAGATGCTTTTTATTTCACTTTAATCAGCTTAAGCATGGTTTGGATATGCATTATAAATAAATGAACTTGCACACAGGGGTGGTAATAATTTAAAAATTGAGCCTCTGGTTTTAATTTTCTGACAAAGTCTGAGTGAAGACACTGGTCTGTGTTGGAGTGAGGCAGGATGAATAGCATTAACAGGCTTCATGATGAGAAAGACATCATGTCCACCACAGAAAGCAGCTGTCTGACTGAGAGCATCCTCAGCATGACCGTCACTGACATGAGGCCTCTGATGGTTGAAGATGAAGGCTTCACTACAATCATCTTATTTGCTCTGTCAGTCCAAATCTTTGATTTCTGAATAAAGAAGCAGAAATTAAAAATGTATTTTTTTACCCGATTCTTCGATTAATCGAAAAAATACTCGACCGATTAATCGATTATTAAAATAATCGTTAGTTGCAGCCCTACTGGAGTGTCCAGAACAAATTGTAAATACAGTATTGTCACAGTTGATAAGGAAACCTTATTAGCAAACAGTCATCACATCAACAGACGCACTACATCATATATATGTTATGAGTTTCTATTCACCACCAGAGGGTAAAAATAAGAATAATATTTACTTTTGTTCTCTGTCTGCACCACACACTGATGTATGCTAAAGGAACGTATTTAACCACTAGTTGCTAGATGTTTCTGGCCGTTGTTAGCTGCTCAGCTCATAGCGTACAGTGATTTTTATACCATTTTTAAAACCAGAAAACAGCTGCTGCAACAGGAAACAAAGCACTCTAAAGCAAAACGAAGCAGGAGAAAACTCAGCAATAATTCTCTGTTGGTTTGCTGCTATGAGTGGTGTTGCTGCTTAGCTCCAGATTTAGTTTACAGTTTCCCCATATGGTATTTGGGGCCAAACACTAAGTTCTGTAAAATAGTATGGCTAAATTTGGAGAATTGTATGGGAGCGTTTGTATTTTCACCCTAAAAAAACAACCCTGGAAGGACATTTTAACTACAGTGAACCCTCACTATAACGTGGTTCACCTTTCACAGCTTCGCTGTTTCACTAATTTTTTTAGTGCAGTTTTTTTATGCTTTTTTTCATCCTGATTGGCTAAGGGACTGACCAATGTGAACAGTCTCCGCGCCTCGTCTCCTCTGCCATACAGGCCAGCGCTGCCTGCTGTGGAGCGCTGGATCATTTCTCTCCTTGCTCTCCATGTAGTGAGACACCCTGAAAGACGGAGCCGACGGAGCAGCCTTATTCTTTTCCCCCGCCGTCTCTGGCCACCGCAGCCGCGCTCCCCAGGAGAAGAGCGCCGGCGCGAGCCTTCCCCACCCCCGACTGCTCCAGTTGATTCAGCCGGTCCGCTCTCTGAGGCAAGAGTACCGCCGCGGCGTCCACCTGGCTGCAGCTGCAGCGCTCCCCCAAGTGCAGTATTGTATAATAACTGTAAAAAATAAAGCTGACTACTTCATGGATTTTGCCTATCGCGGGTTCTTTTTGGAACGTAACCCCCGCGATAAACGAGGGTTCACTGTACTCGGTATCTCCAGGGATATGTTTCCCACAGACATGAAATTGTTATGCCTGCAGCTGCAGGTTCTGGATAAGTTTGGAGGCTGTGGCGGCAGGTGATGTCCATCTGTAATCAGGAATCAGCGGTAGCACGACCAGGTGGCAGAGCCTATCAGTATTCACCTTCACTACAATGGAACCAGTCTCTTACCACCCGATGCTGGATCATTGACTCTACCAGTTAGTTCCAGACTCATTCTGTCCCGTCGATTCAGCTTTCAACATCTCAGTAATTTGTGTTTGCGGTCTTCCTAGTGTTACCGACCAGTTTTCTGTTGGCCGCCGAACCGTGGTTGGGCAGCCTCGGGTAGTGCTAGCCCGCCTAGCTTAGCACGGCTCGTTGGCGGTAACAGGCAATATATAGTCCAACAAAACTTTGCAGTTGGGAAGAACAGGGCACTTTATTTAACAGCAGTGACTGTCCACACTTACTGCTTGGAGCGTACATCAACTTCTCAAACTTTTTCTCAATAACTTATGTGCAGCTCAACATATCTCCATCTCTGCTACTGACACACACCCACCGCAGGCCCCCTTATCTACTCTTCACTCGCACACACACACACACACACACACACACACACACACACACACACACACACACACACACACACACACACACACACACACACACACTGCTACCTGCCCAGGTTAAAGGGGCAGGCTTGGCCTGCAACACTGGTCTGGACCACCACCTGCTTGAGTACCATCAATCCCTGGTCACCTGGACAGTACAGCTCACCTGGATCCTCCATAGCCCACGACAGAACCTAGCTCAACCTTAGACCATCTTCTGGTCCATCCTTCTCAGCTCCTGACAACCCCCTCCTGCATTCCTGCGGCTGCAGCCTCGTTCCCTAAGCCACAAGCTCCAGACTCCGACATTCCCCCCGTCTACCACCACTCCCAGGCTGCAGCTGGGTCCCTGTACTAGTATGTCCAGATGAGCGCTAGCTTGAGTTTTTTGGTTTGTATATTTTGTGAGAGTAGTGGCTCTTAGTAGTTTGTTTTTCGCCAGCCTAGTTCTTAATTCTTTTCTTGGTCTTGCTGTGAGAAGTATTCTGGCTTGGTATGTTTGTATTTCTGTGGAGAGTAATCACTATTTAGAATAATTTGTTGTAAATCAGTTATTTTCAGGTTAGTTTAGTTAGTGAAACTAAAGTAGTGCTTTGAATACTGTTTCCAGTGAAATCATTCCTGCGTTGCATATACTACGCTATTTAATAAATTCCCCATTTTGGTACTCAGATTCTCTGACTTAGTTTGACATTCCTGCTCAGGTATTACCTGCTGTGGGATTGTGCCTTACCTCTAGAGGCAGTGTTTAGTGAACTGGTAGTTTGTTCCTTAGTTTTTCACTTCCGGTAAAATTCTGGTTTAGTTCCTGTTAACAACTTTGTAAAATACCATTTGGACTGTTCCTGTCTCTTCTCTTTCCTGCTCTTCAGCCTCATAGAAATCTTAACAGAAATCTGGCAATGACACAGACAAAACTGTTTCCAAATAAGTAATCTGTGAACAACCTGTTTGCTGAATTCTTTCTGAACTGACATGAACTGTCTCATGAGATGTCTTTCAAACTATTGCACTTTTTTGTATTATGTACATACAAAAACAACACAACTTCTAGACAAAGCTATGAAAAGCACTGTAATATGGCTCTTCACTCAATATTTATGTTGAGGTCATGAAATAAAGACATCCCCTGTCTGTAAACCAGTTCTACATGTTTCCAACCCAAATTCATAAGTTCTTGAGAGAAATACCTTATTAATCACAAACCTTCTGTCTTTATTTTCAGTGCAGTTCTGACCAGGGCAAACAGTGTGGCATTGAAGGTGACTGTTCCATCACTGTTAAGAGGCATGTTCATGGAGACGAGCCTCTGGAGAAAAAGACAAAACACACATATGTAAACTTTAGTTGCAGTCCTGCATTGAATCTATGTAGATCCTTCTCTGTAGCATGTGCATATGTTGTACTTGAGGTTTTTTGTGTAGTTTGTGCAACAGATGTGGAGCTGATAATGTTTGAGGCGAAGCAGTAGCGAGACAAGACACCAGAACTGATTAAGTCTATACACAGGTTGGTAGAGCTATGAAACAGGGTTTTAGGAAATTACTTCATGTCAACAAGTTGAACTGCTGTTTCATTACCATGTAATTGTTAACATTTGTCAGCTCCACATTTCTCTCAGCACATGGCATAGACCTTTAATAGCCAATACAGTGTACAGTTTGCCTGGATTTCAAAAGCTGGTGGAGTGTGAAGTGGTGAAAAGCTTGTTGACAGAGGCTGGCAGTTCCCAGCCCCTCCACATGCATAAATGTCTTTGGGCAAAACAATGAACCCAAAGTTCCTCTTAATGGCAGACAAACATGGCAGTTTTGCCATCATCAGTGTGTGAGTATGTGCAATGAGAGACACTGCAAAGTGTTTTGTAGAAGTGACCTAAAGGGCAAAAGGATGTTTTATAAATGTGGATCAATTACCTAGTTCTATTATGCCTCCAGTAGTTTCAAAGTAACAGCCCCCTTAGCTTAGCCTAGCCGCGCTAGACCCATGTTCTGAAGGCACAAGGGTCTAGGGCCGCTCGACAGGGAGGGAGGCGGGCTAAAAGGTTGTCTTTCAAATCACTCTGCAGCAATTGGGTAGGTATACAACCAATCAGCTCAACAAATAGGCTAACGTAGTTCCTAGAGTGCCGGCGGATTGTGGCTAAGTCCCATTAGCTTCCCAACCAGTGGAGCCAACTGGTATATTAAGGATTTGCCATATCCCA
Organism: Acanthochromis polyacanthus; assembly: GCF_021347895.1. Taxonomy (NCBI): domain Eukaryota; kingdom Metazoa; phylum Chordata; class Actinopteri; family Pomacentridae; genus Acanthochromis; species Acanthochromis polyacanthus. The sequence continues at coordinate 42,643,642 of NC_067117.1, forward strand.
TCGGCATAAGTCCAAATACGTCTTTCTTCTCAATGAAACACTTCAGTGCCGTCCTTTGTTTATCTTTCAAGTTGAATTTTAGCTTCAAATCTTTAAGGGCTGTGGCCAAAGCCGAGTCCAAAGATAACTGTTTATTGTGCACCGGTTGTTTCTGTCAGAATCGTCGCGCCTCTGTCGTCACTTAGTTACGCCCGCCTTCTGACTCTACACTTCATGGTGATTGGTCCGGCCAGTTTTAGGAGAATCCAGCCTCGAGCCTTATGGAGGGTAACTAGACCCACCCTAGCAGAGAATTAAATTCGTTGCCGTGGGTTGTCTAGCGCGGCTTGGCTACCTTTAGCTACCAATCTACCAAATGACCCAATTCATTTGTCAGCTGGATTCAGTCTCATCAGTCACACTCACATGACAACTTCCAGGCTTATTGATGTTAAACATCACTAAATAGAACCTGTCTGGTATTGTGAAGAAGCTCAAGTGTCTCAAAAAGCAGCACATGATGCCACGTTCTAAAGACAATCAAGAACAGATGACAGTAATTGACAAATGGAGAAACATGGAACAATTTTTGGAAGATGTGGATCTGTTAGGGACTGCTTTGCTTTTGCAGGGCCTGGAAGACTTGTCATAATGGATGGAGCCATGAATTCTGCTCTCTATCAGAAAATCCTCCTGGAGTACATCCATCATCATGGCTTAAAGCACTAATGGGTTCTGCAGCATGAAAATGAACCAAAGCACACAAACAAGCCCACCTCTGAATGGCTGAAAAAGAACCAAATGAAGGTTTTAGAGTGGCCGAGTCAAAGTCTGGACTTCAATCCAACTGAGATGCCGTGGCAAGACCTTAAAAGGCCAGTTCATGATCAAAAACCATCTAATGTGACAGAATTAAAACGATTCTGCAGAAAAGACTGGGTCAAAATTCCTTCATGGTGATGGAAAAGACTGATCACAAGTTAATGCAAACATTTAACTGCAGTTGTTGCTGCTAAGGGAACAATCAGTTATTAGGTTTAGAGGGGCAATGACTTTTTCACAAGTTGAAGGTTTTCAATAAATTGTTGATAAATCATCATTTCAAAGATGCATTTTGTGTTTTATGGGTTATCTCTGTCTAATATTAAATAAGTATGAATATCAGTCTGATGATCTGGAACATTTAAGTGTGAGAAACATGCATAAATGCAAGATATCAGGAAGGGGCCCAATTTTCTGTGAGCTGGAATGAGCTAAAATTTGAATCTTAATCCAGTATCTGGGAATGACTTGCAAATGCAGTGTGTAAGCTCCGTCAAAATCTCTGGTGGGCCGTACAAGAAAATAAGGGCCACCAACTCCTGCCAAATCTAAATTTCTGGTAGCCCGTACAAAAAACTAGTCGCCCGTACTTCGCGTTGTTTACATAAAATAAAAAAATAAAAAAGACTTCTCAGGAAGTCAATTTCTTTTAATGAGCTCTTCTCTTACAACCTGCTTACCATTAGAATCGAAATAATCAGTCTGTCATTACAAAAAAAAAATCCATCTCTATTCATCTTTCCAATCACAACTTAGTTGAACTAGATGTCCATCTACATCAACATCTTCAAATTGTGCCAGCCTCTTGAGCCCAGCAACGACATCTTCCTTAGTCATTTCTGGGTTGAAATCATCCAGAAACCCCTCATCAACATCATCCTCCATGTCTTCCTCTTGCCATTAAACTCCCTCCTCCTCCTCCTCATCATCAATATCTTCCTGAGCAGCTGCCTGCTGCTGGACTTCTGCTTCCTGCTGCTGGTCTTCTGCTTCCTGAGTCACAGTTGCACTGGGCTGACTGTGGACCACCAGCCGAAGCTTTTTCCTCAGTCTCTCCATCAGAGCTGGTCTCCTGGGTGCTTTGGCACCACTCAGCCAGCAGTCTATAGCTTGATCTGGGTCAAACTCTTTGACTGAGGATGTACACATCTGGATTGTCATAATGTTGTCCAGGGTGTTGGCAGCCATTCTGACTGGCTCGACACACGGGGAGCGACAGTTGAGGGGGAATGCAAAAGTCATCGCAAGTGGAGATAAATTCAACAGACTGTGCGTGATACTTGGCAGCGGCAGGCGACGGCCGGCGACAAACGGCGCGCTGTGCAAAAGCACAGGTCACTTGTCTCCCTCACTTCTGATTGGCTGTGAAATTGGAGGGATTTTTTACGTTTTTAAAGAGTTTCATGACAGAAAATCATAAAGATGATAAGCCAGAAGATATTGCTTGATTTAGTCGAAATTTTACTCTTGACATTGGCCTATAAAAGAAAGAAACGACCCTGGGTCCATGCCATATTGCAATCTCGGAAAGAGCATGGAGAATACCACCTTTTGATGCCAGATCTCAAAAAAGATCCAGAAAAATTCCAGGCCTACTTTTGCCTTAGCTCAGAACTTTTTTCCAAAACGGACCATTGATGTATAGGAGCGGACTGTACTGTGTAACATACTGTAAGCTCATTGGTCAGTGAGTGAAACCCTCGCTGATTGGTTTGAAGCTCCAGGTGACAGCGACAAAAGCTGAATATTTTTCAACTTTCTTGTATCACGTCGCAAGCCTGCGGGTGCACGTCTACGTGAACGCGCGCGAAATTTCACATGCACAAATGTCGCCGTCGCATTGTTGGGAGGGGGGAAAGCGATGTTCGTCTCGTCGCACAGCAGCCATAGAAAATGAATGGAGTGCGACTGTTGTCAGCTCCTGTGTGTCGAGCCCCTTAGACTGACAGCCTGTGCTTTGGAAGGGGGAGGAGCTCACAGCAGCACCTGCTGCTCATTGAAAACTAGCTGAATGATCCGAGTTTTCCTGTCAGAGTCAAAACGGCAGAAAAAGTCGCTAGATTTGTCGCTAGTCGCTTTTGACAAAAAAAGTCGCTAGGACGCTTTGGAAAGTTGCTAAGTTGGCAACACTGCCTGTGCAGAACAAAGAGAAAGGTTAGAAATCTTTCAATTTATTTATTTATAAAATGCTTGTCGCCCGGCCAGGCGATGAGAAATGTATAAATTGTATCTGTTTATCGCCGTTTATCATCGTTCTGGTCGCTTCGGGTGACTTGGCGACCGCGAGCCTTACACACTGCAAATGCTTTGCAAGAAACATGAACTGAAATGGCCAGATGGTGGTGCTGTAACATAAGGTCAAAATCAATTTTGAACACTGCAGCCCTCACACTGTAAGTCTGATTAATTTGAAATTTAACACAAGTCTAGCTCAATATATAATACTAAATATAATAATCAGTATCCACCAGGATGGAGTTCTTACTCGCAGAATGCAAAACAACACAGAAATCTCAAAATTTAGACTGTTTCAAGACCAAACATGGTGTACAGTATTTCAGGTTTTTCACTTTTTTTGACAGTTCGTTAGAGAACAGTCTCAGGTCATGTGCATGCCAAAATTTGAAGAACCTATATATAGACATGAAGCCAATTCCAACATGTTATTAACTAAAGCACAGATAGTTGGTTATTAGGGATTTTCAATTCATTGAAAATGTTTTTATCAATATAGCTGCAAGTATTAGTTTGCAGGTTCAAACATTTTTGCACTTACGTTGTCAGAGTCTACCCTTGAGTCAACTTTCGGTCACTACGTAGACGATCTAAGGCTGCTCTCTAATTGGTTACTTCTAATTTATCATGGGACAAAGTGGTCACATGTGACTTTTAGTGTATCAGTATTGTTTTTGCTGTTTCACTTCATTTCTAGCCATACCCACCAGTAAGTTTGCATCCCAGTTCTTGATCCTGACCTTGGTGGAAAGGATCCCCTACACCACCATATAGTTTGAGTTTTTGTGAGGTAATGCACTGAGGTAAACCTGCTGAGCACAGACATTCTAAGTTTAAAATACTTTGCTCCAGCCCAGTTGTGTTGGCATCACTCTACTTCAGCTTTAAACCTGAGGTGGTTCGATAGCTGAGTGACCCCAGCACTTACTGCTTGCAGTGATCAGTGAATGCACTCAGTGGTCATCAGTGTTGCCTGTAGAGTGAGGTGGCAACCAGCAGAGTGTGTTCTTCCCTAATCACAAAGTTGGTGGCTCAATTCCCAGCTTCCTCATGAACCAAAGCATCTCTGGTCAAGATACTGAACCCCACATTGCTCCCAACTGCAGGGTAGTCCCTTATATGGAAGTTCTGCCACCACTGGTGTGTGAATGTATGGATATATGGATGAATGACAAACTCATTGTAAAGTATTTTATAGAGGCATTGCCCATTCCCCTATCTCAGATTTAAAACAAAAAAGCAGAGATATTCTTGATAGGAAGAGAATATATAGTTAAATGTTTACTCCTTTTCAAAATAATCTCTCCAGCTTTTCAGGAATATAACTCCACAACAGTAGTTGTAGTGTAAAGCTGTATTTCAGTGTGACTGGTAGTAAAAAAATAAAATAAATAAAGGAGGTGAGCACTTCTGGGTTGCTTCCAGTCCTGACCCTTATAAAAAGTGTGGATCCTGTCTGTTGTATTAGGTTGTCCTCTGCCTCATTCTTCCCCCAGTGTACTTTTTCCATGAATTAATTTGACAATTGGACCAACAGTGGACTCAAAAATCTCAACTGGTAGAGCCAAGCAGAGGTCAGTTAGGACTTTCCATTCTATGACTGAAGAGTAAAATATATCATTAAATTAGAATTACCACATTTGGATTACCATACACCAGTCTGAGCATTTTTCTCACCTTGCAGGCAATGCGATGGGGACAGAACTTGCCAAAACCTAAAGGAGGAGGTATTCTCCGTAGGAGTGTCACAACATCAAGATGCTTAATACGTCCCCTACAATAAACAGTAGAAAATAAAGATTTTTTTATTCACACAAACATAGACAAATTATCTCAAATTTAGAAAACAGTTTAAACATGAGTTGGGTCTTCTCCAAGTCTGTACCTAATTCATTTTAATTAAGGGACTAATTGAACATTTACCAAAGGAGACCAGTGTATCCCATCAACAACATATTCTCTATACCGCTATAGAAGGTATGACCCTACATTTTACTCTGTCCCACATTTTGCAGACTGTACCTATGTAGTATAACCGGGACAAGCCTCAGCCAATTAAGTGTCTGCAGGTCTCCATCTGGATCCCTATTGGGCAGTAATGGTTACAGCCACAGATCTCAAAGGAAAACAGTACCATTGCAATCACTTACATACAAATGAACACTTACGTGGCTTCAGGATCATATTCTGCCCAGATTTTCTTAAACTCATCCAAGTGCTGAGGGCCGAGAATAGACCAATCACGTGTCAAGTAGTCAAAATTATCCATGATGACAGCCACAAACAGGTTGATGATCTGTGAACAGTAGAGCCAAAAAACCATATGTGTTCAACTACCCATGAAAGAGGCAGATTTTACATGTGGATGTAGTTACACCATATGGCAGGATTCTTCTTTTATTGTTATCGAAAAATATTGAGTATCTTTCATGTATACAGAACATTACACTTAACAGTATATAAGTAACACAGCAAACAACCAGACTGATTGCATAACTATGTCTAAGGCGAGACCCCAAACTATGACAGTTTGACCCCTACGCAGCAGTAATTCCCACATTTGAACCCTAGATGAGGGAAGGAGTGAAGTGTGATCAACAGAGATGAAAGAGTGGCAACAGATTTACTTGTCAATTCAGTAATTGTTTGTTATATTGAGTCAAAAGTCAGAGTTTTCAGCATCATGAAGGTGGCTCTCTTGTAACCTGCTAGATCGCCATGGTAACTTAGGCTGTGGTGCTAACTGGGTCTGGAGCACATGATGTTTAGAGGTCTGGATTTAGATCATGTGCAGGAAGCAAACAAAGGATTTCTGCTTTATCAGTGTGTGTTGGACAGATCAAGCAGGGGTATGTTAAGGTGGTGATACACACTACCAGTCCCAAGCACACACCAGGAGGTCTGCTGCACTGGTAAATATATTTATACATTTCTAACTCAATGTTTATTTTGGCATGTCCACTTAAAATTGGGGAAACAAAGACTTATGAGCAACAGTTAGATATGACAGTGATTTTTGGCCTGCTCATTCACAATTAGTTAATCTGAATAATAGCTTATTAACTAAAGTCTGTGTTATTAGAGTCTAAATTATAGAATTATATAAATAGCACAGTCACTTCATTATAGTGAGGGATACTTTGGTTGCTTCAGTAACTGAATTCACTGTACTAAATCTGTCAGGTAACAGCGACGGCTAGGGATGGCATTCATGCAGCAGTATCTTTCATCATGTGCTGAAAAGAAAAGAAAAAGAAAACAGTCTGCTTTATTTCAACCTCATATATTTCCAATATTTGATCATTTTTGACTCTACTGTCATGTCAGTGTTGCATTTTTTACCTCCATGCTGAGATTTGAGTCAGACTTAAGTACAAATGCTGAAAACTATTCATTTAAACAAAATCTTTTCTTTTTAGAAAGCTGAAGGTGGATGATGCTAAATGCCATTTTTGGGCGTTAAAAAAAATAGAATTCTCCTTCAGGTTACATTTTTGAATCTGTAGTAAACATATTTATCATCTTACCAGAAAAGCACAGAGCATGTAGAAACTCATGAAGTAGATGATGGCAAAGTTGGATCCACAGGTGTACTCTTCCCCAGACAGGTAGTCCGACTTAGGGTCACACTTCTTCCCGTACATAGACGCTAACATGACTTCATGCCACGCCTCCCCTGTAGCACATCTGAACAACAGAGGTATTAAAATGTTCAGCCACACCTGAAAAAGACTGAAAAAGCTATTTGTCACTGCTGTCTTCATTGTTCTATTGAACTGTTGGCTTTGGGAAGGGATTTCATTTATGCTGCCCAGTTAGAAGAAGCAGAAAACCATTAATGCTGTTTCTAAAAAGGCAGTCAGTCATAAGCTGCGTTTCCATTACCCTTAGATTTGCGCAAAAAGTAAATAGCGCAATAAAAAACTGGTAATGGAAACACCTGAATTTCGAAAAAGGACTAAAATATCGCTAAAAAGTTTTTACGCTCTCATGAGGTGGTTTTTCAGACGTTTCGATATTGAAAAATATCGCAAAAGCGCAACGGAAACACTTTTTCTGCAATTATTCATCACTAGACGTGACGTACCTGGTCACATGACCAGTTCTCTCGGAGTAAACATGGCGCGGTACGTGTGGACAGAAGAGGAGACCGAGACTTTTCTTGCCATTATTCTTGAGAAAAACATCACTGCCATACTAGACAGCAAACAGCAGAGGAATGCAGAGTGTTAGAAGGAGATAGAAACAGGTTTAGGGCGTCCATCTTTCTGCAGTGAAATCTCACGGGATGATATTTTACGAGAGTTATGATGCTTCTGCCCAGAACAACCTTCAATGGAAACACGTTCAAAGCGCAAATATACTTTGTCGAAATTTTAGAAATATCGCTATTATTTTGCCAAAAACTGTAATGGAAACCAAGATATAGATCAATGCACATGTGAGTATTGATAATGTTGAAAATGTTAAAATGTGGTCAGTTTCTATTTTATTTAGTTCTACTGCATAAAGTACACTATGGACATATATGTGACTTTATTATATAGTGTATATTTATCGAAAATATTATCAGTATGGTGTTTTGTGTTTTAGTCCTGTGACAGACTGGTGACCTGTCCAGGGTGTCCCCTGCCTTCACCCGAGTCAGCTGGGATAGACTCCAGCACCCCCCATGACCCTAGTGTGGATAAAACGGTGGATAGAGAATGGATGGATGGATGGATGGATGGATGGATGTTTTGTGTTTTTCTGTTTGGTCCTGATTTGCTGCCAACTGCATTTAAACTGCTGCTACTGCTGCTGGTAGAACACAGACTAGAAGATATAATTTTCTACTTGTACGTATTACAGGAAATATTCATTCAGGAACATAAATTTCAGTTTGATTTGGCCAAAAGTGTAAGTGATATCATTCATTATGGGACAGCTTCAGACCTAAATGCAGTTCAGTACAGCATGTTGAAATACCCAGATGAGACATAACATTCTGACCACTAACAGGTGAAGTGAATAACTCTGATTATCTCCATCATGGCTCCTGTTAGTGGGTTGGATATATTAGGAAGCAAGGGAACATTTTGTCCTCAAAGTTGCTGTTAAAAGCAGGAAAAATGGGCCAGCGTAAGGATATGAGTGAGTCTGGCAAGAACCAAACTGTGATGACGACACGACTGGGTCAGAACATCTCCAGAACTGCAGCTCTTGTGGGTGTTCCTGGTCTGCAGTGGTCAGGATCTATCAGAAGTGGTCCAAGGAAGGAACAGTGGTGAACCGGAGACAGGGTCATGGATCATTGATGCACGTGGAGAGAGAAGGTTGACCCGTGTGGTCCGATCCAAAAGAGGGGATACTGTTGCTCAGATTGCTGAAGAAGTTAATGCTGGTTCTGATAGAAAGGTGTCAGAATACACAGAGCATCAGTTTGTTGTTTATGGAGCTGCAGAGCTGCAGACCAGTCAGGGTGTCCATGCTGACCCCTGTGTACCACCGGACGACCAACAATGGACACATGAGCATCAGAACTGGACCATGGAGCAGTGGAAGAAGGTGTCCTGGTCTGATTAATCATGTTTTCTTTGACATCACATGGACGGCCGGGTGCATCGCTTACCTGGGGAACACATGGAACCAGGATGCATTATGGGAAGAAGGCCAGCTAGTGGAGGCAGTGTGATGCTTTGGACAATGTTCTGCTGGGAAACCTTGGATCCATTCATGTAGATGTTACTTTAACACGTTCCCCCTACCTAAGCATTGTTACCAACCATGTAGACCCTTTCATGGAAACGGTATTCACTGATGGCCTCTTTCAGCAGGATAATGCTCTGTGCCACAAAGGAAAAATGGTTCAGGAATGGTTTGAGGAGAACAACAACCAGTTTGAGGTGTTGGCTAGGCCTCCAGATTCCAGGTCTCAATCCAATGGAGCTTCTGTAGGATGTTCTGGCCAAACAAGTCTGATCCATGGAGGCCCCACCTCACAACTTCCAGGACTTAAAGGATCTACTGCTAATATGTGTCAGATACCACAGAACACCTTCAGGGTCTAGAGGAGTCCAGATACCACAGAAGTCCATGCCTCAATGGGTCAGGGCTGTTTTGGCAACAAAAATGGGACCAACACAATATTAGGGAGTAGGTCACAATGTTATGTCTGATGGGTATATATGAAGTATAATGTTTAACAGCTCTAATATGCAGCTATCAGTTAGAAATAAGCAGCTACAATAATCAGTAAAATTCATCTAAAAACACATTTACCAGTTTTCTACCAGTATTCTTGTCCTGCATCATTTGCTGCAGCAGTGGTTCTCACTGTTCTAAATTTCCATATTCCTCATTGCTCTCCATGATAACAACCTGCTGTCTGAAGCAGCTGCACAGGATCATTTCATTTTGTGCAAGAGCATCAAATGATGCGTTAAATGTCTCGTTTTATGCAAGCATGCACAGAGTCTGAAGCAGGAAGTCTGAGTTAACAGAAAGCTGATAACCACCATCAAAATAACTATTATATCTAACTGGGACTTTAGTTTCTGTCAAGTCGACCTACAGGGCTGAATAGGTAAAACCAGCTTCATAGTACAGTCCTCAAATCCCTTGAAGCTTGGCAACCAGTCACTAATAAAAACATGTAGCCATAGCACCCAAAAACACAGACACAAAAATAAACTCTTTCTTTTTCTTCTAGGTACAAAAATATGATGCTGCAAGTTCCAGTGATTGTTGTTTCATGCATTTTTTGTGACTTTACCAGAAAATGAAAGGCCACCGACCTGAATAACAGCAGCACAGCCTGTGGGAATGTCTGGAAGTTGTTGTTTCTGTTTATGTATGTGCCATCAACCAACGCAATTTTACCAAATATCTGCAGAAAAAAAGATGGTTTCATTAGAAATCTTTTCCACATCACACAGCCAGAAGCACATCAGGGGTTTTTAGCCTTTATTATGGAGCATGTAAACATAGAGCACCGCCACAAAACTGCCACATTTAAATCAGCTATTAATTTAAATCTATATTTAATTGGATGGACATGCAGTAAGAAAAAGGAAGTTTAGAAACTGAAAAATGTAATTGAATTACCTATTATTAAAACTGCAGCTCAGTGATGAGCAACCAAAGGACTTTCCAAACTCAAGATAGCAGCTTTCCTGTATTTCCTTTCTCCTCTCACCATTAAGTGACTTTGATGTCAAGACTGATAATAACATCAACACATTTTGGATGTGTGTGTGTGTCTGTGTGTTGTATGAGCTTGTGTGTGTGTGTGTGTGTGTGTGTGTGTGTGTGTGTGTGTGTGTGTGTGTGTGTGTGTGTGTGTGTGTGTGTGTGTGTGTGTGTGTGTGTGTGTGTATACTTGGTTACCTGCATTCCAACCACAGCATATATAAAGAACAGCATTAGAATGAGCAGGGCAACATAAGGAAGAGCCTGCAACACAACAACCAACGACACAATCAGAAGGACGCAGTAAGTAAGACTTCAGGCTCATGCATGTCGGTGATTATAGTGACCTGAAGGGATTTGATGAAGGTCCACAGAAGATTTCGGATGCCCTCAGATCGGTTCAAAAGCTTCACCAGACGCATTACGCGAAACAGTCTGAAGAATGTGATTGACACACTCATGTTCTCAGAAGACTGTTTTAGGGAGAAGACACAGGAACATTATATCATGGCAACTATTAAATTCTACTGAACTCTGAATTTAACTTCAAGAAATGTTGGTAGAACTCACCGCAATGGCTTGCATGGGATCCACTGGCTGCAGAGACAAATATGATTTTTTTCTACTGATGTTTTTTGACAAGTGGCTTTAATAAACACATTTTGTTACATCTAGTATATGGCAGAAGTGAGCACTTCTCTGAAATATCACTGATAAGCCAAAATGGAATCACCTCTCAATAACTGCATTTTTTAAAGCTGATAAGTGATATTATTTTTCATGAAGTGGAAAACAATTAAAGAGACAACAGAAGTGAACACGCCTGTCATCACACAACAAATAAACTCTGTGATTACTGAAACAATACTGAGCACATGTGTGACTTCCAGCCTAATGGCATGGACACGGTTTTAAAATGTCCTGTGAGCAGTAGAACTTTTTCAGTGTTGGATTTATGGTGTCAGTCTGTATGTCTGCATCATGGTTTTATGTAGAAAAGAAATGCTAGAGTAACTGAAAACAATAGCTACACTACTATTCAACTTTGCAGTAATGAGATTACTGTGAGCGTGATGAATTAATTGAATTTTAAGTGATATTGCTCAGAGACGTACTCACTTTTGTCAGACACTATATGTCCTCAAAGTTTTGAACAGTTTTCATTCTCAGATTGCAAACTCTGTTAGTGTCAAAACAATCATAGGCGATCATTTCACAAAGACATGGTAGTGATCAACAGTTTAAATTAAGTTTGTGCAAAGGTCCCTGAAACATGCAGAATTCATTCGTGCTGTGCAAGCACCATTCACAGTTAGTATGAAGCATCTTTCCAGATGAAATTAGTATCTTGTAGCATCAAGCAAGTAGGATTTTGAAATTATCTCTGAATAAAATCTAAACTTTAAAAGCCATGCTGACTTATTATCACAAGTGGTGAAAATTGCACTGACAATGATTATTTTTTACTAGTTTTATTCATCAGTTTATACTAAACTGACAACAATAAATACAGAATTCTTCTCAATTTGAACAATTTTCCACATAAGTATATTGCAGGAGAAGCTTGAATCTTGTGTTGGTGTACGTGTTGCTTGTAGATTTAGCATCATGAAGCACCCAAAGCTTTAGAATTGCAGGGAAAACAGTATCACACCAAAAGATCAGATACCAAAGCTTCAGTCTGAAAAAACAGTCACTTCAGAAAATGTTCATTTGCTTTAACTTTTTCACACCACATTGTCTTTTGGATTTAATTTAAAATGGATGAATTTATCGTTTCTTACGATCAATATACACTGCTCAAAAAAAATTAAAGGAGCACTTTTTAATCTAAGTATTGCATCAAATCAGTGAAACATGTGGGATACTGATCTGGTCAAGTAAGTAACTGAGGGGCTTTTTAGTCAGTTTCAGCTGCTTTGGTGTTCATGAAATTAACAACAGATGCACTAGAGGGGTAACAATGAGACAACCCCCAAAACAGGAATGAGTTTACAAGTGAAGGACACTGACATTTTATTCCTTCCTAATGTTTTCTGACTGTTTTTCACTAGTTTTGCATTTGGCTAGGGTCAGAGTCACTTTTGGTAGCATGAAGCGATACCTGGACCCTACAGAGGTTCCACAGACAGTCCAACTCCTCCAGGATGAAACATCAATGCGTGCCATTGCCAGAAGGTTTGCTGTGTCTCCCAGCACATTCTCAAGAGCATGGAGGAGATTCCAGGAGACAGGCAGTTAGTCTGGGAGAGCTGGACAGGACTGTAGAAGGTCCTCAACCCATCAGCAGGACAGGTATCTGCTCCTTTGTGTAAGGAGGACCAGGATGAGCACTGCAATAGCTCTACAAAATGACCTCCAGCAGACCACTGGTGTGAATGTCTCTGACCAAACAATCAGAAAGAGATGTAATGAGAGTGGTCTGAGGGCCCAGCGTCCTCTAGTGCCCGCTGTGCTCGCTGACCGGCACCGTGGAGCTCGGCTGACATTTGCCATAAAACACAGGAATTTGCAGGTCCACCACTGGCGCCCTGTGCTTTTCACAGATGAGAGCAGGTTCACCCTGAGCGCATGTGACAGACATGAAAGGGTCTGGAGAAGCCGTGGAGAACGTTATGCTGCCTGTAACATTGTTCAGCATGACCGGTTTGGTGGTGGGTCAGTGATGGTGTGGGGAGGCATATCCATGGAGGGACACACAGACCTCTACAGGCTGGAAAATGGCATTCTGACTGCCTTTAGGTATCAGGATGAAATCCTTTGACCCATTGTCAGACCCTACATTGGTGCAGTGGTCCTGGATTCCTTCTAGTGTACGACAATGCCCAGTCTTATGTGGTAAGAGAACTCATGCAGTTCCTGGAGGATGAAGGAACTGATACCATTAGCTGTCCCCCACGCTCACCTGACCTGAATCCAATAGAACACCTTTGGAACATTATGTTTTGTTCCATCTGACACCATCAGGTTGCTCCTCAGACTGTCCAGGAGCTCAGTGATGCCCTGGTCCAGTTCTGGGAGGAGATACCCCAGGACACCATCCATCGTCTCATTCAGAGCTTGTCCCGGCATCGTCAGTCTGCATACAAGCACATGGAGGCCATACAAACTACTGAATACCATTTTGAGTTGCTGCCAAGGAATTTCAGAAAGATGGACCAGCCTGCCACATCAGTTTTTCACTTTGATTTTGGGGTGTCTTGAATTTAGCCCTCCTGGGGGGTTGATCATTTTCATTCCCATCAAACAATGTGGCACTTTTCATTCCTAACACATTATCCAGTCCATATCAATGCTAAGATCCAGTTTGGTTTTCCCCCGTATTGAAATATGATGTGTTTTCAAAGTGTTCCTGTTTTTTGAGCAGTGTATATTCAGCCACCATCAGTGACAAAGTGAAAACATGTTAGTAAAATCTGTGTTTGATATCTGAACTTGAAATCATGGACTTAAGTATTCAGACTCTTTGGTGTGGGACTCCAAATTATGGTCTGGTGTATTCTCACTCATGAAGTGTGTCTAAAACTTGAAAAGAGCCCACCTGTTAAACTGAATAAATTGTAAAGAGTTCAGAAAGGCACACATCTGAGTATACAGGATCCCACAGGTGACAGTGTTTGTCAGGAAAAACCAAACCATCTACATGGAACTCTCTGCAGACCTCCATGATAACAGTCTGAGAGGCACCAGTCCAGGAACAAAACCATTTCTAAAGTTGCTACCAAAAGCACTGTGTTCTCATCAGTTGTAAAAATGTGAGAAGTTTGAAACCAACATGAATCTTCCTCATGTTTGGTATCGGGCCAAATTCATTCGCTGAGTGAGACGACCCTTGGTCAGGAAGGTGATCAGGACAGTTCGCTCTATTGCACAACAATGACTTGAAGCAAACCAAGGACATCGCTGGAGTGGATTCAGGACAATTCTCAGTACAAGAGGTACAATGAAAGCTTCAACATAAATCCCATAGAGCAATTATACAGAGAAAAGGTGGCAGTAAACTTTCCATCCAATCTGATGGACCTTGACAAGATGTGCCAAGAACAATGGAATAAACTGGTCAGATCCAAGTGTGCAAATCTTGCAGAGACTTAACCAAGAAGATTCAACTCTGTAACTGTTTAACCCCTTGATGCCTGAATTTATTTACAATTAAACAAAAACATTTTTTTGCTTTCCAGCTGATGTTAAAATAATCGAAGGTTGTTAATTTGTCTATTACACATGGAACAGATGTCCAATAATAATAACAGATGTATAATAATAATAAGAAATGTATAATAATTAGGTCCCACTCCATCCAGTCCCACCAGAAACCAGTGCTTTAAAAGGTTCCGAGGTATGTATTGAATATGCACAACCCGGCATTGGGAGAACGGATACGCTATCTGCAGTCTGAATGAAAATGGTGTGATGGGAATATGTGACAATAGGGGGTTAAAGGTCTTCTACAGAGGGTTGAATTAAGGGTCTGAATAATTTTTGTAAATTAAAAAGTTAAATTTTGGATCATTTATAAATTTGCAAAGATTTTCTCCAAACATACTGATTTAGTGTATATTAGCCTAGACTTAGTCAGGAAGATACAGAGTAAAGATTGGAAAAAAGCCAGTTTTATCCATTTAAAAATTCATTTGCAACCCAAAGAGACTCATAAAAAGTGAAGGACTGTGAAGAAATGATATTGTTGGTGGCTGTGGGTGTAGAGCAAGGCTGGCAGTTTGATTCCTGATCATTTCGTATACCAAAGTGTCTTCAGGCAAGATACTGAACTTGACGTTGCTCCTGATGGCAGCTCTGCTGCCATTGGTGTGTGAATGAGTGAAACATTGAAAAATGCCTCGAGTACCACCAAGGTAGAAAAGTGTTATTTAAGTGAGAACTATTTTGTACGCATTAGGTTGCAAGACTTTGGACCTGTTGATTGGTGCAATTATCTAATCAATGTACCGTGTAAAATCCCTTTGATCATAGCATAAACATTACTGTCAGGTGGGCTTGTCTCAAAATTCGGTAACACTTTCTATGAAGCCCACATTTATAAGGCATTATAATGGCATCCATAATGCATTATAATGCATTCATAATGTCTCATAACTACACTTATAAGCAAACATAATGCTTCATGATGCTTTATATCAACGGTCATAAAACATTATAATGTCATTTATAATGAATTATAATGACTTGTTCTATGGATGCTCATGAATACTCATGAACACTACATCCATAATGCTTTATGTGGTATGAAGCCCCGACAATCACAATGCATTATGAGGGCATTCATAATGCTTCATAACTACACTCACAATGCTTTATGCACTGAATAAAGTAAAACGAAGTTTTGTACATTTAATGTATATTTTCACATTCGAATAACTGAAAATTATTTGGTTGATCACTGAATCTAATTTTTTTTTTTAGGTTTGAATCTAGTATTTTTTACATTTAATGAACATAAAATTTGCCGCAGGACATGAAACTGGAATTCTTCATTTGATCAGGATATTGTTTTAGATTGAGCGTGGTTTGTGGGTGTAGTACACATGTATTTCTAGGGGGCGGTAATGCGCCAGAATGGTGGTTGCACCTGCCTGACCTAGAAAATGAAAGAAGACGGAGGACTGATACGAAAAAGGCGGCAAAAGTGAAGAGACGGAGGACAGTAACCAGCACAACCTCACTGTTTTCAGAGAGCCCGTGGCACGAAAAGCAACTTTTGTAGTGAGTATTAAACAGTAGACATTATATACTGACGACGGTAACTTAAATTCAAGTAAATGTGTATCTGCCTTTGGCTTTACGATCGAGAGCGTGTGTGTGATAGCATGTTTTAGCTAGTGCTAATGTTAGCATACATTGTTCTAACCTTAGCTAGCAAGTACCTGGCTAACTGAACCTGATATTCGTTAGTAGTTAACGGTGACAACGTTTCTCAGCTAGAAGTCGCTGTGACGGTTTCTGGGGCTCATTATGTCGCCGGACAAAGTAGCCACGGTTGCAGCCACCACCGCCTTACGTTGCGGCTGTTGGCGGTCCGCCGCCGGACGACATAATGAGCCCGGTTGACATTTGCCCCGACCGCCGACGACTCCCGGGGCTTATTGTGTTGTCCAGCGGCGGACCGGCGACCGGGGCTGAAGCGGGCACGATATCTCCATTTAGAAAATAGCTGTTGCGGGCAGGGCAGTGTCAACTGCGGCTCATAGCGTTTTCCTACGGTGACCGGAGTTCAACCGGAAATCATTTCTGTGCTGAAATCGCAGGTGCAGGGGGTGGGGGAGGGGCAATATTGGTCTCACGGTCTAAAAAAAACAGAAGATGGCTCAGTGGTCGTTCAAGCAGTCCAGTTGCTGGTGGTATCAACCATTGCTTAATGTTATTCTGTTTGAGAAGAGTTTCTATGAAGTTTTGTGTTTTAGCCATATGCTGAACAAACACAGTACAAAAAAATAGAGGTGGTTAAGTCTCAATATTTTATTTTGATCTTACTGTTCTTCTGCTTTAAGGTTTTCAAGTCAGGTGTATAAAATAGGTGGCAATTACATTTACAATATTTGATGTGAAAATGTAAAATTTAGATTATTTCTGGATTCACTGCTGAAATTATTTTTTCCAAGCATTTTTCAGTTTACTTGAATTTCCTTAAATTATGATTAATATTGAAGTTGCCACAATATTACACATTTTTGGGAAGCATTAGAAAATGTGACATTAGGAAAACAATTATTTTAAGCAATAATTATTTTTGGCTGGTTTAAAATGGAATCATGAAGGACTCCTAAAGCTACACATTTTAGCAAGTTCTGTCAATATCAAAGGGTATTTGTGTTCTTTGAAACAAATAATTACCTACTTTATAACTAAATGTTTCTCATTCAACTACAGGGAAGCTATGCTTGCACTAGGAATTTGAAATGAAAAGCCACTGTGGCTGACTCATAAGAATAACAATGAGCCACCTTTTGTTAATGGAATGTTTTGTCCATTGGGCAAGTGGTTTTGAACTTGTTTTCTTGTTTTTTTTCATCTCTTTGTAGGTTCTCCCAAGGATTACGTCTGAAATAGACAGATCTTATTGAAGATGGTGTTGCAGGCAGTAGCAGGACCTTAACCAAGATGGCTTCATCTCTGAGAAAAGTATAAAAACAGACCACATATTTGCTTTTATTTAACCTACTTGAAGCAAATGTGCAGGGGCCATAATCAGGCCATTCAAAATTGAATTTGTATAACGTGAAAAGGAGAATAACATCTCAAATTAAATTTCCGAAGTGGAATATGATTGAAGCCTTTGTTAACAGGAACAGAATTTCAAATCATGCTGATGGGCTGCATGATTTGAAATTTTGTCAAAACCTACCATGGCTTTACAGTTAGTTTTTGAGTACCATAGTTGAGGCTGGATGTGTGAATATAGTAATACACCTTAACAAAGCAGCTTAACTGAATTGTCATTGTTTCCCAGATGCAGGTCTGCAATCCTGCTCTGTGCAAACTTCGAGTTCAAGGTCAAATGAAAGTTGGTGGCCGTCATTGCTGTGTTATGCTGGACGAAAGCAAGTTCTCACACAAAAGAAAGGTAAGATGCATTTTTATGATACGTGTGTGTGTGTGTGTGTGTGTGTGTGTGTGTGTGTGTGTGTGTGTGTGTGTGTGTGTGTGTGCGCATGCGTTTCTATTCAAGGAAATGTCATTACCAGTGCATGTAACTATTAATCCGATAAATACAAAAAATATGTTTGACAGTACAACCGGGGCAGAATGGGACCAGCATGGAGACAGAATAAAACATGTGCATTTGGTATGCTGGAAGTAGCGCAGACCACCAGGAGACCCATTTTCAAGATTGTTGCAAAGCTTTCCAAAGAGCAGCTTCTTCCCATCATACAGCTCCATATTAGGAGGGGATCCAGCATTGTGACTGATGAGTGGAGAGCTTATAGGAGAGCTCTATCAGAGGAAGGTTATGATCACCATACTGTCTGCCACAAGAGACACTTTGCAGATTCTGTAACCAGAGCTCATACACAAAACTTAGAGAGGGCCTGGCAAACATTTAAATGTGAGGTTTGGCGTCGTAGAGGCAATCGAACGACCAAGCTGTTAACCCTTTAAGCGCCAAAGTCGCGATATCGTGACAAGCAACATTGCTAAACATAACAAGCCACAGCTTCAAATATACTGCCTCGTGTAGTTCCCACTTTATACCAGGAGATGGTAGACATCTGGAACTTCAATCTGAGCATCAGTTGTGGGCGTGTTTTCATTCAAAGTTTTGGAGTTTAAAGAGTTTGAAAACCGAGGAGACGAGACTCGTCATCGGAGCGTATCAGAGCGCAAGACGGCACATTTTAGAGCGAGAAAACTCACCGTACGGAGAGGTCTGGTCAACGCTGACAAAGTACTTTGTAAAATAATGGCTTACTCATATTCTGAAGAGGAATATTCACCCTCTGATGAAGATGTTCAGTCGTCCACTGAGACAGAAAGTGCCGCTGCGTCTGTGCGTAACGGCAGCGGGTCGGTGCGCCATGACAGTCCACGAGCAGCACATACTGGAGCCGATGCTTTGCTTCGGGGGGGCAGGAAGGGACGTGGTGGGTGTAGCTGGAGTGGTCAAAACACCGCTAATGATGAGGGGGATAGCGGGGGTTGAAAAAAAACTTGGAAATAGCAGCAGACGCGGGAGAAAATGCACTGATAATAACGATGGAGGCTGCAGTGGCGTCGTAAATGACGACGATGATGGCTGGGTTTGCTTGACAGATGAGGAAGAGTTTCACAAGTGGATCAGACATTTTGATGAGCCTGTTGGGTATCGTGGAGACAGAGATCTGACAAATTCTGAGCCAAGCAATGCCATTTTGATCGTTACACATCAATAAAGTTATGTAATCCATATGTCCGCCACCTGGTGACGTCATAATATGCAACTTAGATGAGTGAATTTACTTCCATCATAAGCTTTGGTGTCATACTGATGATTTTTCTCATTTACAGTTTGCCTTTATCTCTAACCATTTTCAAGTTACAACCTTTTGAAAAAATGACATCAAAACTGAATATTTTATTGAAAAAACTCTGGCGCCTAAAGGCTTAAAAGAGCATTTAAGAGTAATTGAGTGTCAGTACTGGCTTGGCAGATCGCATAGAAATGGCATTCTCCGGCACCTTTTTCATGATATTAGAAAATTTAATGTTCATGAGTGTTGATATGGATTTATGAAAGGTTCTTTGTATTGTTTTATACCTCTTTTTAAATAGTTGCTTGTTTGTTCGAGCACCCTGAATAAACTTGTATTTGTAAATACATTTATTTGTTTGTACTATTAGGGCATGGTCATATCCCAGCTGGCAAACATACTTCAGTGTGATCGTGCCCTTATGGGCCAAGTGTTTACATATGTATACTGTTTACCTGTAAGTGTTAAGGTGCACTTTAAAAAGCTGCTTCAAGCAAACGTCCTTTAATGTCCCTCTGGGGGGAGGGCGTTCCTCGGTTAAATTTTGTATTTTATATCTCTTATAATAGTGGCTTGTTTGTTTGACACCCTGAATAAACTGGAAAAATACATTTGGTCTTTTTCTTACTTTGAATATGTATTTTGAATACCTTGAGTTTCCATTTCTACAGAACCCGCATTTACTGTATTATGTCTTGCATACTAATCACTTAAGACGCAACATATATTCTTATGAATGCATCCAAATGCATCACACTTTACTTAGCCCCTACAATGAAGCGTTATGATGGATTATGCATTATTATAAATGCATCCAGATGTATGTCACTTTACTTAATGCACACAATGACGACTAATGATACTTCAAAGGCTATTATTACATACTATGAGTTGTCACTACAGTTGACTTGTGTGCATAGGTAATCGTAATGTATTCTGAGCAGTCAGTGAAGAGTGCATTATAATGCACTGTGAGTACCCTCATGAAGCATAATATTGGTGTTCATAAGTACTCAAGAGCATCCATATAACTAGCCATTATAATTCATTATAAGTGATATAATGTTTTATGACTGTTGATATAGTGCATCATAAAGCATTGTGAGTGTAGTTATGAAGCATTATGAATGCCCTCATAATGCATTGTGATTGTCGGGGCTTCATACCTCATAAAGCATTATGGATGTAGTGTTCATGAGTATCCATAGAACAAGTCATTATAATTCATTATAAATGACATTATAATGTTTTATGACCGTTGATATAAAGCATCATGAAGCATTATGTTTGCTTATAAGTGTAGTTATGAGACATTATGAATGCATTATAATGCCTTATAAATGTGGGCTTCATAGAAAGTGTTACCGAAAATTCTTTTTATAATGCAGTGTCCGTAGGACTGGTATGCACAACATGTAGTTCTTTAAAAAAAAAAACATAAGTTGTTCTGCAAACGAAGGCAGCTTGTTCACGAGGTCAGATGAGTTTGGAGACACTGGTTAGAGCAGACAAAAAGGCTAGAGTAATTCAGAAAACCACTGTTTCCAACTGCTAATTGTGTGAGAAATGTTTTATTGGCTCATTTTGGGCCACTCAGTACCAATGAGTCAGGGTTTAAATGCCTTAGAATTGGGTTGCTGACCATGTGCATCCTTTAACAGCATCTGTTAAACATCTTGTGAAAGACCTAATAAGGTCAAAACAGTTGGAAATGTGGATTTTCCGATAATGCATTTAATGTTTTTATTAATTCTGATAATAGCAAAAGATTTTCAGTCTAACATTTTTTCAAACAAATCTCATTTAATGTGTGAATGTCATGCAAAAGTGAATAAAGTGAATAGTTACAGCACAACCACGGAGACAGTAAAGTCCTCCAGAGGACTCCAGTGCTGCCTGAGGGAGGGAAACACAAAATAAACATGAAAGAAAAAACGTAAAGCTGTGAAGATGTGTACGAGGCAAAAGCAACTGACAAGAAGGTGTGAAAGTAATTATATAGAGAGTAGAGGAAAAATAGTTTAGATCCACATAAAATATAAATAGATGTTTAGACTTAAGCAATGGAAGGACCTGTTTCTTAATATCACTCACTGGTCTGTTCTGTGCAGACTACTTGAGCAGGAAGTCACTTAATCTGTTGCACTGGCTTGTCTGTACAGACATCTGCTATAAACTGTGCACATTAAAGCACATTATACCACATTAACACTAAACAGACACGGGTTCATCACATTTACATTAAAACACAGTAAAAGCAGGAAGAACCAGAGGAGCAGGCTTCTGAAGACCAGTTTTCAACATATACTTACCATCTGCATATAAATACTCCCTGCTGTCTTTGTCCTCATTGCTGAACATTTCCTGCTTCTGTTGGATCCGGTGCTATACAACCAACTGTGCTCAGAGTTCTTCAGGTGAAAACAGAGAGCCGGGAAGTTCTAAACATTATGTAACCCAGCTTGATCTGGAACATCTAACTCATCTTCCTGTTCCATCAGTTCAGGACTACACTCAGCTGATGACACAGAGCGAACTACACACAGCCTAAATCCAGCAGCAACAACAGCCAGACTGCATGTCTGTAGAACAAGATGGACCAAAAGGATGGACAGTCCCCCACTTCATCACAACCAGAGGCCATGACAACAGAGTGAAAAGTAGGTCAAAGCTGAAATGTGGGCTTCAAGGAAATAAACTATTTGAAAAAATGACTTACCATAGAGGATAAAAGCCTTGGACCCATGAACAAAGCTGGGCATGGAGTGCATTCAAGAACATTCGAAGGAAATGTTGGTCTGACAGAAAAGGAGCAATGGTTGTATGTAGTAGTGCTAGCTTTTACTATTGTTCTTGTTTTTTAATGATATTATGAGTACTTTAGTTATTACGTCTATGTAAAACACTTCAAAACAAATGTGTACACCACCTGAGATTCTCGACACACATGGCAAAGCCTGCATCACATCCCCATCTACCAGCAGAGGAGCAGGGTTAGGATTCAGTAACCCAGCAGCCGTGATACCCACCAAATGAGCTCACTGACCCCGAAGTTCCACATAATGTGATCGCGCCGCGCCGCTGTCTTGCTCCGAAAGTCAAAGCACACAGCAAGCGCAGCGCAGCGGCACACCGTCCAGATGGGGAGGGCTGCTCCTCAGAGAGGCTCTCGTGTGAACAGCGATATCACGCGATAAAAACACATGATATAAACAGATAATAAATAAACCACACCTCATTTCACTTCTACAAGGTCGCTCTGCTTGACCCAGCCACATTGCTCTGTGATTTATACTTCTAGCATGGTTGAGTACACGATTTATGTTTTGATCTCAAATGAGTGCTTTTCTTTATCCAACAGTTAATTTTGTATGGTTTATTCTATATAAAAACGGTAATTTCTCTTCGCCCATGGCGTCGTGTTGTATCTGGGACCCTGTTGACCTGATGTTAACTGGAGGTGTAATAACAACATATAGGAAAAAATTTACGTCCGAGAGGTCGTGCATTGTGTTTTATTTTGAAAGTTCCAGTTTAACTTCCCGTCTGGTGCCTTCTCAATGACAGTGAATTTACGAGGTTTTGAAGCGGCGGTGCAGAAAACAGACCTGAAGCGAATCTCCAGCACCGTGGCGCGCGCCGGTGCTTCAGAGACGCGGTGCTGGTGCTCCGCAGCGTGTGCAGTGGAAATTGTCTGATAGAAGAGAATGGGTTCTAAGTGCTGCGCAGCACGATTCAAGAGCGCGGTGCTGCGCAGCGCGGCAGTTTCGCATTATGTGGGATTTAGGGGTCAGAGGCCTTCAACGTGGACCCACAGAAAGAGGCTGAGCCCACAGAACACTTCAGTCACTGTGTCAACGATGATGCAACAGGTATTGAAGAGGACAAACCCACTGAAGGCAGAAGCTCAGACAACATCGCTGTGTGCTCATGAGAGCTGAGGTGTTTGCAGACAACCTTCAACATGGTCCTTCCACATGAACTCAAAGACAAACTGCTGACCTTGAGTTGACACCTGTCCTCTGCAGGTGGAAAAAGAACGTTGTCACAGGCAGACCCCAGTCAGTCAGTGGGCAGCTGCATATCCAGCATGAGAATTGAGAGCACAGGGACCCCAGGACTGAACCTTCTGCTGTACAAACTTTTCACACACCACTGTGGCCTCCCAGAACAACAGCAGGGCCATCGAACTCACTAATGATACAACCGTGATGAGAATGGTCTCTGTGGGGGATTTCCACTGAATGAGCAACCCGGTCTCACAAGGATTCGTGAAACTATCACGTAAATTAATCTATGGTTACGTGCGCACCAACACAATTTCTCATATTTTACGTGTTGCTCACAACGAAATTCAAACCAATGTATTTCAAGCGGAGGACTTTTCATGCCACTCAGAACGTATTTCAAAGGAATATTTTCAATGTAAAAGCGTTGCGAATCCAACGCTATATTTTGCATTACATCGTCCCATACATATAATGTGATGCCTTTATTTTTGCTGCAGGATTTGGGTATTTGAGATTAAAAAACGTTA
The DNA here is from genome assembly GCF_021347895.1 of Acanthochromis polyacanthus. Taxonomy (NCBI): domain Eukaryota; kingdom Metazoa; phylum Chordata; class Actinopteri; family Pomacentridae; genus Acanthochromis; species Acanthochromis polyacanthus. The sequence continues at coordinate 42,667,351 of NC_067117.1, forward strand.
GTGTTTGTTTGTTTGCAAACGGGTTTGATTTTGTTTTCATATCTGAGTCTCAATCACACCTGAATAGAACGTTTAATTAATCAAATATTCCTCGTGTGTCATGTTTCTCCTCGGTCAGATTTAAGCGAGTTACGTAGGGCATTTTGAATCGGTATATTATATTTTTAATGTAAAAGCATTGCGAATCCAACGCTATATTTTGCATTCGCAGGGGCCGGCAATTAGATGTGGCTTCGGGCCAAAATTTGTGTAAACATTATTCGGCCGTCTGACCGACGGGCCGGTGCGCTGGTATTTATTAAATAATTTTGATGAGTGAGTATCCGATGCCTGTATAGCTCAGCATGTTAAGCAGGTGACTCATGTACAAGAGCTGGTCTCGGACGCGGGTTCGATTCCGGTCTGCTTTATTATAATATTTTGGAAGTTTTTCATACACAAATGCAGATTTCTAAACGGACTGCTGTAAAACTTTTTAACATGATTGAAGATATCAAACTCATGGACAACTCCTAACCCATTGGACATTCATGCGGACAGACTCCTGTTTCAATTTTAAAAAAACAAAACAAAACGTGCAGCACTTCGGCACCTTTCTTCTTCGGTGGTGTCTGTGTAAAACAATGTCCAACATGCAAACAGCACACCTAGCGCCATGAAGCACAAAATGCAGGTGTAAATCAATGGGGTGCTGAACATAGTAATATTCATAGCGGAAATAATAGATAATAATAATAATGATAGGTAATAGAATATTCTGATATTAAGCTCGACTGTAGACAGGTATTTTGCAAACACTGTGAACACACACACACACTAATATATGTTAGAGAAGCAGATAATGGCAGTAAAGTCAATTATTTTAATAATTTGAAGAGACAATATATGATTACGCTATATATACATATATAAACAAAATACTGACTAATGAACACATATTTTTATATAAAACAATAGATAGAAGTTATATATCAGAGAAAATGAATATATATAAATCATAGATGGAGTATCAACATCATTCACATATATATATATATATATATACACACGTGGACAAAATTGTTGGTACCCCTCAGTTAAAGAAGGAAAAACCCACAATTCTCACTGAAATCACTTGAAACTCACAAAAGTAACAATAAATAAAAATTTATTGAAAATTAAATAATCAAAAACAGCCATTACTTTTGAATTGTTGATTAACATAATTATTTTAAAAAACAAACTAATGAAACAGGCCTGGACAAAAATGATGGTACCTCTATAAAAGATTGAAAACTATTTGACCAGAGTGACATGATTAACTCAGGTGTGTCATTTAATTGACATCACAGGTGTTTCCAAACTCATAATCAGTCAGTCTGCCTATTTAAAGGGAGACAAGTAGTCACCCTGCTGTTTGGTGAAAAGGTGTGTACCACACTGAACATGGACAACAGAAAGCGAAGGAGAGAATTGTCCCAGGACATCCGAAAAAAAATTATAGACAAACATCTTAAAGGTAAAGGCTATAAGACCATCTCTAAACAGCTTGTAGTTCCTGTGACAACAGTGGCTCATATTATTCAGAAGTTCAAGACCCACGGGACAGTAGCCAACCTCCCTGGACGTGGCCGCAAGAGGAAAATTGATGACAAATTGAAGAGACGGATCGTTGGAATTGTATCCAAAGAGCCCAGAGCAACCTCCAAAGAAATTAAAGGTGAACTCCAAGGCCAAGGTACATCAGTGTCAGATCGCACCATTCCTCGTTGTTTGAGCCAAAGTGGACTTCATGGGAGACGACCAAGGAGGACACCACTGCTGAAAAAAACTCATAAAAAAGCGAGAGTGGAATTTGCAAAAATGCATGTTGACAAGCCACAAAGCTTCTGGGAGAATGTCCTTTGGACAGATGAGACCAAACTGGAGCTTTTTGGTAAGGCACATCAACTCTATGTTCATAGACTCAAAAACCAAGCATACGAAGAAAAGAACACTGTCCCTACGGTGAAACATGGAGGAGGCTCAGTAATGTTTTGGGGCTGCTTTGCTGCATCTGGCACAGGGTGTCTTGAAAGTGTGCAAGGTACGATGAAATCTGAAGACTATCAAGGCATTCTGGAGAGAAATGTGCTGCCTAGTGTCAGAAAGCTTGGTCTCAGTCGCAGGTCATGGGTCTTCCAACAGGACAACGATCCAAAACACACAGCCAAAAACACCCAAGAATGGCTGAGAGAAAAGCGTTGGACTATTCTAAAGTGGCCTTCTATGAGCCCAGATCTGAATCCCATTGAACATATGTGGAAGGAGCTGAAACATGCCATTTGGAGAAGACACCCATCAAACCTGAGACAACTGGAGCTGTTTGCTCATGAGGAGTGGGCCAAAATACCTGTTGACAGCTGCAGAACGCTCATTGACAAATACAGAAATCGTTTAATTGCAGTGATTGCCTCAAAAGGTTGTGCAACAAAATATTAAGTTATGGGTACCATCATTTTTGTCCAGCCCTATTTCATTAGTATGTTTTTTTTAAATAATTATGTTAATCAACAATTCAGAAGTGATGGCTGATTTTGATTATTTAATTTTCAATAAATTTTTATTTATTGTTACTTTTGTGAGTTTCAAGTGATTTCAGTGAGAATTGTGGGTTTTTCCTTCTTTAACTGAGGGGTACCAACAATTTTGTCCACGTGTGTATATATATATGTAATAGATAAGTTATATATCAGAGAAAATTATTATATAAATCACATATAGACTATCAATATAATTCATACATATATATTAAAAAAGATATGTCAGAAAATGATATTATATATATATATATATATATAGAAATATGTGTTCATTAGTCAGTATTTTGTTTATATATGTATATATAGCGTAATCATATAGTCTCTTCAAATTATTAAAATAATTGACTTTACTGCCATTATCTGCTTCTCTAACATATATTAGTGTGTGTGTGTTCACAGTGTTTGCAAAATACCTGTCTACAGTCGAGCTTAATTTCAGAATATTCTATTACCTATCATTATTATTATTATCTATTATTTCCGCTATGAATATTACTATGTTCAGCACCCCATTGATTTACACCTGCATTTTGTGCTTCATGGCGCTAGGTGTGCTGTTTGCATGTTGGACATTGTTTTACACAGACACCACCGAAGAAGAAAGGTGCCGAAGTGCTGCACGTTTTGTTTTGTTTTGTTTTTTTAAAATTGAAACAGGAGTCTGTCCGCATGAATGTCCAATGGGTTAGGAGTTGTCCATGAGTTTGATATCTTCAATCGTGTTAAAAAGTTTTACAGCAGTCCGTTTAGAAATCTGCATTTGTGTATGAAAAACTTCCAAAATATTATAATAAAGCAAACCGGAATCGAACCCGTGTCCGAGACCAGCTCTTGTACATGAGTCACCTGCTTAACGTGCTGAGCTATACAGGCATCGGATACTCACTCATCAAAATTATTTAATAAATACCAGCGCACCGGCCCGTCGGTCAGACGGCCGAATAATGTTTACACAAATTTTGGCCCGAAGCCACATCTAATTGCCGGCCCCTGCGAATGCAAAATATAGCGTTTTATTCGCAATGCTTTTATATTAAAAATATAATATACCGATACAAAATGCCCTACGTAACTCGCTTAAATCTGACCGAGGAGAAACATGACACACGAGGAATATTTGATTAATTAAACGTTCTATTCAGGTGTGATTGAGACTCAGATATGAAAACAAAATCAAACCCGTTTGCAAACAAACAAACACTAACATTTTTTAATCTCAAATACCCAAATCCTGCAGCAAAAATAAAGGCATCACATTATATGTATGGGACGATGTAATGCAAAATATAGCGTTGGAATCGCAACGCTTTTACATTAAAAATATTCGTTTGAAATACGTTCTGAGTGGCATGAAAAGTCCTCCGCTTGGATTCGCAACGCTTTACATTAAAAATATTCGTTTGAAATACGTTCTGAGTGGCATGAAAAGTCCTCCGCTTGAAATACATTGGTTTGAATTTCGTTGTGAGCAACACGTAAAATATGAGAAATCGTGTTGGTGCGCCCGTAACCATAGATTAATTTACGTGACAGTTTCACGAATCCTTGTGAGACCGGGTTGGAATGAGATACCGATTTAATCTGATCAACACAAGGTTTTAGCTCTCCTGTGTCAGGGCTCCCTCCTCACCCCTGTCCTTCCCACCTGACATCCCAAATACCCCTTTTTCCCCATCTGTTTCCTCTCCCATCCTCTCCCATCCGCTCCCGGCTTCGGCTCCGCCCCCGGAGGGGCTCCTGGCTCCGGCTCCGCCCCCAGTTCCCGTGGGGGTCGACGCCTCACCTCCAGTTCCCGCGGTGGTCGACGCTGCGCCTCCAGTTCCCGCGGTGGTCGACGCCCCGCCTCCAGTTCCTGCGGTGGTCGACGACGCCCCGCCTCCGCTTCCTGAGGAGGTCTTCGCCCCGCCTCCGCTCCCTGGAACATTGGCAGCCTTAGAAAGGCTTAAGGCCTCCCCCGAGTCCATGAAGAGGCTTTGCGCCTCCCATCCTTTGCCGCCCCCGGAGGGGCCCCTGGATCCTGTGCCGCCCCCGGTGGGGCCCCTGGATCCTGTGCCGCCCCCGGAGGGGTCCCGCCTTCGCCGGCCCCCAGTCCGGCCTCCGGCCCAGTTTCCTGCCCAGTCTCGGGGCCGTCCGCTGGAGCGGCCCCTCCGGCCTGTCCGGCCTTGGCCTCGACTGCCTCCGGGTCGCCCCCCCTGATTGGACCCTCCGGCTTGCCCAGCCTTGACCAGTCCGGTCCCTGGAGCAAACCCTCCGGCTGGCCCAGCCTCGACCGGGCCGCCCCCCGGAACGGACTCTCCGTCCTGTCCATCCACGTCCAGTCCAGCCTACGGTCCGTCCTCCGGAGTGGACCCTCCGCCCTGTCCATCCCTGGCCAATCCAGCCTACGGTCCGTCCTCCAGAGTGGACCCTCCAACCTGTCCATCCTCGGCCAGTTCAGCCTTCGGGCCGACCCCCGGAGCTACTGCCCGGCCAGGCCAGTCCAGTCCTCCCTTCAGTCCAGCCCTCCCTTCAGTCCAGTCCAGTCCAGTCCTCCCCTCAGTCCAGTACTCCCTTCAGTTCAGTCCAGTCCTCAGTTAAGTTCAGCCTAGCCCCCAATCCTGTCCCAGTCTAGTACAATCGGTCCCTGTCCTGTTCCAGTCCAGTCCTGTCCCGTCCCAGTTCTGACCTAGTTCAGTTTTATTTCAGTCCCCCTCTATGTCCAATTGAGTCCAGGTCCAGCTCCAGCCCAGGTTCCCCTTCAGTCCCTCTCCCATTTCTCTCCCTCCTGTCCTTCCTGTCCCCCATCCTTCCTTTCGCGCCAGCCCTTCTAGTTCCCCTTTGGGCCCTTCTAGTTCCCCTGTGGGCCCTTCTAGTTTCCCAGCATGTCACTGGCTGCTCCTTAGTCGCCGTGGGTTCTCGCCCCGGCTGGCTCCGTTGGGCGCCAGGAGGCGCCCATTGAGGTGGGGGGGTACTGTCAGGGCTCCCTCCTCACCCCTGTCCTTCCCACCTGACATCCCAAATACCCCTTTTTCCCCATCTGTTTCCTCTCCCATCCGCTCCTCTGCCCTGTCTGTCTCGCTGTCTCCCATCCGCTCCTCTGCCCTGTCTGTCTCGCTGTCTCCCATCCGCTCCTCTGCCCTGTCTGTCTCGCTGTCTCCCATCCGCTCCTCTGCCCTGTCTGTCTCGCTGTCTCCCATCCGCTCCTCTGCCCCGTCTGTCTCGCTGTCTCCCATCCGCTCCTCTGCCCCGTCTGTCTCGCTGTCTCCCATCCGCTCCTCTGCCCCGTCTGTCTCGCTGTCTCCCATCCGCTCCTCTGCCCCGTCTGTCTCGCTGTCTCCCATCCGCTCCTCTGCCCCGTCTGTCTCGCTGTCTCCCATCCGCTCCTCTGCCCCGTCTGTCTCGCTGTCTCCCATCCGCTCCTCTGCCCCGTCTGTCTCGCTGTCTCCCATCCGCTCCTCTGCCCTGTCTCTCCCCCTCCAGCTCGGTGCCTGAGTGGAGTCTAGCTTCCCAGCTGACTCCACTCAGGCAATCAACCACCCCTACGGCTCCCAGACAGCTGACGATCATCGACCTGATTACACACCTCAGCAATAAGAACCGGCTCATCCTTCCACCCCCTGCCAGATTGTTGAACAAAGACTACACAGTTCACTTCTCTCTCCAGCCTCTTGTTAAATCTCTTGAGTTTGCCTTCACTTACGTTGTTTTCTCCTGCTCCTCACACAGCTCAGCTGTCCGGGATCCCCACCATCCTCCTTCCCCTCCGGCTCTCCCCAACCCAGTCATCACCGGTTTTCCCCTCCTGGAACCCCCTGCTCATGCCTGGACCCCCATTCCTGCCTGGACCCCCATTCCTCCCTGGACCCCTTCTGTCCCTGCCTGGACCCACCCGTTCCTGGCCAAAACCCCCCACTACACCAGCCGCTCCTGCACTCTGGTTTTCCCCCCACCGAGCCATTATTCACCCCTCCAACAATAAAGCCCTTTCTTTCCAGCCAGCCTTGGTAGTGTGGCTCTCTGCTCGGGTCCAACCCGCTCATCCGTGACATACTGTCCATGTATCACTTTTATTGACATTTTTCATATGTATAATATAGATCACAATTAGATTGAACAACCAGTAGATGAACATTAAGTCAATGCTATGTCTGCAAACACATCAATAATTCAATAACTGTTTGAATTTTTAGTTTGTGCTTAAATATTTGAGCTTACAAGCAAAGTGCCAAAGTGTTTGTGTGCATGCGTGCATGCATGTGCACGTGTATGTGTGGGTGCAATAGAGAGAGAAAAAGACAAAAAAAACCAAATAAATCATAGTACTTACATTAATTTCACTGAGGATCACGTCCACAACACTTCCAATGACGATGACAAAGTCAAAGATGTTCCAGGGGTCTCCAAAGTAACCCTGTGAGAAAACAAGACATTGCAGATGTGTGTTTTAGGTTGTTCCTGCCCGTTGTGCTCACATGTATGCATATTTTTCATTTCAGTAAATCATCATAGACCATTTCCTGCAGAACAACGGTACAGTCAGTGGCTCTAATCTAATACATTTCCTGTCAAATTCAGAAAACATTAAAAGGTCCACTAGCTGTTCATTCTATATGTAAAAACAAAAAGAAAGAAAAGAAAAAAGTAATAAAACATTTAAAAATCCACTGTTCTTGCATTGTGAATGGGAAACAAACCATTATTCCATTGTGTCCTACTGTGCTACCCCAAAGACAGCAAAAAAGGAGAAGGACAGGAGGTGGGAAAGGAAACAACAGGGGCAGTCTGTCACATCTCTATATGCTGACAAGCTTAATATCAACAAATCTAAAGGATTCTCTGAGAATTACAGACTTTAACCCTTACAAGGCCATGTTATTGCAGGGTGCCCGAAAAGGCCTCTGGAATTCCAGAGATGAAACTCAGATGAGCCAGAACTCTTTTCCTGCAGGAAGATTGGGACAGTGTATTTCTGTGTATGTTTCATCCACAGGAAGATGGAGTTCCTGTGAACGTTTAAACACCTGCAATCACTTTTTCTTTCTGAAAGACAATGACTTTCACTTCTATGCTATGGATGTTTGTTAATGAACTTTCATGCTAAAATCCCGTTTCAGCTTTAGGAGATTCTCCCTGGAGACGTCTCCACATTCCACAGATCAGATAACAAGCCATAAAACTTTTACGACTTGGAGGAGCACATGGGAGACTGGAACAGAAAGAGCCACATTCTCTGGAACTGAACTGAAACAAAGGACTTCTTCAAAAATTCATATTTCTGAGATGTATTGTTAAGTTTCAGGTTCACCAAAGTTACTGAAAGTCCTTTGTTTGTCGCATATCCAAATTTGACAGTTATATCCATTACAGAAGTCTAGATATTAAAATATGATGTTAATCATTTCTGCCCCAGGATACTATGATTTGAAATAAATTCTATTATTAACCTCTGAATTTCCTCTCTATTTAGGTTGAATGATGACCATTATATTTACTTATTACCAAATCTCTGACATGTTATATTTTCACTGTGACACATATTTGTACTTTCCAACACATTGAACATATAGTTATGAATTAAATAATTCACATAATAGTCACAAATGTATTAACCTGCAATTTTAGGAACATATGGTCACTTCTGCTACGTGGAATATGGTGAAGGAATAGACAGACCACGGTTTGCGCGTTTAATATCATGTTTTAATCCATTCTGGATTATTCCTCCCTCCTTCTCTGCCCTTCCTCTCTGTGAGATAAAGGAAGAGTCAAATTCCACCAGAGATTTGCACCGAAGCTTCCCTCCGCCTTGAGGTCCTCCCATGGCCCCCTTGGCCTGATATAAGCCGGACAATGCTCGGTCCCCCTCTCTCTTCTTGTTCCCACTCTCTGGAGACTGCACGTCAGTCTCTCTCATTATTTCCTTATCTAAAGCGCGTTTTTTCCTTTTTCCTATTTTTTTTTTAAGTTCCTTCATCATCAAAGTTTAACTATTTATCTTTTAATATTTTGTAACTTAAGTAGACATTTTCGCTCATTTTTTAAGCAGAATTTTATTCATTTTAATCTGAAGAACAGATTCAGAACCAGCATTTCCTTCTCTTAATTTGGCGGCTTTACATCAAGCTTCCTGTTTTCCACTCGGCTAACGCCTGTAAAGCCTGAGAGCCATCATTTTTAAATCAAGCAGCATTCAACCCCGGCACCATTCAGCTGTGACCTCCGGAGACCTGCTGGACCAGGTCCATTTGGGCGGAACCGATCAACCTACAGCAGGACATCGAAACGGTGCCAGAAGACCATACCACACTCAGGAACCAACAAAGTCCAGAGGCGTGGTAAAATGTTACAGGCCCGTATAGTCCCAGCTCCTGACGGTTCGACTTCAGTGAATCCAGCTGAGTTTGCTCTGATTCCATTCTCTGGGTGATGTACTAACCGCTTGGTCAATTAATTCATTTAATCCCTTTATTCTTTTACAAATCAGTAGAATTCTTAATCCAAATTACCTTTTACCTCGTCAGGTTAGTAATCTGGCTCTTCTCTCACCATATTTCCTTCTCACCATACTATGCTTTGAACACACACAAACCTCTCACCACAAGCACACCCACACATTCCACAGACATCCGCACGCACACACACACACACACGTAGACATGCACGCACATACACACACATTATATAGGCACTGTAAATAGGATCTCACTTGTAAATATACACATAGGGCACACAACACATCCCTTGGAGAGGTACTATTCCTACTCCACAATTCCCCTCCAATTTTAATGCACCACACTACCTGGGGGGTGGGTGGTTATGGGGTGGGACGTCATTAGACGGGATGGGCCCCAGTGCAGTGTTGTGCTGTGGCCCCCCCGTCTATGCCCCCACCCTGACACTTCTTCCCCCAATTTTAACGCACCACATACACATTCACATTTTGGGCTTGCGGTGAGACGGAGGGGGGGTTTCGTTACCCTCTGCTCTGCCTCACCGACCCCCCAATCCTAAGACACCACACATACTTGTATATACACTTGGGTGGGTCACATTCACGGTGCAGGGCTAGTGTTCACCAGTTGGGGAACTGGTGAACTCAGTAACAGGGTAAATCACAATAGTTTTACTGGCGTGATCTCCGGGGCTTCTCCCTGCCGGGCCCGAGGGCCTGGGTTGTTGCGCCTCCCCTGGTGCTCCTTCCTCTCCCTCCCTCCCTCCCCCAGGGTCGCGTCTCTCTGGGCGGCCGGAGGTGGGCTGGGCTCGTCTGCCCTTGCAGTGCTGTTGCCCGGTCCCTTGGTGCTGTTTTCCGGTGAGCGGGTGGCCTCCCGGATTTGGGTGTGGGAGGGGTGGCGTGGGTGGTGTGGTTGGATGGGGTGGGGTGGGGTGGCTGGGCGAGGGGTGGGGTGGCTGGGCGAGGGGTGGGGGGGGTGGCCTGGTGGGGGGCGGGGGGGTGTTGGGGGTGGGTTGTGGGTGGGCGGCATGGTGGGGGAGGGGGGTGGCGTGGGTGGGTGGCGGGGGGTGGGACGGTGGGGGGGCGGGGGTTTGGGGTCTGGGGGACGGGGGGGCGGGTTGCGGGGGAGTATGGGGGGGGCGGGTGGTCGTGGGGGGAAGTGGGGCTGTGGGCCGGTGGGGCGCCGTGGGGTTCCGCTATGGCCCGTTCTGCTGCGCGGGCCTTGGGGCTCTGGCTGTGTCGGGGGGGGTCGCTCCGGGCTCCTGGGCTGGGTCTCCGCTCGGTGGCTCCTGCGGGGGGGCTGGGTGGACCTCCTTGGGCTGGAGGGGACAGCTCCCTCCTTTTGGTGGAGGTTTTCATGCATGCCAGACCCACCACACCGGCACCTACCAAAACTCAATAGAGTGTGTTCCTCCGGTCGCTGAGTCAGTGGAGGTTGCTGGGTTAGTGTCTGTGGATCTCACTCTGCTTTATCTATCCTTCTTGTGGCCTCCTGACATCTTCATGATTGATCCAGTTGGGATTTTGTCGTATTAGGTGTTTGAGAAGGGTTTTAGATTTGTAACTGGTTTTAAAGTGTGAATTAAAGAGAACAAACAAATAAAATGCACCTTTTCTCTTAGAACACTGTCTGTGCCTCACCTTTCTGTCTGTCCTGTGTTTGTTTTATGTTTCACTTGGGTGTGCACAGCCCTCAATGGCATAATGTAGAAAACAGCTTGAAATAAACATGATAGGTTAATTTGCCATGAGGGCCGGTGATGGTTACAGTCACAAAGAAGAGAAGAAAAAAAAAATTGCACATGAAGCTTAAGCAATGACACCATGAGTGGTTGGTGTCATTTTTGAGCGGACTTGCAGACAAAAAAAAAAAGAAAGGATCTCACTTGTTTATTTTAATAGAATAATCAATAAATGCTTCATCTTAGACCAAATTAGTTTTGAGTGTTTCTTGTGTAAGAATGTGGTCCTTTAACAAGAATTCAAACCTTTAAGATATGAGATTGATCAAAATTTTTTATTAATATTATTTTTTATTAATGTAATTAATTTCCTTGCATAAGTAAGGTGGTGCCCCATTAATTAATAACAAGTGCAAAATCATAACGTAGGTCTCCTACATTATTTTAAATATATTTGCATGTACAGCCATATTCCTGGAGAAGTACATATACTAAAACATATACTAAAACTACCTAATCCATAAAAATATCCATAAAAGTCTTGCGAGGTCGCATTGTCGTACACGTTCGCCATTTTGAATTTCGGCCGGTACGCGGCCCCGATAAGAGCTTCGTAATTGAGGGTTCGTTATAGTGGCTCATACGGCTTTATTGTTTGAAATAAGCAAATTTGGGCCCAATGTTTGTATCTTACCATTGGTCGACTTAAACATACGGGTGTGTGCATATTTTTATGTTAATTAGCAATAATAAACAAGTCACACGTGTTGAGTTGTTCGGTTTCGGCTGTGTGTACGAGTAAGCGGGGACCGACTCGGGACCGCTTACCCCGCTTTTTAAAGGCATTTGAGGAGATTTAATTTCCTACGACTTTGAACGTAGCATGCGCATGCGCACATACAACCTCTCCCTCACCCCCCTCTAACCTCCCCCCTCTTAACATTTACGAAGAAACGCCCCCCCTCCAGAAACTTGCGTAGGACTCGTGAAGTTGCCTACAGCCGCAGTATAATACAATAATACATGTTACCTGTCCAGAAGGAATTTAGCAACCAAGGCATCTGTCTTTAGGTCCATTTGTTGCTTGAGCTGACGCCATCGCCCAAATGACTCGCCAATAATCACTTTTGCTTTTGCATTCTCGCAATCCAGTCTTCTTTTATTTTCTCTGACCTCAAAAAATGCCTTTCTTTTACGGCTGGGTCCCCCTGGATCTTTATCTGCCATTATGTAAAAAAAGATGAGCAAAACAAGTCACCAGCTAACTACGAAGCTATACCAAAGCAACACATACAGAAAACACGTAAGTCCAAGGCGTACGTAATCTACGTAACTAGGCCTGAGCCGGAAGATTTTTGATTGACAGGAAAGGGAGCAAACCAAACGCCTCGGTCCGAGCGCTTTGATTGGCTGATGTTTTTCAGGTCCTGCCATGTCCAGTTATTTTTTTTTTTAATTTTTTATTCTTTTAGAGACCATACATACAAGTCCACTAAAGGTCAGTATATTCATTTTATGTGAATCAGACAAAATAAACAAAAAAAAACATCCTCCATAATGCCTTTAAGGGTTAAAGTAACTGGCAGAGATGGAGCAAAGTCATTGCTTCACAAGTTAAGCTTGATTTATACACATGAACTGAATCTGCACCAGCTTTGTTTGAAGGACACAAAACTCAGTACAGCAGCACAGAAACTGCACCATCTGCCAACAGTTTGGAAGTAGAATTATACAGCAACACAAATACTCCATGTCATGAGAATGCATTCTCACAACAGCACAGGGACACTCATGGAGGAGCACGTTCTGGATAGATGTCCGTCCATCCATCCATCCATTCATCCATCCATCCATTTATCCGTCCATCTATTCGTCCATCCATCCATCCATCCATCCATCCATCATCCATCCATTCTTCTATCCATCCGTCCGTCCGTCCGTCCGTCCGTCCGTCCGTCCGTCCGTCCGTCCGTCCGTCCGTCCATCCATCCATCCATCCATCCATCCATCCATCTATTCATCCATCCATCCATCTATTCATCCATCCATCCATCATTTGTACACTACTTAAACATACAGGTAAAAGCCAGAAAATTAGAATATTTTCATAAACTTGATTTATTTCCGTAATTGCGAACAAAAGGTATAACTTTTACATTATATGTAATCATTGCACGCAGACTGATGCACTTCAAATGTTTATTTATTTAATTTTGATGATCATAGGTGGCAACAAATGAAAATCCGACATTCCGTGGGTTAGAAAATTAGAATATTACCTGAGGCCAATACAAAAACAGGATTTGTAGAAATGTTGGCCAACTGAAAAGTATGAACGTGAAAAATATGAGCATGTACAGTACTCAATACTTGGTTGGAGCTCCTTTTGCCTCAATGACTGCATTAATGCGGCGTGGCATGGAGTCGATCAGTTTCTGGCACTGCTCAGGTGTTATGAGAGCCCAGGTTGCTTTGATAGTGGCCTTCAGCTCTTCTGCATTTTTGGGTCTGGCATTCTGCATCTTCCTCTTAACAATACCCCACAGATTTTCGATGGGGCTAAGGTCGGGCGAGTTGGCTGGCCAATTGAGTACAGAAATATCATGGTCCTTAAACCAGGCACTGGTAGATTTGGCACTGTGTGCAGGCGCCAAGTCCTGTTGGAACATAAAATCCCCACCTCCATAAAGCAGGTCAGCAGCAGGAAGCATGAAGTGCTCTAAAACTTGCTGGTAGACGGCTGCGTTGACCTTGGATCTCAGGAAACAGAGTGGACCGACACCAGCAGATGACATGGCACCCCAAACCATCACTGATGGTGGAAACTTCACACTAGACTTCAGGCAACGTGGATCCTGTGCCTCTCCTGTCCTCCTCCAGACTCTGGGACCTCGATTTCCAAAGGCAATGCAAAATTTGCTTTCATCAGAAAACATAACTTTGGACCACTCAGCTGCAGTCCAGCTCTTTTTTTCCTTAGCCCAGGTGAGACGCTTTGCGCGCTGTTTCTTGTTCAAAAGAGGCTTGACACGAGGTATGCGGCAGTTGAAACCCATGTCTTTCATGCGTCTCTTGGTGGTGGATTTTGAAGCACTGACTCCTGCAGCAGTCCAGTCCTTGTGAATCTCCCCCACATTTTTGAATGGGTTTTTTTTCACAATCTTCACCAGGGCGCGGTGATCCCTGTCGCTTGTACACTTTTTCCTACCACAGTTTTTCCTACCCTTTGCCTCTCCATTAATGTGTTTGGACACAGAGCTTTGAGAACAGCCAACCTTTTCAGCAATAACCTTTTGAGTCTTGCCCTCCTTGTGCAATGTGTCAATGGTTGCCTTTTGGACAGCTGTCAAATCTGAAGTCTTCCCCATGTTTGTGTAAGCTTCAGAACTGGACTGAGAGACCATTTAAAGCCCTTTGCAGGTGTTTTGAGTTAATCAGCTGGTTAGTGGGTGGCACCAGGTGTCTTCAAACTTGACCCATTTCACAATATTCTAATTTTCTGACCCACGGAATGTCGGATTTTCATTTGTTGCCACCTATGATCATCAAAATTAAATAAATAAACATTTGAAGTGCATCAGTCTGCGTGCAATGATTACATATAATGTAAAAGTTATACCTTTTGTTCGCAATTACGGAAATAAATCAAGTTTATGAAAATATTCTAATTTTCTGGCTTTTACCTGTATATCACAGATAGTATGATCAGGTATTATTCTGGTGTTTAATGATGTCATACGGGATCATGTGAGGGACTGCAGTGAATCAAACTGTAATAATACATTGAGTTTTGACTGACCTTAGCCTTGAAGGCCATGAGTTTAAGGATCATCTCCACAGTGAAGAGCACAGTGAAGATCACATTCAGCATGTCAGAGAGGTGGGTGACATGTTCTGACTGTTTGCAGTGCTGTGGATTAAACAGTTACAGAAAAAATGTACACAAGTACAGTGAAGACAATGTTAGCTTTAACTATAGCAAAAAGTTCAAGGTGAGAGTTAATTTCCTCAGAGATGTGTTTCCAAGTGCTTTTACAAACTCGGTGCTAGTGTGATAGGGTCGCAAACTGATCAGCATGTTTTACCAAATTATATATATTTTGTTGCATATTTTTAGGATTGTCTGGTTGCTGTGATTTTATTGTATTCATTCCTTGTTTGCTTTTTTTTTTAAATTATTGTTTGCCTTTATTATATAGAAGAGTAGAGAGAGACAGGAAAGTAGGGAGAAGACCGGATTCATGGCTTTAATAGTGAACTGATAAAGAGCATCTCCAGATGAGCAGCAGACATCTGTCCACAGCTGTTTTGGTGGAGATGGTAATACAGCAGGATGTGGCATACCAGCAGGGGAAGGATATAAAGGACAAGGATATCAGAGTCACCGGAAGGGACGAGGACACTAAGTGTCATAGTGCTGCTTAGTTGCATTGAAATACCCTTCAGACTACTGTAGTGTTTTGTATATTACTATAGTGTTTTATTTTACTAAAGTCTGATGGTGTCATCCCCTATATTTTGTTATAAATCTTGATTTTTTTTTTTCCTTGTCTGATTTGTACAAAAAACCTGAAAGTCTTTTTCTCCTAAGTCCGAGGCTCTCTAGGTGGCATTTTCTGCCATACAAGGTCCCTAAAATGAGCATTTTATAGAGGTAACTTAGCAAGTATCAGTAGGTCCTGCTGCTGGCTGTCTGGCCACAGGAGCGTTTGGATGTCCTGTTCACAATGAATGTCAGCCTGTGGTGTCTGTATTTGTGGACAGACTTCAGACTGAAAGCTGCAGCCTCTACAGATCAGTTGATAGTAGAAAATCTACTGCAGAACAAATGGCGGTGTTGTTAAGGAGGAGTGCAACATTAGAAGACGTCAATTATGTATTTATAAATCTCCTACATCCTTTGCATTTATCATTCAGAGGCTGTCATTGCCAACAAGAATCCTCAGCTCCCTGCCCAGCGACTGACTGGCCACAGTTGTGCGGTTTCTGTTGGACATTAAATGACATCCACTGCACTGACAATGCAGCCTGTCCATCTGTGATCAGCAGCGGTTTTCTTTCATTTTCTGCTCACTTAAATAAATCCTCTCAGAAACATTGAACTATCTCAGAATGTCAGGAAAATGTTTACAAAACTGGCAAATGTCTGCTGTTGTTTTTTACTCTCATACACACACACACAGACACACCCATATGTGTGTGTTGTATACTGACCTGCATTCCCAGACACATGGTGTTGAGCATGATAAGGAGGAACATGAGGTACTCAAAGTAGCAGGAGGTGACGATGTACCACACCTGGTACTGGTAGGGGTTTTTGGGAATGTAACAGCGAAGTGGTCGAGCCTTGAGAGCGTACTGCACACACTGGCGCTGAAGGGGTTAATGAGAAGGTGTGGGAAGATGCACAGTTTAGACAAATGTAGTGTCTACAGATACGGACCCGTACGCGTAGCCTGTGGCCTACGGATACGGCACTTTCCATTTGCTTCTTTAATTCTCGCTGCCTGAAATACCCCAGCGCCCCCTATCGAGTGGCCATTTTCGCGGCAAACAGGACTTCCATGTCGATATGAACTGGCTTGTGCTCTATATACATGTGTCTGTACTGCATTCATTATAGTTACACCCGCTGTCTTTGGTCAGTTATTTAAAAAGTAATAAAGATGAATGAGATCGCCGTGGTGTAGAAAGGTTTATAATAGAGTATAAGATGTATTTCAGTAGATCTATGTCATGGTTAAAGTTATATAACAGCTGTATACATACACACAAAATCACGGCATGAAACAATGGCAATGTCTATGTCATATATGCCCTATATCCGTACCTCGAGTACAGATGCTACAAGTACGGGTCTGTACCTCTAGCATCAATCTTAGACAAAAATGGAAACAACAGAGAACTGGGAGAAAAACACAGTCAGTTGTTTTTGTCACAAAAAAATACAGTTGTCCTAGATTTTTATTTTAACCCCATCATACCCAGCCACTTCAGATTCCAGGTTCTGGCAAATGCCTAAAAATCTCCCAGTTGGTCAGTGTCATGAATACACAAACCAATAAAAACTGATCCTTTGTGTGATCAAATAAACAACTGTTGAACATGATTTGACATTCCTACTTTTACTTAACCTCTGTAGGACATAATGGGCTGGCTGCAGCTCACCATTAGCCTAGCTGAGCTAGACTGTATTCCCGTTATAAGGGATATACGGGAATACGGTCTAGCCCTCCTCCATTGACACATTTTGACAGGTTTTCAAGCTCCGAGCAGATCAGACCGAACCAATCAGAGCACCAGAGGCGGGAGTTAACGATGCGTCATCTTCAGGGCAGAGTTGGCGACCGCAACAGAGCGAGGTTTCTCTCGTGCGCTTTCCTCTGTTTTGCACGGGCTGAATTTGTCCTTTAAACCTCAACAAGAAGCAGCTCTTAAAGCTTTTCTTTTTAAAAAGGATGTATTTTTAATTCCGGCAGGCTGTACGATAGAATGCGTAATGCTGCCCTCCACTGTTGAAAGGGAGAGCTTAGATTTTCCTCAGGACCCCTGTACGGCGAAGGAAGCTGTTAAAACTACAAAACATCATGGCGGAAAGGCAATTGTTAGGTCGCTTAGTGATTGCGTCACATGTGTTACGCTGATTGGCTCTCTCCAGTTCAAGCTGTGATCGGTAGTCCCGCCTCTGGGCTAGATTTGGTTCAATGGAGCAGTTCCAGACTGACTTTATGTGTATTTGTAATACACAATATAAAGGCTGTCTGGTCCCCAGGCAAGCTCACCATTACCTGGAAGACTGAGAATCTACACAGACTGGACTGTTTGTATTTCTTTACACCAATCACAGCTGCTGTAGGCAGAACTAAGGATTGAGCGTGGCTTCAGTGTTCCCTCAAAATACTGAGGGAGGAATTTTTTAGCAGAACATCAACCAGCATTGTCAATGAAACGGCTCAACGTGTTTAGTGACAGGGTTTGAGCCCAGATGTGGTTGCTGTTGAAAACAGTAACAAGAGGAGAAGGCTGGCTGACAAGAGCAGCCAATGGCAGGCTCAGATTAGATGGTCATAAATGATGAAAAATAAGTTTGACATTTTAAAATTAGTTTCAGGGTCAAAGAACAGTCCAACAGGACTTGAATATCTCTACACTGTGTCCTCTAAGTTTAAAATCAAACAAGTTAATTTCAGCTGGTTGATTTATCACTTGGGCTGCACAGTGGGGTAGCGGTTAGCACTTTTGCCGTGCAGCAAGAAGATCCCTGGTGTGAATGTGATTAGGTGTGAATGTGAGTGTGATTGTGTGTCTGTATATGTAGCCCTGTGACAGACTGGTGACCTGTCCAGGGTGTCCCCTGCCTTCACCCGAGTCAGCTGGGATTGACTCCAGCACCCCCCATGACCCTAGTGAGGATAAAGTGGTGTATAGAGAATGGATGGATATATCACATCAACATGACAAGTGGAAACCTGAAATACATCAATCTACACTAAGAGATGTTCATTAATCTCAACAAAATGAATTTAAATCTTCATCTTATGCTCTGTAAGGTCGAGTCGCTGCAAACAATTATAAAAAAACACCCACAGACCAAAATGACTGAAAAGCATTGAGAAAAGATAATACAACTCCATGAAATGATTTTTGAAAAGCATTAAGATTTTTTTTTTCATACAGAAAGAAGTGAATTTGTGAAGTTGATCGTGAACATGTGTGTGTGCACTCATAAAAAGCCTTGAAAGAGAAAGCCAGAACACAGAACAAGTCCAGTTAGCTTTCTAGTGTCCATGCCCTCGATGATCTGGTAAATCTCACAAATTCTGGGATGTAGATGTTTCTTTGATAGTATTTCCATGTCACTGACCTAAAGAAGTGGAAACCATCACTTAGCTGATTTTCCAAAAGGTGTTGAATATGTAAGTTACCGAGGAAGGTAATTATGTGTAAATGGAACATAGTGGCTGGAGATGAGAGTCGAGATGTCGAACGTGTAAAAAGAGCACACTTCCCTTCAGTGTTTCTGCTTTAGTCTCCTGTCTCAAGCAGCATCGTTACAGTTCAGGATGTGTGTGAAACAACTCACTCCTGACCTCGCTCAAGAAAGCTGTCCTTTTAAACATACCTGATTCTTGTCCAGCTCACAGTTTTTGTACTCCTGCTCTCCTTGCTCCTGAAAGGTGACGATGACGAAGCCCACAAAGATATTCATCATGAAGAAGGCGATGAGGATGAGGTAGATGATGAAGAAGACTGAGATGGCCACTCTGTTGTTGTACACTGGGCCTGTGTCCTCTAAATTCGAATCAATGGCTTTATATAGCAGCCTGGGGAAATATCAAACATATCCAGCAAATACAATCAGCAAAGAAGTGCACTTTCTAGTAATTCTGTTTAAGTAACCACGGTAACCAACAGAAATGAGTGCAATAATAATTAAAGTTTGCGTAATTATACTACTCCTATGTTGGACAGCAGGACTAACCCTAACCCTACAGCAGGAATTCAACGTAACAACTGTCAGTACACCTTTCATTACTGACATTCAAATCTGTTTTGTTTAATACTTTAGTTGGACTTGGATAACAGAGGTGCACATAGGTGTGGAGTGACCTTCTGTCATTCTTCTTTATTTCAGCTGCTCTTTGCTGGATGATAGTAACTGCAGACCTGGTGTCATTCTGTCAGCCAGTATTTTGGTATATCCAAAGTATATCTTTGCACTCCTGCGGCCACACATCATCTCCTGCCTTCATGCATCTCTGTTGGGACCATGTACTGACTGCCATAGTCCTGACCAAGCTCACATGACATATGCTGGAACCCTTCTGAGACAAACAGGTGTATCCAGATGTCATTGGTGTACTCATCTGTTTGATTTTAACAGGTTTTCTAAGTTGTGCGTCAGTGATCACAGGTATATCGACTTTTGTTAGTTGAACTTTGTGATTTACATCTGTGTTTTCAGTATCATCCTTCTAAAATATTTGTTTTTAATTTTTCATAAGAGGAAAAACTCTATTTGTCAAATCAGAAACAATGCAGTTACTGGGAGGTAAAACAGTTTCTAATCATTAGACATTGCACAAGGCTGCACTCACCTCTGTTGTACTCTGCAAGTTACACAAACAATGGGTAGATGCTGCCTACAGTAGATTACAGTTTTAGGGTGTACTGCAGGAATACATTAAAACTATCAAACCATTGCCCCAAAACAGAACCTGACTCACTTTGGCCATCCTTCAAAGGTAGAAATGGTGAAGAGAGCCAGCATGCCATTGAGGATGTTGTCAAAGTTTAGTTCGGAGTTGGTCCATTCTCTCTCACGGACTTCCATTTCGTGAAGCGCTCCTTCCTGGTACTTTATATACCAGCCTCTGAGCCGCAAAGCACAAGAAAGGACAGCGAAGGTGGAGTTACAATCAAGTCTTAGGGTGCTTTCACACCTGTTAGTCTGTTAGAGTGGTTCGTTTGGACCCAAAAGTTGTTACAATGTTGCTATTTTCAGCTGGTTCAGTTCGCATTCACACCAGTGTTTTCGCAGTTGAACCAACTATGATGAATGATATAACTCCCTCCAGTCGTTTGGCGGCACTGTTCACAAAATAAGGTGTTTTAGATGACGTAGGTGAACGCTGATTGGCGCAGCATGTGAAGAGGGAAAAATCCCGGAAGATAACAACAGGCTGTGTTTATTCCATGGATTGAGGTTTATTCGTAAACAATGAACTATGCTCTCCTGTTCGTTCTTGTTGCCATATATTCGTATCATTGCTTTATGCAGCAAGCACAAATACTGCTGTTGTTCCAGCATGAAGCTCGCATTTGGTACGAGAACATTACACAGTCGTTTTTGGCACGGAGAAGATGCATTGCAAGACGTTATCGGAGAAAGCGGGCGATGCTCCATGACCTGTGCAGGTTGCTACGAAAGCTCCCGTAGACCAAAAAGGCTGCTGCACCATCAAGCCGGTCCGAATGGAGACAGGTTTGTGTTCTCACCAGGAGCGAACCAAACTTGAGTTCACATAGAAGCGGACCGAGACCACCTCCCGAATGTGGTCTCGGTCCGATTCTTTAGTCCGAACCAAAAAAATATGGTCTGCTTTCACACCAGCCCAAACAAACCGTACTTGCAGGTGTTGCGGATTCCAGTCCGCTTTAAGCGGACCAAAAGGCGTATGTGTGAAAGCACCCTTAGTAAAGACCAAGGGCCGAAGGACTGTCACGAGGGGGGTATCGGGGTAACACTGGTAGTGGAGGGGGTATCTGGATAACACTGGTAGTGGAGGGGGTGTCTGGGTAATATTGGTAGTGGAGGGGGTGTCTGGGTAATATTGGTAGTGGAGGAGTATCTGGGTAATATTGGTAGTGGAGGGGCATCTGGGTAACACTGGTAGTGGAGGAAGTATCCGGGTAACATTGGTAGTGGAGGGGTATCTGGGTAACACTGGTAGTGGAGGGGTATCTGGGTAACACTGGCAGTGGAGGGTTATCTGGGTAACATTGGTAGTGGAGGGGTATCTGGGTAACATTGGTAGTGGAGGGGTATTTGGGTAACATTGGTAGTGGAGGGGTTTCTGGGTAACATTGGTAGAGGAGGGGTATCTGGGTAACATTGGTAGTGGAGGGGTATCTGGGTAACATTGGTAGTGGAGGGGTATCTGGGTAACATTGGTAGTGGAGGGGTATCTGGGTAACACTGGCAGTGGAGGGTTATCTGAGTAATATTGGTAGTGGAGGGGTATTTGGGTAACATTGGTAGTGGAGGGATATTTCGGTAACATTGGTAGTGGAGGTGTATCTGGGTAACATTGGTAGTGGAGGTGTATCTGGGTAACATTGGTAGTGGAGGGGTATCTGGGTAACATTGGTAGTGGAGGGATATTTGGGAAACATTGGTAGTGGAAGGGTATCCGTGTAACATTGGTTGTGGAAGGGTATCTGGAAGTGAATGCTGCCACCCTCTACTACAAACCCTAGTATTAATTCATAAACATTACAACACACTTATTGTAATTCCTCCAGCTCCTTCTTATTACAGATTCTTCGACACCTAACTCACCCCACATCTTTAAGACAACCCGTACAAGTTATATATCAAAGCGCGTGGCTTGATCAGGAATCCTGTGCTGTGATTTTTTGTAGTGATTCGTCATACAGTTCTTGCAAAATTTTTAAAAAAATGTTGAAATCTTTTATGCCTGAATTTAGCTCATCAAAATTCTAAAAACCACTTAAAAATTCAATGTGTTCAAAATTCACCATCAAAAAATTCAATATGTTCAAATTTCGCTGTCAAAAAATTTAGTGTTCAAAATTAGCCATCAAAAAATTCGCTGTTCACATCCAGGGAACTTAAACAGAAATAATCGATCCTGGACCAAAATCGAACAAACGCTCAGCAAATCAAGTGACACTCCTCTGGTTATGTGACACAGACAGTTGACCTCACAAACCGGGGTAACCATGGCTACCAGCGTGAACGAGAGCACCCGGTGAGTCTATTAATCCTTTATGTGTCCTCTATGTAGTTTGTTTTTGTGAAAGTCAGTAGCTTGTAATGCATGACATGTTTCCAAAGAACAATATCTATAGTATACGCGAGGAGCTTTTAACAGCGTGCTGCTCACCACGCTAATACAGCACTAGCTGCGCTAGCCACGCTAGCTGTGCTAGCACAGTGTTAGTATAGTACATAGATTGTATGGTATCGCGCTAGCTGCGTTAGTTGCACTAGTACAGTGCTAGCTGCGCTAGTACAGTAATAAGGTCACACTGACAGCAAGTTCTGCAGCTGGGTAGTTGAGTAACAATTTTATAAACGCACAAATGGGCAGAAGTGTGATTTATATGCCCGAAAATGCAGTTAAATCACAGAGCAGTGTAAAGAAACTGGTAACTTAGCAAACTTAGTCTACATAATACAACACAAGTTCTTCTGTGCAAGTGATCTCTAAGAAGTCCAGATCTAGTCCAATATACTCCAAACGAGAAAGGAGTCTCACAAAAAGATGATTTAACAATAGTTCCTACAACAGAGAAAAACAAAGTTATAACATGCAAACTCGCAATGGGATAAAATAGTTAACCTCACTGAAAGACTAGACTGCCCCATTAGACACTTGTTTTAGAACAGATTAAAGGAGGGTACACACACTACACAGGAAACAGTTGACAAAAATGGGCTGCATTTATCACTATCATTGCACACTAACTCTTGATATAGCACGCTCTGATAGAATGGTCGGCTACAAACCGAGCAGTGTAGGGCAGTTCATTTCAAGCTATTCATTCACAGCTGGAATTACGTTGACTGCACAGTTTAAAACCTTTCAAGATCAAATGTAATTTAAAATTAAGCAAACCAAAACATCAGCTTGAGCAGAAAACACACATAATAAGCAAAGTATTATGTAGACTAATTAAGTTTGCTAGGTTACCAGTTTCTTTACATCACTCTGTGATTTAACTGCATTTTCTGGCACATAAATCACACTTCTGCCCATTTGTGCGTTTATAAAATTGTTACTGAACTTCCCAGCTGCAGAACGTGCTGTCTGTGTGACTTTATTACTGTACTAGCGCAGCTATCACTGTACTAACGCTGCTAATGCAGCTAGTGCTATTTTAACATGGCTAGCACAGCTAGCGCTATACCATACAGTCTATGTGCTATACTAATGCTGTGCTAGCACCGTACCAATGCGGCTAGTGCAGCTAGCGCTGTAGTAATGCGGCTAGCACAGCTAGCGCTGTACTAACACGGCTAGCGCTGTACTAGTGCGGCTAGCAGCACGTCGTTAAAAGCTCCTCACATATACAAAAGAGCTTGTTCTTTGGAAACATGTCATGCATTACAGGTTACTGACTATCACAAAAACAAACTACATAGAGGACACATAAAGGATTAATACACTCACTGAGCGCTCTCGTTCATGCTGGTAGCCATGGTTACCCCGGTCTTGTGAGGTCAACTGTCTGTGTCACATGACCAGAGGAGCTAGGGTTGCCACCCGTCCCGTAAAATACGGAATCGTCCTTTATTTGACAATTAATTGTTGCATCCCGTATTGACTCAATACGGGACGCAATTTGTTCCGTATTTTCATAAATATATCATACACGTCTGTCACACAGTCATCAAAACTGTATAATGAACAAAATAAAACACAAGAAATATTAAGGACAGCCAATTTCATCTTAGTAGGACCTACGTAGTGAGGACCCGACGTGACATACAGCAGATAGACCTCAGAAGCCAGCATCTGTGTCTTTGTTTGCCTGCCTGCACGGTCCTGTCACAAGTTGCTAGTTACAGACTGCTGCGCACCCCAACGGGCATTTAAAAATGTCTAACTCCGAAACTCCACCACGTCCTCCTAAGAAACGCAAACGTCTGCAGATGTACAGACGTGAGTGGGAAGAGTCGAACCCCTAGGTCGACAGCGTTAGTGGCAATGGGTAGAAAGCAAACTGTACAACGTGTCGGCGTGTGTTTTCTGTTGCTCATGGTGGACTGGCTGATGTAAGGCAGCATGCATCAGGGGAACAACATATACGAAACATAAGAACAGAGAAGACACAACCAGCAGTATCCCAATTTTTCATGCCGCAATCATCTCCTGAAGTCGATGTGGAGATCAGCTGGATTTCCTCCAGTATCTGGTAGTGAATTTACCAGAGCATGCTTATAGTCAGGCTAATGTGGCCGTAGACTCTACAGTATTTTAGTGACTCAATAAATGCTTAAGTTGTTTATATTTTTTAATGCTTTTAAGTTTTTTAATAAAGATTGATTAATAGCCTATATGTAATCAATAAATGTCCTATCTATAGACCAACTCACTCAGAACGCTATGTTAACAGTACTAAATAAATACATGCATACACACATAAATAAGTGTTTGTAGGGAATTTCTTTGTACAGTATTCTGCATTTATTTTTTGTTTTTTGTTTTTGCAGAATACAGTATTGCACACTGGTTGGTCATTAATTTTTTCTTAAATAATGCCAATTCTTTTTAGACAGAACCAGTTATAAAACAATACAAAATTCCTAATGTTCAGTTTCATTTAGAATTTGTCGTTCCACTCCTCCCTCCAGGTTACTGCAGCTGAGTTGACACAGTCTACCACACAGTTAAACACAACCTCAGCTACAACAGTGCTGACTGTGCACACAAACTCAATCAAAAGATTCTACCTGATTCCAAATTTCTTGCACTTCTATTTTTATTTCATTGAATATTTTCACTTGGGACTCATGAATAAGCACAGGTACAAGTTTACAAGATTTATTTATTTTTTAAATTTTCTCTTAAAGTAAAAATGTCCTCAGGGATCAAAAAGAGAGCCCCAACAAGTTCAGCACTTTAAAGTTCATAATGATTGTTCAGTGGTCTGTTTTCCTTAATAATTGTGTTTATTACACACTGCAGTGACTGCGCAGTTCCATGTTAATAAAGAACTTCAAGCTTTAAGTTTGACTAAATACTTTTTTCAAAATTAAACGCACCACTCCTTGGGTGTACTGGCCCTGAGGAGCCATGGTGGGCGTCCTTTATTTTCATTTCTGAAAGGTGGCAACCCTAAGAGGAGCGTCACTTGATTGGCTGGGCGTTTGTTCGATTTTGGCCAGGATCGATTATTTATGTCTAAGTTCCCTGGATGTCAACAGCAAATTTTTTGTTGGCGAATTTTAAACACACTGAATTTTTTGATTGCGAATTTTGAACACATTGACTTTTTAACTGGTTTTTAGAATTTTGATGAGCTAAATTCAGGCATCGACCTGTCCAGGGTGTCCCCTGACTTCACCCGAGTCAGCTGGGATAGACTCCAGCACCCCCCATGACCCTAGTGAGGATAAAGCGGTGTATAGAGGATGGATGGATGGATGAATTCAGCAGCTTTTAAAATTCAGAATCTGATGAGTCTGATTTGTTCCATACTGTAGCTCTGGCAGATTTTATACTAGAAACTTCAGTCAAAATTTAAATGAACCACACAACTTTAAATATTCCGTATTTTAATATATTTTATGATTTTATGCAGTCACAGTTTAAATTTCATAACTTTTCAGGTTCTGCTCAAGATTTTTTTTCTCTGTTAAAGGGTGTTATCCTTGCCAGTGTCTCCTTAGGGCTGCTCTAGGGGTTCCTATGGGTTCTGTAAAGTGTCTTGAGACAACTTGACCTGTAATTGGCGATATTTGAATAAAATTGAATTCAACTGAATTGTAAAATTCTAAATTTTCTCCTGTCTTCTTCTCAGTTTCAACTGTAAATTAACAATTTGTACATTAAATTGTAGGCATTTTTTGTCCTTTTCAACTAGTGTGAGTGTCATTGCTAGAGGACCTGGAGTTTATCATAAATCACCTCCTGAGCAAACCTCTCACTGAGTCCAGTTCTATCTGTGCTCTGTGTCAGGAGAGTCTCTCTAACCTGTTACCAGATGTATATAAAACACAGT
Source organism: Acanthochromis polyacanthus (assembly GCF_021347895.1). Taxonomy (NCBI): domain Eukaryota; kingdom Metazoa; phylum Chordata; class Actinopteri; family Pomacentridae; genus Acanthochromis; species Acanthochromis polyacanthus. Next base: position 42,693,498 of record NC_067117.1, read on the forward strand.
ACGGACATGGAAATATGTCAGAATGTTCTAAACAAGATGCTGCCCCATACAGATAGGACTTTGTTTCTGAGCTGTGGTGGAGTGTTTGGGTCCCCGATCTCACGGGGATTCGTGAAACTGTCACGTAAGTTTTAGTTTCAGTTTCGTGTGCACCAACACGATTTCGTCATGTTTTTTGTGCCGCTCACCACGAAATGCGCACCAATGTATTTTAAACGGCGGACTTTTCGTGCCACTCAGAACGTATTTCAAAAGAATGTGTATATTATATTTTTAATGTAAAACCGTGGCGAATCCAACGCTATATTTTGCATGACATCGTCCCTAAACATAACCCTAACCATAACCCTAACCATAACCTAACCATAACCTAACCATAAGCCGGTGGTACACTTACCAATTTGCATAGGAATTTCAAGAATGTCCGGCGGCCGGCGGCCGCAAACGCAATCACACAAGCAGTATACGCCGATGGACAGCTTAGATCGTCATGAATCCGCCGGTATAAACCACTTTCAGATGTGATTACCACAGCGAAAAACATTTCGTGGTGAGCGGCACGAAAAACATGACGAAATCGTGTTGGTGCGCACGAAACCGAAACTAAAACTTACGTGACAGTTTCACGAATCCCCGTGAGACCGGGTTGTTAATAGTCTGTCTGCTCCTCACTTCACACCCAAAGTCTGTCTTCTAACCAACTTTAATTCAGTCTGTTTTTAAATTTTTAATGACAGTCATTATGGAGGCTGACTCATATTAATTAATATTCCTTCCACAACATCCTGCTATTGTGCTCTTTCAAAGGCTGTCCAGCAGGGGGCCTGAATTTGGTGGGGCTGCTTGGACCCTGTTAAAGCTTTGTCTGTTGTCATTGCTGCCATTCTGTTGCTTCGGCAGGAAACATATTTCAGTTTTTGCTGTGTTACATTCTATGATGACCTAATGATGATAGACTTGTTAGTTGATGTTAAAGGGTCATCACTACATACTGCCTACTAAAGCCAATTAGCCAAAACAGTAAACGATGCAGTTTCAACAACACGCTCTGAATCATGTAATGAAAGACTAAAGTCCATCTGCTCGGCTGTGTAAATCCCTGATAAAAGCTAGCAGGAGGTCTTGAGTTAAAAGCTCAAATTATTTAGTCTACTATACTTTGTTTCCAAGTTAGAATCACTTTTAAAGACTGAATATTGCATTCAAATGTTTTATTACAGAAAATAAGCCTAGAGCAGAGGACTGAGCTAAGACAAGCAGAGAAACTCCTTACTTGCATGCTTCCTCAGTCATTTTGTCTGGATCTGTGCAGGCGTAGAATTTTCCCTGGGAGAACAATGGAGTAAATGTATTTATGAAAAGGTCAATAAATGTTTTTTACATCACCATTCACACATTCAGCAGGAGTGTGGCATTTCATTTATTTTCTCACTTTGAAAAGTTGGACTCCAATGCAGGCAAACATGAAGTCCAGCAGCATGGTGACCAGTACGATATTTCCAATGGTCTTGACGGCAACAAACACACACTGAACCACATGCTACAAACACAAAGAGACGACAGTAGATGGTGAACCGGGTCAGCATGAGGCCATGTATTTAGAAAGTCTATGTGTGTTCAACAGCTTCTCTTACCTTGAGTCCTTTGGCTCTGTTGATAGCCCTGAGGGGCCGGAGGACCCTCAACACCCTGAGAATCTTCACCACGGAGATGGCACTCGACCTGGAGAGCACAGAGAGCTCTAACAGTGCAATGGCTTTTTGTAACAAATCAAGTCAGTGGGAAAAATAACATCAAGTATTTTCACAGTCATTGATGAATATATATTTGCAGACATTACGTACTCCATGCCCATTGAGAGGAGAGACACACTGACGACCAGAAGATCCAAGATGTTGAAAGAATTCCGGCAGAAAGACCCTTTATGAAGAATGGCACCGTAGGTTGTCATCTGAGAAAGAAGATTTGTTTTCAATGTTTAACCTTTTTTCTGTGATCAGACACGTGATCACAATTCAATGAATTTAAATTCACGTGAATTTGCTGACTGCCACTAAGAAACCAGGTTAAAATTTAAATCTCCACTAAATATTACATATCCTTATATATTATGAATATTATTTAGTATATCTCCACTAAAATAACAATATTTCTGTAGATGTAGTGCTTTTTCCCACCTTTTCATCCAGTAAGACATAGCAGTGCTGACATTCTGTCAGCCTCTAATCGGCTAGCTGACATGGTGATGATAAGTCAGACAAACCTTCATCTTGTCTTCATGCTGACTGAACAGCTCATCCAGAACTACACCCAGTGATCCCACCTCCACGACCGTCCAGTGAAATACCATTACCCTAACTTATTTCTTGAAAACATATTAAAAAATCTCTCTGAATAACATTGTCTGTCGCTGGTGTTCCACATTAATGTAAATGTAAAAATACAGAATCAGTGAAGAAGTAAACGTGTTCTGCTTCACTGAAAAATCCATTTAGAATGCATGTGCACTATAGGGAGTTTCATTTTCTGCAATGCACTGCATTCCTGATCAATCATCTGGACCTGGTAGACTAGTGAACAACTATCCGTCCATCCATCGCTGGAGCCTATCTCAGCTGACTGAGGCAGGGGACACCCTGGACAGGTCACCAGTCTGTCGCAGGGCTAGTGAACAACCAGCTCCAGTGATTCCTTCAAGCCTTCAGCAGTTACTCTGTGGATCATCAGTCATCAGTAACCTGCATGCTGCTGGAGGAGTCTTCTTTGGGAGAGTAAACCATCTCCACTGATGGACACTTTGTCTAACTGTTGACTGAATGAGCTCTTGGGGATTACTTTCCAGTTTAATGCAAATCAGTAATTCTTGACAGGAAGTTTTGATTTTTTTTCCTTTCATGTCAGCAGATGCTTTAAAACACTCAGCAAACTGTGTTCTGTTTTTAATATTCAAAGTCGCTTCAACTCAGAACTAAGTCTAGTTTTACTGACTCCAGTTAGTATTTATTGATGTTAGCCTAGGGGTTGACGTAATGAAGGAGCACGAGTTACGTGATGATTGGTCTATGTCTGTCTGTCTGTCTGTCTGTCTGTTAACAACTTTACACAAAAACAGACTACCATATTTGGATGAAATCTTCAGGGAAGGTCAGAAATAACACAAGGACTGATTAGATTTTAGCAGTGATGCAGCTTATAGTCTGGATCCATGGATTTGTTAAAGATTTCTGTATCATTGGCAGATAGCAGCATGGTGTCACTGTAACCATGACAACCAGTGAACCATACATCAGCTGATTGTGATCCTACTACAAATCCACATCTGAGGACATCAGGACTTATCCATCAGAAATGATCCAAGGAACAGCTGATTAAAATGTGGGGGTGTTTCTGAGTCCCATCAATTCCTACCACCTGCTACATATTTAGGTCACGTGATTCGGTATCCGTACATAACGTACACATGCAGAACACACAGCTGTATGCAGCACAAGTTCATTCTGTTTGGGGGTACATCTATATACACACGTGGACAAAATTGTTGGTACCCCTCAGTTAAAGAAGGAAAAACCCACAATTCTCACTGAAATCACTTGAAACTCACAAAAGTAACAATAAATAAAAATTTATTGAAAATTAAATCATCAAAAACAGCCATTACTTTTGAATTGTTGATTAACATAATTATTTAAAAAAACAAACTAATGAAACAGGCCTGGACAAAAATGATGGTACCTCTATAAAAGATTGAAAACTATTTGACCAGAGTGACATGATTAACTCAGGTGTGTCATTTAATTGACATCACAGGTGTTTCCAAACTCATAATCAGTCAGTCTGCCTATTTAAAGGGAGACAAGTAGTCACCCTGCTGTTTGGTGAAAAGGTGTGTACCACACTGAACATGGACAACAGAAAGCGAAGGAGAGAATTGTCCCAGGACATCCGAAAAAAAATGATAGACAAACATCTTAAAGGTAAAGGCTATAAGACCATCTCTAAACAGCTTGAAGTTCCTGTGACAACAGTGGCTCATATTATTCAGAAGTTCAAGACCCACGGGACAGTAGCCAACCTCCCTGGACGTGGCCGCAAGAGGAAAATTGATGACAAATTGAAGAGACGGATCGTTGGAATTGTATCCAAAGAGCCCAGAGCAACCTCCAAAGAAATTAAAGGTGAACTCCAAGGCCAAGGTACATCAGTGTCAGATCGCACCATTCGTCGTTGTTTGAGCCAAAGTGGACTTCATGGGAGACGACCAAGGAGGACACCACTGCTGAAAAAAACTCATAAAAAAGCCAGACTGGAATTTGCAAAAATGCATGTTGACAAGCCACAAAGCTTCTGGGAGAATGTCCTTTGGACAGATGAGACCAAACTGGAGCTTTTTGGTAAGGCACATCAACTCTATGTTCATAGACTCAAAAACCAAGCATACGAAGAAAAGAACACTGTCCCTACGGTGAAACATGGAGGAGGCTCAGTAATGTTTTGGGGCTGCTTTGCTGCATCTGGCACAGGGTGTCTTGAAAGTGTGCAAGGTACGATGAAATGTGAAGACTATCAAGGCATTCTGGAGAGAAATGTGCTGCCTAGTGTCAGAAAGCTTGGTCTCAGTCGCGGGTCATGGGTCTTCCAACAGGACAACGATCCAAAACACACAGCCAAAAACACCCAAGAATGGCTGAGAGAAAAGCGTTGGACTATTCTAAAGTGGCCTTCTATGAGCCCAGATCTGAATCCCATTGAACATATGTGGAAGGAGCTGAAACATCCCATTTGGAGAAGACACCCATCAAACCTGAGACAACTGGAGCTGTTTGCTCATGAGGAGTGGGCCAAAATACCTGTTGACAGCTGCAGAACGCTCATTGACAAATACAGAAATCGTTTAATTGCAGTGATTGCCTCAAAAGGTTGTGCAACAAAATATTAAGTTATGGGTACCATCATTTTTGTCCAGCCCTATTTCATTAGTTTGTTTTTTTAAATAATTATGTTAATCAACAATTCAAAAGTGATGGCTGATTTTGATTATTTAATTTTCAATAAATTTTTATTTATTGTTACTTTTGTGAGTTTCAAGTGATTTCAGTGAGAATTGTGGGTTTTTCCTTCTTTAACTGAGGGGTACCAACAATTTTGTCCACGTGTGTAATTAGCCATGCCTCTTATCTAATTTCACCAAGTGCACATCCCCAGTTTTCCTTAAACTCCTCTCCACATCTCAGTCTGTCCCACCAGAGATTGGAATGTAAAAGAATTGAGCTAACAGGTTTTTAACTAAATGAGACATACTTGCCTCAGCCCATCAGTTTCAAGCAACACTAACTGTCACGTAGCTGTATCACCTGTCCTTTGTTTCACTGTGTTTTATCATCTCAGTGTTCATGACAACTTACAAAATTTCTTAACTTAAAAATTCAAGTCAGTACAATATAATGAGAATGTACAGATGTGTCTATTTACTTCTCAAACGTGTAGTGTTAAGCATAGTATTGACGTATACAGTTATTCACCCCCTTGTTTATCTTTTTATTGCTTTCATAAATCAATCATGGTCAATAAAATTTAGCTCTTTTAACAAAAAATTTATTGGAAAAAACTCTTTATTGTCAAAGTGAAAACAGATTTCTATAAAGTAATGTTAATGAAAGAAAATTATATAAATGAAAATAATTGTTTGCATAATTATTCACCCCCTTTTTAATTTAATGGTCTAATTCAATAGAGGTCCATCAAATTGTTGCCAATAGTCTCACAATTAGTGAAATGAAGATCACCTGAGTGGTGTTGGTGTGTTTCAAGTGATTGAGTTGTAAAACATCTGTCTGAAGGGTCCAGAGAGTGGTTGATCAGTATTCCTGGCTACCATTACACTATGAAGACAGAAGAACACTCTAAGCAACTCAGGGAAAGGGTTATTGAGAAGTTCAATTCAGGGGATGGCTACAAAAACATTTCCAAGGCACTGAACATCCCCCGGAGTTCAGTGAAATCAATTATCAAGAAATGGAAGGAATATGGCACTTGTGTGAATCTGCCTAGATCAGGCCGCCCTCGTAAACTGAGTGACCTACAAGTAGGAGACTAGTGAGAGAAGCCACCAAGACCCTACAACTACTCTGAAGGAGTTACAAGCTTCAGCTGCTGAGATGGGAGAGACTGTGCATGTAGCAACTGCTGCCCGGGTTCTTCGCCGCTCAAAGCTTTATGGGAGAGTGGCAATGAGAAAGCCACTGTTGAAGAAAAGTCATATTAGATCTGGACTAGAGTTTGCCAAAAAGCATGTGGAAGACTCCATGGTCAAGTGGAAGAAGATTCTTTGGTCTGATGAGACCAAAATTGAGCTTTTTGGCCATCAGACAAGACGTCATGTTTGACGGAAACCAAACACTGCACATCACCAAAAACACACCATCCCCACTGTGAAGCATGGTGGTGGCAGCATCATGCTGTGGGGATGTTTCTCAGCAACTGGACCTGGAAGGCTTGTAAAGATAGAGGGCAGAATGAATGCTGCAAAATACACTGAAATCCTGGGGGACAATCTTTTTCAGTCTGCAAGAGAACTACGTCTTGGGAGAAGATTTATTTTCCAGCAAGACAATGATCCAAAACATACTGCAAAAGCTACACAGGAATGGTTAAAAAAGAACCAGGTAAATGTTCTGGAGTGGTCGAGTCAAAGCCCAGACCTCAATCCTATAGAGAATTTGTGGCTGGACTTGAAAAGGGCTGTTCATGCCCGATACCCGTGCAACCTGACAGAGCTTGAGCAGTTTTGCAAAGAAGAATGGAGCAAAATTACAGTGGGCAGATGTGCAGACTGACTGAGACCTATCCACACAGACTCACTGCTGTGATTGCAGCCAAAGGTGCATCTACTAAATACTGACTTGAAGGGGGTGAATAATTATGCAAACAATTCTTTTCATTTATATAATTTTCTTTCATTAACATTACTTTATAGAAATCTGTTTTCACTTTGACATTAAAGAGTTTTTCCAATAAATGTTTTTGTTAAAAAAGCTAAATTTTATTGACCATGATTGATTTATGAAAGCAATGAAAGGGTAAAACATCAAAGGGGGTGAATACTTATGATAGGCACTGTATATTGTACATTACATGTTATATATTATAAACACACCTCTGTTAGTGCTTATCCCGACATAGTTTGTATATTCCAGCTGTGTGTTGCGTCTTGTAAGTCACAGATGTGGAAATGACTTCATGGAGGGTACAGTAAGGATATACCTGTGCATCTTTGCTCACAGCTCCTTCAGTAAGCCTCCTCCATCCTTTGGCCTCATGGTGCATTTTAAGAATTCAACTGTCCTTTGTGACGATGCACCAAGGTTCATATCCAGGTCACAGGCCGGAAGATGGAGGAAGAAGGATGGAGGAGGTTCATAAAATACAGTGGTAGGTTATAACAAAGGACAGGTGGTGTGGTGTGCTGTGCCACTTATGAGGTACATTCTGTGTTTAATCATCTACTTTGTAATCTGCTTTGTTTCTCATTTAGCTGTGTAATGAAATACATAAAATTTGTATTGTTTGGAGGATCGGAAAGACAGACAAGGAGCCAAACAACTGCAGCAAATCAGAGCTCTTCTGTTTGAGAGCAGTCATTCAGCATCAGAAATGTCCTCCACACCACATGTCAGATAAAATAGACACTGTTTTAAACTAACACTCTGAGGTGAGGGTGTCTCATTTTGATAAATTCCTGTCACCTCAACCTCTCTGTCCTCTCATCTCCTTCCTGCCTCCATAATATCTGCATTAAAACATGAGGAGAGGAGTCATGGAAAGAAATTTAGGATTTGACATGAAGTGTTGCCTAAAAGTGTTGCTTCACAAATAAATAAATTAATAAATAAATTAATGTGTATAGAGAATGGATGGATGGATGGATGGATGGATAAAATTCCAGAGCTGCTTTACAACCTCTTGTCAAGATCTCCATATTCCAGCATTTTCTAAGCTAGAGAGGGGATGCTACTCTGATAAAAGAGATGTTCAGTTGGGTTGAGATCAGTGTGAGGCTTTAATTCACATGTGTTTCAAACTTTTCAGTGAGCCAAAATGACCTTTATGGTTTCATGTAGATTTTTATCTTGCATCTTTTCATTTTTTTTCACTTTGTCACCCATCTGTGATAAATATGTTTATTGTGATGTCTGTTTTTACCTTGAGCACAATTTCTGCAGTGAACACAGAGGTGAAGACTATATCAGCGTAGGCCAGCACCTGGAAGAGCCACATCAATAACAACAGTAATACACATTCATTCAGCGATAACAACACAACCTAAGCATTTGAATTAGTGTGTGGCAGTCATGCAGTTTATCACCTGGTTCCTGAAAGACACCGGGTCAATGGGATCCTCAGCAGCTAGAGAAATAGACGACAGCAGGATGAAGAGGAGGATGATGTTGGTGAAAGTAGTGGCATTGATAATACGATGGCAGAGCTTCCGAAACCTGAAAATGTTACAACACATGTCCATCATTTAAAAAAGACAGTGATGACAGACACTATAGAGCGCCTTCAGTATACTATATACTATAGTAACAGTTAATTACCTCTGCACTGTAGAAAGTACCAGAACTAGTGATGGGTCTTAAAAAAAATATATATATATATATATATATATATATATATATATATATATATATATATATATATATATACATATGTATATACAGTGCCTTGTGAAAGTATTCGGCCCCCTTGAACTTTTCAAGCTTTCGCCACATTTCAGGCTTCAAACATAAAGATATAAAATTTTAATTTTTTTGTCAAGAATCAACAAGTGGGACACAATCGTGAAGTGGAACGAAATTTATTGGATATTTTAAACTTTTTTAACAAATAAAAACCTGAAAAGTGGGGTGTGCAATATTATTCGGCCCCTTTACTTTCAGTGCAGCAAACTCACTCCAGAAGTTCAGTGAGGATCTCTGAATGATCCAATGTTGTCCTAAATGACTGATGATGATAAATAGAATCTCGATTTCGGAACGAGATTTGGTTTCTAGCGTCCTGAGATTTGGATACAGACCACAACAAAGAGCAATCTTAGGTGAATTGCATTTCTATACATTCAGTATCAACAATCGTTAGCATCCTACTTGTTCTGAGGTCCAAAGATGAAAAATGAGCTGGCCTCTGGCATCGGCACTGCCTCCTCCTTCAGTTGCAGATCTGCCATTGGACGGGGTCTGGGGCTCTCTGGCATTTCGGGGTCCTCCTCCTCATCATCACCTAACCCACAGAGAGAAGGTCAGATAGCACAGGCCTATAGCTCTCAGTTCAGATTAGTATGGATAACAATGCAAGGATTTACCAGGAAAGTCTGCAGGAGGGAAAGGGTCTTTGATCTCATTCACATTAGACTCAAACTCATCAATTTTGAGCTGTAGATGTGAAACAGACAGGTGAAAAAAACAGAGAAAGGATTTCTAATTCTATTTTTAATGTTGATGCTCTTTGAAGCCTCACCTTGGCAGTAGTAGGGATGCCCTCTACACCCTTAGCCCTTTGCTCAGCCAACTTTTTAGCCAGATTGGATTTCTCCTCTGAGGCCTTGTCAGGCATGTTAGCCCTATAAATAACAGAGTGCTTGATGTAGTGGATACCATTAATTTAACAAAACAAGAGAGCAGTCATGGGCTGCACAGTGGGCTAGTGGTTAGCACTTTCGCCTTGCAGCAAGAAGATCCCCGGTTCAAATCCCGGCCTGGGCCTGGGATCTTTCTGCATGGAGTTTGCATGTTCTCCCTGTGCATGCGTGGCTTTTCTCCGGGTACTCCGGCTTCCTCCCACAGTCCAAAAACATGCTGAGGTTAACTGGTTACTCTAAATTGTCTGTAGGTGTGAATGTGAGTGTGATTGTGTGTCTGTATATGTAGCCCTGTGACAGACTGGTGACCTGTCCAGGGTGTCCCCTGCCTTCACCCGAGTCAGCTGGGATAGACTCCAGCACCCCCCATGACCCTAGTGAGGAGAAAGCGGTGTATAGGTGATGGATGACAGCAGTCATCAGTCAGCTACTCTTCTGTACAGGTGTGTACACCTAAGGCTTCCTCAGGCTCACAGGTTTCAGACTGGGACTCCAGAGCTCCCTGAAAGTCAGAGCCTACTCTAAACTTCTGAACGTCTTAATCACTTCAGTTTTGAAAATAGGAATGTGTGTGTAGTTATACAGATGGGTTTTCTACCTCCTCACCTCTATATATTACTATGCCAGATGAACCACTACCTTGACTGGGGGGCGGTTAGCTGCATATCAACGTGCTGCACCCGCTCTCTCCCACCTCTCTGGTCTGGTGTGGTGAGGTCTTTGTTTAGCATGACTAATCAGAACCTATTGGATTGTGTTGTCTTCCTTTACATTCACTGTATGCGCTCGGGCCACTTTCTCCTGACTGTCACTGTGTGCAGGCATCATGGAGCTTCAGACTGGCCTCTGCTATGTATATATGTATATATATATATATATATATATATATATGTATAATAACTTATCAATCAAGACAGTGATAGACCAGCACTCCTGTATGCTGCAAAGAAAAATTACTGGTTTTGGCAAAAGATGTAGAACAGATTCAGGTTTCAAGCAACTGGACAGTACAGCAAGCGGTAAAAATAATCCAACATTACCCTACACTTCAATTGATATTAAATTCTTTTTAGCTGCCGTTTGCTATTTGAGCTTTTTTTACGTGGCTTCCTTCTGTTTTCCTGTTGCTCCAGCCACAGCAGTTCATTACTTAGCTCAGGTTCATCCTTCTGCCCATCCAGATCTGGAGCAGACTGACAGACACCGTAGGAGACGATGGATAAGGAGACTTGCCTGAGTGCTTTCTTGCGTTTTTTTTCTTCTGCTTTCTCTTTCTGTGCCAAAGTCAAAGACTCGGCTTCTGCCAAGTTATCAACAGCGATGGCCAGGAAGACGTTTAGGAGGATGACTGAATGACAGTCAAAGATTCTAACTGTGATTAGAGTTCAGCTACAATATTAGACAGAGTTCAGTGTTGGTTAAATGTGCACAGAGCTACTCAATCTAAAGAAGGATACAATTTCCACAAACAAAGAGAATGATGAAGTAGATGCTGACGAGGATCCCAGGCATGCTGGGTCCTCCGTGAGCCATGATGCCGTCATACATGACAGCATTCCAGTCCTCACCCGTCAGTATCTGAAACACAAATACATTAAATATCAGCATTATCTAAATGTTTTTTTAGTGTCTAAGAAAAATTATATCATTTATGACAGGCTCAGTCTTCTTTAATACTGGCAGCATAAGATCAGTGGTTCTGTGTACAGCTGCTGTGAACTGGATGGCACAGTTATGGTAGAACTATTATGGTAGGTCACTATTATAACCATAATAGTGGCAACTACTGTAAGCCACTGTTAGGGTGAGAAAAGGACATAAACAGGAGGTTACAGGAACTAGAACAGTTCAGGACGTTTTGTTGCAAGTTTTCCAGATTAATTTCAATTGACAAAGAGTAGCTAACTGAACAAATACCAAGCATGTTTCTTAAGTTTTGCTTATTTTTTTTTAGCAATATTTTCTTTTATGACAAGTAACGTTTTGTCAGTGCTGTTAATTATCTGACTGCATCACAGGCAGCTGCACCAGGAAGGTGGGTTTTGAGTGGATTCAAATCTTGCTGTAAGTTCGCTTTCAAAAGATGAACACCAAGAAGCACTCGACTGTTACCTGGAACACTGTGATGAGAGCCTGAGGGAAGCTGTCAAAGGTACTGCGTGGTTTGGGTTGGCTGGGAAAGTTGAACTTTCCACCAAACACCTGCATGCCCAGCAGGGAGAAGATGACAATGAAAAGGAAAAGGAGCAGCAACAAGCAGGCAATAGAGCGGACTGAGTTCAAAAGGGAAGCCACCAGGTTACTGAGAGATGTCCAGTATCTGGAGAGCACAACATCAGTGGAAGAACCCATCAGTTATTCAGCCAGATCCATTCAGTCAGAACAATGAAAGATGTTCTTTTCACAACTGACTGTATACCACAATCTTTGGTCAAAACACAATAATAGATTTTATCAAAACAAATGTGTGTGTTTGGTGTGTTCAAGTGAAGCAAACACAAAAAGCATTCCAAATCTGCTAACTACATTCACAACACAACAGCTGTTCTTCTCACCTGGTGACTTTGAGCAGGCGGAGCAGTCGTATGCAGCGCAGCACAGAGATGCCCATGACGGACATGACACCCATATGAACCAGGATGAGCTCCATAATACCAGTGGACACCACGAAGCAGTCAAAGCGGTTGAAGAGAGACATGAAGTAGGAGGGTATTCCTAGAGCGTACATCTTCATGAACATCTCCAGGGCAAACATGGACAGCAGCAGCTTATTGGCATTGTCTGAGGTTGATGGATGCATTTGAGACCAACAGTACAGAGGGAAAGCAAAAAACTGAATAAGTGGTAGAAAAAGACAGACAGTTTATTTGTCGTAAGATTGTACCACACTGCATGGAGCCAAATGAGTAATCCCAGAACTGGAGGACAGCTTACATCCCACCCATCAAAATTCAAATAATGCACGTAGAAAATACTAAAACATGCAATTGTTGTGTAGATGTTCTTACCCTGAGACCAAATCCAAAAAAAAATTATGAGACAAGAATGTTTGAAAATATTTTTAAAATACCAAATAAGTCTGAAGTTCAACTAAAATGTAAATTTTCTCTTGTCCCACCCCTCTAATGACCAAACTAGGGATGGTTTGATCCAATCCGCTGGATCGATATCGAGTTCGATCCAGGCCAAAATGACTGGATCGAGCATCGGAGTTTTTTATTAGAACTCGTTCGATCCGATCCATAAGCCCAATCTGTCTCATATATCCTCATCTTTACTTTTCATGACATGCCGTAACACAGACGAGCTGTTGCCATGGTTGCCATGTGCCCGTGTTTTCGTCACGTGAGCAGAGAGTGAACAGAAGCCTGGAGAGCTGTGGTCATCTCTTCCGTGTGGAATTATTATATGCGAACGGAGGAGAAAAGTAAAATAGCTGAGTGCAATGTTTGCAAAATGAGTGTCTCAAGGGGTGGCAGCAAAACCGGACATTTTAACAGAACGAACTTAATAAAGCATCTGCAGAAGCATCATGGAAAGCAGTACGGAGACTTTTTACAGGCGAGTGCAAAAATAAAAGTGACCTGCGGCAACCATTGTTGCAGGAAGCACTACAGAAGAGTAAAAACTCGCTCCAACGCCAAAATATAACAGAGAAAATTGTCGAGTTCATTTTGCTGGATGAGCAACCACCTTGTGTGGTGGAAAATGTGGATTGTTGAAGTATTTTTCATTCCCCCGGAAAAATCTGACTCCCCCTTTGCGTGAACGTGTGCGCCTTCCGTTTCACTCTGTGGCCACTTGACGGCTTTTCTATTGTACGTTTACTGTTTTTTTTGTTGTTTTCTACTGTTTTCGGGTTAAATGTGATTAGGTGACATGTCTCTCCTCTGCTCATCCACACGTTGGTGTCTAAATGGCATCAGAAGGAGATCCTACGCTGCTCTCAGCTTCACTCGCATGAGAACGTTAGGACAGCGTTTAATCCCCAGATATTGTTTATATTCCATCAGTGTTGTACACGTGTCAATAAAATAATTGTTCACTGTGTTTTACATTCAGTACAACATCAGCGGCTGCATGCAAAAGAAGAAAGACACTAGATTGCACTGTCACTGTTTACCCTTGTTTTTCTGTTTTTGTTTTGGTGTATAGCCCAGATTTTTATTGTTCTGATTGTGTGTCTTGAGAAGCCACGTGTAACTTACTGAGTCCTACCTACATTGTTCTAGTGGAGATGCTATTATTTTATGTTAATTCCTAAAATTATTTATCGCAGCCTTGCAATACCACTGAGGTGTAATGTGACTTTTCTGTTTATACACTGGGATTATTTAGTTTAATTTAAATATGTGCACCAAGTTGCAGTTTTATTTCAAACATCTGAATGGTGCAGCTGGCTCTGTTGTGTTTACAAACGCTGTTAAAAGCGATGTGAGCTTTAAGTTTTAATAAAGCCGCAGCAGTTACACAGAACTAGTTGTCACACGTTTTCCTTCTTTCTTTAGGGGACCAGAACAGGTGTTGTACAATGAACGTGGTGTTTTTAGATGTCAGTGTCAAGCAAATTACAGCCATGTATTATTATTATTATTAACAACTTTTAGAATGACAAAAAGAATCATATCGATATTGGATCGATATCAGTATTGGATGTGAAAAAGTGGTATCGAGCCATCCCTAGACCAAACTGAATCTCTAATAAAACAATTAAAATGAATTTTAAATCTCCTTTTTTGGGTTTCATTTTTTCATTGATGTCTCTTTTAATTGTTGGAACATTTTATTTAACTAACACAATATTTTAAAATAATTATTATACATGGAATGTGTGTCCCACAACATGTTAGTATAACTTTTTAACTGGCAGAAGAAGAAGAAAACAGTCAATCACATGAAACACTGGAACTACCATCCTCCAACAGTGTTCCTACAGAATGTGCAGATCAAAGCTATGTCCTCTCTTCTATTTTCCATCTTTTTGTCCATTGTCAGCCTTGATTGAATGTCTCACTCTACCTCATATTATCAGGATCAGACTCATTCTTTGGACTGTTTTCCATCAGTGGTCAGCAGTAACAGCTAGCTAAATATCTAGCTTCTACTGCTGAGAAAAAGATCACATTAGCATGGATTAGAGTAGGGTTAGCAACAACACAGAAACATGGAATAAAAATGTTGCCATTGATGTTGTGCCGCTATCTTGCAATGATACAGAAATCACTGCTAAAATCTAATCACTTAGTCCTCGTGTCATTTCTGACCTTCCCTGAAAATTTCATCCAAATCCAGGAGTACGTTTCTGAGTGACGTTACGAACAGACGGACGAACAGATAGAAGGACGCTGATCGTCCCCTAACTCCACCACATTACTGGGCGGAGTAAAAATGCTATGTTATGAAAATAATACTGAAGCAAAAATAATAACTTAATGCAACTTAAATGATTTTACATTAAAGCCCTGACTGAGCTGGCTGACTTGAATATGTTCTAGTTATAATTAAACCTACTTCATGGATGAAGGCATGTTCATACATTATGCACAATGGAGAATTCTAACTGTTCTCAGAAACAAACAGCCAGATTCACATCAACACTGGGAAAGGCAAACGGTTCAACAATAAGATTTAAAATTTAAATTGTCACACATCCCAAAAAGAAAGTAAAGTGAGGTGTCATCCCTCTCTCCACACCAAACAGGTAAAATGTGTTGTTGTGTTACTACTGTACAGATTCAGAAAACTTTATTTGTCCCCAGGGGGAATGAAAAGGAAAGGAAGAGCTTATTATTCTAAACTGTCAGGAAGATGTTGGACTCAATATTTTGACTATTATTATTTTATTATTTTCTCTAACCACCTGTAGTTATAATATAACTACTGCTGATGCTACCACCACCACTATATTACTACCACAATCTCCCATTTTATTTCTGACCTTTTTGTTTGTTTGTTTGATTGTTTGTTGGTTTATGGAGTGATATTATTATTATGACTACTGCTATTGCTACTGTTGTTGCTACTACTACTACTGCTACTATTATTATAGTTTTTACTATCACCACTATTGCTATTATTGTCTCTATTGCTATTATTACTGGTATTATCACTATTATTACTATTATTATTGCCATATGATACTAGTATTATGATTATTATTGTAATTAATAGATCATACACTACTGTAGTTACTATATTATACACTATTATTATTCTCAGGAACTAAAGTATGAAATGCACATAGGTGTGTATTGGGAGTGCTGCTCTGACCTTGCCAGTTTGTGAGTCTCTGCGATTGTTTGTGATGTTCCGTTGCAATGGCCAGTGTGTTGAAGAAGACCAGCATGATCACCCACCAGTAGAACAGTTTGGACTTCACGTATGCTCTGCATTTACGGCGTAACAAACGGTTCCACTTACGAGCCAGCTTACTGCAAAACCAAGAAAAGCAAGAAACAAGGGAGAATGACCGTCTTCATGTTAGCCCGAAATTAAGACATTTTACAATAGATATAACACAGTTTGTCATGTCCTTCACACAACCATATATGCACACACACGCACACTCATATATATGTGTGTGTGTGTGTGTGTGTGTGTGTGTGCGTGCGTGCGTGAGTGCGCACACTATCGTTCAAAAGTTTGAGGTCACTCAGACAATTCCATGTTTTCCATGAAAACTCCCACTTTTTTTCATGTGTTCATCAATCAGCCTTTCAACACCATTAGCTAACACAATGTAGCATGAGATAAGACATTTCTAAGTGACTCCAAACTTTTGAACAATAGTGGAAAGACAGTTACAGTCAAAGTTTGGACACACCTTCTTATTTAATGGTTTGTATTTATTTTTCATTATTTCATCTTAAATTCTCACTGAAGACATCAAAACTATGAAAGAACACAGATGGAATTATGTTGTAAAAACCAAAGTGTGAAACAAACCAGAATATATATTATATTTTAGATTCTTCAAAGTAGCCACTCTTTGCTTTTGTTCCTACTTTGAACACTCTTGGCATTCTCTGGATGAGCTTCATGTGTCACGGCCCCTCCCTCTCCTGCTCGACTCGTCGTCTGATTACGAGCGGCTGTGCAGGAGCACAGCTGGCCCAAATCTGTAATCAGCCGCAGTTAAAAGCCTGGCTCTGCCAACAGCTCTCTGCCGGGCCATTACCTGCAGTTTCCCTGACACATGCACACCTCTGCCCGAGCTCCGTCTCGCTCACCCCGGCCACCGGACTTCCTCGCCTGCTCAGTCTTCCTCCCCTCACCCTGAAACTGCTCGTCTTCCCCCCTCCGCACTGCACTCCCCTCCGTCTGCCTGGATTCTGCCTGCTCCACCGTTCCTGCCACAGCTTGGCCACCGGCTCATCAGCTCTGCCCCTGCCTCATCTTCCGATGAAGGTCAGTTATTTCAGGAACATTTCAAGAACTTTGAATGAATGCTCAAGAATCCATCTGGGAACTACTTAGACTTTGCATTTGTGAGACCAGAAAAGGTGATGGATGGTCTCTACATGCATGGTTCCACCGTGAAGCATGGAGGAGGAGGTATGATGGTCACTGTTGGGGATTTATTCCAAACTGAAGGAACTCTGAACCAGCATGGCTACCACAGCATCCTGAAGCCACATGACATCCCATCAGGTTTGGTTGAGATGGACCATCATTTATTCTCCAACAGAACAAGGAGGCCAAACACACCTCCATGCTGTGGAAGGACTATCTGACCAAGAAGGAGATGATGGAGATGACCTGGCCTCCACAGTCACCTGACCTAAACCCAATCCAGATGATTTGGGATGAGATGGACCACAGAACAAAGGAAAAAGGACCAACAAGTGCTCAGCATCTCTGGAACTCCTTCAAGACTGTTGGAGAACCATTTCAGGTTCTACCTCATGAAGCTCATCCAGAGAATGCCAAGAGTGTTCAAAGCAGTAATCAAAGAATCTAAAATCTAAAACATGTTTTGGCTTATGTCACACTTTTTGTTTACTACATAATTCCATCTGTGTTCATTCGTAGTTGTGATGCCTTCAGTGAGAATCTATGAAGAAGAAAATAACTAAAATAAATAAACACTGAACAATAAGGTACGCCTAAACTTTTGATTGTTACTGTATATGTTAACACACTATAAAGATGACAAATTCACTACTAACTAGTAATAGATGATCATCTGCATCGTGTCCATTTTGGTGACATTTCCGTTTTCTGATCCTCCATTTTCCATCGGTAGCAAGCCTGAAGAAAATACACATGCACGCACGCACACGCACACGCACACGCACACACACACACACACACACACACACACACACACACACACACACACACACACACACACACACACACACACACACACACACACAAATGATGTGTGTCTGCCACATTTAGCCACTGATAACTTTCTATGTTGCTATGTATTCCATAGTCTCTAAATAGTCAGAGCATTGTGTGCTGCAGAATGTACTCGCTGCACCTCTATCTGTGTCTATTACACAACAAAACTGAAAAAGAAAACTGAACAAAGAACAGTGAAACCCACATATTACATCTGCTTCATAGTTAGATACATTTTTATAGGTTTCTTTTTTTTTGTTCACTGGCCTTTTGATCTGTGTTTTGAAGCACAGATTTAAAGGCATTAGAGGAGATTTAATTTCCTATGACTTTGAACATAGCATGCGCACATACAACCTCTCCCTCACCCCCCTCTAACCTCCCCCCCTTAACATTTACGAAGAAACGTCCCCCTCCAGAAACTTGCGTAGGACTCGTGAAGTTGTCTTTTACGGCTGGGTCCCCCTGGATCTTTATCTGCCATTATGTAAAAAAAGATGAGCAAAACAAGTCGCCAGCTAACTACGAAACTATACCAAAGCAACACATACACAAAACACGTAAGTCCAAGGCGTACGTAATCTACGTAACTAGGCCTGAGCCGGAAGATTTTTGATTGACAGGAAAGGGAGCAAACCAAACGCCTCGGTCCGAGCGCGTTGATTGGCTGATGTTTTTCAGGTCCTGCCATGTCCACAGTTATTTATTTATTTATTTTTTATTCTTTTAGAGACCATACATACAAGTCCACTAAAGGTCAGTATATTCATTTTATGTGAATCAGACAAAATAAACAACAAAAACATCCTCCATAATGCCTTCAACATTTCATCTTTGCACATAAAGACCGATGGCTTGACAGTAACACAGTGTGATCACCGTCAAAGCAGTCATTAGTCTCTCTCTGTTCTCCATTAGTGCTACAGTTACGCAAGTTTATTGCACACATGTGCATCCATCCATTCGTAGCTTTCTCAGGTTCATGGTTTTATGCCTTATATCCTCCTTCCAGCTCCTGCCACCACTGAAGTTGAAATTTGTGTTAACCATCAGAACTCAAGAAGCTGCATATTGTCCATGGTGTATTTTTAGTTTTTTTCGATTGGTAACACACATTGGTCGAAACTGAAGTCACATGTTCAAAACTCTTAACACAGTCTGAACTGTGAATCACTTTCCATTGTTTTCACACAAAATGCATTCAGTGACCACAGTCACCAAAATTCATGAACTCTTTTCTCAGTTTCTAGTTCACCACCTGCAGAACACTAGACCTTTACAGCACATTTTTCAGATGCTAACACACTGTGTTCAAAACTGTTAAAAACACAATCAAAACAGAATGATTGGGGGAAAAAATGAGGAATTTCTGCTGCAGCCACGTTGAAATTTATGGAAAATCATATCAAAATATTGACAATAAAAATAAATGTAAAAAATTATGTAATTCCAAACACAGCTGAGTGTAGTTGTCAGCTGAAACCGATTCAGGTGATCTGTGTTTGGCCTCATCAGAAACCATGAAAAGGAGACACTCAAAAAGATTCTACCCACAATGCATCTCCAGAGAAGACATCAGATAATGGATGGAAACATGAGGCCAAATGCAGACGACAGGGTGTGAATGTTACAGTTTACATGTGTTGTTGGTTTTTGACTTTTATCTCTTGATTTCTATTCTGCCCCCTGAATTCTGAGATTCTGTATTTTTTTGTTTACAGTAAACTTTCTATTTTTTGTAAGGTCCCAAAGTACCGACGCAAAGGCACAGAGAAAATACGTACATGCTGTTGAAGTAAACTGCTGCATTCCTGATTCATTCTTGTTGCAATAAATCACAATATTTAGAAAACCCAAAGTGCAAAGATCTTATTTTATAATAAAATACTGACTTATCTAAAAAGAAATCATTCAAACTTGAAAGATCTCAATTAATTTCATGTAATGCTCTCTGTTGTTGGTATTTTGTAGTTCAGTGTGCTCAGAGTGACAGCGTTTGTTTCCAAAGTGAGACTATTTTCTAGTGTTGTGGTTGAATGAGCTTATTTTGAGACATGTATGAAGTGTTTTGTTGGTGAGAAACAGTTTTGGGGATGAGATTTACTGTTTAGCTGAGATGCAATGCAGGCTGTGTTAAGAGTTTTGAAGATGTGACTTCAGTTTGGACCAATGCGTGTTAGCAATTGAAAAAAAAATGTAAGAAGAGAGCTGCACCTTATCATGTGGCCAAAATTCAACCTATTTTTTTTTAACAAAAGACACAATAATTGTCACCAAGTACATTCATAATCTGTTCTATAAAAGGATCCACTTGTAGTAGTGGAAGTTTTGACAGTTGTGTCACACCACACCATTGTGTTTTACCCTGTCTCTCCTGGTCATTATCTATGACTTCAGCCTGAGTGATCCACTCCATGTAGCCCTTCAGATCTTCATCCAATTGCTGGGTTTCCCGGAGCTTCTGAAATTCTCCACGGGACTTGGCTTTCTCTCGCTCTTTTGTGAACTCACTGGTTGGATACCAAAAAGTGAACATAAAAGACAGAACAGAATGAGAAGTAATGTGAAGAGCAAACACAGAATGTGACCTGGAGAAATGGGCAGTGCGATAAATAAATCATGAAAAAGAAATGAACAAAGCAATAGTAGTTAGATAAACAGTAGTCCTACCCACTCAGCACACCCAGAACCAAGTTGAGCACGAAGAAGGAGCCCACCAGGATGAGTGAGGTGAAAAATATCCATGGCCATTCCATTCCTATGGCATCATTCACCTGATAAAAAGTATACTTTATTATATTTAACAAAGAGCTAGGTTAGTGTAGGGCTGCACAATGGTGCACCGTACACTTCTGTTTACTATCATGCACAGAGTCAAGCCAGATTAACAGGATGAATAATTTAAATATTAAGTGTACCACAAACAGCTGAAAAACTCAGAACATATCAACAAAAGCTGTTCTGATGGTATCTGGGATTTAAAAGTTCAGGTTTGAGGTGAACCTTAGTACTGGCTGTCAAACACACCTCAGGCATGTCTTCAGACCGTCATCAGACAGTATACATACTGGTACATGTGTGAAAGTCACTTTGTGTGTGAACAGGGGTGGTGACACCGGGGGGCAGAGTTCAACAGGGAGACAGCAGTAGGAAAAAAACTGTTCCTGAACCTGGTGGTTTTTGTCCACAGGTTCCTGTAGCGCCTCCCAGAGGGCAGGGGGGCAAACAGACTGTGTGCTGGGTGATAGGGGTCTTTTGTAATGTTTATTGCTCTTCTGAGACAGCTCTTCCTGTAGATGACCTCAATGGCAGGAAGTGAGGCTCCGACGATGCGCTGGGCGGTTTTCACCACCCACTGCATCGCCGGTCAGGGACAGAGCAGTTCCAATACCAGACAGTGATACAGTTGGTGAGGATGCGCTCGATGGTGCATCGGTAGAAGTTCACCAGAATGTCTGAAGAGAGATGATTTTTCTTCAGACTCCTCAAGAAGAACAGGCGCTGGTGAGCCTTCTTGACCAGGCTGGAACAGTTTGTCATCCAGGAGAGGTCCTGTGAGATGTGGATTCCCAGGAATTTGAAGCTGGTCACGCGTTCCACTGTCACACCATTGATGTGAATGGGTGGATGGGTGACAGCCTTCCTTCTGAAGTCCACAAGGAGCTCTTTGGTTTTTGAAGTGTTGAGTAGCAGGTTATGATCCTCGCACCACGCAGCCAGGCGATCCACCTCCTCCCTATAGGCCGACTCATCGTTGTTCTTCATGAGGCCAGTCACCGTGGTGTCGTCCGTTAACTTGATGATGGCGTTGGAGCCATGTTCAGGTCTGCAGTCATGGGTGAAGAGGGAGTAGAGGAATGGACTCAACACGCAGCCTTGAGGTACACCGGTATTTAAAGTGAGGGTGGAGGAGCAGTGGTGATCTAACCGAACATGTTGCGGCTTGTTGGTCAAGAAGTCCAGTAACCAGTTGCAGACGGGAGCTGTGATGCCCAGATCTGTGAGTTTGGTTACCAACTTAGAGGGGGAGACAGAAATGAATGCTGAACTAAAGTCTAAGAACAGCATTCTGGCATATGTATCCTTATTGTCCAGATGTGAGAGGACAGAGTACAGCGCTATGGAGACTGCCTCTTCTGTACTCCTGTTCCTGCGATAGGCAAATTGATGGGGGTCCAGGGTGGGGGGCAGGCAGGATTTGAGATGTGCCGGAACAAGCTGCTCTAAGCACTTGAAGATGATGGGGGTTAGTGCCACTGGATGGTAGTCGTTCAGGCACGTTGGAGTGGAGTGTTTCTGGATTTGAAGCAGGTCGGGACAACAGCACGAGCCAAGGACAGGTTGAATAAATCCGTCAGGACCCCCGCCAGCTCCCCAGCGCATGCTCTCAGCACACGCCCAGGGATGCCGTCAGGGGCTACAGCTTTGTGTGTGTTGATCCTGCTCAGCACTGCTTCATCCTCACAGCTGGTGGGTCTGAGCTCAGCCAAGCAAAGCCATTTAACTGGTTTTCAGTCTCTGCATGCTTTGCAGAAGCTGTTGGAGAAGGTGCTGAATGATCTTCCTCTTCAGGGAGGTGTTGGGGAAGTAACCTGCAGAGGGTCAGCTGGTCATATGGCTTGAGGCTTTTCCACCATTGTTAATTCATGGTGCAGCAGCAGAACAGGGAAATTAAATGAGGCCTTACTGGACTTCTTCCATACCACCATATGATGTGGCTCCTAAAGCCCTGGATTTTTTTTTTTTTTTTTTTTTCTTTATTTAATAATCTTATACAATTTAACATAAACTAAAACCGAATCACCCACCCGCCCATCCACCCATTCCCAACACACACAAGCACACCACATTCACTCGACACACCACTTTCTCAAGCTATATTCCCCCTACAATCAACACTTAAAAAAAAACGTATATACATATATCAATTCATACACATCATGCATAAACATGACTATATAAGTGTCCATAAAGATAAAAAAAAAAAAAAAAAAAAAAAAAATGAGAAAGAACACTTACATGCCATGTAAATTGGCCAGGCAAATACTCCATTTCTTATTATGATCCGGTAATCTATTGTTATTAATTGCAATAATTTTTTCTAAATTACAATGATAAAGAATCCTGTTTTTAAAATGTTTTAGACATAACTCAGACGTATTTCTTGCCTTATAAATAAATATTTTACCCAAGAGTAAGACAATATTTACCAAAAGCATACAGTTTTCCTCAAAAACACCAAACATAACATTCATTGGTGTGAGATCCAAACTAATACTCATAGTCTTTAACCAAACCTGAACAGACAACCAGAATCTAACAACACATGGACAATAATAAAATAAATGCATAAGATCCTCCTCTTCCTCCTCACAAAACCTACAGCTGGGATCACTTACAATCTTCCAATTACACAATGCTTTCTTAGTTGCAATTATCTTATAAAATATTTTAATCTGAAAAATTCGAGAATAAGAATCTATTGTGGTACTGTATATTGTTTTAAAGTAATTCCTCCAAAAAATTTGGGTATTAAACTCATCTTCCCAAAACAAGCAGGGTCTGTGAGGAAAAGCAGAGGCACCCATGATATTCAAGTTCCATTTATATACCATCTTATTTATCTTATGTAATGATAGCCATTTATGGCATCTAATCAGTGGAAGACAAACCATTTGCTTATTCTCTTTTCCCCGATGTAATTTTATTTTCCATGATTTGGGGATAGCTGAAACCAGTTGATTGAATCGTATTTGATCTAATGAAATATTATAAAATTTTTTGAAATAAGAGTAGGGAATAACATTTCCATCATCATCTAATAAGTCATTAACAAAAACTATTCTATTTTTAATACATTCTTCCCATAACAATGGTTTATTCCCTATAATAATATTGGAATTCATCCACAACACTTGTGTCTGAATCTCCAATACTGAATCTGGGGGGTGATATTGATAATTCAACCATGCCTTGAGTACATCTTCATAAAAATTTGAGAGATTCTCAAAATATTTTTTAAAAAGATAATCAATATGTGTGTTTTTTAACTGAAAAAACGGAAATAAATTGTTTGAAAAAAAGGAAAAAGCCGAATATAATCTCTGGCTCACAAGCCATTGTTTATTACGATAAATTTTAACAATCCAAGATGCTTTTAGGGAACGATCCATCACTTGTAGATTTTTTAAATTTAACCCACCATTTTCATGTGTATTATAAATATATTGCCTTTTAATCTTGTCTGGTTTACTATTCCAAATAAATTTAAAAATTTTTTGTTCAAAGGATTTAAAAAAAACTAATTTTAGGGGATGGAAGGATCATCATTAAATAAACAAATTGGGGTATTACCAAAGTGTTCACTAACGTTACTTTACCTTGTATTGTCAAGGAGTTACCTCTCCAAGGTTGGAATATTCTATCAACTTTTTCCATCTTTCTCGCATAATTATATTCAATAATTTCTTCAAATTTTTCAGGTATATGAACCCCTAAAATATCAACAGAACCATTACACCACTTAATTGGAACAGGAGAACTAATTGTATAATTTGTTCCATTTAGTGCACCAATTCTCAATATAGAACACTTTTCATAATTGGGTTTTAATCCTGAAATTCTAGCAAAATCATTTAGATCTATAATAAGTGCTTCAAGAGACCTTGGATTGGGTTGTAAAAAAAAAAGTAGCATCATCCGCATACATTGTCAACTTAGTCTCCCTTCCATTTGGAAACAAACCCAGTATATCAGGGTTATTCCTTATTTTTATAGCTAAAATCTCTATACACATAATGAAAAGATAAGGCGACAGAGGACAACCCTGCCGCACTCCTTGTGTCAGTGAAAAAGCATCCGATAAATAGCCATTATTTATTACTCGGCTAGTAGGCTGGCAATAAAGTGTTTCAAACCAGTGTATAATATTTTTACCAAAACTAAAATAAAGCAAACATTGTTTAATAAATTTCCATTGTACTTTATCAAATGCCTTTTCAAAATCTGCAATGAATAACAAGCCTTGTTCCTGTCGCCTGTCATAAAAATGAATTGTATCAAGCACCTGTCTTAAATTATCTCCGATGAATCTTCCCTTAATAAAACCCACTTGATCATTACTTATGATACTACCTATCACTTTTTTTATTCTTAAAGCTATACACTTTGATAGAATCCGAGTGTCACAACATAGTAGGGTCAAAGGTCGCCAATTTTTTAAGAACAATGGATCTTTATATATTCCATCAGGAGATTGTTTCAAAAGCAGTGATATAATTCCTTCCCTTTGAGTATTAGACAATTTGCCTTGCTGAAAAGAAAATTTAAATGAATCCAACAAAGGTGTTTTAATTTCATCAAAAAAGGTTTTATATATCTCGATGGGCATGCCATCTATACCGGGAGATTTTCCTGAGGAAAATGAATTTATGGCTTCCAATAACTCTTGCTCTGTTATGTGTCCCTCGCAACTTGATTGCTGTGCTATAGAAAGTTTATTCACATTAGAGGAAGGGAAAAATTGTTCATCTATGCTATCTAAAGACTCCAATCTATCACTGCAATATAAAGATTTAAAGTACTCCATTTCCTCATGTAATATGTCTTGTGGATCTAATAATACAATATTATTTTTATTCAATCTAATTATGTTTTTTTTAACCACATTTCTTTGATTTAATCTTAAAAAATGTTTGGTACACTTTTCTCCTTTTTCCATCCAGACAGCATGGGACCTAACAATTAGACTGTTCACTCGCTCATAATAAAGGCTCTCCAATTCCTCTTGCTTTGTTTTACATAAAATTTCAGTTTCTATTTCATAATTATTATCCAGAGTTGTTTGTAGCCCATTAATTTCATTAATTAAATCTCTTTCTTTTTTAAGTCAGTTTTTTGTCTAATAGATCCCATCTTTATTGCATGTCCTCTAAAAGAACATTTAAAAGCTTCCCAAACATTGTGTGGGTTGGAAGATTGTACATTGTTATCAAAAAATTCTTTAATAAATCTTTTTGTTGTTTCAAGGAAAGATTCATCGTTTAGAAGGGAAACATTAAATTTCCAATAACCCCTCCCCCGAGAATATTGCAAATTTTTAATTTGTAGTATCACTAAACTGTGATCTGATTTTAACGAACCACCAATAGAGCAGTTACATATTTGCGGGACTAGCGAAAACGAACTAAGAAAATAGTCAATTCTGCTAGCCTGTTGTCCTCTGCGCCATGTATACCGTATGGTATCTGGGTTTAAAAATCTCCAAATGTCAACCAAATCGAGTGATGCCATCATATCTTGAATTTCTCTTAATGCCTGGGGATGATTGTTAGATTTTTGTAAATTCCTACGATCCTTATTAATATCCAAAATAGTATTAAAATCTCCTGTTACAATAATTTGATCAACTTTAATAGAGTTTAAGCATATATTAAGCTCCCTAAAAAATTCAGGACTATCCTCATTGGGCGCGTATATATTAGCTATTATAATATGTAAATTATTTATTGTTACCTCTATTACAATCCATCTACCTTGGTTGTCTTTATTAAATGAATGTAGTGTGTATTCTATATTTTTTCTAAACAAAATCATAACTCCTCTGCTATTACCAAGTCCATGACTAAAATATACATCACCTTCCCATTCTGATTTCCAACTTAGTTCATTTTCTAACCTAGAATGTGTTTCTTGTAAGCAAATAATGTGAACGTCTGTCTTGTCATTTAACCATACAAAGATTTCTCTCCTTTTTGAAATATTTGCCAAACCATTACAATTGAAAGTTGCAATTCCAACTAATAAATTCTCCATTAATCTTATAAAAAAGTAAAACTTAAAATATGGATCTGAACAATGTTGACAAAAACAACATGGAATATAGCCTTTCCCACTACACATTCAATCCATACATGCAAGCAACCCTTCAAACGCAACCCAACCTGACAACCAATCATACGCCTGTATTTCCCCCTCCCTATCTTACCAATAAAAAAAGACACCTCTATAAGGCCCATGTAGAACTTAACTAAAGCTCACCTCCCTTTACTAACCAAACTACTGTTCACTACAACTAAGATAATTAATCAAAGATTTATTCTAAAACTAAAACAAACTACAACCAAAAAACTATTCTCCCCTTTCTAAAAAAAAACAAAATAATTTTATAATCTACCCATTTCATACAATCACTGGCGGTAGCAAATTGATGACGTCATCTTCACGCTGCCGTATTTACAAAATGTTCACTGAAGTCTAGAAACATTTTCTGCACCCGTTTCCATGTACATCCAGTAGGTTTTATCGTCTCTGTAAATCTGACCATCAATGAACAACCGGTCAATTACCATTCTAGTCTTTTTGTTACTCCGCCTTGCTTCTTGCATAATCGACTGAAGAATTCTCCGCCTTTTAACAACTTCTGCAGGGAACTGATCGCCAGTAAAGCAGCCAGATCCTTTTAGCCGCGGAGCCTTTTCAATTACAGCGAGCTTCTTTTTAAAGTCCAAAAACCTCGCCACCACTGGCCGTGGCCGCTGTTGGGGATTCCGTTTTTGTCCAAGGCGATGCACTCGCAACAGCTCTGCAGCTTCAACTTCCACTTCACTCATGCCGAGTTTGTCTTTCATGAACCTCTTCACAATCTTCTCCGTGGAGCGATAGTTTTCCCCAACCTCCTCTGGAATACCATGTATTATGATGTTTTCCCGCATCCCTCGACACTGTAAGTCCAAAATTTCAGCTGATATTTGCTGCTTGTCCTTTTGAAGTTGAACTGTTTGCAACTTTAGTGCTTCTACTTCAAGTCGGAGTGAAGCATTGTCCCCTTTTAATGTCTCAATCAATGCATGACTATACTCTAATGAATGTTTTAAATCCATGATATCTTGGGACATTTGTTGCAATACGTCCAGTTTTTGCAATTGTTCTTGCATTGTGTGCATTGTTTGACGCATGGCTTGCATATCTCCTATGAGAGTTTCCTCCTCAGCAGAGCTTAGCTCCAGACGACCGCGTTTGGGTTCTCTGAAGTTTGCCATGCTGTCGTGGTATAAATCAATGAAACCTTGTAAAGTTTCAATCGTATCTTCCTCCGACGTTGAATCCAGCTTTCAATATCGCTCAAACATTGATATTACTTACAAAACAAGATATTATATCTGGGGAGATTTTAGCTCTGGTCTCGCTCAGCTGCTCCCCCCGTCCACCATCTTCACACACCTCTTCTGTACTCCTGTTCCTGCGATAGGCAAATTGATGGGGGTCCAGGGTGGGGGGCAGGCAGGATTTGAGATGTGCCGGAACAAGCTGCTCTAAGCACTTGAAGATGATGGGGGTTAGTGCCACTGGACGGTAGTCGTTCAGGCACGTTGGAGTGGAGTGTTTCTGGATTTGAAGCAGGTCGGGACAACAGCACGAGCCAAGGACAGGTTGAATAAATCCGTCAGGACCCCCGCCAGCTCCCCAGCGCATGCTCTCAGCACACGCCCAGGGATGCCGTCAGGGGCTACAGCTTTGTGTGTGTTGATCCTGCTCAGCACTGCTTCATCCTCACAGCTGGTGGGTCTGAGCTCAGCCAAGCAAAGCCATTTAACTGGTTTTCAGTCTCTGCATGCTTTGCAGAAGCTGTTGGAGAAGGTGCTGAATGATCTTCCTCTTCAGGGAGGTGTTGGGGAAGTAACCTGCAGAGGGTCAGCTGGTCATATGGCTTGAGGCTTTTCCACCATTGTTAATTCATGGTGCAGCAGCAGAACAGGGAAATTAAATGAGGCCTTACTGGACTTCTTCCATACCACCATATGATGTGGCTCCTAAAGCCCTGGATTTAGAGTGTCTCCAACATGGCTGGCTTCTCTGTGGTGTCAGTACATCTGAGTTTGGAAGAAGTCTTCTCAAACCCTCATTGAAATCCATAACTTTAGGTTTCATTTAGGAGAAAATAAGGCTTCTGTTCAACCTAAGAGACTCACATGATTTGTCAGAACTCCAAGCACCAATAATCATACACATAGGATGCAGAGAAAATAGTCGACATAAAGGTCACTAAAAGGTTAGGAAACTGGACAACTTGGAAAGCTGTAATCAACGAGCCATGACCTCCATCAAAGGCTGACTGGGAGAGCTGGGATGTTAATAAGATAATACATGAGAGACTTCTATTACCACAACATGGTTCCTGTCAGAGGGTTCATATTAAGAGCTCATGGTGTTGAAGCATCCTTTTTTGAGAAGCAATATATCTCTGAATTGTCTCAGAACTAGGTTCTGCTTTGTCATAAACAACTCTTGAAGTTTGAATTTTTAAGCTCAGAATATGATGGTTTGAGGGCTGGATGGAGGAGAACTGTAGCAATGTTCTTCAGAAGCTGAGAGTGGCAGAGGAAGAAACCAGAGTTGGTTTGTGTGGGTGGGAAAGCAGCAGAGGATGACTATGGGCTGGAGACAATGAACCACATAGATGAACTAAACAACTAGCAGAGAGCAGAGGGACAGGGGAAGTTGATGAGTGATGAATAATTATCAGAACAAACAGCAAACTATGTCCAGAATCCAAATAGTAAAGGTGGAGTTTCCAGTACACTTACTGACAAATATGTTTTTGGCAAGGTTGGCTGGCTCGGTGAACTGAAAACAAACAAAGCAGCTTGGACAAATCTACACAGCATTATTCCAGTGTGTCTAAAGCCTTACCCAGTAGAGGACGTCGGTCCACCCTTGAGTGGTGATACATTGATAGACAGTCAGCATGGAAAAGCCCAGGTTGTCAAAGTGTGTAATTCCATGGTTTGGGCCGGGCCATCCAGCTCGACACTCGGTGCCATTGATGGTACAGCGACGGCCATTTCCTGCTTGGGCACATGGAGCTGGCTTCTCATTTTCTACTGTAGCAATGATGTCTGAATGCCAAAAGAGAGTAATGGTTACATTTGTTCATTTGTATCTGTAGGGAGAATAATCAATCAATCAAACCTTTATTTATTCTCAAAAGGACATTGAGGTTTCCCTCATTTCCGATGCCGTCGACATTACAGACACATTTATACCACAGCACAATAAAACAGGTACAGAATAAACACTGTGAACAATAATCTCATCAGCGACAAGGTAGATAAATTAAAATAAAAATAAAAAAAGAAGAAAATAAGGTAAAACAGTTGCAATGTGAAACACAATGGTTTGAAGTCAATGTTCTAAACTCTGAAAGAGAAGAAAGAATATGATTTTTTATAGAGAGTGGTGGAGGATGTTCCATGAGCTTGGAGGATAAAAAAAAAAAGCTGTTGTACCAAGTTCAGCACGTGCTCAAAAAACTTTAAGAAGTAGCAGATCAGTAGAGCGAGTTGTATAGCTACCAGCATTCCTCTCTAACAAGGCTGAAATGTAAGGTGGTAATTTTCCAATGAGGTTTTTATTATGTTTAAAAGAAGTTCGTGATTTAAAAGAGATTTTTGAAGCTGACTAAAAGCAACTTGCAAATTGTTGATAGCGAGCTGTACAGAATCAGTAATACAATAAACAATGGTGTCATCCGCATACAAATAGGCATGGCAACCACTTAAAGAAGACACAGTATCATTATTTTAAATAGAGAAGAGTACAGGACCCAAGATGGAACCTTGCGCCACACCCTTACTGATTATCAAAAAGTCTGATTTGGTGTCACCTGATTTAACCCTTTAAGCTTCAGTGCGTAGTAGGTGTACCGCTGGCGGTACACCTACTAATTTGCATAGGAATTTCAAGAATGTCCGACGGCTGCAAACCCGATTATACAAACACTATACGCCGAAGGAAAGCTTAGATTCTCATGAATCCGCCGGTATAAACCACTTTCAGATGTGATTACCACAGTGGTTGAGAAAAACACATTTGTCCGACAAAAACAAATATTCATCCATCCGTTCTCTATACACGGCTTCAACGCACACAGCGCGACTCACATTTCCGGGTTCATTATTACACACAGAAAAAAAGATTCCACAAAAAACGGCCATAATCCAACCTTTTACATCCAGACAACACAAGCCAGTAAACTATTTTGTCCAAAACATGTCCTGAAGTCGGTATAAAATCCACGAATCGGTCGTTTTCAAGGAAATGCACCTCGCGATGCGTGTCCAATATTCCCTGTATTTTTCGTCATTTTTTAAATTTAAAAATAGAATATTAGCGATTTTTTGTACTGAAAACGGCTGGAATTGACTGAAGCTTAAAGGGTTAATACACTGATGCCTCTCAGACAAATAGTCATGAAACCAGGCACATGCACTTTCACTCAGTCCTATGTTGAATAGCTTATTTAACAGTATGTGGTGATCAACTGTATCGAAGACCTTGGACAGATCCACAAAAACTGCTGCAGTGTTGCTTCTTGTCCAGGGCTGATATGATGTGATTTGTGACTAATGGGATGGCTGAGATTGTACTATGATTTGTTCTGAAACCAGACTGTTGTGAGCTAAGTACAGAGTAGGTTGAGAGGAATTATTTTAGTTGATTGTTTACCAGTGATTCCATCACTTTTGCTAAATAGGGCAGTTTCGAGACCTGGCGATAATTGTTCATATCATCTCTTGACCCTCCTTTATGCATGTGCAGATTTCCATAAGATAGGAAAGTTTCCTGTTGTCATGGACAAATTAAATATATGCCTTAATGGCTCTGCAATAATTGGAGAGGTCAATTTTAGAAGGAAGGAATCCAGTTTGTCTTCTCCAGTGGAACTCCTGAGGTCTAAGTCTTGCAGTGCATTCAGAACCTCAGCATAATGGAAAAGGGGGAAGGAAAAACAAGAAGTGTGGTCCCCTGCATTTAAACAACCAACATCAACTGACTGGAGGTCAGGATATTCTTTTTCAAATAGATATGCAACATCTGCAAAGTGCTTATTAAAGGCATGTAAAATGTCTGATCACAGTCATCAGTTCTTATACCAGTGGGCAGTGTGTTTGAGGTCTTCCTTTTTTCTAGGTTCACTGCTTTCCAGAACATAGCTGGGTTTGAGGAGGAGCTGGTGATTAAAGATAAGAAATATTCAGATTTAGCTTTTCTTACAGCCGAGGTGCATTTATTCCTAAGTTGTCTGAAAGAGTGCCAGTGTTGAGGATCTCCTGAATGCCTAGTATGACTCCAGGCTTTGTTTCTGTCATTGAACAAAGCTGTCAGCTCATTAGAGAACAAGAGCAATCCGAGATTTCTGACCTCCGCCAAGGGAAGATGATACGAAGTTGGAAAATCTAAATCCTGATCCAGAATCCAGATCCTTAACCGGATCAACACAAAATTTGAATGGAGTCTTTCCTGGGCCAAGATCCACCTCTGGTGAAAATTTCATGAAGATCCGACAAGTAGTTTCCGAGAAATCCTGTCCACAGACACGCACACAGACAGACAAATAAATAAACGAACCCAATCGCATAACCTCCTTGGCGGAGGTAACCAGGGAACGGTTCTGTCCTGAATTCAGAGCCTTTTTAAAGGCTAAAAATATCTGTGTAAAGAATTGCAGAGAACTGCAGGGCCATTTGAACATCAGAGACCTCTGCTATAAAATTAATAAAATTTAAAAAATCACTTGCTACATTGTCTAAAAAGTGTTCCTCATTAAAGAGCCTAAAATTTCTCTTTAAAACTGTTTGGGAATTTGTTTTCTCCACCCTGGCATTTCTCACACAAGCTGTAGGACAGTGATCACTTACTCCCTGTGATGTGATGTATATAATGTATTTCATAGTAAGCACCACTAGAGGGAGCTACTGGTTTTCATATTGATTGACACTGCTCGTTTAAGTCTACAGTTATTCTTTACAGCTGATGTAAAAACTGTTGTTGCCATGAAGTCCCAACTCCACTGTTATATCCTGGCAAAACCTGTTAATAAAACAGTTGAAACTTCTTCCATGAATCCGTGAATTCATGACATGGTGTCAGAAGTTGCTCTTTCGCCCTGAGCACAAGACTGAAGCAACAAAATGGCTAAGTTTCAAGCTCCTGAACCATTTGACTTCACCCAGCCTTCAGCATGGCCGATCTGGAGACAGCGCTTTTCCCGCTTTCAGATAGCAACAAAGCTGGACCAGGAAGACGGTGATGTACAAGTTAATACGCTGTTATATGCTATGGGCAAAGAGTCAGAACCTATATTTAGCACATTCACGTTTCCGGAGGATGTCGAGCACTACTATGACGAAGTGATGAGAAAGTTTGATGAACATTTTGTGCCCAGGAGGAATACAATACACGAAGTGCCTGTTTCCACAGACGCTCACAGCGCCAAGGGGAGAGCGTGGAGGCTTTTGTTCGAGAACTTTATAAGCTAGCAGAGCAAACAGATATGTGATCGCATTGTGATTGGGATTGCGGATGGAGATGTGTCGCAAAAGCTACAACTCGAACCGGACCTGACGTTGGAGAAAGCAGTCAGCATTGCAAGACAGTCAATTCAATTCAATTCAATTCAATTTTATTTATATAGCGTCAATTACAGTCAACTCAAGCTCAGTGTTTTAATAAGCTCAGTCTGAGCTTATTAAAACACAAAATGCCAGAGCAACAAACGTTGATGTACAGTGCCTTGTGAAAGTATTCGGCCCCCTTGAACTTTTCAACCTTTCGCCATATTTCAGGCTTCAAACATAAAGATATAAAATTTAAATTTTTTGTCAAGAATCAACAACAAGTGGGACACAATCGTGAAGTGGAACGGAATTTATTGGATATTTTAAACTTTTTTAACAAATAAAAACCTGAAAAGTGGGGCCTGCAATATTATTCGGCCCCCTTGCATTAATACTTTGTAGCACCACCTTTTGCTGCAATTACAGCTGCAAGTCGCTTGGGGGATGTCTCTATCAGTTTTGCACATCCAGAGACTGAAATTCTTGCCCATTCTTCCTTGCAAAACAGCTGGAGCTCAGTGAGGTTGGATGGAGAGCGTTTGTGAACAGCAGTCTTCAGCTCTGCCCACAGATTCTCCATTGGATTCAGGTCTGGACTTTGACTTGGCCATTCTAACACCTGGATACGTTTATTTGTGAACCATTCCATTGTAGATTTGGCTTTATGTTTTGGGTCATTGTCCTGTTGGAAGATAAATCTCCGTCCCAGTCTCAGGTCTTTTGCAGACTCCAACAGGTTTTCTTCCAGAATGCTCCTGTATTTGGCTCCATTCATCTTCCCATCAGTTTTAACCATCTTCCCTGTCCCTGCTGAAGAAAAGCAGGCCCAAACCATGAGGCTGCCACCACCATGTTTGACAGTGGGGATGGTGTTTTCAGGGGGATGAGCTGTGTTGCTTTTACGCCAAACATATCGTTTTGCATTGTGGCCAAAGAGTTCCATTTTGGTTTCATCTGACCAGAGCACCTTCTTCCACATGTTTGGTGTGTCTCCCAGGTGGCTTGTGGCAAACTTTAAACGAGACTTTTTATGGATATCTTTGAGAAATGGCTTTCTTCTTGCCACTCTTCCATAAAGGCCAGATTTGTGCAGTGTACGACTGATTGTTGTCCTATGGACAGACTCTCCCACCTCAGCTGTAGATCTCTGCAGTTCATCCAGAGTGATCATGGGCCTCTTGGCTGCATCTCTGATCAGTCTTCTCCTTGTTGGAGGTGAAAGTTTAGAGGGACGGCCGGGTCTTGGTAGATGTGCAGTGGTCTGATACTCCTTCCATTTCAATATGATTGCTTGCACAGTGCTCCTTGAGATGTTTAAAGCTTGGGAAATCTTTTTGTATCCAAATCCGGCTTTAAACTTCTCCACAACAGTATCTGGGACCTGCCTGGTGTGTTCCTTGGTCTTCATGATGCTCTCTGCACTTTAAACAGAACCCTGAGACTATCACAGAGCAGGTGCATTTATACGGAGACTTGATTACACACAGGTGGATTCTATTTATCATCATCAGTCATTTAGGACAACATTGGATCATTCAGAGATCCTCACTGAACTTCTGGAGTGAGTTTGCTGCACTGAAAGTAAAGGGGCCGAATAATATTTTACACCCCACTTTTCAGTTTTTTATTTGTTAAAAAAGTATAAAATATCCAATAAATGTCATTCCACTTCACGATTGTGTCCCAATTGTTGTTGATTCTTGACAAAAAATTTGAATTTTATATCTTTATGTTTGAAGTCTGAAATGTGGCGAAAGGTTGAAAAGTTCAAGGTGGCCGAATACTTTCACAAGGCAGCTATAAGCGCCGTTACTGCTCGCAAGTTCAAGCAGCCCAGACGGTGTGACAAGAGGTATGCAAAAACAAATGAACAAATCAAAAATGTGACACAACAAGCAAAGAAAGTGTGCACAAGATGTGGGAAACAACATAATTACAATGTATGTCCAGCTACAGGTAAATGCTGCCGCAAATGTAATAAGATGGGTCATTTTGAAGCAATGTGTAAAACAAAGAGTGTAAATGCACTTAAAGCTACAGACTGTGACAGTGATGAAGGCAGTGCACGGTTTCTAGGGACTGTCACTGATGGCAATGAATGTGATGAAGACGAATGGCATGAAGACCTACAAATTAATGGTACAAATGTTACCTGATGTAACAGTGATTCCAGAGGAAACATATTCAAAGCTACGGCAGCGTCCTCTCCTGGTAAATACAAATTCAACCTTCAACAGCCCAGGTGGGAAGCTTGTGTGCAAAGGCAAGTTTAGAATAGAATGCCTTTTATTGTCACTATACACAAGTACAATGATATTTAGAGCATCTCCATCAGTGCAAGATAAATGTAATAAAAATCACAAAAAAGGATAAGTTAAAACAGTATAAAAGAATAAAAAGTGCATGGTCAGTGTGATATTGCACATTAGAATATTCTGTATTGCACAGTAGACAGTTTTGAGGTAGTCTTGGGAGGGGGGGAGTTTGGAATGTCAGTGCATGTTTGAATTCAGAGTGGTGATGGCTTTTGGAAAGAAACTGTTTTTGAGTCTGTTTGTTTTGGTTCTGATGCACCTGTAGCGCCTTCCTGAGGGCAACAGGACAAACAGGTCGTGTAAGGCAAGGAGAGACTTATCCTTTTTGGATTTACGTAATGTCAGGCCCATTCATGACAAACCTGCTAGGACGGAAAATTACAATCAAAATGGGACTAGTACGTAGAGTAAATGGACTAGAGTCATTTGATGATGTTTTTGGTGACATTGGACTTTTAAAGTGTGATCCAGTCAAAATAGAGCTGAGGCCGGACACAGAGCCATACAGCATTGTGACACCACGGCGCATTCCATTTCCAATCCTACCTCAAGTAGAGGAGGAACTGAAGCGAATGCAATCTCTTGGCATCATAGAGGAACTGAAGGAAGCCACAGACTGGTGTGCTCCTATGGTGCCGGTGATCAAAAAGAACAAGAAACCACGGATCTGTGTCGATCATACCAGACTGAATAAAGCTGTGAAAAGAGAAAAGTTCATCCTGCCCACACTGGAGGACATTGCACCAAAACTGTCATCCCGCTTGACGAGAGCAGCAGGAAACTTACAACCTTCATTACGCCAGTGGGCCGCTTCTGTTTCCGCCAACTTCCCTTTGGTATAATGTCTGCTCCGGAAATATTTCAGCAGAAATTGAGCTCGCTCCTGAGAGATCACGCAGGAACAGTGGTGGTGATGGATGACATCTTGGTTTATGGCAAAGACATGAAAGACAATGACCAGAACCTGCAAGGTGTGATGCAGACAATAAAAACTTCAGGACTGAAACTAAACAAGGACAAATGTCAGTTCAGGAAGTCAGATATTCGCTACTTTGGACACATTATCGGGAAGGGTGGCATTAAACCAGACAATGAGAAAGTCAGAGTCATCGCGGATCTTCCCAGCCCAACAAACATTACTGAGCTGCGACAGAGAATCGGAATGATAAACTATTTGGGAAAATTCCTACCGGATCTCTCCACAGTCATGCACCCAATGAACAGT
This sequence comes from Acanthochromis polyacanthus, assembly GCF_021347895.1. Lineage (NCBI taxonomy): Eukaryota > Metazoa > Chordata > Actinopteri > Pomacentridae > Acanthochromis > Acanthochromis polyacanthus. The sequence goes on from NC_067117.1 coordinate 42,730,419, forward strand.
CTATTGAGGAGTGACACTGCATGGACATGGGGCGAAGCGCAAGAAGAAGCCTTCAAAAAGGTAAAAGGCATGTTCACTTCAGCTCCTGTACTAGCATATTACGACATGACAAAGCCAACTGTTGTAAGCGCAGATGCCAGCAGTTATGGCCTAGGAGGCGCACTCTACCAGTCACCTTTTGTTTGAGGACACTAACAGAGACTGAATGCAGGTACTCCCAGATAGAAAAGGAATGCCTTGCCAGTGTGTGGGCATGTGAACGCTTTGGGAGGTATCTACAAGGTATAAACAGGTTCGTGCTTGAGACCGACCACAAGCCTCTGGTTCCGCTCATTAACACCTATGACCTGGACAAAGCACCCGTTAGGTGTCAGAGGTTATTGATGTGTTTAATGAAGTTCAATGCAGAAGCTGTGCATGTACCAGGAAAACAACTCATCGTGGCTGACACCCTGTCTCGAAACCCCCTGCAGGACTGTAATGTGTCAGAAACAGAGCATGAGGTTGAAACTTATGTCCAAGCAGTGACTAAAGCCAGACCAATCACCAAAGATAGACTTAATGCAATAAGAGAGGCCACAAGCAACGACGACATTCTTCAAACAGTAATTCGTTACACAAGCAATGGCTGGCCTTCAGATTTATCTCACCTGCCACACAACTTGCTCAAGTATCACACAGCTAGAGCTCACTTATCTGAAGTTGATTATGATGACTGCATAGTTGTTCCCCTTTCTATGCAAAAGATTGTGTTGTCGCAAATACACACAGGTAATCAGGGACTTACTAAGTGCCGCAAAAGGGCAAACGTGTCAGTGTGGTGGCCAGGTGTCGGGAAAGACATCACTGAGCTAGTAAACTCATGTGACTTTTGCATCAAGAACAAACCCACTCAAAGAAAAGAGCCACTGATCACCACCCCACTGCCACTAGGAGCTTGGCAGAAGATAGCTGCAGATTTATTTGAACTGGATGGTAAACAGTATTTAGTAGCAACAGACTATTACTCGCGCTACATCGAGATTTCTCATTTACCTACCACATGCAGCAAGCAAGTCATCTCAAGTCTGAAGTGCATGTTCGCCAGATGGGGAATTCCATTCGAACTGGTGACAGATAATGGTAAACAGTTCGCTTCGGCAGAGTTTCACAAGTTCAGTGAGGAATACAGTTTTGAGCACACTACATCAAGTCCTCACTACCCTCAAGCTAATGGCGCAGCAGAGAGGAGTGTGGCTATATCAAAGAGAATTCTTCACCAACCTGATCCACAGCTCGCAATGTTGAGCTACAGAGCCACACCAATCACTGCCACAGGCCAAAGCCCTGCTCAACTGATGATTGGACGTGAAATCAGAATGACTGTATCTGTGTTGCCACAGCAGCTACGCCCAACTGTGGTTGAACGCCAGGCGGTGTGGTTACAGGACCAACACACTAAAGCTGCCTACCGCTACTTCTACAACAGGCGTCATTCGGCCAGACCCCTGTCTACATTTCAACCTAACAGAGCGTCACGGTAAAACTGGACGGCGAGAAGGGCTGGAAGACCCCAGCAAAAGCCACCGAGCCAAGGTTCTATCTCATCCAAACCAACCAAGGGACGGTTGCCCGCAGGAACAGGACGCATTTGCAGGAAGTGCCTGAGCCAGCAACTCAAAGTGCTGGACAAGAGAGCAGTAATGACTTTGACTTTGCAAATCCAAGTGACACAGATACCACTCACACTAGTGCTAGCACACCTGTTTCCTGTGTTCCAAATATTCAACCGAGTTCAGTTACCTCTCCTAAAAGAACCCTACCTGGGAGAGCTATTAAACCACCCGCCAGGTTTAAGGACTATGTTTAAGAGTAGAATGTCCTTCTCAGGCTCTTGCATTGTTATAGTACTTCATTTCATATTTTGAGTTTAAGGATAAAAGTAACCATTTGTTAAGGTTAACCAATGTTCTAAATAGAGTTTGATGAATGTTATTATACAGCTAAAAATGTAAAGCATGAAATTAAAATGTGTCGTAAATGTTTGAAATATCTATGAAAGAGAACTAAGTATAAATGTTAAACTGCTAATTGGAAATCAACTGAAGAGGGGAGATGTGATGTGATGTATATACTGTATTTCATAGTAAGCACCACTAGAGGGAGCTACTGGTTTTCATATCAATTGACACTGCTAGTTTAAGTCTACAGTTATGCTTTACGGCTGACGTAAAAACTGTTGTTGCCATGAAGTCCCAACTCCACTGTTATCTCCTGGCAAAACCTGTTAATAAAACAGTTGAAACTTCTTCCATGAATCCGTGAATTCATGACACTCCCAGCTCGAAAACTCCAATGCTCACAATTTTGTCAACTTTTTTAGAAAACACAAGGTCGATCAAAGTAAATTTTGAACTGTCTTTTAGATTGGGTCTGGTGGGCTCAGTTATGATCTGAGTTAATTTCAGTTAAAGAAACATTCCTTTAATTTATCTGATGTGTTGTTCAGCCAGTTCAAAATAAAATAACCCATAACAAGCATTTCAGAATCCTCATACATTGAAATTAAATTTGCTAGTGAGTCAATGGACTCTGAATCAGCAGATGGGGGTCTATAAATACCTATTACCACCAGAGGAGATGGCCCCAGCTGGATCTGCAGGGCAATAAATTCAAAACATTTAGGTTTGTTGACTGAATCTAAAACAGACACTGACAACCCAGATTTTGCATAGACTGCCACTCCACCTCCTCTCCAGTGCTTTTTTCAACCATGTTTCACTCAAAATTAAGACATTAGGATTGGTTTGTAGCATTAAAACACTGACATAATCTAATTTGTGAATTAGACTCCTGATGTTTAAGGTGATTAATCCTAGGGCATTTCTGCTTTTGAAGGTGTTTGGATTAAGTGGGGGTCTAGGAGAAGGAACAGGAGCAACAGTATTAGGTTGTATGGGAATCATAACCAGGTTTGAGGTCGTGACAGAAGGAGTGAGGTGGCTGGAGGTGTTTTTAAGTGTGTGATTTACTGACTTAGGTCTCTTCCTGATCAGAAATGGAATATTTATGTGGTCATAGCAGACAGTTTTCTGATGATGTTGTATATTATAAGCCAATGCCAGATGTAGCCCACAGGGGGCAGTGGTGAGTAGGACAGGACTATGAGCTGCCACGGGAGGCGGGGAGGAAGAAGTCAGGAAGGGGTGTGTGGCATAATAAGAAGCTATGCTAAGACAAATGTCCCTGTGTCTTGTACCTATGGGAACATCCATCCATCCATCCATTCTCTATACACCGCTTTATCCTCACTAGGGTCATGGGGGGTGCTGGAGTCTATCCCAGCTGACTCGGGTGAAGGCAGGGGACACCCTGGACAGGTCACCAGTCTGTCACAGGGCTACATATACAGACACACAATCACACTCACATTCACACCTACGGACAATTTAGAGTAACCAATTAACCTCAGCATATTTTTGGACTGTGGGAGGAAGCCGGAGTACCCGGAGAAAAGCCACACATGCACAGGGAGAACATGCAAACTCCATGCAGAAAGATCCCAGGCCCAGGCTGGGATTTGAACTGGGGATCTTTTTGCTGCAAGGCAAAAGTGCTAACCAGTACACCACTGTGCAGCCCTATGGGAACATATCTGGAGATATACATGTCAGATTATTATCCTGTCCAAGAAATCTGAAACAAAACTGCACATCTTCCAATACAGAGTACAAATAATCCATCCATCCATCCATCCATTCTCTATACACCGCTTTATCCTCACTAGGGTCATGGGGGGTGCTGGAGTCTATCCCAGCTGACTCGGGTGAAGGCAGGGTCTCACAAACACAGAAAGTCTAAATTTCACATCCATATGTCCCAGTCCCCCATCCATCCAGACCACTCTCCTGACCTAAGCTCTGTCAGATATGTGACATGTGGCATATAGAACCCTATCAGCTGCATACTGTACCTGTGCCTGTGTAGTAGCAGGTTTTATGCATTTTGCACTTGAAGAGCTCCAGTGCCATGATGGAGTATATGGTGACCATGAAGAAGACCAGTAAGGTGATGTGGAACAGAGGGAGCATGGACTTTAGGATGGAGTTCATCACCACTTGAAGGCCTAAGAGGAAAAACCAGATGCTCTTTGGAATTAATTAATTCCAAATTCCTTAAATAGTTGTCATTTTTCATAATATGTTTTTTCTCCAAGCAGCCAATCATTTCTCTGCTGTTAGTTACTGTAATTCCTCTAGTTGAGGATTGGCTCAAGCCTTTACCACTTTACTAATAAAAAAAAAACAAATAGTGCTGATTAAACTGATTTACAAAGATAGAATAATTGAGTGCATTTCCTACATCTTGATAAAACTCTACAGTTTAACGGTTCAAACTATCTAGTTACTTACTGGGGACTCCAGAGACCAGTCTGAGTGGTCTGAGGACTCTGAACGCCCGCAGAGCTTTCATGTCAAAGCCACCTCCTTTTTCTCCTACTGGAGCCTCCACTCCACTGATATGGTTAATGGCATCCACTACCACAGTAAACAGCCTAATGACACACAGGAGATGTTCTTTCGTGTTCAGAGAGCAAACAAAAGTCAAACATTTAAAGTTTTTTCATGAGCTGTTATACAGAACACGAAAATGATGGACTTATTTGTAGGATATTTGTAGGAGATGTACGCCTGATGAACAAGGCTGAGGTTCATTCTGTGTGGACATGTTAAGCTATGATCACACAATAAAACACTTTTCCACGACACAGCAGTTTATCGACAGCACAGAAAAATGAATTATGAACTCTGCTGCTCTTCACTGTGTTTGCTTCTTATTGATGATATTGCAGGAGAGTATTGCTAACAACAGCTCTGCTAACTCTGTGATAAACTTGTTTCTGCTTCCTGCTGGTTAAATGCTAATGGGAAGCATCATCACATGACAGACATCAACAGACTCACAGGGCATGGAACTAACTCTGTGGAAACAGCATTATATGTTTCATTGATATTCTTTGTATTTTATTTTTTGTGTGTTTTTTATTTCCTAATCATAGATGTTTTTACAATGTGTCATCGGTCAATGTCATTCTTAGCAAGGGAACATAAGAGTAACAGCCTCCTATTTCCTTTAACCTCATGTGCAAACATGTTGTACTACAAGATTCACCGTTCAACTCACTGGTTATTCCACAGTTCCTTTTGCATTTCCATTTATGTTGGATTTAAAAGAAAAATAGTTTCTAGGTTTCATCAGAAGACAAGCTTAACAAGAAGGCATGCACGGAACCCATAACAATGAAGACAAAGCATGCAAAATCCAAAGGTATAGGACCAGGGTCAAGCATGAGATCCAGGATCTTCTTGGCATGAGCTGACAGTTCTGAACAGAGTTACATAAAAAGACTTCCTTAGATTTATGAACTTACCCTACAGATACACAAACAAAGTCCAGAATGTTCCAGCAGTTTCTTAAATATGCGTCAGCATGAAAAAGAAACCCATAGGCAACAATCTTCAGGAAACACTCGATAGAGAAGATGATGAGGAAGATATATTCCAGGCTTTCCTGCAAAACATCAACAATTGATTTCTGAGTTAATATGCCTCATATATTGTTTAGTTGCTGTCTTGATAGCATCAAATTCTGGATGGCAAAAAAAAATTAATGAATTCTCAAATGAATGAAAACAAAATTGAGGTTGTTCTATTTTGTCTCATTCCTCTACTGCAGCACTTTTCCACAGCAGCCATTGTTTTCAATGAACTAAACAGATAACAGTGACTTGATCTGAATTTTAATGAACCTAAAAGAACTTCTGGTAGCGTTATTTAATGTATAGTCTTGACTTACATTTCCTACCATAGAGTGGGTACGGAAAGTATTCAGACCCCTTGAAATGTTTCACTCTGTGTCATTGCAGCCATTTGCCAAAATCAAAAAAGTTCATTTTATTTCTCATTAATGTACACTCAGCACCCCATCTTGACAGAAAAAAAACAGAAATGTAGAAATTTTTGCAAATGTATTAAAAAAGAAAAACTGAAATATCACATGGTCAGAAATATTCAGAGCCTTTGCAGCGACATTCATATTTAACTCACATGCTGTCCATTTTTTCTGATCCTCCTCCAGATGGTTCTGCTTCTTTACTGGAGTCCAGCTGTGTTTAATTAAACTGATTGGACTTGATTAGTAAAGACACACACCTGTCTATATAAGACCTTACAGCTCACAGTGCATGTCAGAGCAAATGAGAACCATGAGGTGGAAGGAACTGCCCAAGGAGCTCAGAGACAGAATTGTGGCAAGGCACAGATCTGGACAAGGTTACAAAAGAATTTCTGCAGCACTCAAGGTTCCTCAGAGCACAGTGGCCTCCATAATCCTCAAATGGAAGAAGTTTGGGACGACCACAACTCTTCCTAGACCTGGCCGTCCAGACAAACTGAGCAATGGTGGGAGAAGAGCCTTGGCGAGAGAGGTAAAGAAGAAGCCAAAGATCTCTGTGGCTGAGCTCCAGAGATGCATTTGGGAGATAGGAGGAAGTTCCACAAAGTCAACCATCACTGCAGCCCTCCACCAGTCGGAGCTTTATGGCAGAGTGGCCCGACGGAAGCCTCTCCTCAGTGCAAGACACATGAAAGCATAGAGTTTGAAAAAAAACATGAAGGACTCCCAGACTATGAGAAATAAGATTCTCTGGTCTGATGAGACCAAGATTGAACTTTTTGGTGTTAATTCTAAGCGGTATCTGTGGAGAAAAGCAGGCACTGCTCATCACCTGCCCAATACAATCCCTACAGTGAAACGTGGTGGTGGAGTATCATGTTGTGGGGGGGTGTTTTTCAGCTGCAGGGACAGGACGACTGGTTGCAATTGAAGGAAGGATGAATGCGGCCAAGTACAGAGATATCCTGGAGGAAAACCTCTTCCAGAGTGCTCAGGACCTCAGACTGGGCCGAAGGTTCACCTTTCAACAGGACAATGACCCTAAGCACACAGCTAAAATAACAAAGGAGTGGCTTCAGAACAACTCTGTGACCGTTCTTGACTGGCCCAGCCAGAGCCCTGACCTAAACCCAATGGAGCATCTCTGGAGAGACCTCAGAATGTCTGTCCACCAACATTCACCATCCAACCTGACAGAACTGGAGAGGATCTGCAAGGAAGAATGGCAGAGAATCCCCAAATCCAGGTGTGAAAAACTTGTTGTGTCATTCCCAAGAAGACTCATGGCTGTACGAGCTGAAAAGGTGCTTCTACTCAATACTGAGCACAGGCTCTGAATACTTCTGACCATGTGATATTTCAGTTTTTCTTTTTTAATACATTTGCAAAAAAATTCTACATTTCTGTTTTTTTTTCTGTCAAGATGGGGTGCAGAGTGTACATTGATGAGAAATAAAATGAACTTTGGCAAATGGCTGCAATGACACAGAGAGTGAAAAATTTCAAGGAGTCTGAATACTTTCCGTACCCATTGTAAAAAACAGACATCATTCAGTATTCTAGTCGTCAGGGGTAGAGGATTAAGTCCTGTCGGCTGAGAAGTCAGATCATCATTGCTCATGTTCTTTACAGCTTCATGAGAGTTTCATGTTGCATGTCACACTAATCCTCCTCTGGCTATTCATGTCAAACTCACACACCACAGGAAGGTTTCATAGCCTCTCCGATTTCAGCAGAGGCATGCAGTGACTCTGTGTGAGTCTATTTAAATATGCCCACACTGACAATGCCCTTCAGTGGCATTAAACTAATATGCAGGTCCTACACTGGCCTTGTCCTTAGTGATAAAAGTAACTGATGACTGCATTACAAAACATAATTCTTATTTGCAGACTTGTGTCCATAACCAAGTTTAAACCTGAAAAGAATTGTCAGTTAAATTTTTCCCATGAAAGTATTTTTGGGTAGTAAAAAGTTTCATCCAGGAATTAGCTGAAGCCACTCTTCCAGTCTGGCCATTTGCCCCAAGTTCTCCAATCACCACTGTACCACTGTAACTTTCACCTTCAACATTTTTTTGCTAGTCCTTTCTCAGGCCTTGGTATTTCAGGATTCTCATGTTCTTTCTTTTTGTTGCTGTCACTTTGCTCCATGTATCTTTATTGTCTTCTTCTGCTCTTTAGTGATCATCACCATGTCTGGTTGATTAGAAACCAGCAGCTCATCAGTCTGGATCTGGAGTCAAACAGGATCAATCACTCTGTCCTTCTGTACCACCTTTGGAGGTGTCTTCCATTTTGACCCTGGGACTTTCAGCTCATACTTGGTGCAGATGTTTCTGTACACGATGCTAGCTCCTTGGTTACGGTGCTCCATGTATGCCGTGTCTGCCTGCATCTTACTGTCTGCTGTCTACTGTCTCAGGTGCCTCTTTTCACAGTCTACACCTGGTATCCTGCCTGCTGTGGTAGACCCTGGCCTCTATCGATCTTGCCCTGAATGCAGATTCTTGTGCTGAAAGGATTAGTGCCTCTCTACTGTCTGTCAGACCAGCTTTTTAAAGGAACTGGTGTGTTTTCTTGGAATCCACCACTTCTTGTACCCTCACATGCTATACAGGGGCTTGTCCTTCTATGATAATCCTTCTTCTTCCTCCACATTACCTGGTTTCTATTCACTGAGGTTCAAGTAGCAGATGATTGAATGGAGCAAATGGTTTATTCATCCTGGATATTGGCTCTGTAGCTCACTAATCCTTGACCTCCCTCCTTGTGCTTTATGTACAGTCTCAGGATGGTGGACTCCATGCAGTATGAGGAGCTTCCTTGTCTTGATATCAGTGTCTTCTATCTCTTGCTTTGGCCAGGTTGTTATACCAGCAGGGCATCTGATCGCCAGCAGGGTGTATGTGTTGAAGGCTTGTGTCTTTTTCTGTCCCTTCAGTTGACTTTTCAGGACCTGTCTCATTCTAGTTTAGGTATTTGGTTGTGGCTGACTTCCTTCGAGTCACTTCATGATTTCTGATTGCCTGTGGGATTCCATGATAAGTGTACCTGTCCTAACATCTGCTGAGTTGTCTTCTGGTAGTTCAACCCCTTCAGTGATGATCATCTTGCCTCTCTTGAATATAATATGACCACACTTGTCCAGTCTAAAGACATTCCAATGTCATTACTGTAGATCCTGGTGATCTGGATCAGTGAGTCAGTGTCTCATGCATTTTAAGGTTACAATATTCAATCTGTGGAGCAACACATGCATGGACTGGCTTTTAAGCATGACCCTAATGTTTCTAATTTCAGTCATAGTCTGCAGGTGAAAGAAGGCTGTTTGAGAGACTTGTTTTATGTGTGACTGAAAGGACATATTCTTGTCAAAAATAACATTTATTCTGAACCTGAGACCTGGTATTTCAACCAGTTGCAGAGATTTTCTCAGCAGGTTTCCAGTGACACACCAAGGGAATACTGAGGAAAACTCAACTTTTTAATGCAAAGCTTTATCAGAACATGTAACATTAACATTAAGTGCAAGAGAAATGTCTTTTTTAATTTGGATAATTTGATTATTTATCAAAGTTCCAAAACTTTATTTTAGCATATTTTATGAGACTGATATTCTGAACTGATGAGCTTCATCTAAATATCTCGGTTGTATTTACACAGTGTCATTTAAAACCTGATACATTTTCATTAAATGTGCCTCCTGTGATATTTTGGCTTCTTTACAATGTTTCACTTAATGCATGATTCCATTTTGATTGAACTCTGATGTTTCTTTATTTTGATATTTTCAGCATTGTTCTACACAGCAGAAAATACTAAAAGAAGAAAGAAAAGAAAGCTTTTAAAAAAGGAACATTGGCCTTGTTTGACTGGTACTGTATGAGGAGAATTTTAGACTTTGAGACCGTCTTCAGATTTTACTGTAGAAAAGCAAAATCTTTTTGAGCTCACCAAACATCTGAGTTCACCTGTGACCAGGATTTGAGACATCATAAGTAGCTTGGAAGCGTTGCACATCCAGTGAGGTTGGTTTTTCCGAGAGTGATGTGTGAAATAGATTGATACTTTGATAAACAGATTATGGATTAAACAGATTAGACATACAGTTCCCCCCAAAAGTATTGGATCAGTGAGGCCCATTCCTTAATTTTTGCTGTCGACTAAGAACATTTGACTTTGACATTAAATGATGAATATTCGACCAGAGATGAACATTTCAGCTTTTTTTAACCCAGGTATCTACATCTGGATCTGATACACAGCCTGAAGATAGCACCTTTTGTTTGAACCCACCCATTTTTTCATGTGGCCAACAGTATGCGAACATGTCACTGACAGGTGGGTTCTGTTGTCCTGGTGTGTCCTATTACATCGATTATTCAAACAATAAATAGCGCTCAATGTCTGCATTCAGCTTCAGATTTGGGTTTTGCCTGTGCAGACTGCATCTATAGTTAGAGGTGTAACCAACATAAAAACCAGAGCGCTGTCTATGGGTGAAAAACAAGCGTAAAGCTGAGAGAAGATGGAGACTCAATCAAAGCCACTGAAAAAGCATTGGCCATAATCAGTACAACCATTCAGAATGTCCTAAAGAAGGAAGAAACCACCGGTGGACTCAGTATCAGATGTTGAACGGGTAGACCAAGAAAAACAGCAGCAGTTGACGACAGAAACATGGTGAGAGCTGGAAAGAAAGACCCTAAAACAACTGCTAGTGATCAGTAACAACCTCCACAGGGCAGGACTGAAGGTACCACTATCTACTGTTGGCAGAAGACTTCATGAAGTACAGAGGCTACACCAGAAGATCAAATCGCTCATTAGCAAGAAGAACAGGAAGGACAGGCTGGAATTTACCAAAATGTACAGAGATGAGTCTCACAAATCCTGGGACAAAATTTTATGGATTGATGAGACAAAGATGAACCTTTACCAAAGAGATGGAAAGGCTAAGGTTTGGAGAAAAAGAAGATCTTGTCATAATCCAAACATACAAGCTCATCTGTGAAACACAGTGGAGGTAAAGTCATGGCTTGGGCTGCATGGCTTCTTCTAGGACGGGATCTTGAATCTTCATTGATGATGGAACACATGATGGCAGCAGCAAAATAAACTCAGAAGTTTACAGAAACATTTGGTCTGCCAATTTAAAGAGAGATTCAACCAAACTGACGGGGAGAACCTTCATCATGCAACAAGGTAAAGACCCAAAACACACTGAAAAATCAACAGAGGAGTTCATCAGGGGCAAGAAGTGGAAGGTTTTAGACTTGTCAAGTCTATCTCCAGACTTCAACCATACAGAGCAGCATTTTAACTGCTAAAGAGGAGACTGAAGACAGTAACCCCCCAAAACAAACAACAACTAGAGAGGCTGTGGTGAAAGCCTGGAAAAACATCACAAGAAAAGAATGCTAAGGTTTGGTGATGTCAGTGGGTCACAGGCTTGATGCAGTTATTACAACTAAGTATTAAGTCTTATTCACTTTAATCTATTTTAAGTCTTTGTGTTCCAATACTTTTGCTCACCCAAACATGTGGTGTTTCCATTACAAATAATGTTATCTTTAAATTGTATAACAGATCCAGATGTAAATACCTGGAAATAAAACCTCAAATGTTAATCTCATCTCATACATTGATGTCAAACTCAAATGTTTTCAGTCTACAGCAACAATAAAGGAACTGGCCTCACTGTTCCAATACTTTTGGATGGAAATGTACTACAGTAACACCATACTTAACTAATTCTAGTGAAAGTTCTGTCACAGGAAATCAAGATATTAAAAATACAAACACAAACACATATGCTATCATAGTTAACTGAGTAGCTAGTCAGTAATGTCATCATCTGTGATAAGTTCTCACTGTGCATCTAAAGTTCAGTCAGTACTACGTCATTCATGCACAAACACAAACATGCTGACACACCAAGTTGCTGTTGGTATTGTTGCTGTCTTCCTCAGGCATTGGCAAGTACACAGCCAGGGCCACACAGTTGGCAAAGATGGCCAGCAGGATGATGATTTCAAAAGGTCTGAGAGGGATTTATAGGAAGCTTACATACTGACCATTTCAGTTCCTACTCTATCCACACCAACCAGCACCAACTATCCAATCATGTAAATACTGTCATATGTGACCCAGCCATCCTTCTGCCCAGTGGCCCTTCACTACAAGGATACTTCCACTCCACAATACTGATGCATGCCCTGCGGAAGGGATTCCGTAGAGTCAAGAAGAGAAGAGAGCGTGCAGGCCTCGGGTTTCCTCCTGTGGCCATCAGCTTCTTTAACTTCTCCTTCTGTTTTCTCTTCAGAGTTTCCTCATCCATGATGTAGGATGATAACGGAGGGCTGCTGCTGTCAGCCATTGTGGCTTCAAATGAGGGTTTGCTCCCAGTTTACTTTGAATTCGAAGTGGTAGCCCAATAGGTCTGTCCGATATTTAGTTCCAGAATCTGTTGCTTTCGTTGATTAGATGTGTTATTGAGCCCTCTCAGCTTTTCTAAATCATCTCTCCCTCTCCATCTCTCACTGATGGTTTGACTAAGCTCTCTGTCTTTCCCGGTCTCTATCTGAGGAATGGCAGCTGTCCCTGCTACTTACTGAGCAGCTGTTTGGACAACAGAATAAATATAGACAATGAGTGGCTGTCACAGCGCTCGCTTACAAAACTGGACACTGGCACAGATATAGTCTGGTGTGATTTTTGGTTGAAGTGAGTGTGTCTTAGAATGAGTATGATAAAGGTACAGGAAAAATTCATCAGAGTTTTTGGTATGCCTCTGCTTTTCCAGTTTTCATGAAGTCTGCTTGAAGATGTTCATCATTGATACCACACTAAAGCTGACTTTAATCTTAAACATGTCTTCATAATATTCATTTAAACCAATGAATGACTAATCATCATGTGTTTTATCCCTTTGTGTGGGAAGTGTTCCTGTGACTGTGAGCAGTTTTAGCCCAATCCGTAAGAGCAACACACACGTCAGAACTAAATTAGCCACTAGAGGGAGGCAGCAGACTGATCCCTGACCCCTCTGCATGTCAGCGTGTCCTATTGTACCTTCCATTTGTAAATGGCTAAATGAGAACACTGTAAAGTACTGTGAGGACCGCCAAGGTAGAAAAGTTCTTAACAGCTCCACTGTTTGGCTGATTTACTTCAAAACTACTGTTGTTCCTCTGGACCACATATTGCTTATCTGAAAGAAATTTGGTAAAATACAGAGGTTGTATGGATAAGTTATGATGCATTTTCAGTTCAATTTTATTTATATAACAATTCACAACTATACAGAAATTCACAACATGTAGGTGGAGCTCAAAATAAATGAACTGTACATAAAATTTTTAAAAAGGAAACATTTATAAATTCTACGATTATTACATACAAAGTGAAATATTTCATGTCTGTATTTGTTATACTGTTGACGATTAGGTTTAATTTTCCATTTTGAGTTTGAGTAAACTGCTATTCAAAAATTCATACATGCAGAGTATTCCTGATCTATTTTAGTGCACACAACCTCGGTTATGGAGAAGACTGCTGCCTTGAAAGTTGTCCAGAAGATGATCAGTGATGCCCTCAACAAGGAGACCCAGAAGGTCTGTTAGCTGTTAGCAGAGTGCTGCATCAGAGCATAGCAATGGAAAGCTGACTGGATGGAAAAGTGTGGCAGAAAAAGCAGTCCACTGTCTGAAGCTGCTAGAAGATCATTGGTGACCTTCAGCAGTTCTGTCTCTGGACTATGATGTATTCTAAATGCTGACTGACACTCTTCAGGCCATTTCTATGCAGAAAAACACACAACTGACTTGCAACAGCTTTTTGAAGAATTGTAGAAATAAAGGGAGGTTGGATATTGGCCTATTGCTGGCTAAAACACCTGGATCCAGAGTAGGCTTTTTAGTAGTGGTTTGATTATAGCAACCTTAAAAGCCAATGACATGTAGCGTGTGTAATGTGAATAAAGAGGCAATGATTAGATCCAATAAGAAAGTGTTTATGAAAAGAAAAATGTTCTTGAATAGTCAGCGTCTAACAGACATGCCACTGGATTAGAAGAAACAATGATCAATGTTATTGACAAGAGATTTATAACAGAGAAGCAGTCCAAATATAAATCAGATCCCAAAGACACCTCCAGGGTCGCTACACATAAGACACTGAGGATGTTTTTCTTTGACAGTCACAGTTTAATTAGAAAAGAAGCTAATGACAGCATAACTGCAGAGAAAGGAATATATACATACATATACGTGTGGTCAGGTGCTGGCTATACTTGTGGGGACCAAATGTCCCTACAACTGTAGGAAAACCGAAAAAAATGTCACTTGTGGGGACCTCATTTCAGTCCCCACAAGTTTAAATAGTGTTTTCTTGGCCATGTTGTTGTTACTGAAAAAAGTAAAAGTGCAAAAACGTTTCTTTAGGGTTAGCCATTGTTTTGGTCCGGGTTAGGGTTAGGGTTAGGGTAAGGGTTAGATATGAATGGGAGTCAATGGTAGGTCCCCACAATGATAGAAAAACATAGTGTGTGTGTGTGTGTGTGTGTGTGTGTGTGTGTGTGTGTGTGTGTGTGTGTGTCTGTGTGTGTGTGTCTATACATATGTATGTATGTATATATATATATATATATATATATATATATATATATATATATATACATACATACATACATACATACGTATGTATATGTTCTTCTGTGTTTCATTTCATTGCCTTCATTTCAAGAGGGATAACAGTGTTGATTGTCCACAATGAGGCTGCAGTCCTACCAAGAAGATTATCCACATCTGGGAATAACTGTGAGGCTGCATGTCTCCGTTGTATTGGCATATACCGGTATAACAATGAAAAAATGTCCTGAAATGTAGAAACTGCATTGTAAGCTACATATCTACTGTAATGGAACTTCTTGAGAAGTTTGTTGTAGTCCATGATTGTAAACTTAAGAAATATAGTGAGTTGGTTCACATCCATCCATCTATTCTCTATACACCGCTTTATCCTCACGAGGGTCATGGGGGGTGCTGGAGTCTATCCCAGCTGACTCGGGTGAAGGCAGGGGACACCCTGGACAGGTCACCAGTCTGTCACAGGGCTACATATACAGACACACAATCACAATCACATTCACACCTACGGACAATTTAGAGTAACCAATTAACCTCAGCATATTTTTGGACTGTGGGAGGAAGCCGGAGTACCCGGAGAAAAGCCACGCATGCACAGGGAGAACATGCAAACTCCATGCAGAAAGATCCCAGGAAAGCCGGGACACGAACCAAAGATCTTCTCATTACAAGGTGAAAGTGCTAACCACTATTCCACTGTGCAGCCCAAGTTGGTTCACATTGTAAGATAACCAGCTGAGTCCAACAAGGAACTAAATGTAGTTTTGAGGCTGTCATTGTCTTTATCTACATGGATATTAAAGCCCCTCTGAATAATTTTATCAGTTCTGAGCACTAAGTCAGCAGAACTCTGAGGATTCATTTAAATACTCAGAGTAAATATCAGCACTGTTACAGACACAAACTGACGACTATATGTGTTTGATTTCTGTCTTGAGTTTCCAATGACTCCCTATCATGGTTGTACCGATGACCACATTCAACCAGCCAGCGATGTTTTGATCTCAAGGGAATATGGAGCCAGTTTGAAGACCCAACACTGCCCACAGATGTTGAGTATTAGCTTAGTCAAGATGTAGGAGTGCATTTTTCAGATGTTTTTTTCACAGGCAGGAGTCGGTTCTTAAAATGTGCCACCTCTCTATTGACCAATAGAGCAGTTAGCTCTGCATTGGCTTGTGTGGACTTACCATCATGTTGATTGACTGGGAGGTGGACTCCTGTCTTCCTCACATTTCTCATGTGATTATCCAAACACCCCTGAACCTCAGATGCAGTCCACTTCTCAGGTGTGTTTAGATGGAATAACCTGGCAAGACTGGGATCAGGTGATTAGTGAACATCATGACTGCCTCAGTGCTTTGGTCCTCCACAGACCTACTGGCCTCTAAAGCCATTCATCACACAGTTCTGTTTCCTTCCTCTCTTTAATGACCAAAGTAGGATTTTAATTTCGTATTGGATCAAAACAAAACACACAAAGTCAGAACATGAGGGAGGAAGCCACAATAAAATGTAAACACTTTGAAACAGTTCATGTCTTTAGCCATCCAGAGTGCTCTCAGAGTGAGTGCACACACAGCTGTGAGTGGTCAGAGAGAGAGAGACGGGCGACAGCAGCCGGTGATCAGATCAGCTCTGACCTGGAATGCAGTAGGTCATAGCACCAAGTTTAGCTGGTCGCATTTTGGCTAGTGTGCATTGTGTTAAGCAGGAATCTGGACCTAGATCACTTTGAGACGATCTCCTTTTACAATCTCCCATGAAACATAATGCTAAATGGGTACTCAAGAGATTTTTCTAACCTTTATTTAGCCAGATATAACTCATTAAGATCAGGATCTCTTTCATAAGGATGACCTGGCCAACAGGTCAGCAGCACACACAAAAACAGTTACGAGGAGGTGACAGCAGAGGATAAAACATTTTGAAGGTGCAAAAGTGTTCTGCAACAAAAGTGCTGGAGCTGTAATACAGACAACAGTTTAAGATTTAATAACACAAGCACTGTTCAACGGTCTCACACTGTCTATCCCTCAGGATAAAACAAGATCAAGGTCAAGGTTAAGATCAGGTCAAGCAAGAAAGATCTTGATATGTTTTTAGTATTAGGCCAAGTTGAGGAACTGATTAATTGACTTAAATTTCATGAGTTGTAGACAACTGTAAGATTATCAGACAAGGCAGTCAATCAGTCAAGATTCAACTCACCTACCAAAACAAGTTCACTGGAATTTAACAGACAAGAAAGATGCAAGAGAGGCGAGGGCTTCGGAGGAGGCAGAGGGAGGTCTACAACAACCTGTAATTGTGAGAGATTCAAGCTTCAGGGCAGTGAGTTCAAACTGTTTGGTGATGGAGGGTGAAGATAACAGGGTAACATGAAATCTGTTTTTTATATAAACAGCCACTCCTCCACCTTTCTGAGGGCAATCGCACCGGAAGACATTACACCCATTGGTAGTGATGTCCTTGTCAGAGACTGTTTTACTTAGCCAGGTCCCTGATAAAATATGGATGTCTGCATTGGTTGACTTAATCCAGATTTTGAGTACATCTAGTTTTGTGAGCAGACTCCTAATATTTTGATGAATTAATCCTATTCCTGACCTGGCTCTGACTTACCAGGAGTACTAATGTTATTTAAATCAGGGCCTGGAATAGGTTGTACATTGACTGAAAACAGGAGGTAATTTTGACAGATAATCAGTTGTGCTTTTCAATCAGATTTTAGTCAGAAACATATCAGTAGCATATGTTGTTTTTTATTGTTACACCAAGCTAGATAGATAAACTGCACTACTGCAGCAGATATATTATTGAAGTGTGCTTACACGACGTGTCTACATACACTGCTCACAACAAGTTATTCAACTTTCAGGTAATTTGTGGAAAATATAGAAAGTTTATGCTGAAGTGATGTGTCATGAAAGTAGGGCATTTAAGTAGAAGCATGCAATGGTGATTTTCTCATCTCAATTTATTGAAACAAAAGCTAACAACAGTGGAGGGTATATCACAATAAAATGTCTCATGACAGTTTTGGACAGAACAGGAGCTTTCAGCTGAAATCCAGTATTGTCCCACCAGTGTCATGATCGTGGATGTACCAAGACAACAGCTGACCTCTGCCTCGTAATTAGTAGTCGAAGCCAAGTAGCTAAGCTAACCCTAACACGTTCAGTGTTAAGAATCAAAACATCTCTGACAATTACATGTCTTCTCAAACACAGTCGCTGTTATTTGTGACCATGATGAAGACAGGTAGCTACTAACAGTTTGATTATTTGTTTCTGAATTGCAGTCTAGGTTTGCAAAGTCAGGAACAGCACTTCCATGTTTACGGTGCACCAACATTGTTGAACAGTTACACATGCAGTGATGTACTGACATTTTACTAACTCGGCTTCTTGCCAATGAAAAAACAAACAGTTTTATAGATAAAAAATAGGTGCCTTTGTTTTCTATTATTTACAGTTCAGTCTCTAACTCATAACATGACTGGCTTCTGTGTTTAAGAAACAGTCAATGGGTTTATATGGGACCTGTTATTCCTCTTTAGTTCTGAATAAAAATTAATTCCACTTTAAAATGTCCTTGTAAACGATTAAGTCCAGATTTAAAAGTTCATTCCAAATAAACTTCATTCCGAATAAACTACCTGGTTTATTCCAATGTTAATTCTGAATAAACAAATTCCTGCGTATGTTCTATTCATGTATACAGTTAATTCCGCTTTAGTTAATTCCAGTCATTCTGTGCATGCTTGGCTCCTCACGTAGCGATGATGTAGCAACATACACGTGCTTCAAAGCAAAGAGCGCCTGTATGGCGGTACCTGGAGGACGCTCATCCGCACACGGGGGGCCAATCACGTCGCCCAAATCATCTTTTCCCGACCACTCGCGTCACCTGGCCTTTCTTTTTAAAACCACTCACATCGCCTGTTCAGTCTTTTCCAGACAAATCAGAACCGCTCGATCATCTTACACCCCCCTAATCTGATGCCCGGAGTCATATTTTGCCCCCTCTGATAGACTGATCACATCGACCAATGGCGTGTTAGCATTCAAATCCCCCCTCCCCGCCGCCAGTTCTGTGTTTACGTTCAAGTAAACTGACGGAAAAATTCAAGGCGGCTGAAAGCGGCAAAAAAAAACCCCAAAAAAACAACTGTCCATTATTTTTACCTTAGTTTTCGAGAAATGAGGTAAGCCTGGTATGTCAGTGTCTAAATTCACAGAAAATATGCATTTTGGTCACTGCCTGTAAGTAAATGTAGGTAAAGGAATGCTAATACTGTTACGTCTGTGGCACTAACTGTTTTTCTAAACAGAACGGCAAATCGAAGTTTTGCTAGTTTGACCAACTGTCCGGATAATTCAGACAGCTATGCTGATGTGTCTTCAATTATATGTGTTATGCATGCTAACTTACACACTTACTCAACCCTGAAATATACTTGTGAATTACCCTTTCTTTCTTTATGTAGGGTTATATTGCCCTAGAAAACAGAGATAAGACCAGCTCCTAGTTTCACCAATCTTGAGAAGAAATTTTACTGACCAGCAATGAATTGTGCGTGTTGGGTGTGTTTTTTATTTTATTTTTTAGCCCAGTACTTTAAATAATGACACATTTTGGTGTTCATATACTATCTTCAGAGATGAACTCCTAAACATCAGGGCTACAACCCCAATGGATCTAATTCCCACATTCATGGCATCATCTGTGGATTTATGGGACATTCTGGTCAGAGGTGCGCTCACCCTGGCCAACACTATTTGCTGGAGACGCCGGAGGAGGGGGAAACGAGCCGGGGTGCTTGTGCGTTCTCGCAGGCGCGGACACCGTACTCCACTGCCGGGAATTTTTCTCTCCAACGTGCACTGTCTGGGCAATAAAATGGACGAACTTCAACCACGGTTGGGTACAAATAGAGACCTCTCATCCTCATCTGCCCTCTGCTTCACGGAGACCTGGCTGTGTGGGAATACACCGGACTCTGCGCTACAGCTGGATGGGTTCCAACTTATCAGAGCGGACCGGCAAGCGGACCTCTCTGGTAAGAGAAAAGGCGGAGGTATTTGCTTTTACATCAACTGTAGTTGGAGTAGCGATGTGACTGTGATTGTTTAGCCACATGTCGTCGTTTCGCCGCTGGTTGTCTATGTGGTGTCCATCAAACGATGTGGGCCTTATAGATAATTGGAGCTCTTTTTGGGGAAAACCTGGTCTGATTAGGAGAGACGGCATCCATCCCACTTTGGCTGGTGCAGCTCTCATTTCTAGGAATATGGCTGATTTTATTAGTACTCCTAAAGCATGACATCCCAGAGTTAAGACCAGGATGCAGAGTTGTAGTCTTACACACCTCTCTGCAGTTTCCTCACAGCTGTCACCCTCCAGTAATTCAGTTAGCTTTATTGAGACTGTGTCTGTCCCCCGACCACCAAAATTCAATAAATTAAACAAATCATAAATATACAAAAGAAATAGTAACCATAAAAATTTAATAAAAATTAATACCTCTATTTGAACAAAGCAAAGAAACAGGACAATTAAATGTGGTCTGTTAAATATTAGATCTCTCTCGTCTACATCTCTGCTAGTAAATGAGTTGATAACTGATCACCAGATTGATTTGTTCTGTTTGACTGAAACCTGTAATCTGGCCCTTCCTACAAATGTCACAGATGCTTTTGAATTGGCTGTTAGACCTGATGAATATTTAGAATTCTTCACTCCAATATGTCTCTCTGAACTAATTTCAACAGTTTCTACATCCAAACCATCAACATGTCTTTTAGATCCTATCCCAACTAGACTCTTCAAGGAGATTTTACCTTTAATTAATTCTTCAATGTTAGATCTGATTAATCTCTCTCTAGTAACAGGCTATGTACCACAGGCTTTTAAGGTTGCTGTCATCAAACCCTTGCTTAAAAAGCCACTTTAGATCCAGATGTGTTAGCTAACTATAGACCAATATCCAACCTACCATTTCTCTCTAAAATTATGGAAAGAATAGTTGCAAATCAATTATGTGAACATTTACAAAGGAATAGTTTTTTTGAAATGTTTCAGTCAGGCTTCAGTGTGCATCATAGCACAGAAACAGCTCTGGTGAAAGTTACTAATGACCTTCTCATAGCATCAGATAATGGACTAGTCTCTATACTTGTTTTGTTAGATCTTAGTGCAGCGTTTGACACAATCGACCACAATGGAATGATGCTGAAAGAGTGTATGGCTGGAGAAGTGGTATGTGCTCCTCCTGGGTGTGGGCAAACTGACCTTCAAGGGGCTGTGTGGCTGCAGGTTTGCTCCAACCAACTAAGAGCACACAGTTTGACCAATCAGCTTCTAAAGACTGAGATCAGTTGATGAACTCAGTCAAGTCTGGTGTGCAGCTGCCTGGTTGGAACAAAAACATTTTGCCCACCCCTCTTAAACATTAGCTTTTTGTCACGGATTAGGGTTTAAAAAAATATAAATGCCATAGATCAGTGCTTTTATTTAGGCCAAAAAGTAACAAAGTATCTTGTAATTGTAATATTGTGTTTTAGATTTTAATTAGGTAGTGTTACACTATATCACACAGAAGTACTTTATAATTAGTTACCTCAAACACTGAGGTTCAAAAGGTTTCCACAAAGTCGAGTTAGTATTAAAAAATATTGTGATGGTATTAAAAAAGGTATTAAAAAGTATTAAATTCAACTCAGTAACTTCTGTATAAACCCTGTCTTGTTTTTAACATCATATCTGTGTTGATACATTCTAATGGACAGGTTATTCTTTGTCTCACCGATGTATTTAACACCGCACTTTGCACAAAAAAAATTACAAACACAATTCTCCGATTTCGGGGTAAATCCCCGATGGACCTTAACCACATTCCCATTTTGGGCATTTTTAATGTGTGTTAATTTAATGAATTGTTTTTCAATGATCAAAGGTTTGGTAACCTCCAGAGGGCGCAATTTGGCATGCACAAGTAAATCTCTAAGAGTTTTATTCCGCCTGTAAACTGAGATAACCTTACAGTTCGGAATTATTTCCGCGGTTCCCATAACATTTTCAAAATGGTCTTTTAATTGTCTATTTAAGGTTGTACTGATTTCCACAAATAGAATAATCTTGAACAATATTGTTCCTTTCCACAGTCAGAGGAATCTGTAATATCTAAATTCTGTGCGTCTCACAAGTGGGGAATGTTCCCACAGAATTCGCTAACATTACTGACATGTTCTCATAAGAAAAATAACATTTTATTCTGTTACTTTAAGGATATTGATCATTTCAAATAGTGTTCCTATGAGGTTAAAGGTGAACTAAACCAAAACGTTTCAACATTCAGAGGATGTTTGGAGGATGTTATGAGATGGCCAAAATGATTCAACACACAAAACTTCTCTAAAATGACACAAAATGTGTTCAATATGACTGAAATTTCCCCAAAATTACAGAAAACTTGTCCAGACTGACCCAAAATTGGTCTAATATTACACAATTTTTTTTTCAAAATGTCTCAAAACGTGTCTAAAATTACACAAAATTTATCCAGAATTACCCAAAATGTGTTCAAAATGTCTCAGAACATGTCCAAATGGCACTTAACTTATTCAAATGATGCAAAATTACCCCAAAGCTTTCCAAAATGACACAAAACTTGTCCAAAATTACATAAAGCGTGTCCAAAATGACACAAAATTTGTCCAAAATTAACCAAAACTTGTCCAAAATGACTTAAAATGGGTCCAAAAAGATGCAAAATGTGTCGAAAATGTTGCAAAATGTGTCAAAATTATGCAAAACTTGTCCAAAATGACTCAAACTTCTCCAAAATTACACAAAACCTGTCCAAAATCTAAAATCAAGTTCCAAGTCCAAAAAAACACCAAAACCAAGATTATAACTAATCTTAACAGTCCAGTGAATCATTGTGGACAGAATTTCCACCATCCTGAAAATCATCCGAGGCTCTGCTTTGCCTTCTGCTGGGGCAACATTCTTCAAATGATGCATGGTTTTGATTACCGCATTTATCTTGCGAGCTAGCTTCCTGAATTGAGGAGTAACTCGTTCTCTTCAGACTCCAGGGCTGCCCCTTTGGGAAGGCCCTCTACGGATGGATTGCCTCCCACGAGGGGGCGGAGGATTAAAAGATACTCTAAAATTCACAGGTCGAGGATCCAAATACTGCGAGACCCTTGGTCGGGGCCACGCATAGGTAGGAGCCCGGGGACTGAGGTACCGAGGGCGCGCAGGGGGAGGCACTGGACGGCTAGGATAGGGAAAGCTTCCCCTCCCTGAGGAGAAGGATGGTGCACGGTCCATCCACCCATTGCCATCCACGGGACCCCAGTCCCAATCCTGTGGACGGGTGCACTGGCGTCCTCTGCCGCGTCTTAACTCCGTCCATCCATCCATCATAATTTTTCTAAAATAAACACGCTTTCAAATTGAAAGGTATGTCCAAAAAATAAAAATAAAGTAATTGTTTCCAAATTCAAAAGTCAAAATTTCAAACAAAACAATGAACTAAGGAATACGTGTGCTATAAAAATAAAACAAAACGTTTCAACCTAAAAAGGTCTTCTTCAGGTGGAGCACACAATAAACTAGCTAGGTTGGCTAGCTACTATGGTAAGCTGTTGAAGAGATGTTTCCTCGTCGCCAGTCAGCTTCCAAATGAGCTCTCTGCAGCAGCATCTGGCTTTTATACCATCCCATTCGTCTTTTTGTATTTTCTCAGTTTTAACTTAATTTATCTATCCATTGGTTTTAAACAATCTCTATAGCTATGAATTCCCTTTTGAACTAATTTTAACCTCCAGAAAATCCCTATAACCCTTTTTAACATGAATTAATGAATGCGTATATTTATTTTATAATGAATTAATATATCTTAATAATTTAAATGTTTAAATCCTGATATATATTTTTTAACCCTTTTCTTTCCAAAGGAAATCATTATAGTTTTAATCCTATTTATAGTTTTTAACCCTTTACTTGCCAAATGAAATAATTATTTTAGTTTTAACCGAATTTATAGCTTTAACCCTTTCTTGCCAAATGAGATGGTTCTTATAGTTTTAACCCTACTTATATTTAATAAATGAAATTTTTAATTATTTGAATGAAATCCAATTTGAATTAAAATTTGCAATTACAATGTTTCTGAAGATAGGGTTAGGGTTAGGATTGGGGTTGGGATTAGAGTTGGGTTAGGGTTTGGGTTTGGGTTGGGAATTACCAGTCAAGGGCACTGGCCTATTAATCCAAAGTGTAAATGGAGAATATTCATATTTTGGCCAAAAGGCCATAATGGAGGCTCGTTATACTCATGGTGGTAAAAATCTAAAATATACGGAAAATGTAAGCTAAAAAAAAAAAATTAAAAAAAATTACACACAGAAAAAGCTTTTTTTCTTCAACATGATATTCCTAACATAAACCCAATGGGGTCCCCAGGACATTTTACAGATGAACTGACAACAACCCATGTACTCCAGTTTTGAACCACAAACCTTCTGTTTCCTAGCCCGCAGTATACTCCGATGAGCTATACGTATGGTATACTAGCTCCTAGGGTTTGTAGTAGTTCATTAGGACTTGTTTTAAAAAAGAAATAAAAAAATAAATTTTTATTTGATATGCCCAAACTAAAACTAGGGTTAATGACCTTATGGTTCGGAAAGGGTTAAGTTTAGGACTGTAATAAGAAAAAGGGTTAAATTAAATTTATTTTTCCACTAAAGCAGCAGAGAAAAAGAACTAATTAAGTTCTGTTAAAAAAGTACAATTAATTTGATATACCCAAAATGAAGCAAGGGTTATTGAAATTAAGGTTAGGGCAAAGGTTACTGGAGTTAAGGTTAGGATAATAATAAGGGTCAGACTATATATTATCTCAACTAAGATGGTAAGAGAGAAAAGAAAAAAGGGGGGGGGGGGACGGGGGGAGGAAAAGCCATGGGGAGCATAATAAAAGGCAAGGGGCATCAGGCCGGGTGGCCAGACCAGATTATTCTAAAGGTCGTTAAGGCCCCCCGGCATGGTAGTCCCCAGTTTGTAAATCCAAAGTCTCTCCACTCTCTTCCTCTGTGCAGAGGACCAATAGTCATTATGTTCGAGTCCTGAGACAATAAGATATGTAAATGAATGAAGTTGAAAATGTGTCACCAGGGAGGTGCGGAGATGTCCCTCCCTGATGTTGTAGAGATGTTGTGACAACCGAATCTGAATCGAGTGTTTTGTTTCCCCTATGTAATGTTTTTGGCACAAAGTACATGTGATAATATAAATGACATTGGAGGTTGTAAAAGGTAAAAAGCCAAAAGTTGGAGCTTCCTTGCAAGTATATGGATTAAAAATGAATTTCCTATGTCTAAAGTGCCGTTGGTATTGCACTGGGGAAACCGGCTTATGATCTGAAAATTTGGACCTCACCAAAATGTCCTTCAAACTCTTGTTTTTCCTATAAGCTAATATGATTCTGTAGTTGAAGAAAGCGGGATGTTGAGAATGAAGTGGGGCAAAATTACGTTTAATTTGTTGGTGTAAACCACTAGTCTGGTCTGAATAGGTAGTAATAAAGGGTATCAATTGCTGAGGCCCAAACCGCGATCTTTGTGAAATATCTGTATGTGTAGATGTGTAAGGGAGGGTGCGGGTCCGGACCGGATCAGGAGAATCAAGAGTCGATGAGCGAGTGGGAGCGAGTTAGGCCAGCACGGTCCCCTTTATGTACCGAAGCGAACGTTTAGAATAACCCCTGGACTTTAAGCTATGGAATAGAGTTGAGGTGGCTTCATGAAAATCCTCAATATTAGAACAGATGCGAAAAAACCGGATCAATTGTGATTTAACATTTCCCTGAAATGTATGTTTGGGATGATAACTCTTCTTGTGCAGTAGCGCATGAATATCTGTAGGTTTAAAATAGACTTTAGTCTGTAAACCCTTGGTAGTATTATCAATGAATTTAAAGGAAACTGTTACATCCAAAAAATTTATCTGTTGCGGATCAATAGTGTATTTTACCTTGATCGAGGGATGATGATTATTGAGGACATCCATGAAGGCCGAAAATTCTGAAATTTCATAAGGCCAGATGCCAAATATGTCATCAAGAAACCTAAGATAAATAGATGGTTTCAAGGGGCATTTGGCTAAAGCCTCTCGCTCCCACTCGCTCATGTACAGATTTGTGTATGAAGGTGCAAACCGTTGGCCCATGGCTGTCCCGTGGACCTGGAGATAATATTGGTTATTGAACAAAAAGTCATTATTATTCAAACAAAGTTCAATGAGCTGTAAAAGATGTTGGTCCGGTCTTGTAGAGTCCACATTCTTCCTGAAAATAGACTGTAAAGTTTGTAAACCAAGGGGGGTGCTAATATTGGTATAGAGGCTATCTATATCTATTGTGAATAAATAAGCATGGCTGGGGACAGCCATGGGCCTAATAATATCCAGAAAATGGTAAGTATCTTTTAAATAACTAGGAAGTTGGGTGGAGAGGGGTCCCAGAAAATAGTCAATGTACTGAGAAACCTGATAGGTAGCACTGCCGCAGTCAGAAACTATGGGTCTTCCTGGAGGGACCTCATAGGGTACAGTCCAGGACTGCGGATCCTTATGTATTTTAGGTAATAAATAAAAGTACCGGGGTCGAGGATTAATTGGCCCTGATAGAAAGTCTCGCTGTTTGGCTGAAATAAACTTGTCCATATATAACGTCTGGACAATTGACCGGAGTTTGATCTGAGTTTGAGTCTGGATGGAGTGATCTAGCCGTTGATAATATCTATCATTGCTCAGCTGTCGCTGAGCTTCTAAAAGATATTGTTGTCGGTCAAAAATAACAATTTTAGAGCCTTTGTCGGCTGGTTTTATTACAATGTTTGGATTCTTTACCAACTGGGTCAATGCTTGTCTTTCATTTTGTGATAGATTATCCATTGTATTGGATCGGAACCTAAAATGTCGTAGAGATCGTCTATTTTTCGTCAAAGTGGCCTGAGTCAACTGATTTAAACCAAAGGGATCTGGTTCCCAATGAGATTGATGTGTAAATAATTTAAATTGTCGCCTGTGTGGATTAGAATAAAAATGATCAATAAGGGCAATGCGTCGATGCAAGCCATGCAGATCTCTATGGAGTTCCTCTTTACCCAACCTAGAAGGTTTAGGAATGAACGTGAGACCCCTCTCCAAAAGCTGCTGCTGGTAAATAGTGGGAGAAAAAAGAGTAGCCAGATTAAGAATACTAGAAGTAGAATTCCAGCCCAGGTCCGCAACCCCCCCTGAATGTTGTGTGTATCTATCCAATGACTGGATGGTCATAGATTTTAGTGTAAATTTAATTGCTGACACCAATGGTCGAAAATTTTCTGAGCCGTTATTATCAGACCTTGTTTCAAACATTTGTGAAGGTATTGCCGTAAGGGTTGGAAAATGGGCGGCTATGGTCTCATTGATAAGTTTAAGATTGGCTTGTTGTATCGCAGTCAGATGGACAGAATAGTTGATAGTCGCAAAATAAATATCCGCGTTCGGAAAAGTGTGCCCTGCCTGCCGGAGTAATGATTTGAGTTGTTTAATTGTTGTTTGTCTAGGATCCTGATCCTTATTGTTAATGCCTACTGAAAAGATAACTATCTTAGTGGTTGGACAGATTAAACACTTCTTGCAAAGCTCCAAAAAGTGGTACACTGTGGCCCCCGGATAACTGTCCAATTGCAAATTAGGATAACGATATGATGATATTCTGCCTATATTTGAATCACCGAGAACCAATATTGGTTTCCTAGGTCTAAAGTGCCAATCCTGCAATTTACGATTTGTTCTTGGGTAACATGTTGGTCTAAACAGTTGTTGTATTTGAGTTATCGGGGCTACTCCCACAGCAGCATTAACGGAAGCTGAATTAGTTGTAGTTGATGGACTGTCCGTCAATAAATTTAGTGAATTATGAATCTTAGGTTGATCATTAGTTACAGAGGAAGGCCCAACAAGAGTGGGACTAATTGGGTCTTGTTGTGTTAGAACATCCTTATTCGAGAAAGAAGAATGAACCGATGAAGGTTCTGAACGTGTAGGAGAAAGAATTGAAGTTGATTCTGGCAAATCTGAAGAGGAGGCTCCTTGTAGTCTCAAGGAAGAAGGAGCCTCAAATTGTGGTTTAACTAAAAAGGCCCTAATATCTGACCCCACCTGCTCCGGAGGCCTATCCCCACTCCCCTGATGTAAAGGGTATTCCTGTTGAATATGCGATTGACCCTGGCTCAAAGCTAAGAATGATGATTGTTCTGGTAGTGACGGAGAAAGAAGAGAAGTAGACTCAGGCAAATAGGAAGAGGAAGAACCCTTCTGTAATATTAAAGAGCAAGGTACATGACTATGTAACTGTAAAACAGTGCCAGCGTCTGATGCCACGCGGTCAGGAGGACCAGCCCCAACTGTCTGGTTAGGGGAGGGCTCAGATTGGGTTTGAAAGTGGTTGTTACTAACCATATTTGACCCTCTCATCACAGATGCCAACTCCCTCCTTTGTAGAGTTTGTTCCAGGGTCTGTGAGGCCGGTCCTCCGACCGGGCCATCATGGACGCCAGCAGTAATAGCCTGTAAAGGAGAAGATGTAATGGTGTCAGAAAGAAATAGTGAGGTATTGGAACGAGGGTTCTGTATAGTGGGATACTGTTCCTGTGCTAAAGGTTTTTTCATTACTGGAGGTTGATGTAACATAGCTTGAACCTGAATACTCCTACCTGAGGTAGATGTCTGTGGTTCAATACAGTCTGTTTGAGTGCTGTCTGTGTTGCCCACCGGAGCTAAAACCTGAATTGGTGAGATAGTTGAAGAATCCTGAGGGTCATCCTGCACCAACGCTGGGCCCCAGGTTACTCGTCTGATACGCTGTGGTTGTGGAGTTGAAGTTGCTGGACCTACAACAATCTGTGCTTCAGGAGAAGTTAACACCGGTTTGTCTGTACTCATCCGTTCCACTACCACATGCTGCGCCTCCACTGATTGTTCAACATTCACTCTTGGTTTAATAGGTCCCTTCCTGGGGGGTGTGCAACCCGGTTTCAACTGTAAATGTTTAAGGTTTCTAGATGTATGCGTAAAAGAAGGTTGTATAGCTTCTGGTTCCCCAGATGAACCTTTATATTTTTTATCAGTTTCAATTTGTCTATGTTCTATTGGAATTACATTGGGTCCAAGCCCCTGTTGATTAAATAGTTCAGCCAATTTGTTGGGTGCCCCTGGTGCCGGCAGTCCCGGGAATGCAGCCTCCATCTCTTCCGGGATTGTGGGTAGGGGGTCCTCTGCTCTCCCGGTTGCACATCCTCCTCCTAAATTGCTAGTGGTCAACTGATTGTCCTGTAATATCTGTTGTACCTCCTCAAGAGTTTCTGGTCTCAATTTGGTATTATAACGTTTCTGGGCCCAGCCTATAGCTACTTGTAATGCCAGTGAATCGAGTGGTGTTAGATATGAATGGGAGTCAATGGTACGTCCCCACAAAGATAGGAATACACAGTGTGTGTGTGTGTGTGTGTGTGTGTGTGTGTAGGTGTGTGTGTGTGTGTGTGTGTGTGTGTGTGTGTGTGTGTGTGTGTGTAGGTGTGTAGGTGTGTGTATGTGTTTATCTATACCGGTGGGGACTTGGTGGGGACTTTTACCTGATTCCATGCTATCTCGGTGGGGACTCGCGTCACGGTGGGGACCTAAAATGAGGTCCCCACGGGGGGAAGCAATGTTTTCTTGGCCATGTTGTTGCTACTGAAAAAAGTAAAAGTGTAAAAAAGTTTCTTTAGGGTTAGCCATTGTTTTGGTCTGGGTTAAGGTTAGGGTTAGGATTAGGGTGAGGGGTTAGATATGAATGGGAGTTAATGGTAAGTCCCCACGGGGATATAAGATCCAGACGTGTGTGTGTGTGTGTGTGTGTGTGTGTGTGTGTGTGTGTGTGTGTGTGTGTGTGTGTGTGTGTGTGTGGTTTAGTTCACTGTGGCTATGATTTTTAACTACTGGGTCAAAAATAGTCTGAAGATGATTTTTGTGTTGGGTCACCTCAGGACAAGTTATTGAATTCCAAGTTGAAAACAGGTCATTTTGGGGTTTTCTATGCTCCTAAACATAGTGGCGGGTCTATTTTGTCTTGAAGACAACACGAGGGTTAAATAAACTCCTGAAAACTACAAGAACATATCATAAGTGCCACCTATGTTCCTCTTAGTCCTCTAAGTTACCTTTACAGAGTATCTCAGTTGACCAGTAACTTAGTTGACATTTTTACTGTTTTCAGGTCTAAAATCAACATGACTGCCTACAAGCAAACACCACATGGCATTTTTACAGAAAGATTCTTCTAAATATTATACATACATTTTAATAAAATTGATTTTTTTTATAAAGACATTGTGGTAACTTAGTTGGCATCCGTTAAATGCATACTTGACTTTCACACTACTTTATATTAAATAACTCAGAAAGAGGAGAAAGAATAAACCTTGGAGTCTGGCCAGTCTTTTCTCAGGAGTAGCAGGTCATGTGATCTGGAATTAACACACTTCCTTGACAGGTGTTTTTGTATCAGGGAACTTAGGTGACAGTCGTTCCTTGGACACAGATACAATTAGTTATTTTCCATATAAAATTTTAAATATTGCCAAAAAAGAAATATCTGTAATGATTATCTGAACTTAATATAAAGAACACAATCCAAACTGTTTCTGAATAATGTCATTTTATTATGGTTTATCTAATTAGAAGGTGGTTGTTATTAAATTTGTACAGTAACTTAGTTGGCATTTTAGTGATGTCCAGTCATTTTTATTAATGAGTGATTGTTTCTGTAATAAATAATTATGGAATTTGTACAGACATGATCATAATGAACATAAAAACATTAGATTTTTCCCCAAATAAGATGTATGCAAGATATATCCCATGGACTTCAAAAGTCCCTCAGTTATATATTGACCCTCAGAATGATTGCATTCAGCTGCATGTATGTAGCACAAGATATTACCAGCAGTCTTAGTCTTACATTACAACTGTCCTCTATGTATATATGTGTTCCTCTGCTCTTTAAATAGACCTGCTTGGTCTGGGAGCTGCAGCTGCTTGGTGATGTCTAATGTGGTCTGACCCAGATGAGCCTTTAAAGGCTGGTGCCACTCATGATATATTTAGATTGAACCACCACTAGATTTGATTCTCAATTTAAACATATTTTTAAATGTTAGAATTCCCTTTCCAAGGATCAGTTTGTTGTTTTTAGCCCTCAATATTTTGCAGACTTTCATCAGATTTGTTGTCTCTGAAAAACTCCCTCTCACTACACCAGGAAGATTATCCATGTAAGACATGTTATAGACATATTACTAATAGATGGACCTTACAATCACTCAGCCTAGTTTATGAACAAACATATGATTTCTCTCTTTGTCTCTCTCTCTCTCTCTTTGTCTCTGTCTCTGTCTCTCTCTCATTGGTGGTTTCTTTCATCCCTCTCTCCCCCGTTCTCTCTTCCATCCCACTCCTTCCCCTTCACTGGTCTCCCTTTCTTTCTACTTCAGTTAAGATATCTTAACTTTCACGTCAGCTGTTCTGACCGCCTGGCTTTATTTACATCTTTTATCCTTCACTTTAATTATTTCTACAGAGTTTCTCTACACATAAATTCTCCAAGTGTTTTTTTTTGTCACCATGGCTGAAAGAAGTCACCTTCAAATGAGAAGAAAAGAGAAAGAAGCTGCAGAACGGACCAAGGATGTAAAGGAAGTGAAGAATGAAGGAGAGAAGGCAGCGGAACATGGAGAGACCTCATCAGCTGAGGCATCGGCCACCAATGGTGACCAGAATGGAGATCTTCAGGTGGAGCCAATGGAACTACCTCCATTTGAAATCATCACAGGGTAGGTTAGCATCACCAGGTGTGATTAATGGAACAGTTTAATGAAGATAAGACTGGGTTCATGTTCATCCTACATTTACTTTATTTACAGTTGTTCTTGGGTAGACAATACTTTCACTCTCTCTGATTTTTGGATCCACTAGCAGAATATAGAGGGTCCTCTGATCCACATGCTTGATGAGCCATCTGACATTTGCTGTTCTGATGGAGATCTTAACCTTTTCATTCATAAACCAGAAACATCTCAGGGCATACTGAATATTAAAGTCAGCCAAGCACCTTGACAAAACTGTGTTAAAATTACAATTGTGGACTTTTTCTATGATGTAACATTTATGGTGACCTAGAATCAGACCTGTAATCTGTGTTTTTTATTAGCTTGTTTTATTCAGTTCAACATGTGTTGACCTTCCTCCCACCTGCATCCATAGCAGCACTGCTTCCACTGCTTTTCACAAATGATCCGTAATTGTTTATCAGCTGAGGAAGACCAGCATTATCATATCAGCCGCTTCAGGTCACGTGCTGCCCTACATTTAGGAGGGCTTCCCCTCCTCGCTGTTACATAACCAGCAGCCGCTGGCTCAGCCAAATCCACAGTTCATCAAGCAGCGGCATTTTCATCCAAAAGCACAGATAGACTCAACCACTGATTCTCAGTCTGAGCAACGTCTTCCCTGCTTGTTTTTAGAACTTCTGTGGTATTTTTTGGCGGCATACACAGAGTTCAGCAGACAGTTTATTTCTGTCTGATCTTCTCGACTGGTGACACGTCAGCCCTTTAGCTCTCAGCTGCTGCTGGCAAACAGTCAACATGTTGGGATCCTAAGATCAGTGGTTGGATGTTTTCTGCTATCCTGTTATGTTCCAGATAAAAGATCAGCAAAAATGAAAGCTCCTCCTACTGACCAATCAGTTCTCTTCATCAGCATTAAAAGATCCAGCAGAGCTCAGAGTACAGATGGTAAGAGAACACATGAAAGATATAGTGCCACAGCAGAAAGTGTTCAAACACTAAAGTCTGTTAGCCTGTTGGTAATAAGTCTATTTATCGATACATATGTTTTTAATATTCTTTGTTTGCTCCACTTACCCACCAGCTTGCTGTGTAAAAGATGTTAACGTTCAGGTTTTATTTAGCTTTCCCTCCTACTTCTGCTGGAGCTGTTTTACTTTTTATTCTGTTTAAATGTTCATAGTTGTCTAAAACTATAGTTTGCTCTTTGTATGTCTCTCGGAACAGGAGGAGGGATGGATGGATGGATGGATGGATGGATGGATGGATGGATGGATGATGATGATTGATGGACAGATGGATGGATGGATGGATGGATGGATGGATGGATAGATGGATGAATGGATGGATGATGGATGGATGGATGGATGGGTGTTAACCTTATCCTACTGATGGATGGATGGATGGATGGATGGATGGGTGCATGGATGATGGATGGATGATGGATGGATGGATGGATGGATGGATGGATGGATGATTGATGGATGGATGGGTGTTAACCTTATCCTACTGATGGATGGATGGATGGATGGATTGATGATGGATAGATGGATGGATGGATGATGGATGGGTGCATGGATGGATGGATGGATGATGGATAGATGGATGGATGGATGGATGATGGATGGATGGATGGGTGCATGGATGGATGGATGGATGATGGATAGATGGATGGATGGATGGATGATGGATGGGTGTTAACCTTATCCTACTGATGATGGATGGATGGATGGATGGATGGATGGATGGATGGGTGCATGGATGATGGATGGATGGATGGATGGATGGATGGATGGATGGGTGCATGGATGATGGATGGATGGATGGATGGATGATGGATAGATGGATGGATGGATGGATGGATGGATGGATGGATGATGGATGGGTGTTAACCTTATCCTACTGATGATGGATGGATGGATGGATGGATGGATGGATGGATGGATGGATGTCCCTCTGGTGCCAGTAAACCTGTCCATGTCTATGACTGATCATCTGACACCCACTTCACCTCTTTCATATTCAGGTTCAGGTTGACTTATTTGTTTTATAACTGCCATTAAATGTATGTATTTTGAATGTTTATTTTAACAGTTGCATTCTCCCACAGTGTCCTGTTCTAACGGTTCTGTCTAAACTGCTCAGATGCCCCTTTGCACCAGTATCTATACCCAGTCATTTTACACCGATCTTCTGATCATGAAAAACGGATCAGCTGGGTTGGAAGTTTCAGGCATGGAGAAAGTTCAGAAACAGAACTTTCGTTGTAAGGGAGATATTCAGAATTTATGTGGTTTCAGCACTGGTTCTGTGTTATCACCAGATCTACACAGAGAGTATCGGCCAGAACACCTCTAGAAACCAGTTTCTCCAGAGTATAGGAAGAAAAAAGCACTTGAGACTTGGTTGATTGTTATTTACTTGCAGTTGTGGTTGTAGTTTTTCTACAAGGAAATGAAATAATAAACATATCTTAATAACTTAAATCTAAATACTCAATCTTCCTCCAGTAAGACAAGTATTACAAACAAAAGTGTATTCAAATCTTCTACAACCATGAGCTTATCTATAAACACCATCAATTACTCACATTGCCACTATTTGCAACTTATGAACATAGAACTTCCTGTCTGTTTCAAAATAAAACACTGTTTCTATCTATCTCTCCGTCTGTCCGTCTGTTCGTCCATCCATCCATCTATCCGTCATTTTTATAAATCAAAAACTGTTTTGGACCCAATACTGCCCCCTGGAGGATGCCACAAGAAATGTCACAGCACCATGATGAACACTGTCCTTCTTCTTCTTCTTTTCCTTTCGGCTTTTCCATTCAGGGGTCGCCACAGCGAATCAATTGCCTCCATCTAACCCTGTCTGCTGCATCCTCTTCTCTCACACCAACTACCTTCATGTCCTCTTTAACCACATCCATAAACCTCCTCTTTGGTCTTCCTCTAGGCCTCCTGCCTGGCAGTGGGAAACTCTGCATCCTTCTACCAATATATTCACTCTCTCTCCTCTGGACATGTCCGAACCATCTCAGTCTGGCCTCTCTGACTTTATCTCCAAAGCTTCTAACATGTGCTGTCCCTCTGATGCTCTCATTCCTGATCCTATCCATCCTGGTCACTCCCAAAGAGAACCTCAGCATCTTCAGTTCTGCTACCTCCAGCTCTGCCTCCTGTCTTTTCCTCAGGGACACTGTCTCCAGACCAAACAACATGGCTGGTCTCACCACAGTTTTGTAAACCTTTCCTTTCATTTTAGCTGAAACTCTTCTATCACACATCACACCTGACACTTTTCTCCAGCCGTTCCAGCCTGCCTGTACACGCTTCTTCACCTCTTTTCCACACTCTCCATTGCTCTGGACTTGTTGACCCTAAGTACTTAAAATCCTCCACCTTCTTGATCTCTTCTCCCTGTAACCTCACTCTTCCACTTGGGTCCCTCTCATTCACACACAGATACTCCGTCTTGCTGCGGCTAACCTTCATTCCTCTCCTTTCCAGGGCAAACCTCCACGCCTCTAGCTTCTCCTCCACCTGTTCCCTGCTCTCACTACAGATCACAATGTCATCTGCAAACATCATAGTCCGTGGAGACTCCTGTCTAACCTCGTCTGTCATCCTGTCCATCGCCATAGCAAACAAGAAGGGGCTCAGAGCTGATCCCTGATGTAGTCCCACCTCCACCTTGAACTCCTCTGTTACTCCTACAGCACACCTCACCACTGTCTTACAGTCCTCATACATGTCCTGCACCACTCTAACATACTTCTCTGCCACTCCAGACTTCCTCATACAAAACCACAGTTCCTCTCTGGGCACCCTGTCAGAAGCTTTCTCCAGATCTACAAAGACACAATGCAGCTCCTTCTGACCTTCTCTGTACTTCTCTATCAACATCCTCAAAGCAAATATTGCATCTGTTGTACTCTTTCTTGGCATGAAACCATACTGCTGCTCACAGATGTTCACCTCTGCCCTTAGTCTAGCTTCAACTACTCTTTCCCATAGCTTCATCGTGTGGCTCATCAGCTTTATTCCTCTGTAGTTGCCACAACTCTGCACATCTCCCTTGTTCTTAAAGATGGGCACCAGCACACTTCTCCTCCATTCCTCGGGCATCTTCTCACTATCTAAGATCCTGTTGAACAACCCAGTCAGAAACTCTACTGCTACCTCTCAGAGACACTTCCATACCTCCACAAGTATATCATCAGGACCAAGTGCCTATCCACTCTTCATCCTCTTCAATGCCCTCCTCACTTCATCCTTACTAATCTTTGCTACTTCCTGGTCCACAACAGTCACCTCTTCTACTCTTCGTTCTCTCTCATTTTCCTCGTTCATCAACTCTTCAAAGTACTCTTTCCATCTTCCCATCACACTATTGGCACCTGTCAACACACTTCCATCCTTATCCTTTATCACCCTAACCTGCTGCACGTCCTTCCCATCTCTGTCTCTCTGCCTTGCCAACCTGTACAGATCAGTCTCTCCCTCCTTACTGTCCAACCTAGCATACAAGTCATCGTAAGCCCCTTGCTTGGCCTTTGCCACCTCTACTTTCACCTTACGCTGCATCTCCCTGTACTCCTGTCTACTCTCTTCAGTCCTCTCAGCATCCCACTTCTTCTTAGCTAACCTCTTTCTCTGGATCCACTCCTGCACCTCCTCATTCCACCACCAAGTCTCCTTATCTCCTTTCCTTCCAGATGACACACCAAGTACTCTCCGACCTGTCTCCCTGATCACATTTGCTGTAGTTGTCCAGTCATCTGGAAGCACCTCCTGACCATCCAAAGCCTGTCTCAACTCTTTCCTGAAAGTCACAACACTCTTCCTTTTTCAGCTTCCACCATTTGGTCCTCTGCTCTGCCTTTGCCCTCTTCATCTTCTTCACCACCAGGGTCATCCTACACACCACCATCCTATGCTGTCTGGCTACACTCTCACCTACCACTACTTTGCAGTCACTGATCTCCTTCAGATTACACCGTCTACACAAGATGTAGTCTACCTGTGTGCTCCTCCCTCCACTCTTATAGGTCACCCTATGTCCTTGCCTCTTCTGGAAGAAAGTATTCACTACAGCCATTTCCATCCTTTTTGCAAAGTCAACCACCATCTGTCCTTCTACGTTCCTCTCCTGGATACCAAACCTGCCCATGACCTCCTCATCATCTCTGTTTCCTGCACCAACATGTCCATTGAAGTCTGCACCAATGACAACTCTCTCACTTCTAGGGATGCTCTGCATCACTTCATCAAGGTCCAACCAGAATTTCTGCTTCTCCTCCAGCTTACATCCTACCTGTGGAGCATACCCACTAACAACATTGAACATCACACCTTCGATTTCTAGCTTCAGGCTCATCACTCCATCTGACACTCTTTTTACCTCCAGGACATTCCTAACAAACTCCTCTTTCAAGATAACTCCTACTCCATTTCTCTTCCTATCTACACCACGGTAGAACAACTTGAACCCTGTTCCTAAACTTCTAGCTTTACTACCTTTCCACCTGGTCTCCTGGACACACAGTATGTCCACCTTCCTCCTCTGCATCATGTCAACCAGCTCTGTCTTTTCCTGTCATGATTCCAACATTCAAAGTCCCTACTCTCAGTCCTAGACTCTTGGTGTTCCTCTTCTCTCTCTTCCTATGAACACACCTTCCTCCCCTCCTTCTTCGACCAACAGTCGTCCATTGTCCACCGGCACCCTGTAGGTCGACAGCACCGATGGCGGTCGTTGTTAAGCCGGGCCTCGGCCGATCTGGTATGGAAGTCATACATTTGATTCGCATGTTTGATTTGGCCAAAGCTTTACATCGGATGCCCTTCCTGATACAACCCTCTGTATTTATCCGGGCTTGGGACCGGCACAATAAGACACTGGCCTGTGTCCCCTTGCGGCTACATTATGATGAACGCTGTCCAACTCCACTGATAGTTTTCTGTCCATTCAGGAACTTTTCACCCCCTGATCTCAGACCGTTCTACTTTCGTGATTAATATGTTCTGGTTTATGGTTCTAGGGCTGTTTTTAAATCAATAAATACTCCTACTGTAGACTGTTTGTGATTTACTCAGTTGATTCTGTTAAAGCCAGTGATGTTTGACCTGAATCAGAGAGTAGTTTATCTTTATTTGTGAGGCTGTCTAATCTGTTCATGAATAGTTTTTATAGGATTTTGGAGAAGTGTGGAATCAAAGAAACAGGCGTGTAATATGAAGTATTGTCTATCCCCAGTTTTATACAACTTTTGCTGTTTTCACTTCATTTGGAAATTAACGGGTTTGAATGATAAATTACAGAAGTATGTTAGACAGTTACTCTATTTTTATATTTATCTTCTGCTTCTTTAATTCTTTGTTTGATGAATTCTCTAGACTGTATTTTTGTTTGTCCTCCATGGTCCATCTGTGTGTTTTTGCTTTCTGCTGTATAGTTTTATTGGACAGTTTCTTATCATATAACAATGTGAATATTCTTAGGAAGGTATTATGTGTTTTCTACATCTTTTCCTTCATATAGAGTTTCCCAGTTTGGTGCTGTTAGGTCTTCCTTCAATGCATTCATAGTTTCCTCTGTGTTTTCCATCAGAGTGTTTTCTTCTGTAATAACTGGTATTGATCGCTGATGTCACTGATCAATAGTCGCTCGCTGGATTGTTTTCAGTGTCGTTGGTGAATATGTAGTGATGCTGTGGGATGTGGTTCTGCTGGGTCTGGTGATTTATGAATATAAGCTCATACTGTACATTGTACTGACAAATTCTTCAGTTATTTGATGCTTATTTGCATCCAGCAGATCAATGTTAGAACTACCACAGATGAAGAAAAGCTTTTGATTGGTTTTAGAAAACATTTCTTCCACCAAGTCCTTAAATGCTTCCATACTTGATCCTGGTGCTCTGTATACACAGCTTATTGTTACGCTGTGTCGGTGGAAGCGGTGCAAGAACAAGAACCGGAATGGATCTAGTTGAAGGATTTTATTTGTAGAGGATGGAGTGTTGCATGTGGGTCAGGGCTTGGGTCGTGGCATTGTGAGTTCTTGGCGGAGATTCGGACTTGGTCTGGGCTGTGGAGACCTCTTGGCTGTGGCTCTGGCTTGATCTTGGCTGTGGGATATCCTTGCGGTGGTCCAGGCTGTGGTCCGGAGCCGTGATGACCCGTGGGTTGCTCGTAGTCGTTGTTCAGGCTGTGGTCCACGCTGTGGCTGGTTCCGGGTCTCCAGGTTCTGAGCAGCTGAAGCTGATGAAAGGAAGACAACAGGATTATTCTCTTGGAATTTCCTCAGAGAAGTTCAATAACTAAGACAAGTTTCAAAACTTAGTTTGGCTGGCAGAGTAACTAACTGGGTTAGTAGTACAACAATCCGGCGTCAAATGGGCGTCTGAACCGGTCTTTTATTGTCAAGGATGGATTGATGAGGGATAAGGATCAGCTGCTCTGACCAGTGCTGGCTTAACGACGAGAGTAGCTCCAGCTGCTGCTGGAGCTACTCTGACCTAGTTTCCAGAGAGAAAGAGCCGGAAAGGAAAGATGGACCAGAGCAAAACACACATAAAACACATGGCATTATCACCAGATAAAATCAGACCTGAGGCTTGGCATGGACAACATAAAAACAATAAAACGGTCCGTGGCTGACATGACAGGACCGAGTCCTGACAGTACCCCCCACTCAACGGACGCCACCCGGCGCCCTAGACGGCCCGTCAGGACGGGCACGATGGAAATCCCGAATGAGGGAGGGGTCCAAAATACGGGCCGCGGGGACCCACTGTCGGTCCGCAGGACCATAACCCTCCCAGTCCACCAGGTACTGGAGACCCCGACCCCGGCGGCGGACACCCAACAAGCGCGAAACCGAGTAAACCGGGCCGCCGTCCAGCATGCGAGGGGGGGGGGGGAACGGGAACGGGAGGGGCCAGCAGGGCTTCCCGAACCGGCTTGAGCTGGGACACATGGAAGGTGGGGTGAACCTTCATGGACGAGGGCAGATCCAACCGAACAGAGACAGGATTAATGATCCTGGATACCGTGAAGGGACCGACGAATCGAGGCGAGAGTTTCCCGGGAGAGGCCCGAAGAGGAAGATGCTGAGCTCGCAGCCAGACGCGCTGACCGGGGAAGTAGGTCGGCGCCTCGGACCGACGACGGTTGACTTGGTCCTGAGACCGACGCGATGCCCGGAGGAGAGCGGCGCGTGCATGACGCCAGGTGCGTGCGCACCGGCGGAGATGAGCTTCGACAGAAGGAACTTCAATATCCTTTTCCAGGTCCGGAAACAAGGGAGGTTGGTAACCGTGAACACACTGGAAGGGTGACATCCCGGTAGCGGCGCTGGGCAGGGTGTTATGAGCATACTCCACCCAGGGGAGCTGTTCCGTCCAGGAGTCGGGTTCCCTAGACGACATACATCTAAGGGCGGCCTCCATGGACTGGTTCAGCCGCTCCGTCTGGCCGTTACTCTGAGGATGGAAGCCAGACGACAAGCTAACCGTGGCCCCGAGAGCCAAGCAAAAGGCCTTCCAGACAGCCGAAGTAAACTGAGGACCCCGGTCAGAAACGATGTCCCGGGGAATCCCATGGGCCCGGAAAACGTGATGAACCAAAAGTTCAGCAGTGTCCTTGGCTGATGGGAGTTTCTTCAGGGGAACTAAATGGGCAAACTTAGAGAAACGATCGATGACTGATAATATGACCGTATGACCGCGTGAAGGTGGCAAACCAGTGACAAAGTCCAAGGCTATGTGGGACCATGGTCGTCGTGGGATAGCCAAAGGATGAAGAAGACCGGGGTCCGGCTGAGTAGAGGTCTTGTTCTGGGCACAGACGGAGCAGGCAGAGACAAATTGCCGGCTGTCACCAGCCATGGTAGGCCACCAGAACCGCCGCCTCAGGACCGACAGTGTCCTAAGCTCCCCTGGGTGGCAGGCCAAACGACTGGAGTGAGCCCATTGCAAGACCTCAGAGCGGGCGGCTTCGGGAACGAACATAGTTCCTGGTGGACCGGCTTCTGGAAACACTTGGTTCCGTCGAGCCCGTTCGACCACGGATTCAACGTTCCAGGTGATGCAAGCCAGGTGGCAAGGGGACAGGATGGGTTCAGGAGTTTTTGAAGATTGCCCTCTGGAATTAATACGTGACAGGGCGTCTGGTTTCCCATTGCGGGTTCCCGGACGATAGGCCAAGGTAAACTGAAAACGGTCAAAGAACAATGACCACCTGGCTTGTCTTGGGTTTAGTCTCTTGGCGGTTTGTAGATACTGGAGGTTCTTGTGGTCTGTCCAGACCAAGAATGGCAGTTCGGCCCCCTCCAGCCAATGCCGCCATTCTTCCAACGCCAATTTAACCGCCAGCAGTTCACGGTTACCAACGTCGTAATTCTTTTCCGCTGGGGACAGCTTGCGCGAAAAGAAGGCACAAGGATGGATCCTGCCATCTCCACCGGCCCGTTGAGACAGCACCGCCCCTACTCCGGTGTCCGAGGCGTCGACCTCTACAATAAACTGTCGGGATGGGTCTGGCTGAACTAGGACAGGAGAAGAGACAAACAGGGATTTTAGTTTCAGGAAGGCGTCATTGGCTTCAGAAGACCAAACGAACGGACGGGCAGCGGACGTGAGTGCAGTGAGAGGAGACGCGATCTGACTGTAATTACAGATGAAGCGACGGTAGAAATTGGCGAAGCCCAGGAACCGCTGAAGCTGCTTGCGGTCCCCGGGCTCCGGCCAATCCACCACCGCCGCAACTTTGGCTGGATCCATCCCGACCTCCCCCGCGGAGATGATGTAACCTAAGAAGGACACCGCCGACACATGAAACACACACTTCTCAGCTTTTACAAAGAGGCGGTTCTCGAGCAATCGCTCGGGAACCTTTCTCACGTGTCGACGGTGCTCCTCCAGGTCGCGGGAGAAAACCAGGATGTCATCAAGGTACACGAAGACGAACCGGTTCAGGAAGTCCCGCAGTACGTCGTTGATAAGGTGTTGGAAGACGGCCGGGGCATTCATCAATCCGAATGGCATGACTCGATACTCATAATGTCCAAAAGGAGTGTTGAAGGCCGTCTTCCACTCGTCCCCCTCCCGTATCCGCACCAGGTGGTAAGCATTTCTAAGATCCAACTTAGTAAACACTGAGGCACCATGCAGAGGAGTGAATGCTGAGTCTAAGAGAGGGAGAGAATATTTGTTACGGACCGTGATATCATTTAGTTTCTTGTAATCTACACAAGGTCTGAGACCTCCGTCCTTCTTCCCCACGAAGAAGGTACCAGCTCCGACTGGAGAAGTGGACGGACGAATCAGACCAGCAGCCAAAGAGTCTTTAATGTAAGTCTCCATAGCGGATTTTTCAGGTCTCGAAAGGTTGTACAGTCTTCCGCTAGGTAAGGGAGCCCCTGGCAAGAGGTCTATGGCGCAATCGTAAGGTCTGTGAGGAGGCAGAGACATGGCGCGGTCCTTGTCGAAAATGGATGCTAAATTATGATATTCGGCGGGTACGGAGGTCAGATCAGGAGGTGAAATGGATTCTTTGAGACGAGAGCGACCTGGAGCTTGGGCTGACACCAGACATGAAGCATGGCAGTCTGTGTGCCACGTTAGAATTTTCCCTAATCTCCAGTCAATCTGTGGGTTATGCAAGCTAAGCCATGGATAACCCAGGACCACCGGAGAATTCAGACTTGGCATAATGCGGAAACTGAGGGATTCAACATGATTACCCGAGATTCTAAGCGAGACTGGACCCGTTTGCGAGCTAACCCGAGCTAGACGGCGACCGTTAAGCGACAGGACGCTTAGCGGTGGATTAATAGGCTCTGTTGGCAAATCCAACTGGCTAACTAGGGCTGCGTCAATAAAATTACCCTCAGCGCCAGAATCCACCAGTGCTTCGACTATGGACTGGTGTCTTCCCCACCGAAGTGAGGCTGACACCCGGAGGTTGGTCGGTGGAGAGGAAACTGAAACTTGGCTCACCCGGATCTCCCCAGACCGTGGTGAGCCGAGCCGTTTCCCGGCTTGGTCGGGCAAAATGCCACCAGGTGTCCCCGTACACCACAATAGAAGCAGGCTCCTCGTTTCAATCGCTCTGCTCGTTCCTCTGGGGTGAGGCTAGCCCGACCCAGCTGCATGGGCTCCTCCCCAGGCGTCGGGGACAACTGGGCTGAGGGATACGTACGTGAAGACGAGGTCTGGGACCCAGCGGAACTTGAGCCGCTTGGCCGAGGACCGGGACGGGGCTGGACTGGGAGGGGAAAGCGAGGAACCTGAGAGCTGGTGAGTTTCTTCTCTCTCTCTTCTTTCGCGCAGTCTGTTGTCCTGAATGATCGCCTGATCTATGAGAGTATTCAGGTCTGCCGCTTCGTCTCGACGGGCCATTTCGTCTTTTAATTCCTTGCTTAACCCTCGAAGGAACTGGAATCGAAGGGCTGAATCATTCCAATCCACTTGAGCCGCTAGCGTCCTGAATTCCACGGCATACTCTGCTACACTCAGTCCTCCTTGGTACAGGTTCCCCAGTCTCTTCATGGCATCGGGTCCGCGAACGGGATGATCAAAGGCTCGCTTCATCTCATCGGTGAAAGCCGTGTATGAGGCGCAGGCAGGCCGTTTGTTCTGCCACACCGCCGATCCCCACCGAAGCGCCGCTCCGGTCAGCAAACTCAGAGTATAGGAGATCCTTTGCTCATCTGTGCGGAAAGTCTGTGGCTGTGAGCTGAAAACTAAAGATACCTGCATTAAAAAGTCTCCACACGCGCCCTGATCCCCAGCGTAGCGTTCTGGCTTAGGTATCTTGGGTTCTCGGTATATTCCCGGCGGTGAAGGATTCATTTCCGGGATCGGCGGTGGTGGATTCGGTGGGAGGACAAGAGGGGGCTGTGAGCTGGAGAGCTGGGTCAACACAGTGGTAATCTGTTGTAACTGGGTGTTGATGTTTCCAATTTGGTCTGATAACAGGCGGCTGGAAGCCCCGAGTTCTTGAAGAGCCTGGCTATGGCGATCCAGTACTACGGGTGCGGCGGCTACCTGGGACATCTGGTCCGATAAATTCTGGAGCTGGGATGTAACGTGATTGCCGGCTTCCACCAGATCTTTCAGAGTCTTGCTGTGCTGGCCCAGTAATTGTCCATGTATGGAAACTGCATGCATGATCTGGGGGGAGGCCGGTTGGTCCGGTCCCGGTTCCATG
This sequence comes from Acanthochromis polyacanthus, assembly GCF_021347895.1. Taxonomy (NCBI): domain Eukaryota; kingdom Metazoa; phylum Chordata; class Actinopteri; family Pomacentridae; genus Acanthochromis; species Acanthochromis polyacanthus. The sequence continues at coordinate 42,774,176 of NC_067117.1, forward strand.
TTCTCCACTTCCATTTTTGGCCGGATTGTTCTGTTACGCTGTGTCGGTGGAAGCGGTGCAAGAACAAGAACCGGAATGGATCTAGTTGAAGGATTTTATTTGTAGAGGATGGAGTGTTGCATGTGGGTCAGGGCTTGGGTCGTGGCGTTGTGAGTTCTTGGCGGAGATTCGGACTTGGTCTGGGCTGTGGAGACCTCTTGGCTGTGGCTCTGGCTTGATCTTGGCTGTGGGATATCCTTGCGGTGGTCCAGGCTGTGGTCCGGAGCCGTGATGACCCGTGGGTTGCTCGTAGTCGTTGTTCAGGCTGTGGTCCACGCTGTGGCTGGTTCCGGGTCTCCAGGTTCTGAGCAGCTGAAGCTGATGAAAGGAAGACAACAGGATTATTCTCTTGGAATTTCCTCAGAGAAGTTCAATAACTAAGACAAGTTTCAAAACTTAGTTTGGCTGGCAGAGTAACTAACTGGGTTAGTAGTACAACAATCCGGCGTCAAATGGGCGTCTGAACCGGTCTTTTATTGTCAAGGATGGATTGATGAGGGATAAGGATCAGCTGCTCTGACCAGTGCTGGCTTAACGACGAGAGTAGCTCCAGCTGCTGCTGGAGCTACTCTGACCTAGTTTCCAGAGAGAAAGAGCCGGAAAGGAAAGATGGACCAGAGCAAAACACACATAAAACACATGGCATTATCACCAGATAAAATCAGACCTGAGGCTTGGCATGGACAACATAAAAACAATAAAACGGTCCGTGGCTGACATGACAGGACCGAGTCCTGACACTTATTATCACATTTTTCTTTATTTCTTTACAGATTTTAATTGTTATTCATTCTAATAAGCTGTCAGTAACAGCTGCCATATTGTCTACTACTTTATAATCCAAGTCATTGTCCACATATAGGGACACTCCTCCTCCACTTATGTTCTTCCTGTTTATAATTTAAATCCATATCATCCATTTCTCAGTCATTTATCAGCATTACTCCATGTTTCTGATATTGCAGTTATTTTAGTCGTTTTGTGACGATCTGAAGAACTGTCTTACTCTTGAAGCCGTGAGTCTTTGGGTACTTTTAATCCAGACTCTGTGTGAACTGAACCAATGACTGGCACCAAAAACAACTGACATCATGACACAGAAATGACAGTCACACTGAAAACAACATTTAGGTGCTAAAATTACCACTGATTTGAAGTTACTGATAAACCATTTGGCCCTCGACTGCAGTTCTGAGACATCTGTCTCTTCAGGTTAGATGCCCCTGCTGCCAGATTTGTATTTGTTAGTTTATTTTTTCTGCTCAGACAGCAGAAATTATGCTTTTTTTAAGCATTATATTGTAATGTAATCGCTCCCCTGAACCATGTTCAGGTCTGGCGGTCCATCTGCTGTCAGCTGTTGTTGTCTTCCTTTTTGTGGAAGAGATTATTCCTAAAAAACAAAACAAAACTGGAGACATGGATCTGTTTTGTAGATAGAATTAATACAGCCTCAGGTCAGGATGTGACCATTAAAACTGTTTGTCATTCATTGTTTCACACAGAGATCGGATAGATCCTTTTGTGTTTAAGTTCCAGTTCAAGAATGTTGAATACTCCTCGGGCCGCAACAAAACCATCCTGTGTTACTTAGTGGACAGAGGGAACATGATGGATGGGCTTCTGAGAGGCTTCCTGGAGGATGAACATGCTGGGACTCATGCTGAGGAGGCCTTCTTCACACAGTGTCTGCCACACTGTGACCCTGCAACCAAGTGTACCATCACCTGGTACATACTTTATACACAACTTATTTCAGTCTAGACCATTTCTGCTTTTTCTTATGACTGAATATTTTGTCACCTGCGTTTCTATGCACATTTACACGAGGGTCAACAGTTTGGGTCACTTAGAAATGTCCTTATTTTTGAAAAATACAGCAGCTTTTTCAGTGAAGATAGCATTAAATGAATGATAAATCCAGGGTAGACATAGTTAATGTGGTAAATGACTATTGTAGCTGTAAACGTCTGATGTTTAATGGAATATCTCCATAGGGGTACAGAGGAACATTTCCAGCAACCATCACTCCTGTGTTCTAATGCTACATTGTGTTAGCTAATGGTGCTGAAAGGCTCATTGATGATTAGAAAACCCTTGTGCAATTTTGCACATTTCAGGATCACAAGCAGTTAGATTTATTAAGATATCAGATTTATTATGTTTCTGTTGTCATAGATACAGACATACAGCTTTAACAAACTACGAAACAATCAGAATACATGCAGGTAACATGATGAGTTGTAGTTTTATGTTGACATGAACTTCATAATCAGCAACAATTTCTTAATTTTGTAAAATGCACTGAAACCGATATTTTTCTCTTCTCCTCAGGTATGTGTCCTCCAGTCCCTGCTCTGCCTGCACTGCTAAAATAGCTGAAGTGTTGAAGTCCAGGAAGAACCTAAAGCTGAGTATCTTTGCTGCTCGACTGTTTGAGTGGGAGGAAGAGGAGATCCAGGCTGGGCTGAAGGCGCTGCATGCTGCCGGCTGTAAGCTGAGGATGATGAAGCCTCTCGACTTCTCCTACACCTGGGACACATTCGTGGAGAGCGATGACCAGCCTCTGAACCTGTGGGAGGACTGCAAAGAAAACTATGAGTTTTACCATGAAAAGCTGGCTGATATTCTGGAGTGACGACAGTAAGTGTAAATGGAAGCGTCTGTTTTATTAATGAGAGGCAGAGGTCATCCAGGACTGAAATACAGAGCTGTGATGGTAACTATCCTCTTCAAAATGTGCTGTTTTCACCCATGTTTTATGCATACATTTATTTTATGCTTCTCATTCAAAGCATAGATGTAAAAAATAAAAAGGGTCTTATGTTAAAAAGCCGTGCAAATGTGTCAGACGGAGGTTGTTAATAAACAGAAACAAGGAGAGAATCAGCAGGTGGTTACCAGCTACAGATACACAGCGAGGCCCCGAAACAAATAGAAATAAAACATAGTAGCCTGAGTTCATTAAGTAGAACCCAAACCCAGAAAAATCAGCACATTTATACCAGTCAGTAGCAGATCTAGAGCAGAAAACAAAGACTTTGAAAAGAAAGTTCCACTGTTTTCTGTCTCTGGCTGAGTTGAGCGAAATGACAGTTTATTTGTATTATTTGTCTGGTTGTGTGTTAGGTGGAGGGTGTATTTAGATCAGTATTTACATCTAGTGATGAGAAACAGCCAAACTATTTGTCTCACCTAAATTTTCCAGTTTATAGGGACAGATAGGGACTGATAGGGGCAGTGGGGGGGCAGATAGGGACAGACAGAGACAGAGACAGATTGGGACAGACAGGGACAGATGGGACTGATTGGGACAATGGGGCACAGACAGGGACAATGGGGGACAGATAGGGACAGTGGGGGGGCAGATCGGGACAGACAGGGACAGATAGGAACAGTGGAGGACAGCCAGTATGAAGCCTTCAGTTTGGCATTTGGTCATCACCATCTTTGTTTGTTGAAACTGGACTAAAGGTAGCCTTGGCCTGAAGTATAGTTTGAGTTACTGTCTGTTTTCTTCTAGATGGAACCAGGATTTACAAAACAAACAGTGCTGTATGTTTTCTATACAATCAGATCTCTGGTCCATTGGCTTCATTTTTCAGATCCCAGATTACACAGATCTTGTAAATGGTAAATACAAGTCTGTTTAATTTTACTCTCAGTCTTACCTGTTTTAGTCCTGACCTCATTTCTGTATGGAGGAAACACATCCTGTACTTTAACTCGGGTTTAGCTTCTGACCAGGTCAATGACATCAACAGTTAGCTAAATATCTGCGGCAATTTTTGGAAGTGTTTTGAATGAAGTGTGTAGAATTTAAAAAAAATCTTGAATTTAGCTTACATTTGTTGACTTTCCACATGATGAGTTCAAAGACTGTCTGAAAGTTGAAAATCCATCTGTTCTCTCTGTTCATAGTGTAGTATGATAGTGTGATAAAGTTGTAGGTTTAGTGCTGCTTTTTAAAGACCACATGCCTTTAACACCTACTGGTGGGTTTGGGTATTCAGAGGGGTAAAAGTTCCTGAGAAGGAAGAAAGATCTTAACACTGAAAGTAACTGTTAGTGAGGAACAAGGAGGGACATCCATCAGTCTGTTTTCTATACCTTCTGATCAGTTGCGGGGGCTGAAGCTTTTTCTTGCTGACAGATGTTATTGTGACGACGCTTACTGTTTTAGTGCGTAGGCTTTGTTTCCATGCATTTACAGTCTTACTTGTTCGATCAGCCAATCATCACAGTATATTTTTACTTCGACAGTTCTGTTCCCGTTGCCAGATAGTCTTTGTTTCTTGTGAATGAGCTGTATGTGTTCCTAACTTGTGTTTTTCTGACTAATTTTCTGTGTTTTTGAAGCATCGTGTACCCGTGGATTTCTGTCCTTTCTGCTTTCTGCTGCCTGTCTGCACTGGTTGCCTGTGTTTGAATCCTGCCATGTTTCTGAAACTTTAGATTTTGGACTTTTCTTTGAATCTGTTCTTGGTCTCAGGACATCACATGAATCTACAGATATGAGGATATTTCAGAAAGTTCTCAGCCTCACCAGAAAGACAACAAACATTTTGGAGGTCAGTGAGTCCAGAAACTGCAGAACAGAGATATGTAGCTCCAGAGACACCCAAAGAGAGAACACAAACTACAGAGAGAGAAAACACACAGTTAGTGATCTGTAGTGGTGGTTTAGCAGAGTATGGAGAGAGAGGAGAGGAGCCCAGTGCATCATGGGAATCCCCCAGCAGTCTAAACCTACAGCAGCATAACTAAGGGACAGCTCAGGTGATCCCAAGCAGCCCCAACTATAAGCTGTATCAAAGAGAAAAGTTTTAATCCTAATCTTAAAGTAGACAGGCTGTCTGCCTCCTGAAGCTGATTCCACAACAGAGGAGCTGATAACTGAAGGCTCTGCCTCCCATTCTGCTTCTGGAAACTCTGGAACTGCAAGAAATCCTGCAGCCTGAGTGTGAAGGACTCTGTTAGGATGATATGACACAATAAGATCTTTAAGATATGATGGAGCTACTTATTAAGAGTTTTAGATGTGAGAAGCAGGATTTTAAATAGGATTTTACAGGGAGCCAATGAAGAGAAGCAAAAATGGGAGAATATGATCTCTGTTATTGATTCCTGTCATAACTGTGGCTGCAGCGTTTAGGATCAGCTGGAGGTTTGTAAGAGAACTATGGGGACTCCTGATAACTGGAATTACAGTAGTCCAGTCTAAAGATTACAAATGCATGGACTGGTTTCTCAGCATCACTGAGACAAAACGCTCCTGATTTTTACAATATTACGCAGATTAAAGAAAACTGTCCTACAAACTCATTTTCTATGTGTTAAAGGACATCACCTGGTCAAAACAAGTCCAAGCTTGTTGTCAGAGGATATATACCTTCTTTTGTTAAACTCTGTGTTACTGTAATCAAAATGTCTGCATAAACAGCCAGACTTCTTACAGGGGAGTGGTGCTGCATTCCAAATCACATCCTTTTATTTTTATTTTCTTACTTCTGAATGCAGCATTCTTCCAGTAGATGAATGCTGCTTCAACAGGGTATTGTGACTCAGGCCATGATGTCTGACACATAAAGCCACTGTAAGTGTAGTGTGAAAGAAGCTGTTATTTGAGTGCTTTTGGTTGGTCAAGATAATGTGGCATACGTGACACATTTCCCACAGTGTAGAGGATTGTGGGCCAGAAAACACGGCTTGTAGACTGTAAAAAGCACCCAGATGTGGCAGGATGTCCTTCTATTCCTGGATTACTACATCTGACACACTGCACTGAAATGTATGAAACAGTTCACTGCGTACCGTCTACAGCCTGCTAGTACGGGTGTTTAAGTATACTCTTAGCAAACTTAAGAATTCTCTGGGCTACCTCTAACTTCTTATAGTACTAACTATATTACTGTAGAACTACAACTACTTTCAGAGATAAAATGTTTGTATTACTCCAACCAAAAGCTAAAATGTCTTTATTTTTAAGAGTGTATCTCTAAATCAGCCAGTTAGGAATTTAAAAAATGATAATTCCTCATCATCAGTAATGTTATAAATGTCTTTATTGCTAGATGTGATGTAACCTGTAGTAGATATTATAAATGCACTACAACAAGCTGTTATAATCTTTACGTATCATATCGGACCAGACAGTCAGGTGGGTCATTCCATGTGGTTTCACCAGATGGTGGTTGCTGCACCATTTTCAAATTATTCCTAAATGTGTATGCCATTAGACAGTCACAAAAGTACTTTCTATGCTAAATTGTAGACCTGTAGCTCAAATAGTTTCTGAGTTGTGGGGTCTGAAATTTTCAGAATTTGGGCTATAAAAAGCCTCGCCAGCGTTTTTTTTTTCCATCTTTAAGTGTTTATTTGTCAGCCTCTAGACATACCAGAGAGCTGTGAGTTGGTAAACAAGGCCTCTGCATGTAGCTAGTGCCCCACAAACATCCCCAGGTGTTTCCCTACACTCTGCAGGCCATGGGGGCTTGATAAAAATGCCTTTCACTACTTTAAATTGGGATACTAGTATTAGTAGTCATTCCAATGGTAGTATTATGTATGTTTTGTTCTTTTTGAAATGTTAGTTGTTAAAGGTGACTACCCTCAAAACGTGTAATGGTATAACTTAGGTATACCTAAGTTCTACCATTACTCTTTTTGAAGGTAGTCACCTTTAACAAAGAACCAAACATACATAATACTACCATTGGAATGACTACTAATACTTGTATCCCAATTTAAAGTAGTGAAAAGCAAAAACCCATTGTGACATCACCCATGCCATTTTGAGTAAGAATATCTCAGTAACTACAAATATAACACTGCTGCTTTTTTGTACAGTGATAGAAGACAGATGGAACTGTCTTGTAGAAAAATTTGGGGTCTCTGGTACCTGTCCCACAATGAGATTTTTGCCCCCAAAAACAGCCAATTAAAAATCTCGTCCAACTTTGGGAGCTCATATTTTCCAAACTGAGGTACCTAGAAAGCTCCAGTTTGCTAAGTTATCACACAAGTTTGTGTAGAATGGAACCCAGGGGTGTTAGAACACTTCTGTGCAGTGTTTCTAGTACTTTCAAGGTCCCAAACTCCACTCGTGAGTAGGTGTCTCTTAATTTTTAGCATTTTTATCAAGCCCCCACAGCCTGCAGAGTGTAGGGAAACACCTGGGGATGTTTGTGGGGCACTAGCTACATGCAGAGGCCTTGTTTACCAACTCACAGCTCTCTGGTATGTCTACAGGCTGACAAATAAACACTTAAAGATGCAAAAAATGCTGGTGAGGCTTTTTATAGAACAAATTCTGAAAATTTCAGACCCTCACAAATCAGAAACTATTTGAGCTACAGGCCTACAATTTAGCATAGAAAGTACTTTTGTGACTCTCTAATGGCACATTTAGGAATAATTTGAAGATGGTGCAGCAACACCCCCAAGGAATATCTGCTCATTTAACCTGGAATGACCCAGGTGCTTTGTTGAATGAAATGAGCATCCTGTAAGGCCAGGAACAGAGTCTGAAACTGTCAAGTCTGTGCAAAGTAACCAGAAAATAAAAGAAAATAAATATGAGAAATACGATTAAAAGAGGGCTGTGTAGTGGTTAGCACTGTCACCTTGTTGCTAGATCCTTGGTTCCTTCCTGGATCTTCCTGCATGGAGTCTCCATGTTCTCCTGCACATGTGTGGCTTTTCTCCAGGTTCTCCAGCTTCCTCCCACAGTCCACAAACATGCTGAGGTTAACTGGTGATTCTAAATTGTCTGTAGGTGTGAATGTGAGTGTGATTGTGTGTCTCTATGTGTAGCCCTGTGACAGACTGTTACCTGTCCAGGTGTCCCATCTTCACCCTCAGTCAGCTGGATAGACTCCACCCCCATGACCCTGATGAGGACTAAATGATGTACAGATAATGGATGGATGGATGGTTAAGAGAACATTTTTAACAGAAGTAAAACCAGCTTGGACCATTTCACCTCAGGCACTTTTACCTGAAAGAGAAAAGTACCACCTGCATACATCACATGAAATTAAAGCAAATAAAACGTTTCTATCGTTCTTAAGTCCCATTTTCTCTTCTCATCAATAATGACCATCAATCAGTTCCTGAGGACAACCCATAATGTCTGTTTTTCTCTTCCTTTGTGTTGACACAGGACTCCAGCTGGAATGTTTGCAGTCATCACAGATCATTCATGTTGTTTCTGCTGGTGCTGGTGCAGATGAGCCTGTGATAGAGTAGCTGTGTATGAGTTGGTCTGCTGCTTTTTCTTTATCTTTATAAACTCTGTGATCATCATTCTGCGCTCTGCTGGCACTGATCCCATATCTGGTCTCCTCTGGGACTATCTGTGTTCCACACACGAGGAATATTCAGTACTTGTTTGGTTCCTTTTGTTTATTTATGATGCATTTCTTCATTTTGGGCAGCCACATGTTTTACTCATGTATGTCCAACTTTAAATGGCCACCAGTGAAACCTTATTGTCCCCTCCTGTGGCTGTCCCAGGGCTGATAGGGTTTATTCACTGAAACTCTGATGTCCAAGCTTTGGTGCTGATAAACCAGCATTAGATGACTGTAGTCTGTGTTCAGCAGCAGCCAGCAGGACGTGGTGTCCCTAAACATCACAGAGCCTTACTGCAGGAGCTGAAGTTAGTTTGATGCTTCTAGCTGCTCTTTGCTGGAGTCTTACCTCTGCAGACTAATTCTGAAGAGAGCACACACCACAGCAGTAAGTAGATGAAGCACTGATAGTCACAGCTGAGCCTGGTCTGAAGACAGAACGGATGAGGATCTACCAGGACAGCTGTCACACATGCAGTCACAGTTCATACGCTCCAGGTGTCATCATCAGTCCATCACGGCTGGTCCTATTCTACTGCTGAAGTCTGATCTGTGGAGTTAAAATATGTTCATTACATCAGGTTTTTGTGTTAAGGAGATTTTGGGCTTTGTTCAAGTCCAGATGATGTTTCTGTGTTCTCCTGTTCTTCTGTCTGCACTGATTTTTTAGGAATAAACTCATTTCAATTGTTGTGTCCCTCTCCTTTGTTCACCTTCCACAGCAGAGCAGCACATCGTTCATTAGTCTTCAAGCAGGTAACAACATGAAATTCAAACCTGACTGTCAGTTCTGTCTAAATTACAGTCTTGACTTCCTCCATGTTCATCTGTAGGGCAGAGTTTGGATTAAATCTCAACTAGAGTCTCAGATTCTTCGTTTGGATTACCAGAAGGCATTGTTTGGTTAAATATCTTATTTGCAAAAGGTTATAACTGTCATAAAATGCTCCAGCAAGTTTTAAAGACACTTGTCATTAGTAGTAATTTTGGAACTGCACTAGTTATTAAAATTAACATTTTGCGTGGAATTCAGAGAAAACCCTTGTATTATTGGTTACACTCAGCTGTTTAAAATCCACTTGTATGTTAAATTTATTCCAAACAACTTAAAAGTTGTAGATAGTGCTTAAAACCCAAATTGGCACTGAATAATTTTGGCTGCAGCTGTAGTTCCTATCCACTATCTGAAATACAGACGAGACAAGTTCTGGTTTGTTGAACTGAGAGTTTTATTATAACAACCTGTTTAACACAGTTGATGTGACTGGCAGAAGGTTCGTACTTCATGCATCCATTCAGCACACTTTGTGCATTCAGGCTTCGTAGAGTTCATATCCAGTTACCCAGCCACCTGTAGTGTCTCCACAAATTATGCATTTTAACATTTCCAGAGTAAGTCAAACTAAATCAGTAAGAAACCCAACTATGGATAATTTACAGAGGCCAAAGGCTGCAGAGAAGAGCACACATCTGGAAGGACTGTTGGGTTCCTGCATGGAGCTTCACTGAGCAAAGCAACACAAACACACAACAATATACAGCACTGGACTTACAGTAGCTACTCTCCTTTTCCTCCAAAACATGGACCACATGAGTTTTAGATCTCCATGTTAGAACAGAAGAACTCATCAGACTGATTTCTACTCATCTGTCCAACAGGTGCTCATGCTATCGTAGCTGTAAATCCATAATATGACACTACAATAGCTTGAAACATGTTGACAAGTAAAAACAGAACCCTCGTTCTGTGGAGAATCAAACTAATGCCGTTGATCAAAGTCACACATTTAGAGATATCTTCTGAGCCGTATCTGTACACTGAGGCCTTCTCCAGAAATCCTCTCTCCACTCCAGCCTCTTCTACAGAGGCTCTTCTGCAGATCAAACAAATCAGCTCCATGATGGTTCCAGGCTCACTTCAGATCAGAATGTTGGACTAATTCACACATACATGTATTTGGACATACTTGTGGTTTCTGGCTAATGCTGGTACTCTCATTTCCATGTGTGTCAGAACTACTAATAGTTTGTGGCATCCCTTCTGTCCTTCCTGCCAGCAGAGGCGCTGTGCTGTTTATATTGTGTTTATGGGGTTGGGGTCGTGTCCTGATTGACCTCACAGAGTCACAGAAACAGTGTTGAAGTCACAGGACAAGGTAGAACTGCTCTCCACTCATTCAGACGACACAAACAGCACAAAGAGTCTGACCAAACACTGAATGCTGGGAAGGGACGACAGGCTGAACTGCTGATGTGACAGCGAATGAGCAGATGTGGTGAAAAAGAGTAAAAGATTGACCAACCAACACAACACACTCCAAAAGCTTCTGTTCCTGTCTGAAACACAGCTGCTGCTGCAGTATTACTATCTGTTGACACAAGAGGATCGTTTTCTTCCATTCCAACTAAAAATGTGAACTGAACATTGCTCCGTGAATTAGATAAAAAACAGGTAACCCTTTATGAAAGCTGTGTGTATTTTATGTGAGAAGGTGTCAGTGGAGGTCCGTACAGGCAGCAGCTCAGTCTGAAGAAGCAGAAGAAACCACAGCAAGTGCAAAGAGGCAGATGTGGAGTTATGCTTGGTGATAAAATACTGCTGCACTCTAAAAGTAGAAATCCAAGCCGTTCAACGTCACAGGAAACATGAGGAGAGTCATCGGCTCCAGGGTTTACACGGAATGTCCTTTAGGAGAAAGTTCCAGTCCAAATCACACCAGGAGGTGATGATGGTTGTGATTATGTGATGTCCTTCTGTCTGGGCGGCCGGTGGATGTTCCTGACCACACACTTCACCATCCACTCAATGCCTTCGTTCACTCCGTCCCTGCAACACCAAAACGTTACATAGGACACTGTTCAGGAACTGGTTCATCAAGACAACTGGCTGTAAGCGCTCAGGTCCAGAAGAAGATTCTCTGTTTCATTCTGTGGGGTAAAAGTCTGGAACAGTCTGGGTGAGGAGATAAAACAACGTCCAAACATTCAGCAGTTCAAAACTAAATACAAAGATGACGTTTTCACAGAATACAGGGATGAAGTGAGGCGTGACAAGTAACTATTTATTTCTTTAATAATTTGTTCTCTTAATTTATTTATGCATATTATTAGCTCAGTCTGTTCTTTCTGCTGTGATTTGATGTTGTTAGGTCCTTTTGTATGTAAGTGGACATATTGGTGTATATCTATGCTAAATCATGTGCACTTGTTATTATTAATAATAACAATAATAATATTATTATTGTCAGGGGCTGCACAGTGGGTCAGTGGTCAGCACTTTCGTCTTGCAGCAAGAAGATCCCCGGTTTGTGTCCCGGCCTTCCTGGGATCTTCCTTCATGGAGTCTCCATGTTTTCCTGTACATGTGTGGCTTTTCTCCAGGTTCTCCAGCTTCCTCCCACAGTCCACAAACATCCATCCATCCATTCTCTATACACCGCTTTATCCTCACTAGGGTCACGGGGGGTGCTGGAGTCTATCCCAGCTGACTCAGGTGAAGGCAGGGGACACCCTGGACAGGTCACCAGTCTGTCACAGGGCTACATATACAGACACACAATCACACTCACATTCACACCTACGGACAATTTAGAGTAACCAATTAACCTCAGCATGTTTTTGGACTGTGGGAGGAAGTTGGAGTACCTGGAGAAAACCCACGCATGCACAGGGAGAACATGCAAACTCCATGCAGAAAGATCCCAGGCCGGGATTTGAACTGGGGATCTTCTTGCTGCAAGACGACAGTGCTAACCACTATCCACTGTGCAGCCCCTACCTGAAACATGCTGAGGTTAATTGGTGATTCTAAACTGTCTGTAGGTGTGATTGTTTGTCTCCATGTGTAGTCCTGTGACAGACTGTTACCTGTCCAGGTGTCTCCTACCTTCACCTTCAGTCAGCTGGATAGACTCCAGCCCCATGACCCTGATGAGGATGAAGTGGTGTGTAGATAATGGATGGATGGATTATTACTGCTTATAAATGGTAGCATTTTGAAGAAGCAGAATGAATAGATCTGCAATCATCATGTAAGGAGAAGCGGTGGGATTAGAAACTTGGACGTCTTCCCATTCCTTTTTGAGAAATTTATCCATTGTCTTTTGTTGCTTTTTTTTTAATGTTGAAAATAAACTTTCAAAAACAAAACAAAAAATAAAAACAGTTAGAATAAGGGGTGGAACAGGAGTCAGGACATGGCACAGCTTCTTCATTGGTCTGTTTGTTCTGACCTGCTGGCTCTCATGGAGGGAAAACTCTAGAAGCTCCATCTGATGTTTGCCAGAGCACTAGTCCTTCACTCATAGCATGCCATCAAGGTTAGCACTGTGCTCACTCTACATGTACCACATGTTAACCCCCTGCAGCCAGCAGCATGTGCTGGACCAGCTTGTATTTGAGTCTTACCCTGTGAGGGCCGTACACGGCTGGACTAAACAGTCACGCTTGCCGATCTTCGGGGCACAGTCGCTGAAGGCTGTCTTAATGTCCGGCACTGACAGACAGTTCTAGGGACAGAGCAGACACAACACATGACTGAAGGCAGGGTCAGCAACAACAAAGCTGCCAGAACCACCGTGCACACCACAGGGTAACTAATTACTCTAGTTTCTACTCAGTGGTGTAATTATTAAGACAATTCAGCTACTGAATTTAGAAAACAGAACATAATAAAAAGGATCCATCAGAAACCCTGAAGTGAAGCCTTCTAAAGTCCAGCCAACACCACACAACCTCAAGATTTTTAATATATTATGAAATAAGAGGTGTTTTTGAATTTTGACTTGATATACTTAACGTATTGCTGAAACAAATGTTATCTTAGCGTGGATAGAAGGACAAAACACAGAGAATAATGTGTATTCATACCGGTACGTCTTGCTTGTTGGCGAGTACCAGGAGAGGAACGCCTTCCAGAGCCTCGCTGCTGATCATTTTCTCTGCAGGAGACCAGACTTTAATTACTGATTCAACTACAACAGACACAAACCTGTCGACCAGAATGCCATTATTTTACAGACACAACCCATTTTATTCAGAATACAGCAGACAAACACCACTCACCAAAGGCCTCCTTAGATTCTGACAGGCGCTCTTCATCAGTGGAATCTATCACATAGATCACTCCATGGGACTCAGCGTAGTACTGAAGATAAACACAGAGAAGACAAACAGCACATCAGAGGAGGCTTCTGGGCTGACTGAGACCATGACGATAGAAGGTGGGATGAAAAATCCAAAAGTTCATGTTGAGAATTGTTTCTCACTAAATACAGGAGGTCCTCAGTTTACGGCGTCCTCGACCTACAGCGTTTCATCGTCAGAACTGGTTACATGGAATTAGCTGATGAGCGGAGCGGATGAATACGTCGTCACGCAGTGCTGTCAGACTCCTTTGTTTCCATTCTCTGGTTGTACTCCACCTTGGATTGTGCTGCATTCACTAACTTTTTGTCCTTCATTATGGCTCCCAGCGTAAGTCAGACTCTTCTGATGCTTGGAAGAAAAGGAAAGCCGTCTCCATGGAAGTGAATTTAGATTGAATAAAACACTGGGAACAGAAACACCGACCAACATGGATCAAGATGTAAAAACAGGTCAACATGTTGTAGCAACCCTCTGTGATGAATGAGTGAGACTTTATCTGGTTCTCTGCTGGTTTATTGAACCTTCACACAGGATACTGTGGACCACAGCCAACGCCAGAAGAACTAGAAAAACCCATAACTTAGATCCAGAATAACTAGAAAACCCCATAACTTAAATCCAGAATAACTAGAAAAACCCCATAACTTAGCTCCAGAATAAGTAGAAAACCCCATAACTTAGATCCAGAATAACCAGAAAAACCCCATAACTTAGATCCAGAATAACTAGAAAAACCCCATAACTTAGATCCAGAATAACTAGAAAAACCCCATAACTTAGCTCCAGAATAACTAGAAAAAACCCATAACTTAGCTCCAGAATAAGTAGAAAAAACCCATAACTTAGATCCAGAAGAACTAGAAAAACCCATAACTTAGCTCCAGAATAACTAGAAAAAACCCCACAACTTAGATCCAGAAGAACTAGAAAAACCTATAACTTAGATCAAGAAGAACTAGAAAAACCCATAACTTAGCTCCAGAATAACTAGAAAAACCCCATAACTTAGATCCAGAATAACTAGAAAAACCCCATAACTTAGCTCCAGAATAAGTAGAAAAACCCCATAACTTAGCTCCAGAATAACTAGAAAAACCCCATAACTTAGCTCCAGAATAACTAGAAAAACCCCATAACTTAGATCCAGAATAACTAGAAAAACCCCATAACTTAGTTCCAGAATAACTAGAAAAACCCCATAACTTAGCTCCAGAATAACTAGAAAAACCCCATAACTTAGCTCCAGAATAACTAGAAAAACCCCATAACTTAGATCCAGAATTAGCTGCCGTTCCCAGCTCTTTCTACTGCTGACTCTCAGCCAATCAGAGGTGAGCTAACTAAACATGGTATGTTCACTGACATTAGGTAAATCTGGAACAATAAACATTGAAACCTCAACATCAGCAACAGTATCTGTCCTTTACAATATTCTGTTATCTTCAAGTAAAATGATTCATACGTGCATGAAAGTCATTGGTATTCATGATTTTATGAAAAACTGATCATAACATGATGCACAGAACGGCTGTGGTTACATTTTAGCTGGAGTTCCGACTTGCGACAAAAATCGACTTATAATGGAGTTCCGTTCCTAAGCAGAGACCTCCTGTATGTTATGACTGGAGGAGGTAAAGGATTACATGTAGATGTTTTTAGTGCTGCAGTGACTAGTGTCAGCAGCAGTCAGTTCAGGTATACAGGCTTGTTAAAGGTTTCAGCACTGAGTCGGCTCATACAGCCATGTTTAACCAGCAGGCAGTCTGTCACGCTGAGCTAAAGAGTTTCAACATTATTGCAGATGTCAGGTCCTTCCATATATTTACTTGTCAGTTACTTAAAAATTACAATGATCCGGCGAAAACAAGCGTTTGTCATGTCAAACATTTGAGTCTGAACACATCGCTGTTTCTTGTAGACATGTACCATGGCAAACCTCACAAAAGAACATGTAAAAAAGATTTGTTTGTTCAGTTCAGGCCAGCACGAATATCACACAAGGCTTAATGTTTCCTCAAGATAACACATGCTGTCTGACAGATGGTTCTGGCTGCCTTTAACACCATTTTATTTCATTGTTTTACATTAAATGTGCTTCCAGTCACCTGTTTATGGGCACATTTTCCGAAAGAGAAAAAAGTAAAAGCTCCAACAATTGGGGGTGGGGAAAGAAAAAAATCAAGTGTTACACATGACTGAGGAGGAAAAGTTGATGTATTTAAACAGAATGCCATAAGGTGAAACTGAAGCATTGAAGTGTTGAAGGTATTCGGAATATGAGGACATGAAAACATCAGATGAGCCCAGATTAGACCTCCTATAAGAGTATTCTTCTTTGTGTCTTCTTCTTCACCTGACTGCTGATCAATCCACTCCACATAACCACATGAGTGGACAGAAACATGCATTCATTTAGATTTTCTTTGGCTGATACTCTGGAAACGTGGCTGAATATGTGCTGAATTATGCCATGAACTCTTCAGTCTGTTTTATCTGCAGCCACCTCCAGCTGAATTCACTGAGCTACAGCTTAATGTAGAAAATCTAAGATGATCAGGAGTTTATCAGTAAACTCATACCTTCACGTCTCTCATTTTACACATGAAAACTGTCAGGTGACCGGTTTACTCTGATTGGATACAACGATATTCCACCTTTAACCATCAGGAGGCGTCTGTTTGACTACTGTTGATTTGTTTGAAGCAGGCGTAAACTAACCGTGATGTCACCCGTTGGTTTCAATGCCGAGAAAATGAAGCCTGGATTTTGCTACTTCCTGGTCGCCGTTTTGGATTTTTTGGAGCCAGTGACGTAAAAAGCGTCATCAAACAGACTGGACCGGAGAGAAACTAGGGGCAGGATTGGCTGAGGACTCTCTTATCCCGCCCACATTTTACCGCAGAGGCTTCTGTTGCTGTCTATCAAGTATAGCCACGTCCCCTGGCTCCACCAACTTTAACGATTTATTTTAAATTCAGTATTGATTTATTTTAAGATCGGCCACCTGATCTCTCATTTTGACCATGAAAACTAACGGGAAAAAATCCTGAGCTGTAGAACATCAGTCTATCACATTTTATTTTTTCCATAAATGAATTGGGGTCTATGGAGAAAAAGCTTCTTGGAGCCAACCCAAGCGGACGGCGTGATATTGCAAGTTTTTGACACTTCCAGGTTGACTTCAATTCTGGAGCCAGATGCTACGTCCATCTTTATATACAGTCTATGGTTTGAAGCTTTCTTCTAATCATAAACTATGGATATTTCAAATGGTATCTGAGACATTTTACAATGATTTAGCAAAAACTTTCTGAGTGATCAGATTCTAGCAGTGATGCAGCTTATAGTCTGGATCCACGGATTTATTAAAGATTTCCGTATCATTGCTGGATAGCAGCACGGTGTCACTGTAACCATGACAACCAGTGAACACTACATCAGCTGATTGTGATCCTACTACAAATCCACCTCTGAGAACTTATCAGGACTTATCCATCAGAAATGATCCAGGGAACAAGTGATTAAACTGTGGGGGTGTTTCTGAGTCCCATCAGCTCCCACCACCTGCTACATATTTAGGTCACGTGATTCAGTGTCTGTACATAACGTACACATGCAGAACACACAGCTGTATGCAGCACAAGTTCATTCACACCTGTGCTCAGGTCATTTTGTTTGTGGGTCCATCTATATTAAATGTTGTTGTGACTTTTGATCATCAATAACTAATAAACAAACGCAGCATTTCTGACATATGGGAGCAGCCTTGGAGGAGGACTGATCTCTGAGTGCTTTTCTTGCTGTTTTTTAAGGTACAAAATCAAAGTTTAACCAAAATTACTTTTTGTTTTATTTTGGACCTAATACTTCACAGTATAAAGGATTCCATATGTTTTATTTTGTGACAAACAACGGATGGTTTACAAAATCTCATTAGTTGATTTCTGCATTATCAGTAGTTTTACTGATTTGTGCTCAAAGACGGGACTTTTCATGACAGCTTCAGTTCTTTTCATATTTCAACTCACCCATAATCAGAATTATACCTGTCCAATACAGCAGATTCTGAATCAGTGGCATGATGATAAATTTCAGGCTTTTGTCTCTAAGAGTTGCTGACATGTTGTCATCCAAATGCAGCCTAAAATTTCAAAAGAGGGTGGTCAAGATTTTTTTTAAAACTACAAAGTGCTTTTTACAACAAGCTAAAATATACAAATATCTTAATTAATATGCATACTTCATGCCATGAAAAATTCTAATCAGAGATAGTCAAGCAGAAACTGCTGATTTGAGATGGAGAGACCCCAGTAAAGGTTTGTAAAAACAACTTCTTTGACTGTTTTTTCCAACTTTTCCATTTCTTTCTCAGAACATTAGCCGATGGATCTTGACATGCATTTACAGATGTAAAGTAGTTTTAGAAACACAGCTCCGTTCTTCCAGGCATGAGTTGTGTCTTCTCAGGAGGGTTAGGGTTAACCTACTCACTTTGTCCCACAGAGACTGAAGCTCCTCCTGACCTCCCAGATCCCAGAACATCAGACGAGCTTTTCCCACATCGATCGTTCCAACTGTGGGGGAAAGTGAGACATCCATAAACACCTTAGAAAATATAGAATAAAGCCAGAGGAATTAAATGCCCTACTGTGAACTAAAAGACAGGCAGTATTGGGACAAGATAGAGTCAAATGAAGAAAGAGTGACTGGAGCCTGCTACCTCAACCTGAACACTGCAATTATACATTCAAAATACTAGGATCACAGTGTTTTGGTGAGTAGTTATTATACACAGAAACAGAACCCTGTCATGTTGATTTAGAAGACGTGTAAACAGTAAAGTGAAGCACCTTTAAATTGTAAAGGGATGGTTAATATGCTCATCACATCTAATTACAACTGTAGTCATACTGCAGCATTCACTTACTGTTCAAACCAACTGTAGTCGTGATCTTTGACAAATTCATTCCCTTGTAGTTCTTACTGAACTTTGTCTTGGTTTGTTCCAGGAAGGTCTGCAGAGAGAGAGAGAGAGAGAGAGACGGTCAGAGCACGGAGTAAATTAGACTGAGGTGGTGACCATACAGCAGACAACAGGGATACTCCCACTGTCAATCCATCCACCTGAAGAGAAGGAATACAAAGAAGAGGAAAAAAATCACCACTGTCAAGCTCAGGACAATAATGCAACATCCTGAAAATACAGGCCTCTTCCCGAACACACTTTTTAATATTTACAGTAACGGTCATGGAAGCACTGTCCTTCCTACAATATTAATTCTGCAATGACCCAAATACAGTATGTGCAGCTTGTGAAGTATAATAAACATGTTTTCATTATCAGGCCTCATTTTCTAATTTACTCAAGTAATAAAGTGTTTCCAATAATTCCACTACGAAATCGACTTCTTGAAGCTGGTCTGAAGTCTTACAGGGCAGGAAGAAGCAAGACGACCACAGCTAGTTTCAATGAGGAGAATAACAGCTAGCATTACTATTGTTAGCATTACTGTTGTTAGCATTACAAACCATAGCATAACTGTCAGTGGGTGGAACATCAACGTACCGTTTTCCCGGCATTATCCAGTCCCAGGATCAACACACAGTATTCATCCTTCTGGAACATATACTTATATAATCCAGACAATAAAGTATACATCTTGTAAAAATGGCAAACGACACAACTATCTGCTAGCTGCGCTAACGCTGAGTTAGCACGCTAACTTAGCTTAGCTTACATATGACATCAAAGACGGCAAGGGGCGCCGCTGTCACGTCATTCTAGTTAAAGTACACGTACACGTTCACATGAGTGACCAACAACCTTACATACATGAATTAAGTGTGTGTTCAGATCTCCCTGCGGATCTAAACACAGACAGCAGTGATGCTACGTGTAATCTAACCAGGAAGCACGAAGGAGGGGATTATGGGAAATGTAGTAAACATTGTCGCTTGGGTTAGGGTTGACAAAATAAAATTCATTTTCCTAGCTGTCACTGAAAAACAAAAAAACATGCAAATAGCCCTTTTTCTGTGTCTTCATTTTGAACCAAAAATGAAGAAAAAAACACACGAATAGCTTGTTTTTTCATTTTCAATCAAGATTTAAAAAAAAATCGGAAACTGATTCTGTTTTTTTTAAATATTGAAAATCAAGTGAATCAAAGTCAGGAAACGACTCGTTTTCATAAAAGTAAGTTAAAGCTAATAATTAAATGTAATAAAACCATGAATAAAACCACAAACGGATTGCAAGGTGACCTGGAAGTAACATTAAACCGTCAAAATAAAAATCAAACGTGTTTGAATTTTGTGAATTAATCTGCCGCCCACAGCTTCAGAAACAGCTACATTCAGCTCGTTAGTGTGATATATACTGGGTTAATTTTATCTAAATGGTATTAATTAATATTTTTGAAAAGTGTTACAGCTACAAGACATTTTATCGACTTCACGTTGTCTATCCAGAGTCACCAGTAGATGTCCCCATCATACAGTCTATGATGTAGACACATAGACACACATGTAAAATGAATTTAATGTCTAATATGTATGTGTTTCATGTAATGTCACATTAATTTCACTAATGTATGCCTGATAGATTTGTTGAGCTAAAACCCTTTTAAAGAATGGCATAACTTAAATCAGACTAAGCTGGAAATCCTGTATGCATCACATCCATATCCTGTTATTGTAACTCTTTACAGTGTGTCTTGTTCCTGAAAACTAAACACTTTTCCTCCCTCTAAACATGTGAATATGATGAAGAACTTTCTGAAAATAGGTGTCTTGCAGACGAGGGAAGATGCTGCCAGGCTGCCAGGCCATGTTGGTTGCTTCTGTACAACTGTTACAGTATGTATTGTGAATAAGAATCACAAAACAGGTGTCATCTATTTAAAGTCCTTTATTAGTAAAGTGTTGGGATAAATTCTCAGCTTAAAGTGTGTTTTTTGTGTATTCCACAGTAACAACACAGGTTCTAGCCCTTCTATTAAAAATAAAGAAAAATTGCAGACATTTTGCTTTTTGTTTGTTTTGTTTTAGTTTGTTTTGTTTTTTGGATAGCTAAAATGATGGCCCTACAGGACTTAAGGAAACATAATTTTATTTATTCTAAATCAGGGCATATCAACATATGAATGTCATCAGGTGATGCTGTTGTCTGTTGATCCAATCAGAGGAACTTTTTGAATCAGTTGGAGGTTCACACACTCTTCCTTTAATATTTTAGACAGATGAGTTGGACTCCTACACACGCATCAGAAAAGATGACAGAAATTGTCCAGCTGTAATCTGGCAGATCCACAAATCCTCTCATTTTTTGAGTTTGTTTGATTTTGTTTTACAATTAAGCTGTTTATCTGAACTATATTTACACAATTTAATAATTTTTAAAATAGATCAATAAACAACACTGTAATTATATTAGAGGAAAGTTTATTATGTGTTTGTTTTTTTAAAGACTGCTATTTGACCTAAAATACATTAAGTTCTTTTAAGCTGCATTTTTACCTGTAAGAGGCGGGAAAGTATAAAAACAAGCTGGCAGGTACACTACTGTTAAAAAATATAGGGTCACCCAGATAATTCCATGTTTTCCATGAAAACTCCCACTTTTATCCATGTGCTAACAAAACTGCACAAGGGTTCACTGAGAGTCTAACACACATTATGACACTGTGTGACAGCTGCTGGATACATGTTGACAGACTTAGCATAGTCAGTACAAAACAAATCCACCTGATGCTTCAGTAAGGTAACAGAGAGACTAAAACACAGCCCAGATAAACAAGCTGTGTGGATGGTATAACTGAGACTCCGCTGCTCTGTTCTGGTCCCAGGACGTGGCACCTGGTGACGTATGTCTGCCTCCCTGCACACCTATAGAAAGTCTTTCCGTCATCTGATCCTAAATACAGTCCATCAGCTCTGTGTTTGCAGAAGCTGCTGGTGGGATGCAGGACGGTGATGTTCTGGTGGCAGCTGCTGTGTGGTTCTGCTGTGGTGCTGCTGAGGAGCTCCTGTGTGCTTCCATGAGGTGAGGTGGGAGCGGACAGAGACACAGCAGGAGGCGTTGTCCAGTCTAAAGAAAAAAAACATTGAACTGCAGTGAAATAAATCTTACAATTCTAATGTTTAGACAGAAGAATGAGTTTTTATTTCACATATGAAATCTGTGTTCCTTCAGAATCAGTCTGACAGTAAGTCCAGCCTGAGAACACCTGGCAGCTGTCCTCTCAGCTGGGGCTTCACATCTCCAGCTTACAGACAGAGGTCTGCTGTAAACTCCTGTGGACTGAAACACTCACAGGTGACCACCGCTCAGCGCATGGCTGCAGATTTCTGTCTGACTTGAGTCCAGATTGCTCTGACATCATGTAAACATATTCAGTGGCATCTCATCAGACTAGAGCAGGTACAGTTCTTGAAGCCAGGTGCTCTACAGCGGCTGCACAGGACACAATGGAAAACACCTGGTTTCCACCTGGTCTAACAGCTGGCTGATTCCACTGTTAGATCACCAACTTCAGCTGGAGTAATTCTAATTTGGTTAGTCCTTTTTTCATACTAATATTACAATGAAACTAGTGGAAGACTGTATAAAAGGCTCCAGCCTGAGAAGAACAAGAACAAGCTCAGCTCTGTAGAAGTCTCACCAAGAGTCACAGCTCTGTGGAGTCTTCACTTCCTTTAACTCTCAGTAGTAAAGACTTCAAACTAATAAAATTTTGAATATTAGACAAAACATCCTAAACATGTGTTTAGGTGCAGCAGATCTGGAAGCTTCCACAGAACCAGATTCATACTTTGACTGTTCCTCTGCTGTAAATCTCTGAGTTATCGTCAACAGTAAAATCCTCTAAACCAGCAACATATCTGTTAGACCCCATCCCCACTAGATTGTTCACAGATGTCTTTCCTTTAATTAACACTCCAGTGTTAGACATCATCAACCTCTCATTATTAGTAGACTGTGTACCACAGGCTTTTAAGATTGCTGCAGTAAAACCGCTTCTAAAAAGCCTGCTCTGATCCAGGTGTTTAGTCAAATATTGACCCATATGAAACCTCCCTGTATTTCTACAATTCTTGAACATGTTGCTACAAGTTAACTGTGTGTTTTTCTGCATAGAAATGGCCTGAAGAGTTTCAGTCAGCATTTAGAATACATCATAGTCCAGAGACAGAACTGGTGAAGGTCACCAATGATCTTCTAGCTTCAGACAGTGGACTTGTTTCTATACTGGTTCTACTGGATCTCAGTGTCCATGTGTTTAAAACCTCTAGACTGGATTACTATAAGTCCTTATTGTCAGGATGTCCCAATAATTCCATTAAAATGCTGCAGCCAGAGTTCTGACAGCAAGCAGTAACACAGATCATATTTCTCCTATTAGCTTCTCTTCATTGGCTCTGTAAAATCCAGGACAGAATTTAAATTCTGCTTCTCACATATAAAAGTCTTAATGACTTCCATCTTATCTTAAAGAACTTATTGTTCCATATCATCCTATCAAAGCCCTCTCCTCTCCTCTCCAGTTATATATCACAGTTACATTCACTAACTGTGTGTTTACCCTGAGGTTCTGTGTTTGTTCCCTCTTTGGGTGTCTCTGGATCTGGAGCTACACATCTCTGGGAAAGCATGGGCAATTTGTACATCGTTCATTGAAAAGAGCCGTACAGACGACTGACTTGTTAACCAACGCCACATCTCTACAGCTCATCCATCTGGTCTCTGTCAGACCATAGACTCTCATACCTGGTGTTCCTGCAGGCCCCTGATCTGTCTCCAACCTGCTTCTTGCTACTCCTGCTGGATCTGTTGGTTTTCCCCAAGCCTCTGGCCGGTCCTGTATCAGTGACTCACTCACCATCCAGATCCTGCCTTGCCTGCCTTCAGCCTGTCCTGCAACTCTCACCAGTCTGATCCTGTCTGTCCCTGAAGCTGGCCCAGATCCAGCTTCCAGATCCAGCTCGTGTGCCTGGGTTCCCTGAGCCTGACTGTCCCACTTCAGTTCATCCTTTCAGTTTATTCTGTTCTGGTTTTTGTAGGATTTCACTTTTGGCCTTAGTTGTGAGTTTTGTAGGTTTTAGTAGTGTTGCTCATTTTTTGTATTAAGTTTTTAGTTTTCCCCTCAGTCCAGTTTCTCCCAGTCAGTACTGGTTTCGGTTTCTTGTCTTGTGTATTAAAGCCTTTCTGAATCGGTTCTGTGTCTGTGCCTGGGTTCTCTACCTGCCCTTGTAACATACAATTTATATGAGTTTTCTCAAAACTGCAGAACCAGCTATGTAGCAAGAATCACTCCAGAAGAATCCATAAGAACCTGAGGAATGGTAAGAGTGCTTCAGTTAATTACTTTACTGTCCTTTTGCTAAACAATGCTGTAAGGTATATAAAAATGGGTTAGAGGTTTACATGCTTTAAAAAATTTAATTTTCCCATTTTTATTTTGGATGTAATTTAACAGTGTGCATAACTGGATAATATTTATTCATTCTCTTGTCCTGATCACATAACTCATTGTTCTTGTTGAAAACTGAATAGTTTGTCATTCTCAAATTTAAGTTACTTAAATGCAGCAGAACAATCATGTTTTTCACAACTGAAACACGAGCATTAGATTATACAGAGAATAATAGGAGACACTGTAAATATACAGTAGGCCACTTTGGACATTCTGAATAATAAAATGACAAATATCACATCTGTGAATGTAATTATTGCTGCTGGTGTGACTACAGTCATGTACAGAGCAGTAGCCTCACCTTCACAGAGTTTTGCTTCCAGGTATGATATGAGTGGATATTTGCCCTGCTCACAGAACTGTCCAGAGAAGTCATCCATGTCCAGAGTCCACACAGTAGCTCCTCCCAGACGCCTGCTCTTTAGATAGTCCACCTGGAAGATCAGCAGTGAAGACCACACAGCATGACTCAAGTGTTTGTACATCCAACTTATGAATCTGCTGGAACGAGGGGCGTCATGAATTCATGAAATCTTAAAGTCATCATACAAATTAATTTCCAACTTCAAACCATCTGGGGTTTTATGTCTTAACACTTTCATCATCTTCTGTTCACTGTAGTATTTAATGACAACACTAAACAAGCTGTCAGGCTAACAGCTAGCAGGTAAGTAAATAATACATCCACAACATGTAGCAGCAGCTTTTAAATGACTGACTCTTCCTTAAAAGTCTCCATAAGTCCATCTCCTCTTTTACAGGTCCTATATCAGTGCTAAAGTGCACTTTTTTGGCTCAAACAAAGGCAGCTGCTAATAATAGCAAAAGGCAGGGAGCTAACCATGCTAACGTTGGTTCCTTCATGGTGTGAACTTTCAGACCCACAATGCATTTCACACCAACAGATAACAGCTGCTGTACATCCATGGCTTGATGAGGTCCAGTCTAACTAGATAAAATCCTTAGTTTTTATAGTATAACCTACAGGAGACCACTAATGTGGGGTGATTTAGTGACACTACTCCATTACAGTGAAGCTGAATATTTCTAGAGTATCTCCTTTAGCTACGGGATGAATAATGTTGTATATGCTGATCCCAACATCCAACCTGGTGATTTTCAGTGTCGTATTTTTACTTTTACGTTATTTGTGCGAATGAATTGCAATGTGTGTGGTTTAGTAAAATTGCTTCCCTTAAATACCCTTTGAGAGAAAGACCTCTGGCAGAAACAATCAGCTGATTTCCACCAGAAAAAGGAGAACTTCCTGTACCTTGGCATCGATGCTCCTCTGGTTGTCAAAGCCAACCCACTGACTGCCTTTCACTGCATACGGGACCTTCTGACTGTCAATCCACTGAACTGTCGTGCCTTTCAAAAAAGAGCAGGTCTGGTAAAAAAAGAAAAAAAACAGCATGCATACATGTTTGGATCATCTGTTTTATTTTAAGTTGGATGTAAACTAATGAACCTGCTAGAACCCCTGCTGTCCACACCTTCCAGCTGCACAGCATTCACAGACTGTCAGTTAGTTTCAATGGCTTCTTCTGCTGTATGTTTTTCTTCAGCTGATGCTTTGTTTTCAGGATTGTTCAGTTTTGATGCTTTGGTATCTTACAAGTGCAGTAGTATCTCTAATAACTGAAGTGAAACTATATCTCTGAATTACAGGATGCTTTATGGATTTGAGTCTCAGAAGCAGCTGCAGCATTAAAGCATATAGTGGTAGTCTACCCGAGTGGCATCTGGATGTATTTGTGACAGGCTTTTAGTACCTCATAGTAAGACCAGAGGCCTATCTGCTGGGTGTAGGGCCCTGGTGGGGCAGGACCACTGACTGGAGCACCCAGACCTGCTGCTGTGGTGGACAGCGTGAAGGAACAAGCATAGATGGGAAAACCCAGCAGTAACCTCCCTGGTGGGCATCCCTCCTCCATCCAGTGGTGTGTTATATAGTACTGGGAGGGAAGACAGGAGCGCAAATCAGATGAGGAAGTTATGTTAAACCAACTGACTTCCTGGAGCTTGAAACTGTTGCAAGACATCCATTAAATCACAAACAGGAACTTTTCTACACAGCAGCTGTCGATCCAAACACTGAACGTTTGTCTCCTACTGAAACACTCATCAGAAGGAAAAACTGAATCCCTCCTCTAGCTGATCATGTGACCAGGAGTGTTTCTGCTTGTCTTAAAAACTGAACACCGCATGTTAGTGGACCGAGGAGCATCCACACGTCACTAATTCAACTTCACAATGCAACATTGTCATCTATCAAAATAAAAATGGACAAACCTTTTTAAAAACTATTTTTACAAATCCTTTTAACCTGGTTATGCTTCTCTCTCAGATTATAGCTCTTAAATGAGAACAGGTACTTACTATGCTAGCATTATCGTCACTGTAGAGAGGACTGTGGTGGGCTGTTAGTCCATCTCCATCACCATGACGATGAAAGGCTTTAACACTGATGAACTCCAGGTACCTAAACACACACAACCACACAGCCAGTTAGAATGCAGAATGTAATGTAGAGAGTGTTTGTTTAACTCTGCAGTTTGAGTCTTACTTTGATATCTCCGAGATCTCATATCCTGGACCAGGAACATCTGGATCTGCTGCCACGGCTGCAGAGAGCATCAGTCTGGTGTTTCTGGTTCCTTGGCTTTCAGCTTCATAGGCTTCTGAAAGCTCCTACCAATCAGTAGATATTCATTTACACTTCAGTCAGTAGTTTGAAATGAAATTACAGTGTCGCTCACATCACTGCAAACCATCCTTCATTTTCTTTTTCTTTTTTAATATTTACTGGGTTTTCAGTACTTACGTTCTCCTTATGGGGCAAACAACCCAATTATGTTTTTTCTTTTTTTCCCCCAACACAAAAACATCTCAAACAATACACACTCCTACACATATATATGGATAAAGAAAATTAGATTTAAAAAAAAACACCAGCATTGACAACAGAAGACAAACATAACAAAAATATATCAGACAAATAAGTAAGCAAAATAAAATAAAACCAGTGAACATACAAAAAATTATAATGGAAAAAATGATACTAATAGTATGTAAACTTGGGTATCAAAAAGGATTACAGTGTGTTCCAAGTTGGTCTGTATAGCCCATTAACATCCTGCTCTGTGAAGCTGTCAGGTATATGCTAGTCTACCAGAGATGACATAGTATTGACTACGGACATGAAAATGATCTGAACAGCCTCTAATACTGAACTTAATTTCCTCTAAACAAATGAAGGACATTAGATCTTCAGAAAATGCACACCACAAGAGAGGAAAAAGCAAAAATATTTCTCTCCCTGACAGAAAAACAAGCAAAGTCCTCAGATACACCAGAAACAGAGATGAAGAGCTGGGAACAACGGGACTACTGAGAGCTCGAGATAGTGTAGCATAAAATGAGGACCAGAATGGAGCCAGCTTTGGACAGGAGAACATGCACATGATTAGCAGGTGAGAGGGAGCTCCTGTCACACAAATCACAGCTGTTCAATAATGTGTTGAGCTGAACTTTGGAAAAACTATCCTTCATTTAGTCCCTCTTTGTTCCTTACAGTTGTCCTTCAGCTCAGTCTATTGTTCTATGAAAATTAGCTTCCACACTCTTCAGACTTGTTAAATATTCATCCATTTTCAGCATCAAATGAGTGGAAGCTAAAATGTGACATTTGCAATGCAATTAACAAATCTATGTCAAAACGAAATGTTAACAAAAGTTCACACAACTAACTGTTTAAATGGACTTAAAATAGATTTGCAAGTTCAAACAATTACTATAAGGAGTTCAATAAATTAAAAAAATCCAAATTAAACTCACACAAAGAGTTGACACAACAACAGATATTTAACCCTGGTGTTGTCTTCAGATCCTGTGCACTCCTCAGGGTCAAAAATGACCCGCCTCCACTGAGCCTCTAAAATAAAACAGCTTAATTGACTTTTCAACCAAAAACCTATTTTACATGAAGAAACAACCTGTCATGCATCACACACTTTGTGAGTGTCTGGGTTTTTTTGCTCCTCAGAGGATAGAAAGACTGGATTTAATAAATGGACACCATTCGTTTTCATTGCATCACACATTCGAACTGTTTTCTTTCCTAAAGTAGAGGTTTATTATCACTATTGTTGCTGCTAAATGTGCTGCAGAGGTGTAAACATTATTTGTTTAGCAAAAGATTGTACTTCTATATCCTTAGAAAGTATCTGAAATGTGCAGAAAGTAGCTTTAAATGCATTTTTGAAGAGAAACACCAGTGTACTGTATGCTGTACAATGGAATGGAAAACTACAAAACTGCAAAATGCTCGTCTTTTGACATTTTTTGAATCGTTGTTCCCACTCACAAGGTACATAACAATAATAAGAATAAAACGCAATATTAGATGTAAAACAAAAATATGAAGAACATATTAAGCTTAATTAGCATATGAAGGACAGTATTACAGCGTTTATGCATGGACTTTACAAATGTATTTCTCATATGCAGCACACAGTATCTGTTCTACAGTCCTTCTTGTCACTCCTGGATGTCTGAAAAAAATCAGATCTATGACCTGCTGGGAACTGAAAGTTTTCATTAGTGTAGTGTAGTTACACTCATGGCTTCAGCAAAGAGAGGTGATTGTCAAGTTGTTATCAGCAGCACCTTTATAGCCTCTGAACACATCCCCTGTTCGTAAACGATGCTTTCTAGAAATGTTTCATTTGTTTGAAATTCTTCAAACTTGAGATTTGTTCTTGCTGTGTGATGTGGAACCTGCACAAGAAAGTTTTAGTTTTTCTGAGATCAATCTGTGTGTGTGTGTGTGTGTGTGTGTGTGTGTGTGTGTGTGTGTGTGTGTGTGTGTGTGTGTGTGTGTGTGTGTGTGTGTGTGTGTGTTCACTACCGGACACGAAGACGAAGACCATCTTTGTACACTGTTGTAGTACAGCTTTGATGAAAATAGAAACAAAAATGTTTCACTTTTTCTCACTTTGGGGTCATTTTTGGAAAACTCATCGAATGTCAAGTTGAAAAAAGGTCATTCAGGGGGTCTTCAAAAATGACCCAAAGACAACAGGAGGGTCAATCAAGATAACAAAATAAGTTTGTTGTCAACCCTTTCACTCATAATTTTAAGTTGAAACAACGTGTTAGAGGTTACGGAGCTCCCATCAGTGAGTATGGCTGCTGTTTGTTTAAGTTGTTTGAAGACACTATGAGCTTCAAAGTGGTGTATTTTTTTGGCGTTTACCTTAAGTTTAGAAACTGTGCTAACTACACTAATGCTAGCTGCGAGGCTAACTGCGAGCATGTCGCCAGTTAGCTGCTAAGGCTAGTTAGCTTGTTGTGGAGCCTCATTTATGACGTATATGTAGATTTACATCTCTGCAGCTGGGTTTAGATTGTGTTTACCACGCTGTCAGTGCATGTTTCCTGTGAAAATGATGTGTTTATTTTGTTGACTGTGAAATGATCGTAGTTACCTGATGTATAACCTGTGAGGAGGAGTATGTAAAGAGCGTTTACATTCTTTATTTATTTGTGACATTTTGAACCTTTTTATTTGTGTTGCAGTTTTACAATATGATCAAAGGCTAAGAAGACTCAGTAAACAACTGAACCTCAGTCGAGCCTGCAGGGTCTCTCCTTTTTTGTTCGCTGTCTGTCTGGAAACACAGTTGTTATTCTGCTAGGACAGAATAGGAGCCTTTATTTAATTAATTTAATTCAAGGGTTTGATGCTGTGTATGATGTCCTGCTGCACTGAAAAGACTCAAAATCTGACCAAGTCTGTTTGTCTTATTTTTAGTCAAAATGTCTCATCCCATTTGATTTAAGATAAATTACCTAAACAGGAGACATTTCAGCAAGATGGAGGGACTTGTTTTAACCCTCGTGTCGTCCTGCGGGTCAAATTGACCTTTTTAAAGTTTGAAAATGTGGGGGAAAAAACATTTTCACAGTGAGACGTCTGATGTCCACATTTTCAACATTTCTGGGAAATTTTTGATTATTTGTTGGTGGAAAAAAGAAATGTTAAAAATGTTTCTTAAGAACATTCACGTAAATATCAACCAAAATCCAACAAATTTCACTGGATTTTGGTTGACATTTCTGTGAATGTTCTTAAAGACAATATTAGAAGTTTTACTGATATATATATGGAATAACTTTAGATATTTTTAGGATTTTTTGGAAGATTTTTACTAATTTTTTGAAAAAAATTACCAGAAATTTTCTTGCCAAATTTGGGAGATTTTTTAAAAATAAAACTTTTAAGGGAAACTTTTAAGGAATGATTGGAATTTTCTTCCTGAAGGTTTTGCAAATTTTTTTGAAATTTGGGGATTTTTTTTCTGGATTTTTGGATTTTTAGACATGGAAACAATATTTTTTGGTGCTCGTAAATGAGGACAACAGGAGGGTTAAGACAACACATGTTCAATATCTTGCTAAGTCAAACAATCTTGACATTATCTTGTTTTGAGTTGTGTTTTACAAGAAAACTCAAAATAAGTTTAATACATTTCAAATTAGGAGGTTACATGAAAGCAAAAATCTATTTTTGAGTGAAAAACTGCGACATAGCGGCACAAAGTCTACATACATAGCAGACAGGGAATTTTAAAAATGGGGGTGTTTTCGAGACAAACTGATTTCTGTCTTTTAAATAATTAAAAATAATAAAACTACACCTCTTATACCATAATTATATAATTTCTGCAATAATATCTCATGGTCTAGGGTGTCAAATGCTTTTAGTAGGTCTACAAAGACGCTAACGAAATAATATTTTTTGTCCATGGCATTAGTAATTTCCTCGGCCAGTTCCGTAATTGCTGCAGCAGTTCAGTGATCTGAATCTGTATTGGTTGTTACTTACAATTTTTTATTCCTCAATAAATTGGTTCAATGTGATTACAAACAGTTTTTCTAGAATTTGGGAGAACCGTGGAAGTAGTGATATGGGTCTGTACTTTGTGAAATCATTCTTATTCCCTTTTTTAAAAAGTGGAATATTTTCGTACGATCTGGAAATAATATACGTGAAAGGCTGAATAACAACACCTATGATTTGCTTTATCAGTGTCATATTCATATCTGTATAATCATTTGATTTTTTTATTTGCAAATTTATGAACGATGGTCAAAATTTCACTTGCTTGCAAGAAAAATACTGTGTACATTATCTTGTATGATTCCGCCTTTAAAGTTTACATTTTGGATATTTTGTGATAAACTCGGACCAATATTCACAAAGTGATTATTAAATCCATTTGCAATTTCTTCTTTTCCATAAACATCTATATTATTCTTTGTAAAATAGTTTGGCATATTTGATATGAACTTGCCTTTTTGCAAGACT
Organism: Acanthochromis polyacanthus; assembly: GCF_021347895.1. Taxonomy (NCBI): domain Eukaryota; kingdom Metazoa; phylum Chordata; class Actinopteri; family Pomacentridae; genus Acanthochromis; species Acanthochromis polyacanthus. The sequence goes on from NC_067117.1 coordinate 42,805,567, forward strand.
GTTTATTACACCCCGTGTGTTTTTGTGCTATTTTTACTTTTATCTAATAATTTGGTGTGGTAATCATTTTTATGATCGATACAAGTTTATTTTTATAGTTTTTGTACCTCACCTTTGCATCTGTTGTTCTCAATTTGAGAAACAATCTATAAAGAATTTTTTTCCTACAAGGATTTTTCAACTCATTTCTCATGTTTTTGTTGTTAATATTTTTTTCCTCCACGAGGACGAATTTTGGTTATTTTGTGTGTCTTGATTTTGTCATTTTGCATCTCATTTTCAGAATATTTTGTCTTGTTTTTGTTGTTTTTTTTCTTTTTTATCTGACTTTTGTAATTGTGATTTGAAATTAATTTTATTTTTCTTCAGAAATTTCAGGCTGTTCATAATGTTTTGTAAAAAATAATTCCCTAAATGTGAACATTGTCAGAGTGTACTTTTTTGCACTATAACCAAGGAAAAATTTGGAGTTATTGTTATTTATAGGTTATTATGCTGTGGTTTTACTGGTCCGGCCCACTGGAGATCAAACTGTGCCGAATCTGTTGAGTTTGACACCACTGTTCTAGAGTAACAAAAAGTTAGCAAAAGTTTTATCATGACAGATAAAGCTGCTCTTACGGCATCACTCTGCTCATACTGGTCACTCTTCAGGTGGTTTTATGCCTAAATCTAGAACCTGTTATATTTGCAATAGTTCCCTGCATGCAGAGGTCATCACAGAAATAACACGATTAAAGGAAAAAAACAGGGTAAATAAAGGAATAAAAACCTGAACCTTCTAACATCCATCCATCCATCCATCCTCTATCCACCGCTTTATCCTCACTAGGGTCATGGGGGGTGCTGGAGTCTATCCCAGCTGACTCAGGTGAAGGCAGGGGACACCCTGGACAGGTCACCAGTCTGTCACAGGGCTACATATACAGACACACAATCACACTCACATTCACACCTACAGACAATTTAGAGTAACCAATTAACCTCAGCATGTTTTTGGACTGTGGGAGGAAGCCGGAGTACCCGGAGAAAACCCACGCATGCACAGGGAGAACATGCAAACTCCATGCAGAAAGATCCCAGGCCGGGATTTGAACCGGGGATCTTCTAGCTGCAAGGTGAAAGTGCTAACCACTAGACCACTGTGCAGCCAACCTTCTAACAAAAATCTTAAAATACTATCTCCTTTTTTTGGCCTTGAGTGGCTTTACACACATTAATAAACTTCTAATCTTATTCCTTTAAAAAGGAAGGGGAAAATGCAGTGCTGTAGTTTATAATAACTGGTCTGACTCTACTCCATAACCCTCACACTCAACAAAAGTTTGATATATAGTGAGCAAAAGATATTTCCTTCAGCAAAGGAAGAATAACTGAAGATTCACTGGATGTGAACTACCATCTTTACTGGGGTCCCTTATAGATAAAAATTAATCAGTTCTAATATTCCTTCCTTTTTGTTTATTTTGTACCTTAATCCTCCACTCAACAACAGCAAAGACATCAGAAGTCCTCAAACAAACTGCTTTAGATCACCAAATCTCAGCTTCTCAGGATCACAGAAACCAGCCGCTGTTTCTAACTAAACACAACTTAACTTTGACAGGGAGTAAGTGAAAATAGAAAGTTATTCAGCGTACCTTACACAGCAGAGTGAATCTGTGCTTGTCCTCTGGGGGACTGTCTCCAGTTCCAGGGTTCTGCCAGTCCAGATCCAAACCATCAAACCTATGAGTCCTCAGGAACCTGACCGTAGACTGGATGAATGTCTGACGGCTGTCTGGAGTGGACACCATAACGGAGAACCTGCATACATGCAGTGTGTTTTCTATAATTAATGCCAGTTCTACAGAAGTAGAAAAAACCATTTGAAGTTCTGAGCTAAATGACTTTGTACTATAGTGTGACACAGTTTTGAAAGAAAATCAAAGCTTTGCCCAGAAGTACCAAGAACTAAAAGCAAACTGCTGCCTCCTTAGAATTAAATGCCTTCACTTAACATTTCCTAATCTCAGAAATTCAGTCGTGTTTACTGCACTGGAAATCCTCATTCAGCTGAACAATCAGCTGGACAACAGTAAGACTATTCTTCTGTATGGAGGCTTTTCAGAAGTGTTCAGAACTTGGAGTCTACTCACATAGGTTTGTCGTTGTCCTCTCTAACGGACAGTAACAGCTTCAACCTGGGGTTTCTGTTTAGGTGCACACACATTAAAAATTCATTGATAAATGCCAGAGAGCATTACAGGTAAACAGTTTGTCTGGACCAGCTGATACCTGTCCTTCAGTTCAGTGAATGGTCTGTAGAGCTTTTTCTCGTTCCACTCATGCTCTGTGATCTCACTGGCGTGGTTGATGACAGCGAAGGCATAGACCAGGTGAGTGCACAGGAAAGGGTCCACGTTCTCCGGCAGGAACCTCCCCACACCGGTTCTGTACCGTGACCGGTTGGTAAAATAGCAGACCAGTTTGGTTGTGGCTGCTGGATCAAAGGGAAAAAAGCTTTTCACACAGCACTGAAGATTACTGACTTCACTTGTTTTTCAAGTCTTACTTACCAATCTGAATGCAGAGCTGCAGAACCACTGGAAATCAAAAGAAGTCATTAAAGTCAGGAAATCTATTTAGCAAAACGGTGAAATTATGGTAATTACAGCAACATAGGTAAATTATCACCAGTTATGCTCGCTATCCCTGCATTCATCCCTGCTGTTGGTTCTCTCCTTCCAGTGGGACTTTCCCATTGTGTTCACCCCTCAGTGAGGAAAAACAGAAAATGTGTTTGCAGCGTAACGTCATCCAGTCATACATCTCATATTACTGAGACACATGGTGTAGTTTTCAAGCTCTAAATACTTCTCCTTAACATACCCTAAATAGAGCTATAACTTGCATAATGAGTATAACACAAGTTACAACAGACAGCATCTGTCCATGATGACAGAAATATAGTCACACAACTTATATATGCCAGTATTTCAAGAAGTTCCTGGCCTCAAAAGCAAACAGAAGACAGGATATAAGGGTTTCTAGTATGTAGAATAATCAGTACATACTGAGCTCAAAAATAGAAATGACACAGCAATCTGCATCAGTCTTTTCAAATTAGGACATCTAAAAACTGTACAGAATTAGGAAATCATCTTTTGCTCTCTGATCAGATTTATTTCCCAGTTCCCTAATTATTAGCAGAATAAACACGATGACCGTAAACTGGCAAACCTTTCATGAATAAAGTCTGTCCAGTTTGTTTTCTGCAGGAGTTAATTCAGACACACAACTGTTGGTAAATAGCATTTAGGGACATTTAGCCTGCATGCCCTCTAACACACAATCTAAATGGTGCAGGCATGTTTATTAGGTAGAGGATGGGCAAATGAAGGGTTTGGAGGCAGAGTGGTCTGACCCACTGTCTGTAGTTTCTGAGGAAAACGGGTTCAAAGTTTTGTGTTTTCCAGAATGGTCTAACGTTGGAAGAGCCACTGGAACGTTATATCTGGGTTGTTTGTTAGACCACTAAAATCTAGACCATGAAATATAACAGAAATGCCATAAGACTTGATGGTGTTAGACCATTCTGCTTCTTAACCCTCAAATAAAGTCAATGTGACTATGGTAATGAAACTCAAGTTTAGTTTTAGATCATCAAACACATTTTTGTCAACCCAACCCATCAAAGTAATATCTGCAACATGTTTTTATGAGTCAGTAAATAGAAATGTGCATTTAATTAATGACAGTACATTACTTTCGAGAGTGTGGAGGCTGCATGAACAACATTAACTGGCAAATGAGAAAATGATGCTGAGTGTGAAAATGTATGAAAATGGAATTAGAGGAAACTGACAGTTTGATCTGAATAGAACTGTTGTCAGGACTGATTTTATATCACTCTTTGTTCCTGCAGGAAGGGCTGGGTCAGATCACTGATAGTCCTTATGTTTGCTTCTCTTTGCAGTGACCCACTTTTAGATTTCCTAAAGCATTTTTGACATTTAACCCATATTAGAAACTGGAGACCAAATCATCCCTGCATGTTTTGACACCCATCAGTATGATGATATGTTGCTGCTGGCAGTGGCTATAGATGCTAACTGACAGGACAAAAGACATCCAGAGCAGCTCAAGGCTAAAAGTGGTGGAAGATCTGCAGTGACAGCTCTGCTACACATTTCTGTCTCTGCATCCTTTATGACACTAACGGTACAACACTGATCAGGTCTTCTATGTTGATGTTATCGTGTCAGTGTCAGGAAACAGATGAGTGACAGTCTGGGATTGAGCTTCATCATCAGAAATCACTATAATGTTCAAGCAATTTCAATATGTAAAAATTTAGGACTGATTAAATACAATTCCACTTTTGCAAGCTCAAAAAAAGAAAATAAAGTGGTAATAAGATCATTTTCTTACAGCTTTTTGTGTTGTGTGGAGGTGTATTCTAACAGGGATTGCAATTAGAGTTTTGACTTGTTAAATTCATTTTGCATTTTATTGTGGCATATTCAACAATTTCATTTCAATACAATTCATTTCAAGATACATATTTCGATACTATTGAATCATCAATGCCTGATCATGTGTGGACTTTGTTAAAAATTAAGTTGTAATATTTGCATACATTAATCAAATTGTGTAAATAATTTGCTGCTTTTACGCTGTGTTTTTATATCACGTTGGAATATAGCATTCGTGAACGCACGTTGTTATAATCTGTCTTATTTTTTTTAACACTATTCGGTCCGTGACGTCAGCTGAGACCACAGTTGTGTGTGTTGCTAACTAGCCTAGCCATTGTGCTTTGAGTTGTTTCGGGAAGTCTCCTTCCATTTTGTACCATTTATTGTTGACTAAAATAATTAAAATAAGGCCTCTGAAATTTCTGAGCAGTGCTAGGCCTTACCGATGAAGCATCCGGAATGCATAGCCTGTTCAAAAGCCTCCCAGTTAGCGTTTGGAGTAGCTAACCGATCTGCTAACTCTGCTTCGGCAGTCTGGGGTATTTTAGCATTTGTGTGTCTCGTGCCTAACACACATTCATTGCTTGGTTAAAAGTAACCCACGTTTATCGTCCGATAGGGCCGCCGTGCCCTTATTCATGTTAAATAAGGCACAATTAGCCGCTAAAGCGAACTTCCAAGCCGTCTGGGCCCCAAAGCCTGCCACAAAATTAACAACAAGGCAAGTGGCACCATCTTGTGGCCGTTTCGAGGTATTACACTTAAAGCAGAATTTCTCTGCAAACTTCTTTGCAGGTAATGTAAGCCATTGAAACGCCTTTTGATCAAAAGCACGACGAACTGTCGAATGTGTAAATGAACTGTTGTAATTAATTAACACCTATTATTAAACATTTAACGCATTTATTCAATTAATTTTAACCCAATATTGAATTTGTTTTTAATTCACTTTTTGATTTTCAGTTCAAATTCTGAACTTAAGAAATTTTCCCAGATTCTGACTCTTCACGTAAACACAAGTTAAGTGGGTTGTTTTTCCTGCTCAACTAATCAGTTGAGCACATTTACGTAAACATTTAATGTGCATAATAAAGCTTGCAATTTAATGTTTATTTTGAAAATTTGTCACAGTTGAATGGATTTCCACAACTGAATACCTTTTCACGAACATCAAGCTTGTTAACCGTGAACACTGAAACAATTAATCTAACAAAAACAAATATACACAAATCCAGGCTGTTGACCAAATCATTTAAACTCTGAATAATCTCACTTGTTGTTATGGTTGTTCCTCTTATTCCTAAAACAGAATTTTTCCAGTCCACCTTGTGCTAAATTTTTTTCGTTGTAATTTGTTTTGTAACATTTGTCCATTTGCTCTCATTGACAGACATGGCCTCAGAAGCATCTGATGACAGTGACCCTCTCCTGACCTTAGATGTCGCTTTAGGTGGCTTGACTGAAGACCTGTTACCCGGGTTCGTAGACCATGTCAGGGCCGGACTGGGAAAGAAATTCAGGCCGGGAGATTTCCAATCAGTCAGGCCACTTCCGCCACCGCAAGGGTTGTGTCACGTGGGATAATGCACCAAAATTTTGTTTTTTTTCCTTCCAAAAATATGCCTTTTACAGTTATGTTATAGCAATTACAACACTACTAAACAGACAGTAAGTCTATTAAACACAACCATAACGACAGCTCCATACAGTCCAGTACTTTTCTCTTCTGTAATCTCTTCACTACCCTCACCAATTTTTCCAATGTTTTCCTTTTCCTATTATTTATATAACATGTGGAATTAAAAAATATATATTATTTTGTCAGCAAATCATTTAGATGTCAGCTGGTCATAGCTAATAGTATATGCAAACACCAATGTTCATTTTATAACTGAAAATTGTAAGTCAACTGCCTATCCTACCTGAAGAGGGGGTCTCAAACGTTTTCAGGCTTCCTGCAACCCACCTGACATGTGGAGCTTATTTGGGCCAGACATTTTTTATTATATTTTGGCCTTTGAAGTCTGATGATGCATTTGTGAGAAGAACCGACCGTTTGTAAACTTACTTGAAGTAAGAGTGCTCCATAATCTCCGCTCCTTCCACTCCCTGGCCTCACTCTCATATCACCGCTCTGCAGTTCGTTCTCGCTATGAAGGGGCGGGTCATAAAGCAACTAACCAATCATGGCACGTTTCTTCTAAAAAATGTCCCTTTGACCAATCCCTATCCTTCTGATTTAGAACTCAGAGCGCTTGCTTTGTGTGAGTGACAGGAGGGTGGGCGTGTACTCTGTAAGGCTTCTAGCTGCTGTCTCTGGCCTGTCTGCCAAAAAGCCGATCAACTTTTTTTCATGGTAGTGTCTACAGATACGGACCCGTACCCGTAGCCTGTGGCCTACGGATACGGCACTTTACCTTACCATAAATATTAATGAGACGGACATGAATAATAATGAGCCGGCTGATGAACGCGCTTCGTGATTGGCTGGTAATCCGACGTACATAAATATTAATGAGCCGGTTTGGTAATCCGAGTGATGAAGGCGCTTCCGTGATTCGAGGTGAATCTGCGTGCCGAGCCTGTCATGTCAGTCATCTGCTGTTCTCTTTTCTATCATGCATAATGTCTTATAAATATCATTATCTGACTTTTTCACGGACAGCGATTTGGGGGTTGAAATCGGCACTACTATTAAAAATAGCAAAACTTTTTATTCACGTGACCCCGTTCTAATAAAGCACAAACAGCAAACAAAACAAATGGCGGAACTAACAGCCAGCAAACTACAAGTATTTTTTTACCTTCAAAAGTAGCGACAGACTATTACATATTAACAACCTAAACAAAACCCTGACGTATTTTCTACGTCTGTCAACACAGACACTGCATGTCAGTCACTTTAATGTTAGCGGACTCTGTTGAATGGCTAATTTACATAACCACAAACAAATCTCACAATATCACAGTAAATCGAGTTTGTGGATTTTTTTTTAATTCATGCCGAATTAAAGAGCTGCTCCTCACCATTCACGAGTGTTTGTTTCATATTCGACATCCTTAACTTTATCTTGTAAATTAGCGTCCGAAATTAAATGGGAACATTTGCAATGGAGTTCGTCAGCCGCTTCCACCACTGAACGCGGTAAACTAATTAATAGGAACTGGACTTCAAACAATTTAGACACGGCGTCTAAAAGCGTAAAAACTACATTGTCTAAAGTGTGAGAGGAGACGGTGTATTTTTGGTTAAATTATACAATGTTCGCCGTCAAAGTCATTCATATAAACTGCCTGTAATGTGCAGCAAATAGTAGTTAACCGGCGCCAGCTCTTCAGTGACCTTAACGGGTCCGTACCTCTAGTACAGATGCTACGGGTACGGGTCCGTACCCGTAGCATCAACCTTTTTTCATTGGCCTGCCAGTCCGTGGCTGGCCTGTCCAGGCAGGCCAATAAGGAGGCAGGCCACCGGGAAAAATCCCGCCTCTCCCGATTGCCAATCCGGGCCTGGACCATGTCCACAAGACAGTCCATTGGACCTTGAAACCAAAATGACAGAGCTCCGAACTGAAGCTTTCTCAAATTCACACAAAGATAAGTCTTTAATGAAAATTTTAGGAAAGATGGCTGCCGTGATGTCAGCACAACTCCAAAACACCTACCAACCTTTACAGAAAACGACAACACAACGTACCTAGGGAAAAACAACAGGGGCCTGTTTCACGAAGCAGGTTTTACAAACTCTGAGTTTGTTAACCCTTAAATGAGGGAAACTCAGAGTTTTCTGTTTCATGAAGCGAGGTAACTTAACCCTGAGACAGAGGGGTAACTCTAGCCTGTTTCACAAAGAGGGGTAACTTAAACTCTCGGTCACTTACCGCAGTAACAGACTCTATGACTCTAACCTGGTCACCAGCAGGTTTATCTGAGAAAACCTCGAGTTTCTCTCCGTCTCCGCCCTCTTTCAGCCACACGCTGTTTCATTTCCTCATTCATTCAGTCAGTAAGCGAGCGAGTTTTGGCGTAGAACAGCTTTTATTAACGATCCAGTGGATAAAGGAGCAGCATTACTGCACAGATAATTAAATATTCGTCGGTAGATTGTTATCAGACCGAGCATAAATGTTCTCGCATTTCCGGACAATTATCGGTTTGAGCGGTACCGTTTCGTAATCGTTTTAAGTCCATAATCTACATAAACAACCTAATCCGTCCTTACATTTACATTACCAACCAGTCATGCTCTCACATCCAGCAGATATTGTGTGTTGCGCTGCGGTTCTTTGCAAATGGAAGTTTTTATATGATGTCGGAGATGCAGAGTAAGGCAACTGTGTTGCCTACTGTAAGTAGGCAACACTCCACAGATTGATCCAAATGGTAGTTTAAGTTTACTGAAACATGTCACTGATCTAGGATGAAGAGGATGAAACTGTGTCTGCTGCCTTTACAGAGGGGGATCCAGAAAGGCATACAGAGCTATGTTACTGATAGTTCTCTTCTCATTCAGACTTTGGGTGGAATATAGAGTGTGACATTTAGCCTACACTGAAGTATTGCACATTCTCATCCTTTTAACAGAGCATGGCTGGACAGCAGCAGGATGGTTCCTCAGCTTCCGCTGCACAGACTGACACAGTGAGATGGATGTTCAGGAAACACCAGAGCTTCATTCTGTGGAATCCATGTGCAACTGTATGATTGAATGTCCTCTATGTATTCCCAGTTATCAGTAAAACAGATTTACAAACTGCATTTGCTGAGAAAAATCCAAAAAACAGATTAGGAGGGCAGATCTGGAAATTGAAATACTGGAGCACAAGTTAGAGGTGGTGATGGTCACAGGTGAATTATGTTAACTACTGGAACATGAACTGAACTATCTTTTATTTGTAGGAAATAAAGAAGAGCAAATGAAATGTGTATCATGTCTTTATTTGCTGTGGTGGTGATGATGGTGACTTAAACTCTAACGTGATTATTGCATACGGTGTCTCTGACTGCTCTGCTGTCCTGGATAGCTGCAGGTGGATGGGCTCATCATCTGGGTCTTCAGTTTGTAGGGCAGGGTGTTGCTCTCCTCTAATAGTGGTAATATTATGAAGAACAACACATGCCACAGTAATATCACAGGCCCTCTCAGGGGTCACCCTGAGGAGACGTAGGCTCTGGAAACGGGCTTTCAGCAGGCCTATGGTCATCTCCACCCGGGCTCTGGTCCTGCAGTGAGTCCGGTTGAAGTTCTGTTGGGGGCCTGGTTCAGGGTCAGGGTATGAGGTCATCAGCCTGGGTTGTCATGGTAACCCTGTCACCCAGCAGAAGGCCATCAAACTCTCCTGTAATGTATAGAGGATACATCAGAGTATATTAAAGGAGGGAGACAAGAGAATTCTATTGTGAAAATCTTTATGCTGCTGACCACGCTGCAGTCTGTTGCTCAGGTTAGACTCTCCATAAATCCTGGAGTCATGAACAGACCCAGACCACGTGGCCTCCACATTAGAAATGATGTATGCAGCATCACATATGATCTGGACAGTGCAGAGAATGACAGATGTTGAACTATGATGCAGTCTTTAACATTTAGAAACAGTAGTCAGTCTACCTGTAGCCTACCTGCACATTTATGCTGTGAATGGACTTCCTGTTCATGATGTGAGGGAGCTGTGATGGGGATGTGTGTGCATCTATGCAGTCAATCACACTGGGAAATCCTAAAAGAAATTAAAATGACTAATCCCAGTCTGAGGCTGCAGCACAATGTCATTAACAGAATATGATTTAAAATGAAAATAACAGATCTCTACATCATTCCCCTGCAATCCCATGCACAATGAGTAAAAGTCGTTTCAGAGCCAGGAAAACTTTTCTGACTGTCCTCCATACAGTTGCCTTACTCTGCATCTCCGACATCATATAAAAACTTCCATTTGCAAAGAACCGCAGCGCAACACACAATATCTGCTGGATGTGAGAGCATGACTGGTTGGTAATGTAAATGTAAGGACGGATTAGGTTGTTTATGTAGATTATGGACTTAAAACGATTACGAAACGGTACCGCTCAAACCGATAATTGTCCGGAAATGCGAGAACATTTATGCTCGGTCTGATAACAATCTACCGACGAATATTTAATTATCTGTGCAGTAATGCTGCTCCTTTATCCACTGGATCGTTAATAAAAGCTGTTCTACGCCAAAACTCGCTCGCTTACCGACTGAATGAATGAGGAAATGAAACAGCGTATATATATATATATATATATATATATATATATATATATATATATATATATATATTGTAACTGTAAGTATATATATATATATATATATATATATATGCATCCATGACCTTTTATACCACCGTTTTACAGGCATCTGCTTTCTTTCTGTTGGCTGAGCAGAAGTCTATGTTAGTTTAAATAGGCTTAATTATTTAACAGAACATGATATGGATGCAGACATTTAGGCTATGTGTGGATAAAACAACTGCACAGTCAAACAGCCACTTAATATTTAGGCTACTTTACAATGTAAAACATGATCAACATGAAGTACCTCCATGAGATAATGCCGAGGTCTGACCTGTTTGAACAATGTTTTTATATTTCATGCTGCCCCGTCTGGATTTCCCCAAAATGAAATAACTTACTAGGCTGCCATTCAGACAGTTATTCCCTGTAATATTATTACGATTACAAAGGACTACATTTAAACTTACGCATTGATCCGGGCTGTTCTCCACGCCGTCTCTCTCTCTTTTGCAGCTGCAGCGGTGTTGCACTTCTTTCTAAAAACGTGTTCAAACTCGCCATATGAGCGCGTTAAAAACTTCCAGTTCAAAAACGCAGCCTTTCGCTTCCCCGTTGCCATGGTGACTCGTCGAATCGGGGTTCCATTGATGCTGTCTTTTCAGACTTGCGGTGCACGCGCGTAACTCCGGGTCAAACTACTCCAAGTTAATTAAACCAACTCAAATCAGACGTTGTGAAACCGAAAACTCAGAGTTTTCTATCTCAGAGTAGATCAACTCAGAGTTGAGGAAGAAACTCAGAGTTTGTAAAACCTGCTTCGTGAAACAGGCCCCAGGTGTAGAACAGAGAAAAATAAATAACTCAATTTTACAAATCCAATTGTAAAATTAACAGGCAAAGAAATAAATTACTAAGTTTAACTGTAGAATTAGCAGACACAAGGAAATAAATAAGTTTACAATCATAAGCCTAACTTTGACAAACAACTATACAATCAAATTATTTGTAGATAAATATGCTGATGGCTGACATGTTCCAAGACACCAGCTTTAGGTAAATCATACATCTGTCCTCTTACTCCAATACATGTTTGATTCATTACTACTGACAATTACACCTCTCATACGGTTAAATAACTTAACCATGATCTAACACTTCTGTAAGGATTTACATTTTCAGAAGTGACGTATATAGCTTTAGGTTTGTTTTATTTTACTTTTTTTATTTTCATTCTCTAAGTCCATAGGCCTTATTTACTCTTTATTAGAATGTTGATTCTCTCATTTTAACTTACTAGCCAGCAAATAGGGCTGAATTTGAAACTAACCAACTAACCAGTAGGTTTCTTATTCATATTGTACTAATCTAACATCAGCCCTGAATCAGAGCAGCATCTGAGTTTGTTCCTGTGTTCCTGACGACCACGAAGGACCTTGACCTGTGGACCGAAGGTCACCTGTACCTTCAAGTGACCGTCGTTCCAAGTGGGGGAGATCCCACCGAGCATTTTTCGGTCTAAAACACGTCTAAATGACGTCTAAATGTTCCTTAGACGTCTAGTCTAAAATTGGTCTATCAGAGGTCTAAAAGTGAAAGTTTTTTAGACGTATATAAATTTAGACGTATAAATTGTAGACGTTTATCTGACGTTCATGCTTATACTGAATATAAACCCAGGTATACACTTAGACGTTTATTAGACGTCTATTAGCGGTCTAGTCTAAATTTAGACGTCTAAAAACTTCATTTTTAGACCTGTGGTATACCTATTTTAGACTACACGTCTAATAGACGTCTATTAAACGTCTGTTAGACCTAAAAAAAAAAAAGTCAGTGGTTTCCTATCAGTACTGTAATAAACTGACAATCATTAATGCATATTTTCCCCAAATTCTAATAAATGAATTAGAATTTGTCAATTTATAAAAATATTCACAATAAAAATGTTTAAAAAAAAGTACTGCAGAACAAATTCTCTCTCACAAAAAAAAGCATAAATAAGAAATTACCTGCAATTGCAGTAGACTTGCAGTTACAGTACATTATTCATTCAGAATACAACCATTACAATCATGGACTTGGCATAATTTTTCTTTAATGTTACACAAATAGAAATAAATTCAAACCTTGAACTTGGAAAAATTAAAACAATTCAAAATAAACTGAACAAAATATTACAAATTATAACAGTGGAAAAAATGTTTTAAAAAACTATAAATATAAATACTTTCAACAACCTTTTAACTGGTTTTATGAAATTTGCCTCGCAATGCGAAAAGGAAAATAAAAAAATAGATTTAAAACATTTGTTTTAAAAAACACCTGTTTTTAAAGAACTTTGTGGGGCTTTTAGAAAAAATTCAGAAGGAGGAAGTTCTGTGTTTCCTGTAGCCCCCCACCACCACCACATGGAGCTGGCGTCTGTTTTAGGTGATCAGAGAGCTGCTCCGACTTCTTCTTCTGTGGTGTTTGGAAACCGACTGCAAACTCTCTGCAAACAAGAACAACAAAAAATACAGACTTGACGTTGGTAACATTAGTTCAAATCAGTATTATCCAGAAGGATTCTTCATTCTTTACTGCTTCATGCGATAAAAAAGACCAGTTGAGTGTAATGCTTTACTTTGGCTGTTAAACAAAATCATAGCCTGTTTTACAACTTTAAAAAAAACATGCACCAAAAAACACTGCTAAACCTGACACAATAGCTTTAATTTACCTTTAATCCTGACCTACAGAGGAATGAGCTGTGTGTCAAAGAAAAGAGAACTATAAGTCATCATAGCAACATCACTATTTAATATCAATACCATGGTCAGTTTGTACCTTGGGAAGCATGGGGGGGATCCAGTCTGAGGTCTAGGAGTCTCTGTTGGCAGAGGGAGAAATGGAACATACTCACCTTTCTTAAAAAACAACACTTATATCACTCTGAAACTGACTATACATTTTTACTTTGCTGTGATGCTCCCCTACGAGTTCAATCACCTTTTGGGGTCATAACAAAGTTAATTGCACATCATAATTGCCTCAGCAATTAGATCAACAGCAATGTCATCATTGTTCAATTCAATAAAAGTCTACTAATAAAAGTCTCTTTGGGTGTCACAGCACTTGAAATGCCACGGTTCACTGTTTGGACGTGAAAAAAACTTAAAATGTAAATCAAAATAAAAATGTGTGCAATGCCATCTCAAATTCACTTAACTTTGCACTATGAACTCACCACTTGAACTGTGGGTAAAAACTTGTCTGGTTACTTGTGCTAGCCGACTTGAGACAGCTGTAAAAAGAAGAGGGAATGAAATGTCATGTTTATACACTGACCACTGTGAGCACTGCTATAATGAATAAAAGTTTACCCTGTGGGCTCTGAGCCTGCCTATTGGCCCTCCCAGGGACCACTGGGGTGATCTGACCTCGATTATCTAATCGGAGAGAAAGCGTGTTGAAATGAAATCTTTTCACTCACACGTCATTTGCAGTACATTCAGTAGAGGCTTTAAAAAAGGTCAGAATATTAAAATTTGCATCTTATGATGTCTACTCCAATGTATTAAATTACCATGTACACAGGGGTGGGGGCAGCAAATGCAATAATGATGGTATTTGCAACCATTGTAATGGCTGCTATAAACATGAATGATTACCCTGTGGGGTCCTTTGGGGTCATCACAGGACTGCACCGTCTATCATAGGCCCTCCAGGATACTACTGGGGTGTTAGGAGCTCTGCTAGGAGAGAGACACATACAAAACTGAACAGTCCTGGCTGCATGTGTGAACTTGACGTCTTCTTGACACCCACATTCATTACTTGGGGTGGGGGATAATCGTGATTATGACAAAACAATAATTTCACTAGTTGGACACAGTTGTCCCCGTGTATTTGCTGTATTTAACCAAACATACCTTGACTTCTGACTTTTTTCCATAACGGCCCCTGTCAGGGACTGCAGATGATGTCTGACTTTGCACAGCTGTAATCAAAAACAGATACAAAAATGATTATATTCAGCATTGCATTTAGGTGTTTTGTCCTCTCCTGCTGCTAATCATTGTTTCACCAACACAGGTTTAATACTTAGTGGAGAACAATGTTATTTTGGCCATTACACAGGCATTAAATTTAAATTATCTAATAACCAGGGGGATCATTTGAATATAATAAACATATAAATTATACCCGGTGTAGAGGAATGCAGGGGGGGGGCAAAATTGTTTTTGGACTGGATGGTGAATCGCCTGGGGAAGACATAATTATCACAGATGTACATTGTTTGAATTAATTTAAATTATAAGTATTAACTGGACAAAAAAGAATACAAATAAAGAGGACAACATTACAAAGGGGCGGCATGGCTCAGTGGGTACAGTGGCCGTCTTGTAACTGGAAGGTTGCCAGTTGGATCCTCGGCCCGTTGTGTTCATGTTGAGGTGTCCCTGAGCAAGACACCTAACCCTTAACTGCTCCTGGTGGGTCATGGTTAGCGCCTTGCATGGCAGCTTCTACCATCAGTGTGTGAATGGGTGAATGTGACATATCATGTAAAGCGCTTTGGATAAAAGCGTTATATAAATGCAACCATTTACAAACTCACAGGATATCTGAGTCAATGAACTGGTGAAGGCTGCCATGCTAATAAAAGCAGGAAAAAAGAAATGTTCAAATTTGATAAAATAATGTTTTGAATTAAAAACACTTAGAAATACCTTAGCTCTGCAGATTTGTCCAAACAAATCTGCAGAGTTGGGTTGCTCTTGGCCTACAAAAATAAAACTGCTTTACAAATCTGGCCTGTAGGTGATCCTCTTAATCATCAGGACTTTGTACAAAGCAAGGACAGCACATGCTAACATAAATAATGAACATTTGTAGAGAAAAGTTGAAGAAAAAGGAACAACAAAAACAAAAAGCTAGACGACTCTGCAGAAACCATGAAAAAAGAATGAACAGCTCATTAATCTTTACCTCAAAGCTTTACACACAATGGCTTCCATTTACGATAGGATGCAAAGTCAAACATTCCCTGACATCAGTCTACATAAAAACAGCAGCTTAACTTCACTCACACACAAAATTAAGCTCAACTCCATCCTTTATTCTGCTCTTTAATAATGTCCTGATATTTGTAGTCATCGTCAGTTGGAGTTTGAGTTCAGTCTTCAGACCACTGTCATAAGTTAGGGATTCAGTCCGCTGTTCAAAGTGCAACAGGAGTTTATTTGACATTTTCATGGGCCAGGAGATTCAAGATTCAAGAGCACGGCACGGCGCTTTGGCGTTATGTGGAAATTTGGGGTTAGCATCGCCACCATGGCTAAACATGCTAAAAATGGCTTCGTCATCCTGAGGAAGGCTTCGCCTATGGCGAAGTGGCGAATGGCTAGCACAAGCACAGTAGAGAGAGCAGGCCCTTTCTTACTTTCACGACAATACAGGGTTCTCGCCAGCGCATTTCAGCGTAACGGCCCGTTACACTGTCTAACGGGCCGTTACGCAGTCTTAACGGCCCGTTACGCTCAGTTTAAAAGATTACGCTGTGATTAGGACCGCTACGCCAGCACATTTAAAAGATTACATGAGAGTGTGTGGCTCCGTCATGAGAGAGGGAGAGAGAGCAGCTTGTGTGTGTGGGAGGGAGGGGGAGGGAGGGGAGAGTGAGTGAGAGACGGGCAGTCGGTGCAGTCAGAGGAGGAGAGAAGGTTAACCCCGGGCTTCCTGACCACGGTCGGGGGCCGAACAGGAAGGGTTAACACTGTGATTAGGGCCGCTGCGCTGTTATTTTGACAGATAACGCCATGTGTGTTTGTTTTTATCAACTGGGTGCCTATCTAGGTTAATTTATGTCTCCCCACCTCAGCCGTACTTTCCTGTCCATTGACCCGTTCCCGTCTATTGCGCGCGCGCGTGCAGGAGGACCTGCTGTTACGCTGAAAAAAAATCCTGGCGAGAACCCTGCAATACCATTGAAAGAAAAACAAACTACTGAACGCCAACTTAACAGTCGGTGCTGTTAGGCCCACACTGGCTAAACTAGCAACTCGCTAGCCTCATGCTAGCAACCGACACTCGATGCATGCAAATGCTAAATTGAAGCATGATTGTAAGAGGACCAAACATTGCAAAATTAAACATTTTTCTATAATATCTGCTTCAGCACCCACCTCTTAACCGCTGAATGAGGTCAAATTGACTTCTTCGACACTTTTTCCTTCTTCTCTGAAAACTTTCTAGGGCGGAGTGCATGTGCAAAAGGATTCCTCTGTCGGAACCATGGTCGGAAGTTGTGCCGTCCATAAAGTAAAGCTTTTTGCATGTTATGATCATGTGATCTGCATACGAATACAAAGCGGGGGCCTTACAGAACTACCTTTTTTTTGTCGTTCATATCGTGGCAAAGCGGCTATGGCGATAAGTTTTTATCACGGACTACTTCTCTCTGAGCGGAATAATATTTTTCCAGGAAGTGGTCGCACGGGGCGTCACATGAGCGTGCTCCACCAATAAGGTGGCTGCATCTTTGTCAACAACATGGCGGCAGTCAGCGTTACCGAGCCTGAGAAAACCCAACCCATATCTAATAATCTAATGGAATTTCAGCGACAAACTTTGTTGTCCAGTGCTCAACAGGGCCCAGGCTTTCATATTAACCTAAGTTTTTAGGGGATTGATACGTTTTGACCAAATAAGGTGAACACACCGGTCAGTCTACGTTGTAAACAGCTGGGCACGGCACATGAGCTGGCTATTCCATTAGATTATTGTTTGTTTTATTTTCCGAAGATTTAAAATAAATACATCTGAATGATGTAATTATGGACATTGAAAAGTGGGACGTCTACATATAAACTGTAGTTTATAGCGATCATGGCTAATAAAATGATTTTAGTCCAATATCAAGAGATCAGTTCTGCAACATGCAGTTATTGTTTTAAATAAATAAAGTTGGAATGATGGATAAAATTAAGTTGTTGAAATTCGGTCTATAAGCGATATCGCTCAACGGCTATCAGAATTATTTTAGTTCAGTATTTGGACATCAGTTATGCAACATGCAGTTATTGTTTTAAATGAACAACTTTTGAATGATGGATTAAATTCAGTTGTCTAGATTCGGTCTATGTCTAACGTTGAAATGCGGTAGAGATTTAAACGTCTAAATCTCGGCTATATTTATACTATATATCGCTCAACCGCTATCATAATTATTTTAGTTCAGTATTTGGAGATTAGCTATGCACCTTATAGTTGTTTTTGTAAATAAATAGTTGTAGAATAATTGATTAAACTGCAACGTTTAAATTCCGTCTAAAAACAGACGGCATCGAGACGGTTCAATTTAGGTCTAAAAAATCTAGACGTCTAATAGACGTCTATTGCTCAGTGGGATGTAGAGTGCCCCGAAAAGGCCTCTGGAATTCCAAATGAAACTCAGATAAGCCAGAGCTCTATTCTCTCCAGCCCTGACCAACGCCCATTACTGGAGACTTGGGGATACACATGTATTTCTGTATGTTTCATCCACAGGAAGATGGAGTTCCTGTGAACATTTAAACACCTGGAATAACTTTTTCTTTCTGAAAGACAATGACTTTCACTTCTATGCTATGGATGTTTGTTAATGAACTTTCATGCTAAAATCCCTTTTCAGCTTTAGGAGACCCTCAGCCGGAGACGTCTCCACGTTCCACAGGATCAGATAACAAGCCATGAAACTTTTACTACTTGGAGGAGCACAGGGGAGACTGGTACAGAAAGAGACACATTCTCTGGAACTGAAACAAAAGAACACTTGCCAAATTAATATTTCTGATATGTATTTTGTTCTTTCAGGTTTACCAAAGTTACTGGAAATCATCCCCCAATAACATATCCGGAAATGACCATTCTATGGCGTATAGAAGTGGATTTATTAATTTGTGATGTTTAATCTAATTTCTTCTTAATTCCTCCTATTTAGGTTGAAAGGATGAATTCTTGTGTTCATGCTCTACCAAATGTATGACTTGTTATTATATTTTCACTGTGACATATATATTTTAAGATCCAAAGCACATAAACATATGATTATTTAATTAAATATTTCATATATGTATTAACCTGCACATTTAGAAACATGTGGTCACATCTACTTAAATGGAATATGGTGAAGGAATAGACAGATCACATTTTGTTCATTTAATATCATATTTTTATATACTCTGGATCATTCCTACTTGGTAAATGGTTGTATTTATAAAGCGCTTTTATCCAAAGCGCTTTACATGATATGTCACATTTACCCATTTACACACACGGCGGGAGCTGCCATGCAAGGCGCTCACCACAACCCATCAGGAGCAATTAGGGGTTAGGTGTCTTGCTCAGGGACACCTCGACATGAACACGACGGGGCGAGGATCGAACCAGCAACCTTCCAGTTACAAGACGGCCACTCTGAGCCATGCCGCCCTACTTCTCTGCCCTTCCTCTCTGTGAGAACAAAGAGAGTCAAAATTCCACCAGATTCGCGCCAAAAAGGTTTCTCTCTCCGCCCAGGTCCTCCCCTTACCTGGACCCACAGATACGAGCATTAAATGCCGCAATGAAGGTGATATGTGGCAGCTAGCCCGCGCCAGAGCTCTAGAGATAGCAAGAGTTGCGACACTCATGCTCTCGCAGCGGGGGGGTCACGTGGTTCATGTAAGCCTGAATAGTTCCAAACAGGCAGCGCTGTCATTTCCTTCTATGGGACTGAGAGCGGCGATTTCACGGTAAAAAAGGAATAAAATCACACCTCCAAGTACTTGTTTGATTATTAATTCATTGGAGTATGTATGTAAATGTCAGTTTTACATTTTGAGCCGTAAGGTGACATATTAGACACTTTTGGGGTTTTGGAGGGAATGTTTCACATTCGTGTTAGCATGGAAAATGGACTTTTACACAGAAATGTAAGATGATTGAAGATGTTAATTTTTGCCCAGCTGGATTATTGTATTTCCAGACAATGTCTATATTTCTCTGATTCACTTACCCCTAGTCTGGGAGTTATTGAAAAGCAGAGTAACAACAGTCCATTCAGCAGATAGTGTCCAGGCAGGAGTTGACTCACTATAACCATTTTAAGACATACACAAAATATATATTCAAGAATAACAACTCATTATGCTTTGATGAATGAAATAGTATGTTTTATTGACAATGGGAGAAACAATGAGGGTCTTCGTGTCTTCAGTGAGGGTTCTCGGGATACTGGCGGATAGATAGATACGATAGATATTAATAAATATATTTGTTAAATACTTACAAGTATAAGTTTATGCATTATAAAGGGTCTCATATAAAGGACGTAGTCTTGACCATTAAAAAGAGGTAGCGATGTAGCTAGGTAGCTTTCAAAGAAGAGCTAACAAGCACATGGCAATGCCTGAAAGTCGTTCATCTGCCAATATTCACAAATACAGATAAATGTATGCACCACAAAGGGCTTCTGATATAATATAAAGACGTTAAAATAAAAAGAGGTAGCGACTCATCAACAATTAATCTGTCAATATATCCCTGGAGATAACTTCACAGCTGACAGCAGAGTCGAGATAAAAAAGTAGCAGAAATTCGGTCGTCTACCAAGATAAAAAATATATATAATTACGCTGCGCAAATACAAATAAAGCTCAGCATGTGCATCATAAAGAGCCTCTGATAAAATATAGGCAGTTGACAATTCAAAAGAGGTAGGCATTTCATCAACTTACCTCCACATATACTCAACAACCTGCAGTGCAAATGAACGGTGGCTATCACTGTCGAAGCGGTGCTTGGAACTAAACAAGCCTCCACAACCCGGAAGTAGACAGGAAGAAAGCGTACAACGGCACCCTATGGGAGTGTCGCAACTCTTACTATCTCTAAGGCTCTGGCCCGCGCTAGCATGTAGCTCATATCATAGCTCATATCATTTGTTGAGTGGTGCTTGCCAAATATGAATTCAGAGAAGCCTACATCAGTTTTCTCTTACCTTCTTCCTCTGCCCTAGACCGCACGTCAGTCTCTCTCATTATTTTACTTATCTAAAGCGCGTTTTTCCTATCTTCTGAAGTTTCTTAGTTTCAAAGTTTAACTATTTATCTTTTAATATTTTTGTAACTTCAGTAGACATTTTCGCTCATTTTTTAAGCAGAATTTTATTCATTTTAATCTGAAGAACAGATTCAGAACCAGCATTTCCTTCTCTTAATTTGGCGGCTTTACATCAAGCTTCCTGTTTTCCACTCGGCTAACGCCTGTAAAGCCTGAGAGCCATCATTTTTAAATCAAGCAGCATTCAACCCCGGCGCCATTCAGCTGTGACCTCCGGAGACCTGCTGGACCAGGTCCATTTGGGCGGAACCGATCAACCTACAGCAGGACATCGAAACGGTGCCAGAAGACCATACCACACTCAGGAACCAACAAAGTCCAGAGGCGTGGTAAAATGTTACAGGCCCGTATAGTCCCAGCTCCTGACGGTTCGACTTCAGTGAATCCAGCTGAGTTTGCTCTGATTCCATTCTCTGGGTGATGTACTAACCTAGGGTGACCATACGTCCTCTTTTGCCCGGACATGTCCTCTTTTGAGAGGCTGTCCGGCCTGTCCAGCCGGCGTTTATAAAGTCCTTCAAATGTCCGGGTTTTTGATTCCCTAAATTCCACATAACGCGAAACTGCAGCGCCGCGCTCTTTAATCATACTGCGCAGTACTTAGAACCCATTCTCTTCTATCAGACAATTTCCACTGCACACACTGTGGAGCGCCAGCGCCGCGTCTCTGAAGCGCCACGGCGCTGGAGATTCGCTTGCTTGCAGGCTGACAGGCAGGTAGGCACACTGCGAGAGAGCGCTCGAACCGAAAGAAAATGCCGAAACGCAAATGTCATTTCACTGATGAAATGCGATAAAAGTCCCCCTGTTTTCGTCCGGGTCGTGTCAAATGGGAGGCAGAATGTACAGTCTGCAAAGCTGGGACTTATGTCGGGTCGCTGCTCGTGTGGTTGACCGGCTGGCTCGTAGAGCAGTTTTTTATAGCGTTTACAGTGTTCTATTCGTGTCCTGTCTATGTGTGTCTATGTGTTCCCAACGTTCTATAACTTGGAAACTTTCTCTTTTTTTTTTTTTTTTTTACTCTGGTAAACACGGCAAGTAGACACACTCGCCGCCGCGGTAGACCCGCTAGCGCTAGCGGTAGCCACCTTCGCTAACGGTACGACCGCGGATTCTACTTCTTCTACTTCTTCCCGGCACTTTTTCACCATGGACGCATTCCTCTGGGCACTACTTCTACCGCTCTTCCTCCTCCTGTGGGACTCTGTCCCCACGAACGGGTTAAGTTTCCCTGACGGCCAGCGGATCGTCTACTCCAAAGATCTCCTGCTGCAGCTCGGAGCCAATCCTCAACCCGCCACCATCACAGACTCAGTTCCAGAGGAATTACTCCGCCACCGTTCACATCACAAGCACAAGGTAACACGAAGAGGCAAGAAAAAAAGTGGAGTAAGAGCCAGATTAAAGCGGGAGACATGTAAACAGCGGCCGCTCCCCTCCATTATCCTAGCCAACGTGCGCTCGCTCCGTAACAAGCTAGACGAGCTACAGGCTAACATCAATTACCTGCACGAGTACAGGACGGCTTCGATTCTAGCTTTCACGGAGACGTGGTTAAACAACAACGACTGTAACAGCCTGCTGCATATCGATGGCTTTGCCCCCACTCTGAGACTGGACAGGGACAGAGAGCTCACCGGTAAACAACATGGCGGAGGTGTCTGTCTGTACGTTAACACACGTTGGTGCTCCACCGTTGTTGTGAGGGAGAAACTGTGCTCTCCAGACATTGAACTCTTGGCTGTTTCGCTGCGCCCTTACTACCTACCTAGAGAGTTTCCACAGCTTTTTGTTATTCTGGTTTACATCCATCCCAAAGCTAATGCCGCCACTGCCACAGAACATATCATGAACTCACTGGACAACCTGGAACGCATCTCCCCCGACTCACCTAAGTTTATCCTCGGTGATTTCAATCACTGCTCCCCTGGGAAAGCCCTGAAAGGTTTTCAGCAGTACATAACATGCACCACACGCCTGGGGAAGACGTTGGACAAATGCTATGGGTCAGTTCCAGATGCATACAGGTCTGTTGCTCTCCCCCCTCTAGGCTCTGCTGACCACAGTACTGTTCTACTCATTCCAGCATACATCCCCATTATACGGAAAGCCAATAAAATCATCTGCAACATCAAGCAGTGGACCAAAGACAGCATTCTTGCCCTACAAGGATGCTTTGAGTCCACAGACTGGGATAACTTTTTAATCCCCTCCAATAACATCAGCGAACAGGTCGACACCATCTCTTCCTACATCTCTTTCTGTGTGGATAGCATTATCCCCTCCAAAACTGTCACAATATTTCCCAACAATAAACCATGGATCACCAAGGAGCTCAAAGAAACCATCAACAAGAAGAAAAGGGTCTTTTTCACTGGCTCTGAATTAGAGAAAAAAGAGGTCAACAGGGAAGTTAAGCGTGCCATAAAAGCAGCCAAGCTGAAGTATAAAAACAAAGTTGAGGAAAACTTCACACAGGGGAACCTCCGCTCAGCTTGGCAGGGCTTGAAGAACATGGCTGCTGTGAACACCACCACCAACTGCAGAAACACCATCCATGTGGACGGTAGCAGCCCTACATCTCTTCCCAACGACCTCAACTCTTTTTACACCAGGTTTGAAAGAGACAACACCGCACAGCTGGAGGAGATCAGGACCACACTCCAACCCACTGACTGCACACTGACCTTCAACAGAGAGGAGGTGACCAGAGCCCTGAGGAGGACTAAAGAGACCAGCTCCCCCGGCCCGGACAACATCTGCGGTCGTGTGCTCAGACACTGTGCAGAACAGCTGGGAGGTGTGTTTCAAACCGTCTTCCAAAACTCCCTGGACAGTAATAGAGTTCCTCAGTTGTGGAAACATTCCACAGTCATCCCCATCCCCAAGAAGAGTACAACCAAAGTACTCAATGACTTAAGACCTGTGGCCCTCACCTCTCTCGTGATGAAGGCAATGGAGAGAATCGTGAAACAACATGTCATCAGAGTAACTAACTCACAGATTGACCCTCTCCAATTCGCTTATCGTACGAGCAGAGGTGTTGATGATGCCAAAACATTCATTCTGGACACTGTACACCGTCACCTGGAACACCCAAACACTTCAGCAAGACTTCTGTTTGCTGACTTCTCCTCTGCATTTAACACCCTCCAGCCTCACATCCTGGCTCATAAACTCTCCTCCCGCTTCCACCTGGATAATCAGCTCATCCTGTGGATTCTGGACTTTTTAACCCACAGATCACAGAGGGTGCGGGTCAACAACACCTTCTCTGATGTACTTCACACCTCCACTGGTTCTCCTCAGGGCTGTGTCCTCTCTCCGCTTCTCTTCATCCTCTACACTGATGACTGCAGATCCACACAGCCCAACTCCTACCTGGTCAAGTATGCAGACGACACAGTCCTCCTGTCTCTGCTGTCAGGACCTTCTTGGTCTCACAGCTCAGTCCTCCAGGAGTTTGTGGACTGGTGTGATGACTCTTGTTTGGAGCTGAATGTTAAAAAAACCAAGGAGATGGTGGTGACCTTCTCCAACAAGCAGATGGCGCTGGCTACAGCCGTCACCACCACCATCCATGGACTGCCTGTTGAGCTTGTGGAGGAGTACAAATATCTGGGCACCATCTTTGACAGCCAGCTGAAATTCTCCTCTAACACAGAGGAGATAATCAGGAAATGTCACCAGAGGCAGTATCTCCTAAGGAAACTCAACTCATTTGGAGTAAATAAGAACATTCTCCAGACATTCTACTACTCCTTCATAGAGAGCACCATTACATTCTCCATCATCTGCTGGTTCTATTCTATCAGCCTCCAGAACAGAAACCGCCTGCAGAGGACTGTCACTGTCTGTTCCAAGATCATAGGACTTCCTCTGAGAACTCTATCTGCAGTGTATGAGCACTTAACATGCAGACTGGCGAACCGGATCATCAGTGACCCCTCACATGCTCTCTTCTCTGCATTTGAGTGGCTTCCTTCTGGTCGACGGCTTCGCTGCCCCGCATGTAGGACACAGAGGAGAAGGGCCACCTTTGTACCCAGGGCGGTCCAACTACTCAACTCATAACCACAACACCCCCCACCCACTGCCACCACCTCCCACGGACTTTAACACGGACCTCGTGAACTTTTCCATTTGCATTTTGCACTCTGCATTTTACATCTGTACTGACTTATTACTGTACCTACCTCATTGCCATTGCAACTATTCTACTTGTACTACTGACATACACTTGTATATTTGCACTAGTAAATTGTTTACCGTATTGTCATTTTAATTTTTTAGTTTTTATTTCTGTACATAGTATTTTGCCTTTATTATTATTATTATTATTCCATTGCACTGACTGCTCTACGTGCCTTTGAATTGCCCCTTGGGGACAAATAAAGTTTTTTGAATTGAATTGAATTGAATTGAATTGAATAAGAAAAGGAAAAAGAAAGAAAAAAGGACTGTTGACTTGAGGCATTATTTCTATATTTTTTCATTTGCCATTACACACATTATTTTGAAGAATGGGCTAACTGAACATTGAAGAATAGGCTACCTCTCTTTTTTCTTTTTGTTTAATATTTTGAGGCATTATTTCTATTTTTACATAATTGATAATTGGGAGGTTATTTTGAAGAATGCTACTCTACCTCACTTTTCCTAACTAAGGTGTAAGTGTCAGACTTAGAGAGATGATTATTTCTTATTTTGTTAAACATCTGAATACATGTGTTCCTACACAACTTGAGTCAATAACTATTAAAGACCAGAGCATGCCATATTTGTATGTGACTGATTATATTGTTTAGGAGAATTGCTTTAAATTAATAAATATACTATTTATAAAGCAACTGTTTGTGAGTGTTTTGGGCTATTTTTCTGTATATCCAGGTATAGTGTTCTTTTCTGGGGAATTCAGAATATCTGTTTAACTGAGTTTGAAGCACAGAAAGCCCCCTGACCCACAGAAAACCCCTAAAAATGGGGGTGGGGGTGGGGGTGGGGGTGTCCTCTTTTCAGAGAAACAGAATATGGTCACCCTATACTATACTAACCGCTTGGTCAATTAATTAATTTAATCCCTTTATTCTTTTACAAATCAGTAGAATTCTTAATCCAAATTACCTTTTACCTCGTCAGGTTAGTAATCTGGCTCTTCTCTCACCATATTCCTGTCTTAATATGCTAATCTGAACACACACACACACACACACACACACACACACACACACACACACACACACACACACACACACCTCTCATAGACATGCACGCACACCCACACACACATCATATCTACATTGTATATAGTTCACTTGTCATTATTTTAATAGAATAGTCAATAAATGCTTCATCTTAGACCAAATCACATTTTTGAGTGTTTCTTGTGTATGAATGTGGGTCCCTTTAATGAGAATTCTCGCCTTTGTGATATAAGACTGATGAAAATTTTAATTAACAATTTTTAAAAATTAATGTTAATTAATTCCTCTAATGAGGTGGTGCCCCTATTAATAAACGAGAGCAATACAACTCAGAGCAGAACTACTTTCAGTCATGTATAAATGACAACAACAAAACTGAACAAAATTAAAATCCGCTTGTTGGAACTTCACAAAATGGCAGCTTAGCGCAGTGAGCACCTTGCTAGCTAACAGGAGCTCGGCTCTACTCCTCCAAACTCACCTCTAACTTGATAAAAATGCGGCACAAACACATTGCTGAAACTCCAAACATGTTAGAAAATGTCCCTGTCTAATTTAATGATTAGAAAAACTGACAACGTACCTGAAAAACAGGTAAAAATGATCCCAGCAGTGCTTTTGGTGGAGAATTTTAAGGGAAAAAAAAACACACGAATCTGCATTCAGACTAAAGTAACAGATCTCAGAGTCACAGACTGAGTGGCAAGTGTCGATCACTGAGTGTGTGATCCCAGTGAGTGCAGGTAAACAGAGCAGAAATGAGCAGAGATCACTCTGAAACTCCTACAAATAATCACAGGTTGTTTTCTGTCACAAGTTCTCTGACATTTTAGGTTTACTCAATCAAATAATGAAGTATTTTCTTATTTATTGACAAAAATGAAATCCAAATGTTCGACATTTTTATTTCCTTTTGACATGTAGTCAAAGGCTTTTACAGAAATGATTTTGGGTCTCTCTTTTCATATTATTCAATACATCAGAAAATACTGCCACCAACCTTTTGTTTTTTAGGAACGAAATGTTGTTTAAATCAGGCTGAATAATAAATGAGCAAACCTCCTCTGTAGAATATAGACAGAAATAAAACTGGAAGGTTTGGTGGATGAAAGAGCTGCTGAAGTGAAGGTGATGAGAAAAATGTTGAGGGTGTGGGCTGATGTTCCAGAGGCTGCGGCGGCGGGTTTGGTGGACGAGGTGTCCTGGAGATGGTGGAAGCAGACCAGGTCAGTTCCAGGGTTTGAAGACGGAGGAATTGTGGCTGCCAGGTGAGTGCTTGGTCCAGGTGAAGTGGGAGCAGGTGGCACAGATGGACGGAACTCAGACAAGGAAAAACAGAACACAAAGCAGATTACCAGGCTTTCATGGCAGAGAGGAAAGCAGTCGATAAGAGGAGAGACTAACTGTGATCCTTCACAGTCCGGCACAGAAAAATGAGTGGAATCCAGCTTTATTGTCGAGAGAGAATCCTGATTGGCTCGGCTCCACCTGCTCCTGCTTTGCTGATGTTGACTGGCATTAGAAACAACTGCCACTTAGTTGGGTCATCTACGATGGTTCCGTGACCGTTGAGCTTAAAGGTTCGTTTCTCGGTGGATTTGTCATCTGTGAAGAATAAATAAAAAATTTGGCCCCCATGCCCCTCGCGAAAATGTGGGCATAACCCGTGAGCACTGCAAATCCAAAATAACCGGCGTGAGCTATTTTGAAAAATATCTTTTCAGTGGTTTGGCCTACAGAACCCCACAGCATATGGTTTCTGACATTTTTGGGGTCCAGGATCTCATATTAGATGTTGATTTAATGATTGGACCTGCTTTTAACCTTCAAATCCAAAATGGCCACCGTGAGTTATTTTGTAAAACAATTTTTCACTGGCTTGGCTTACACAACCCAATAATATATGGTTTCTGACATTTTTGGGGTCCAGGATCTCATATATGATGTTGATTTGATGACCCTCAAATCCAAAATGGCATTACGCATTTTTACATTTTCACTTTCCTTGAGTCTTTATGTTTGCTAAACTTTTTGTTGCGCCTTTCATCATGTCAAACCTTCAAGCAAAGACTAAATACTTATCCTTCAACTTTAAAAAGTTGAAGAAACTATCCACGTTTGAGCCATGTAGTAAAAAAATAGAGATCATTTCTGATATTAATGATGGTGGCCATTTTAGATATTATGGTGGCCATTTTGAATTTGAAGGTCAAACACAGGTCCAATCATTAAATCAACATCAAATATGAGATCCTGGACCCAAAAAATGTCAGAAACCATATGCTGTGAGGTTCTGTGGGCCAAACCACTGAAAAGATATTTTCCAAAATAGCTCGTGGCGGCCATTTTGGATTTGCAGTGCTCACGGGTTATGCCCACATTCTCGCAAGGGCCATGGGGGCCAAATTTTTTATTTATTCTTCATCTATCTATCATGAGAATCTAAGCTTTACATGGGTGTATAGTGTTTCTGTAATCGCGTTTGCAGCTTCGGACATTCTTTAAATTCTTATGCAAATCTCAAGTGTTCCGCGGGCGGGACACTGAAGCTTAACGGGTTAAAAGTTGCAGAAATTACTGGAACATATGCAATAGTTAAAAGAAAAGATACAAAAATGACACTAAAATACAGAAAAATGGCACAAAAAGATCCACAAATTACTCAAAAAGATGCAAAAGTTACAAGAACAGATGCAAAACATGACACTAAAATACAGAAAAATGACACGAAAACATGCAAAATTACAATCAATCAATCAATCAATCAATCAATCAGAGTTTATTTTATGGCCTTTACAACAACCCAAAGGGTGACCAAAGTGCTTCACAGAGGAAAAAAAACAAGAAAACAACTTGAAAACAACACAGTAGCTTAAAAACAGGACAAACAATCACACTCACACCTACAGGAACATTTAGGATCATCAATTAACCTCAGCATCTTTTTGGACTCAAATGTAGATCAAATATCCATCCATCCATCCATCCTCTATACACCGCTTTATCCTCACTCGGGTCATGGGGGGTGCTGGAGTCTATCCCAGCTGACTCGGGCGAAGGCAGGGGACACCCAGGACAGGTCGCCAGTCTGTCACAGGGCTACATACACAGACGAACAATCACACTCGCATTCACACCTACGGACAATTTAGAGTACTCAATTAACCTCAGCATGTTTTTGGACTGTGGGAGGAAGCCGGAGTACCCGGAGAAAACCCACGCATGCACAGGGAGAACATGCAAACTCCATGCAGAAAGATCCCAGGCCCAGACCGGGATTCGAACCAGGGATCTTCTCGCTGCAAGGCGAAAGTGCTAATCACTACGCCACTGAGCAGCCCTAGATCAAATATGCATTTCTAAATATAATATGCAAGTGTTTACTTTTAAATGTGATAAAGAACACTTGCCTTCAGCCCCATGTTAGTGAAAGCTGGAATTACTGACAGTTACAAATGAAGTGTTTTGATTTGAACTGAACTGAAATCCAACCAAAGCAAAGCAGCTTAGGAATAAGGACAGTCTGCTCTTGAGATCTCACTGAACCAGTCGGCGTTTTGTTGGACAGACCACAGAAAACTTTCAGCACCACTGTCACACATCATTTAGCTGCTTTTCTAAAGATGGACGTCGGGGACTCTCTTAATCAGCCTCCAAATCGTAAGTAGTTGTTCCATTGTTTCACATCTGAGATATCTGTGATGTACACTTTAGAGCATTTTACATCAGTTTTCTTTGCTAGTTGAGGAAAATTGAAGTGCTGGTTTTGACCTTGATTCTTATTAATTGTGCCAAAACTGTGGATTTGATTTTTCAGGACTGACATTTCATCTAGCCACAATTGAACGAATGTTGGAGGCTGACTTTGCAGAGTATGCACGTACGCTGCTGGAACTGCTCCGTACAGTCACCCATCACGGAGTGGACGATCCTCTGTTCTGCGATCTGAGGCACATTTTTGACCGCTACTTCACTGAGAACATGAACAACATTATCATGGACAATGTGGAACACGACATAATCAGACCAGAGGTGGAGGTTATCCAAGAAGCGGAAGCATCTGATGATCCTCAGCCTGAAGCATCAAGGCGACGGCAGCGTGAGGAGGAGGAGGATGAACGTGAAGACGCCCCCAGCAGAAGATTCCGCTGGTGGGATGAGTTTGATGACACTGACAGTGATGACAGTGACAGTGACGAAGATGACGATGCTCCAGTCCATCACCAAGACAGTGAGGCTGATCCAGGTGATCTTCCTGCTGCATCAAGAAAAAGATCAAGAGAAGACGACGAGGATGTCGATTCTCAGGACAGCAAACATTGCCGATTGTGGAAAAAGAGAGACAGAGATGAGGATGAGGACGGCGATGAGAGAAGTCCTAAACGTTTCAGACTGAAGTGATGCAAGCAAAGAGCGATAGAACAGAGCGACCAGGAAGACGTAGAAAAAAAACACCTGGACGCTTCAAAATGATAGAAAGGGAAAACAGGAAAAAAACAAAAAAGAATGCAGATCTTTGCTTTCCCACCCCTCCCTCTCCTCCAATCCCTCCCCTTGCCCTCCTCTGTCCCTCTCAACCCGCCCGGCCAGCAGGCAGATGGGTCCCCCCTATATAGAGCCGGGTTCTGCTCAAGGTTTCTTCCCTGTTAAAAGGGTGTTTTCTTGCCACTGTCGCCTTTGGGCTTGCTCTGGGGGTCAGGCATATGGGTTCTGTAAAGCGTCTTGAGACAATTTGACTGTAATTGACGCTATATAAATAAAATTGAATTGAATTGAATCATTTTTCTCTGCAATCCCTTTCCAGTCGACCCAACCAGCTGAAGCAGACTGTCGGCCTCCCACTTCTGCTGGGGTTTCCTCCCTGTTCTTTCTATCTATCTATCTATCTATCTATCTATCTATCTATCTATCTATCTATCTATCTATCTATCTATCTATCTATCGATCTATAGTTGGGTCATCTACGATGGTTCCGTGACCGTTGAGCTTAAAGGTTTGTTTCTCGGTGGATTTGTCATCTGTGAAGAATAAATAAAAAATTTGGCCCCCATGCCCCTCGCGAAAATGTGGGCATAACCCGTGAGCACTGCAAATCCAAAATAACCGGCGTGAGCTATTTTGAAAAATATCTTTTCAGTGGTTTGGCCTACAGAACCCCACAATATATGGTTTCTGACATTTTTGGGGTCCAGGGTCTCATATATGATGTTGATTTAATGATTGGACCAGTTTTTGACCCTCAAATCCAAAATGGCTGACAGAAAATCCAAAATGGCTGCCATTGGTTTTATAGAAAGTGTCTTTCTTCTGGTTTGAGCCATATGGCTCCATAGTATATGGTTTCTGGGACTTTGTTTGGTAATTGAATTAATATTTTATGTTTACTTTATGAATAATTCATTTTAAATAACCTAAGTCCAAAATGGCTGCCATCAATTCAAAATGGCTGCCATCAATCATGTTAACATTTATATTAGATCTATTTCAATGGCTTTAGCCTATTGTACCACACATAGTTTCAGGGAAGAATCCATAGGCCTATCTGATGATGTTTTGATGACTTGAGCTATTTTCACCTTCAAATTTTACGTGTCTGCCATCAGCAATAAGTGATGTAAGTTACGATTGTAGGCTATTATATTATCTGTGATTTTGCCTACAATGTTGCAAGGTACATACTAGTGTTGTTTGTGGTCTCCACAATAAAAATAAAATGAAATGTAGGCCTAGATACTTTAACTACTCATCAGGTACTTGTTTCATAATATAGTATAATAAACGCCACTAATATTTGAATTAGTGAGTTCAATTTTAAAAGTGTCCTCACAGACTGACAAATCTTATTTTTGCCTACTTTAGGAATACTCAGTGTGAATTCATTGATTCACTGATCATTTTCCTTTACATCCGAGTTCAGGGAAACATTTGCCAGATCAAAAGTCTATGATTAACGTTTTTAGAATGTTTTCTCCATTGAAATAGGCCTACCTATTAATAAACTGCTTCTTAGCCTACCTGTCACAAAAATGCCTTATGAATGTGTACTGAAATGTGGCAAACCATGTAAGTCCTCTGATACCATCGGCCGAGGTAAATGGGAGAGTTTGAAATCAAAATCTGAAAACTGGTCAGGACTTGATAAATATGGTGACATATACGACACCACTTTATGGAAAGATGGGCCAGGAGATCATTACATGCACCAGACTTGCTATATTTCAATCTCCTCTTCAGATAAGCTTGAAAAGGCAGGGCAACGCAAAAAGAAAGAAAATGATAAATTGGAAGTGAAATGGAAGGTCCGTCCTACCACTGCTTCTGCTACATATTTTCTATCAAACAACAGTCTTCTTTGCCTTTGACCTTTGATCTGAACTTAATTAGTGCTTATAAATTCGGCTTTGCTCTGTGGTATGGAAGTCAAACAGAGGTTATCCCCACCTAGCTGTTTCTTCTCTTGCTACTTAGCATATTTACAAACGTCTACTTTACTGTAAATTTCAAGATAAACAAGCAGTAAAATCCATGATTATCATACTGAAGGTCAGGGTTGAGTAAAAAGTAGCCATTCATCTTTGATATGTCAACATTCTAACATTTTAGTAGGCAAGTACCATATCTAGAAAGCTAAGTTTTTGTTCGAATATATTACAAAATCAAACAAAACAAACAACAAAAACATAAAAACACCAAAAAAAAGCAAAAAAACCCCAAAACCCCTCGTCAAGTCGTAAATACTGGGCCTCATCGTGGCACAAGGGTGAACACCTAAAGTGGTGGCTAACAGCAGTATTACGCATTTTTACATTTTCCCTTTCCTTGAGTCTTTATATTTGCTAAACTTTTTTGTTGCGCCTTTCATCATGTCAAACCTTCAAGCAAACACTAAATACTTATCCTTCAACTTTAAAAAGTTGAAGAAACTATCCACGTTTGAGCCCTGTAGTAAAAAATAGAGATCATTTCTGATATTAATGATGGCGGCCATTTTGGATATTATGGTGGCCATTTTGAATTTGAAGGTCAAACACAGGTCCAATCATTAAATCAACAGCAAATATGAGATCCTGGACCCAAAAAATGTCAGAAACCATATGCTGTGGGGTTCTGTGGGCCAAACCACTGAAAAGATATTTTCCAAAATAGCATGCGGCGGCCATTTTGGATTTCCAGTGCTCACGGGTTATGCCCACATTTTCACGAGGGCCATGGGGACCAAATTTTTTATTTATTCTTCATAGATCACAAATCCACCGAGAAACAAATCTTTAAGCTCAACGGTCACGGAACCATCGTAGATGACCCAACTACTGTCATCTATCTATCTATCTATCTATCTATCTATCTATCTATCTATCTATCTATCTATCTATCTATCTATCTATCATGAGAATCTAAGCTTTACATGGGTGTATAGTGTTTCTGTAATCACGTTTGCAGCTTCGGACATTCTTTCGGACATTCTTTAAATTCTTATGCAAATCTCAAGTGTTCCGCGGGCGGGACACTGAAGCTTAACGGGTTAAAAGTTGCAGAAATTACTGGAACATATGCAATAGTTAAAAGAAAAGATACAAAAATGACACTAAAATACAGAAAAATGGCACAAAAAGATCCACAAATTACTCAAAAAGATGCAAAAGTTACAAGAACAGATGCAAAACATGAAACTAAAATACAGAAAAATGAGACGAAAACATGCAAAAATTACAATCAATCAATCAATCAATCAATCAATCAATCAATCAATCAATCAGAGTTTATTTTTATGGCCTTTACAACAACCCAAAGGGTGACCAAAGTGCTTCACAGAGGAAAAAAAACAAGAAAACAACTTGAAAACAACACAGTAGCTTAAAAACAGGACAAACAATCACACTCACACCTACAGGAACATTTAGGATCATCAATTAACCTCAGCATCTTTTTGGACTCAAATGTAGATCAAATATGCATTTCTAAATATAATATGCAAGTGTTTACTTTTAAATGTGATAAAGAACACTTGCCTTCAGCCCCATGTTAGTGAAAGCTGGAATTACTGACAGTTACAAATGAAGTGTTTTGATTTGAACTGAACTGAAATCCAACCAAAGCAAAGCAGCTTAGGAATAAGGACAGTCTGCTCTTGAGATCTCACTGAACCAGTCGGCGTTTTTGTTGGACAGACCACAGAAAACTTTCAGCACCACTGTCACACATCATTTAGCTGCTTTTCTAAAGATGGACGTCGGGGACTCTCTTAATCAGCCTCCAAATCGTAAGTAGTTGTTCCATTGTTTCACATCTGAGATATCTGTGATGTACACTTTAGAGCATTTTACATCAGTTTTCTTTGCTAGTTGAGGAAAATTGAAGTGCTGGTTTTGACCTTGATTCTTATTAATTGTGCCAAAACTGTGGATTTGATTTTTCAGGACTGACATTTCATCTAGCCACAATTGAACGAATGTTGGAGGCTGACTTTGCAGAGTATGCACGTACGCTGCTGGAACTGCTCCGTACAGTCACCCATCACGGAGTGGACGATCCTCTGTTCTGCGATCTGAGGCACATTTTTGACCGCTACTTCACTGAGAACATGAACAACATTATCATGGACAATGTGGAACACGACATAATCAGACCAGAGGTGGAGGTTATCCAAGAAGCGGAAGCATCTGATGATCCTCAGCCTGAAGCATCAAGGCGACGGCAGCGTGAGGAGGAGGAGGATGAACGTGAAGACGCCCCCAGCAGAAGATTCCGCTGGTGGGATGAGTTTGATGACACTGACAGTGATGACAGTGACAGTGACGAAGATGACGATGCTCCAGTCCATCACCAAGACAGTGAGGCTGATCCAGGTGATCTTCCTGCTGCATCAAGAAAAAGATCAAGAGAAGACGACGAGGATGTCGATTCTCAGGACAGCAAACATTGCCGATTGTGGAAAAAGAGAGACAGAGATGAGGATGAGGACGGCGATGAGAGAAGTCCTAAACGTTTCAGACTGAAGTGATGCAAGCAAAGAGCGATAGAACAGAGCGACCAGGAAGACGTAGAAAAAAAACACCTGGACGCTTCAAAATGATAGAAAGGGAAAAAAGGAAAAAAACAAAAAAGAATGCAGATCTTTGCTTTCCCACCCCTCCCTCTCCTCCAATCCCTCCCCCTTGCCCTCCTCTGTCCTTCTCAACCCGCCCGGCCAGCAGGCAGATGGGTCCCCCCTATATAGAGCCGGGTTCTGCTCAAGGTTTCTTCCCTGTTAAAAGGGTGTTTTCCTTGCCACTGTCGCCTTTGGGCTTGCTCTGGGGGTCAGGCATATGGGTTCTGTAAAGCGTCTTGAGACAATTTGATTGTAATTGACGCTATATGAATAAAACTGAATTGAATCATCTTTCTCTGCAATCCCTTTCCAGTCGACCCAACCAGCTGAAGCAGACTGTCGGCCTCCCACTTCTGCTGGGGTTTCCTCCCTGTTCTTTCTATCTATCTATCTATCTATCTATCTATCTATCTATCTATCTATCTATCTATCTATCTATCTATCTATCTATCTATCTATAGTTGGGTCATCTACGATGGTTCCGTGACCGTTGAGCTTAAAGGTTCGTTTCTCGGTGGATTTGTCATCTGTGAAGAATAAATAAAAAATTTGGCCCCCATGGCCCTCGCGAAAATGTGGGCATAACCCGTGAGCACTGGAAATCCAAAATAACCGGCGTGAGCTATTTTGAAAAATATCTTTTCAGTGGTTTGGCCTACAGAACCCCACAGCATATGGTTTCTGACAATTTTTGGGTCCAGGAATTCATATTTGATGTTGATTCAAGGATTGAACCTGTTTTTGCATAGATATATACAACACTAGATGTCTCATGAGCGCTGTCAGCCTATGGGGAGCGACGTCGCCACATGGCGGCCATCTTGGGACAGGGCTGCTCGATCACTCATAACATTAAAGTCAATGGAGCATGGATTTTAAAATCACTGTAGATTGCTCAATTTTCAACCGATTTTAGAACAGCTTGGTTTGTTATAAACGTCAGAGATGTACTTCTTTTACTGTTTACTTAAAAATAATTAAAACCATTGAATTCATATAAAAATTATATTAAGTAGATAGGTAATAAAGAAATAGCTATACACACACTGATATTATACTGTCAATCTTTAATATTTAGAATATTCAAATAGACAAAATAAATAAATGATGATGAATAAATATGAAAAGTAAAGCTAAAATGAAAAAAAACAAATAATGACATTTGAACAAAAAATAAATAATAAAGAAAGAAAAATCCTGTAATATTCAGATTATAAGCACTTCTGACAAGGGTTTGTCACACTGAGTCAGCCGTATACACAGCACTTTTCAGCTTTTTTTATGGAAATGCCGCCATAGTGTTATTTACATTCTTCATATTTATGAACTACAACGAAGGGCGTCCTAACAACGGTTAACAATAGCCTGGTAGAGCATCCCTTTTTTTCCGAACTTTGTAACTGGAATGCTGATCACCCAGAGATGATGTCACTCCCACTTCCCTCCTCCCAGTTCTGATGATAACGGAGCGCAGCATTACCCCCCCCCCACCACCACCAACAGGAATGCCAAGAACTCAACGAAAAAAATGTACATATGTGACAGACAGCTGGAGCTAATGTCCTTTGAAAAGGACAGTTTTGTTGAGCATCTGCCTTTCATTATTAATCTGCAACCTCAGTGTTGTCATTTTAGCGATGTGGTGCAGCCTTAGCTTGAAGAACAGGGACACAACTAAGGTCAACAGTGTATGGTGGTGAATGTCAATGCCATAGCGCGTGTCATTGATGTGTTCCCCAAGCAAAAACACATCTTCTGAGCCTATCCTCTTCCGCACCATGTGGAGGACCTCCAACATTCTGATGGGGTGTGATCGTCTGGAATCTGCTGCTGCCTGGCGAACGACCCACTCTGCTGCCCTGATGACCTTCACGGTGCCTTCAGATGGAATAATGAGACCTCCGTTGTTTTTGAGGGTCAGCAGGTGGTAGCTCTGGTCTTTTCGGGCAGATTCAGCATCCGTCACGAGGCTGGCCCGGCAGACATCACAGGACAGCTTCTTCAGAGTGCGTCGCACTACAAATCCTAAAATTTGCGGTAGACAGATTCATATGTTAAAATAATAAATAACCATTGGGAAATTAATCTGTTATAGGCTAAATCTACCATCAGTCAACCTCTACCTGAAATGTACATAAGAATGTTGTCCACGAGACCATCGAAGTGCTTGGGAAGGTAGCTGTGGTCATGTACAAGTGCAGGAATGTCTGCAAACGGGGATGGAAGATCTTCTCCTTCTGCAGAACACATGTCTACAGCCGACAGGCTGGTGGATGTGTCAATGTGGTACGACTGAACAGGAGAGGACACTGGTAAAGCTGGTATGGACTCTGTGTCATCCTGTGCTGTCACATTACCTTTGCTGCTTGTTTTAACAACCCCACACCTGGCCATCAGCTTTCGGAAGATATACTTGAACTGGCTGGCATTAGGGTTGTTATTCCAACCACCTTAAAAAAAACAAAACATGATATATACAAGTACATTACACAGATATTCAATATATATTTATGGTTTAAAAAAAACTAGCCACCCCTAAATATGATCGGTTCTCACATAAATTAAGTTGAATGACATTATTATGCAGTTCAGACAGTATCACAGTGGGGACAAATTCTGTAAACAGATGGACATTCTCAGTACTCTAAATGGTTTTTGTGACACTTCCAGATACTTTATACGTGAAATCAATAAATGCATTTGTGGAAATGTCATGTCACGTAGTGTAGCAGTTGGTAAATATGAACCCTACCAGATGCTCTGATGGCGTTGAAAAGCAGCTCCAAGTGGTCCTGGCTAAACCTGTATGTCAGGACATATTGCTGTCCTTCAAGCAGCACAGGAATCATCGTCATCATCGTGTCAATGTTAATGATGAAGCCGAGGACAGAGAGGAACCTTCAAAATCAAATATTATATTACTATGATGATCCTGCCAAGGACACAAGAAGGCAGTGATGCAAACACACATGGTATAGGGTAAAAATAATAATGCTCACAGATAAGCACTTGTCTGGATAGAGCATCTTTTGAACACGATGCAAACAGGAGGACAGAGCGTCTTATGAACTCGATGCAGACTGAGCAGGACAGACCATCTGAACTTCATGCAGAAGATAGAGAATTACATAAACTTGATAATAAAGGAGAACAGAGAGATTAATTGACTTCAGGGATGCACTGAAACCGGTAGAGATGAGCTATTGGTAATTGTTAAAAAGTCTCATTCCAATCATTATATTATAATAAGGAACTTGTAGTGGGTATAGGTGACCACTCAAAAGTTGAGGGTTTGTACTTGTGTTGGGGAAAAACGGTAGTAGTGCATCACTAACAGAACATCTACTTTTTAAAAAGACCTCTTTGTTCGGTAAAGGGGTGTGCCATCTTCCATCTTCAATGTGAGCAAGTATGCCCTGGCTCTTGACAAGAACTCCCTGGTGCTTGTCCAATTCCTAGTACCAAGTGGGGCTTTGAACCCTTTGGCTCTGGGATTTCGGCTGTTTAAGATATCAAACAGCTTGTCTGTTATCTATAAACAAATACATAAATTAACTGGAAGGGCTGATACCATCACCATAACTGGGTATCAAAAAGTATCCAAAAGTAAACATCTTAGTATGAATAATAGTCTGATTTCTCTGCGGTTGTGCTTTTTGCTGCACTGCTTTAAACCTGAGATGTGACAATAAGGGTGTTCCTGAGGTAAGAATGGGTTTAGGAAAGTATAAATAGCTAATACTCTGCCTAAGTGCTTGCATATTAGTACATCTGAGGATGGTCATAATTCGGTTATTGGTACTGATGCCCAAATTCTAACTAGTGTATACATTAACAACAATAGTAGTAGATCTACAAGCATTGCATTCTGAATTTTCTGTTCTGGTATTTTCACGCTTTTGAGGAATCTTAAAATCTGAAATCTCTGACCTGTGATGAATGCCATAAATGCCACAGAGATTAAGCCATTGATTACTCAAATGTTCATAAGAACAGTAGAATATTAAAAAAAATTTTAGTTAAGGGTGAAAATCCCTAGAGATATTACCTCTATGAATTCTGCAGTAGCCTCACAGTCTTTGAAGACTGCATACCGTGGTTCCTTCAGATCCCGCAAAGTGCGGAGCGCCACGGCCACAGAATTACTCAAGGTCTGAGCTGCCAGGGAGACCTTGATTGATAATAAAATATACAGTTTAAATTGTGAGCAAAAAAGCTCTACAATATAGAAATATCATCATCGGGATAAAAACACATTGTCCTAGAGGCATTTTTTTTTTAGCTTTCTATACATAAAATCATCATATCAACATACCTTCATCTTCTGATTTTCAAAGTGCACATGCTTGTCAGTGACACTATTGGCTGCATGTAGTCCACTTTTCTTCTGGACATCATTCAGATGAACGATGTACTCCCAACTGATGCTGCCAGTGATGCTTCTAATTGGGCTGTATGCCTGCAGAATCACAATATTTTTTACTGCCAGCACCCATGAAATGTTAAGCACCCTATTCTTCACACTTATGTAAAAATACAGATTTCATAGAGTCAGAACATATAAAAACTGAATATGGTCAGCCAGAGCAAATATGTAATAAAATGTACCTCCAACATATTGCGAGTCAGCTTCAACATGTGGCAAGTATCCATCAGAACAAAAACCTTTTCACTGGTTCTTGGATGTGGGAAATGGGTCTTCAAAGCCTCACATGGTGATGCTTTAAGGTCACATCTGAGCTGGGTGCACATGCTGATGTTGGTTG
This sequence comes from Acanthochromis polyacanthus, assembly GCF_021347895.1. Taxonomy (NCBI): domain Eukaryota; kingdom Metazoa; phylum Chordata; class Actinopteri; family Pomacentridae; genus Acanthochromis; species Acanthochromis polyacanthus. Next base: position 42,845,468 of record NC_067117.1, read on the forward strand.
CATGGCCATCCATTGTAATGCACACCACCTTTATCTGGCGCTGATGAAGTTCTTCCAGAGCATGCACTACCAGGACTCTCTGCGTTTCTGGTGTCAAGCTCTTGGTGAGGTAATATCCAATTGGAGCTTTCCAAAAACCTTGGAGCCCAACCACCATAAAGACAAGAGCCTCGGAAGCTATGTCAGTTTGATTCAAGTGATCCCCCATGTCCACAAACCCACCCATGGTTTGTGTCTGTGGATCATACTGAACATGCTTTTTTATGGCCATGGCATCCAACATCAGAGTGACACAACCATACTTGGCCTCATCTTGATGGCGCCGTCTCTCTAGCATGTCCAGCATCATTTGGTTGAGACCAGGTTTGGCGTCAAGAGAGCTCAGCCACCTTGGTACAATTAAAATACATTAGACATTTAATCACTTACCAAATGAACCACTAACACAAGCAATAACCCAAGCACCCCTATTGTGCACACTGGACATACTCAAAACATCTACAGCAGTTAGATCAGTAAGTCGAGCCATAAATGATACTATAACTTAAGTTGTTAATGTAATTCAAATTAGAGAGAAAGAATACCTTTGCAATGAACTGGGATGTGGGAGGTGAATCTTCAGAGTCTCTCTCAAGTAGTGGTACGCCTTTGGACCATGAAGATGGAGTGTGACCGCAAAATCTCTCTGGGCCTTGGTGTACTGTACACCCTGCCTCGACAGGAGGTGAACCGGAAGATCTGAATTCAGTTAGAAAAAGTGACTTAATATGTCTCCCTTGAATAGAAACTAGGAAATCCAACAAAGAATATAAAACACAAAATGTTCAATGTAATTGTTCATTTTACCTGAGTAGCATTCAAGCTTGTCTTTCAGTTCTTCACTGAGAAGATTTTTATCTTTCAGCTCCTCCAGAAGAGCAGTCATGTTCTTCTTGGCCCTCCTTTCCCTCGCAAGGCCATTGCTCTTCTCACGCTGCAGTCTTCGCACAGTTTTCAAGGCAGCATTGAGCTTGGCCTTTAGAGCCTTGGGGCAGGAAGGCAATGCGTACTGGTGATCAGTGGCCTTCCTCTTCCGGCTCTTTCGCCTGTCTCCAGTGGCTGCGTGTTGCTATGGAAAATATATGAACATAATAATAATAATAATGAAATTAATAACTAACATTTGAACAATTCATGTTCATCTATCAGTGCTGAGTCCAAAAACTATTTTACATTCTCAAAATCTACAAAAGAGAACAAAAATCGGTGTGCTTTAATAAACTGATTTTTAATAGGCTGGTCAATAAGTCAAAAATATGTTTTGTATCTCTTGATAAAAATGTCTCTCTTGATTGTAAGGGTTCCCTGGCCCTTGGTGTAGTTTGTACATGCTTATTCATCAAAGTGTATGAGTGAAATAGAGCAAGTGACATAACCAGTTGTTCTCAATCCTTTTACACAGAATACCACCTCTAAAAATACTGGGCTCTTCTAGTAACACCATCATAACCCTTCCTGGGTACCACGGAGATAAACAGTTTAATGACAAGCCATATGATGCTTTTTTTTTTTCGTGACATTCCACATGCCTGCAAATACTCACATCATCAGGGGGATCCAGGGCCACGGTCAGGCTTGCCTCTGCTCTTCTTGTTGTGCTTGCTGTTGTTACCGGCTAAAATAAACAGTTAAATAATCAAATGTTCTGTAATATACAACACATTATTTATTCCTAAACTTTAGGAAAAGTGACATTAAATCACATATCTACATATTGATTTATTCATCTTTAACACCTTGAATTCTTGTGGCCAATGATGCACATACCCTTTGAAGATGAGCAGGGAAGTTGAAGATTCTTGGCACTGCAGCAGCTTTAAGTCTGACAGTCTGTCCTGTCCTGTCAAAATCTTCTTTTACAAAGTGTTGACTGCAGAGCAGTGACCTGTCATTTACCGTGAAACCATCCCTTCTAAGGGCAAGTTCCCACTGCCTCCTGCGCTCTCTGTTTTTAGGAAACCTTAAAAATGGGATAAAAAGTACTCCGATATATTAATTATTGTCAACATGTTCCACTTTTATTTCCTTTAAGGGTAAGGACAAAAAATACAGTATATAATATCTCTGGGCTCACTTTATGTATGTATATACTGCATGTACGTACATATACTTTGTAAGACAATAACCAAAAAAAATCTGAATAAAAAGATGAAAGTAGGTGGTAGACACATTTCTAAAAAGCCAGAGTCAAAAGCATTCTTGCAATTTTATATGTCAAAGGCATGCTGTTCCTGTGTAACAGAACTTGTATTGTACATAACGAGTAACCTAGATTTAGTCATAATATTGTCAGATCTTACTTGTGAAAGGTGATCCCATGGGCTCTTGTTTGGAGGCTACGCTCATTAGAGCAGCCGTATGCCGCACAAAAATCTGGCATTTTCACACTAGGTTTTATTTCTGTAAACACAAAGCCAGCATAAAGGATCCAAATATTAAGATGTTTTTAACAAACTAAACACAAATGATGTGCAACTTAAGTTTCGTTTGCCTAATAGCATAATTGCCTAAGTCATTTTTTTGGCCAAATATGACTTAGGCAACTATGCTATTAAGCTAACGTTATGTTGAAACGACAGAGTAATTCTGACTCCCCTGCCAACTTCAAATTTCTAAATCAACTTTGTTATAGGTCTATGGGCTCAATCAAAGTCTCTTAACAAGCAAATAAATACAACCACAAAGAATGTAATTTCGCCTAAAGATTAGGTTCTCAAAAAACGTTGGTCTCAGGAAAACCTAATAATTGAAAATCAGATTGTGTCCTCAGCCTTGAGTAGCCAGGCAGAAGAGACACACAACTATGCCGCATTTTTCAAAACGAAAAGCTGCGATTTCAACATTTAGCCTGAATCATAGCCACGTTAATAAGGTTTGTAATAAACTAAACCGTTTGTAAATCAATCAAGAATTGAGCGAGTTATGAGTGTTAAAGTGAGGAAATCATCCACCTTACCATTGACTACAGTACAACACACCAGAGCAGTCCCCTGTCCTAAGATGGCCGCCAAGTGATGACGCCGCAGACTCCTCCTTGAGCCATCTAGTGTTTGTATATATCTATGTGTTTTTGACCGTCAAATCCAAAATGGCTGCCGTAAAATCCAAAATGGCCGTCTCGAGCTATTTTGGAAAATATCTTTTCAGTGGTTTGGCCTACAGAACCCCCCAATATATGGTTTCTGACATTTGTTGGGTCAAGGATCTCATATTAGATGTTGATTTAATGATTGGACCTGTTTTTAACCTTCAAATCCAAAATGGCTGCCCGAAAAATCCAAAATGGCCACCGTGAGTTATTTTGGAAAATAATTTTTCACTGGCTTGGCTTACACAACCCAATAATATATGGTTTCTGACATTTGTTGGGTCAAGGATCTCATATTAGATGTTGATTTAATGATTGGACCAGTTTTTGACCCTCAAATCCAAAATGGCTGACAGAAAATCCAAAATGGCTGCCATTGGTTTTATAGAAAGTGTCTTTCTTCTGGTTTGAGCCATATGGCTCCATAGTATATGGTTTCTGGGACTTTGTTTGGTAATTGAATTAATATTTTATGTTTACTTTATAAATAATTCATTTTAAATAACCTAAGTCCAAAATGGCTGCCATCAATTCAAAATGGCTGCCATCAATCATGTTAACATTTATATTAGATCTATTTCAATGGCTTTAGCCTATTGTACCACACATAGTTTCAGGGAAGAATCCATAGGCCTATCTGATGATGTTTTGATGACTTGAGCTATTTTTCACCTTCAAATTTTACGTGTCTGCCATCAGCAATAAGTGATGTAAGTTACGATTGTAGGCTATTATATTATCTGTGATTTTGCCTACAATGTTGCAAGGTACATACTAGTGTTGTTTGTGGTCTCCACAATAAAAATAAAATGAAATGTAGGCCTAGATACTTTAACTACTCATCAGGTACTTGTTTCATAATATAGTATAATAAACGCCACTAATATTTGAATTAGTGAGTTCAATTTTAAAAGTGTCCTCACAGACTGACAAATCTTATTTTTGCCTACTTTAGGAATACTCAGTGTGAATTCATTGATTCACTGATCATTTTCCTTTACATCCGAGTTCAGGGAAACATTTGCCAGATCAAAAGTCTATGATTAACGTTTTTAGAATGTTATCTCCATTGAAATAGGCCTACCTATTAATAAACTGCTTCTTAGCCTACCTGTCACAAAAATGCCTTATGAATGTGTACTGAAATGTGGCAAACCATGTAAGTCCTCTGATACCATCGGCCGAGGTAAATGGGAGAGTTTGAAATCAAAATCTGAAAACTGGTCAGGACTTGATAAATATGGTGACATATACGACACCACTTTATGGAAAGATGGGCCAGGAGATCATTACATGCACCAGACTTGCTATATTTCAATCTCCTCTTCAGATAAGCTTGAAAAGGCAGGGCAACGCAAAAAGAAAGAAAATGATAAATTGGAAGTGAAATGGAAGGTCCGTCCTACCACTGCTTCTGCTACATATTTTCTATCAAACAACAGTCTTCTTTGCCTTTGACCTTTGATCTGAACTTAATTAGTGCTTATAAATTCGGCTTTGCTCTGTGGTATGGAAGTCAAACAGAGGTTATCCCCACCTAGCTGTTTCTTCTCTTGCTACTTAGCATATTTACAAACGCCTACTTTACTGTAAATTTCAAGATAAACAAGCAGTAAAATCCATGATTATCATACTGAAGGTCAGGGTTGAGTAAAAAGTAGCCATTCATCTTTGATATGTCAACATTCTAACATTTTAGTAGGCAAGTACCATATCTAGAAAGCTAAGTTTTTGTTCGAATATATTACAAAATCAAACAAAACAAACAATCAAAAAAAAAACATAAAAACACCAAAAAAAAAAGCAAAAAAACACCAAAAACCCCTCGTCAAGTCGTAAATACTGGGCCTCATCATGGCACAAGGGTGAACACCTAAAGTGGTGGCTAACAGCAGTATTACGCATTTTTACATTTTCCCTTTCCTTGAGTCTTTATGTTTGCTAAACTTTTTTGTTGCGCCTTTCATCATGTCAAACCTTCAAGCAAACACTAAATACTTATCCTTCAACTTTAAAAAGTTCAAGAAACTATCCACGTTTGAGCCCTGTAGTAAAAAATAGAGATCATTTCTGATATTAATGATGGCGGCCATTTTGGATATTATGGTGGCCATTTTGAATTTGAAGGTCAAACACAGGTCCAATCATTAAATCAACATCAAATATGAGATCCTGGACCCAAAAAATGTCAGAAACCATATGCTGTGAGGTTCTGTGGGCCAAACCACTGAAAAGATATTTTCCAAAAAAGCTCGTGGCGGCCATTTTGGATTTGCAGTGCTCACGGGTTATGCCCACATTTTCGCGAGGGGCATGGGGGCCAAATTTTTTATTTATTCTTCATAGATGACAAATCCACCGAGAAACGAACCTTTAAGCTCAACGGTCACGGAACCATCGTAGATGACCCAACTCACTGCCACCTCTGCCACACACTCCTGAGAAACAGAAAGGGAGGGGGAAGGCGAGAGCCTATCTGGACCCTGCAGCAGCAGGCCTGACAAATGTAGTCAAATAATGAACTGACTGGGGGTTTGGGGGGGCTGCACAGTGGCGTAGTGTTTACTTTCTCTGCTAGTCTGGATGCTCTCACAGTGAAAATAAAAATGCCAAAGAAACAACCACAAAAAGATGCAAAGCCACCACATTTTAGTCTCAGGTTGGAGCCCTGCATGGTCTCCTCCACTCCTCTGATTCTGGACCCAAACACTGCTGCTTCAAAATGTGAATGTTTGGACACCAAAATTAATAACCGGATACGGCTGAATATTTGGAATATTCGGGTCAAGCCTGAGTCTGCAGGAAGGACCAGAGCTGACTTCACTTCTTCATCAAGCTGTCGTCCTTTGATTTGTGCAGACGGTGACAGAAAAGACAAATCAAGTGATTGGGAGGTCCGGGTCTATGGAGGTATTTCAGGTGCAAAATGTTTGAGCACCTGTAACATTGAATTTGTAGTTGTGTACATTGAATTTGTATGTGTATCAGCAAATCTGAATTCCCACACTCTATGAGTTGTGTACTTGTAAAATAATTTCTTGTGTGTGTCGATTTTTTTCTTCCCACAAATACAACACAAAAATACACATTCACAAAATCGTAATTACAGGTGCACAAATCACATTTACAGGTTCACAAATCACATTTACAGGTGCACAAATCACATTTACAGGTGCACAAATCACATTTACAGGTGCACAAATCATATTTACAGGTGCACAAATCCTTCTCTACAAGTCACATATTTCAACACTGACACGCTCACATTTTGCACCTATTGTTGCAGCACACTAAGTGCAAAACATACTTGTGCACCTGTATTGTACGAAGTGAAGTTGAAGTGAGAATTTGAATATGTGCAAATCTGAATGTGAACTTGTGCAATAAGTATATGAAATAATTTACCATGAAAATAGCTGTGTCCTCTAACACACAAACACACATTGCTACTTACAACCACTCGAATCCTCCCCACGAGTCACACATTCTCTGTTTTCTACAGGTGCAAATCAGAAATCTACAGGTGCAAATCAGAAATCGTACTTCCGGTCCCGCTGAGATATTTGGTGCAAAACTACAAAACGATCCGATCTGTATATAAATTCTATGCCCTGAGATTGACAGGCTTTTCGCCCAGTCAGGGAGACGCTTTGCCCGCCCAGCCAATCAGAGGTTTTTATTCTGTCCGAAGTCGCTTTACCGACTTCCGGGTGTGGAATTTCACGATGGAGAGAGTGTAGGCCAGTGGTCGGCAACTGGCGGCCCGCGGGCCAAAACTTGCCCGTCAGGAATAATATCTGGCCCGCCAGATGATTTTGAAAATTTGATTTGGCACAGAGCCAAGCCAGTCCGTCACCGCAACACGAAACTCGCGTGGTCGGCTGCTGCCGGGCATTTCCGTGTTTGCGCTAATGGTCGGACACGGTTGTAGCCAGATTTCACTGAGCAACAGTGTGTGCAAAACGTGTGTGTCTCGGGAGTCATTTTTAATACATCTGTGATCAGAATTGAGACGTGTGTCCCAAGCAGCAGCAATCAGCTGTAGAAGCTCCTCTGCTCGCGGTACCCCAACCCACCCCACCCGCTCGCGGAATCGGAGCGCAACCCCACCGCAGGTTGGCCCGCTGTTCGATTGTTTACAAACATTTTGTCCCGAAGCCACATCTACTTGCCGACCCCTGGTATAGGCTTTGATTTCAATATACTAAGAGGAATGGATAAGTTATTTGAGTCATTGGGAAATGCGCATTATAGAGATTAGAGCAGACCAGCCGTCCAAAACAAGAACTGCCTATACTCTCTCCATCGTGAAATTCCACACCCGGAAGTCGGTAAAGCGACCTCAGACGGAATAAAAACCTCTGATTGGCTGGGCGGGCAAAGCGTCTCTCTGACTGGCCGAAAAGCCTGTCAATCTCAGGGCATAGAATTTATACACAGATCAGATCGTTTTGTAGTTTTGCACCAAATATCTCAGCGGGACCGGAAGTACGATTTCTGATTTGCACCTGTAGATTTCTGATTTGCACCTGTAGAAAACAGAGAATGTGTGACTCGTGGGGAGGATTCGAGTGGTTGTAAGTAGCAATGTGTGTTTGTGTGTTAGAGGACACAGCTATTTTCATGGTAAATTATTTCATATACTTATTGCACAAGTTCACATTCAGATTTGCACATATTCAAATTCTCACTTCAACTTCACTTCGTACAATACAGGTGCACAAGTATGTTTGCACTTAGTGTGCTGCAACAATAGGTGCAAAATGTGAGCGTGTCAGTGTTGAAATATGTGACTTGTAGAGAAGGATTTGTGCACCTGTAAATGTGATTTGTGCACCTGTAAATGTGATTTGTGCACCTGTAAATGTGATTTGTGCACCTGTAAATGTGATTTGTGAACCTGTAATTACGATTTTGTGAATGTGTATTTTTGTGTTGTATTTGTGGGAAGAAAAAAATCGACACACACAAGAAATTATTTTACAAGTACACAACTCATAGAGTGTGGGAATTCAGATTTGCTGATACACATACAAATTCAATGTACACAACTACAAATTCAATGTTACAGGTGCTCAAACATTTTGCACCTGAAATACCTCCATACGGGTCTTCTCTCTGAGGAAGTGTAGTAGTTGTAAATAGTGATAGAGACTAATTTATGTATGGGTTGATTTACACCGATCCACTAGTAATGCCTTAAATAATGGCCGCCTGTGATACTTTTTTTTTTTTATTATTATTATTATTATTATTTTTTTTTTTTTTTTTTTTTAATTGTTATTATTATTGTACAAACTCTCGTAGAGACAAAATATCGAAGCACAGGCACAAGATCAAATTACACAAGCAGGCAACAGTAAATACAATGATTTACAGGATCAAAAAATCTTCCACAGTTTGACAAATCTTATCTGCCAACAGGTTAGAGTTTCTTATAAGATTGATGGAGGACAAATATATTTTGAATTCGTTTTTGAAACATTCCAAATTAGGTAGTTGTTTTTTCCATTTGCATTTATGTAAATGATATTTACCCATAATAATGACAAGGTTAATCAAAAGTGAAGTTTCTTTTTAAGTTTAGATTTGTATAGTAGAACATCTTCAATTGTAAATTGTTCAAGATCACTGAGTTTGTTACTCAACCATGTGTGTATATTTTGCCAAAATTTTCCACTAATTGGACAAAGAAAAAATAGATGTTCCGTTTTTTCTGGGTCATTTTGACAAAATCCACAACATTCAACTTCAAAACCAAATCTACCCCTCAAGGTTTCTGCTGATGGATAATAATTATTGAGAATTTTAAATTGCATTTCTTTAATTCTAGGGGCAATGGGCCATTTTAAAAACTTCAAGTGTTTTTCACATATTATTTGATTATCTAGTATTTTAAGTTTGACTTTTTTATTATAATCATGATACATCCGGCCTTTAAAAACTCTATTTAAATGTTTATTATCACATTTTTTGTCTATAATTTTCATCTCTCCTATCTTTAGAGTTGGAAGTTTAATTTGAACATTTGAAAAAGTAATTGTGTTTTTTATCATCTGTAGCAAAACTGGAGGGATAGCTTTACAGATTTTTGTATATTCTTTTTTAGAGCTGTGTAGGTTAAATTTGGTTGCCACCTGCGATACAAGTGCTGTTAGAGTTGAAATGTGCACCGATCCACTAGTAATGCCTTGGGGCTCCAGCAGGGTGAGAGCGCTGAGTTTTTCCCTCACTCAATACAAACAAGCGAGCGGATGAACAGCGTGCTGTGTGTTTCTCTAACAATTTCCCTCGCTACACCCCTGTTTAAGGTAACTGCTTTCGTGTGACGGTGTAAAACTAAAAACAGAAATGTTTGTGACATGATCTGTATCTGAATTGTGGTAGGAGTTTGTGCTTTGGTTTTGCATTATCTTCAGGAGTTTAATGCGAATCGGTCGAAATGTAAGCTCGATGCTAGCGTCCTCGTGGTCCTGGATTAAAGTATTACTGTCTACTCAGTGGTGAATAATGTTTAGATCATTCATGTTTAAAATAATATCTGCTATGGAAGGTTAATGTGTAGTTCTGGTCTGCATTTGTTTATTACAGAAGTGTTTTTCTGTGTATTTGAATGAAATCACTCAATACAGACGAGCGAGCGGATGAACAGCGTGCTGTGTGTTTCTCTAACAATTTCCCTCACTACACCCCTGTTTAAGGGCACAACATTTGGAGGCACCGCTGGGATGTTTGGCTTGAGGACTGTCCCTGAGCTGTGAGTGGAATCCTCTGGTCGACCATCCCTCCATACTACCCAGGCATCAGCGAAAGAGTGACAGTCACAAAGTGGTCATCGGACAGATGGTGTGGAGCTGTATCCTGAAGTGAGCCAAGTGACCGCGAGGGAACAGTAACAGCCAACTAAGTCAGTCAGACCCTCGCTTTACTGATTTTGTCTACTTTTACTGATGGAAGAGATGGAGTCTGAATTAGAGAAACTTCAGCTTGAAATTACAGGAGCACTGTACAAACTGACTGTAGGAGAACTTATTCAAATTTGTGATGCGCTTCAGATCTCAGGACCTGTTAAGGAGCATGTGACTGGAAAAACCTGTGGTCAGATGATTAAACATGTTATAAAGAACCTTGAATGGGAGAGCTGGCCGCACTAGAGGACGAGGGCATGTCATGAGTGTTCAAGACATATTAACCAACGTACATATGACCTTAAAAACAAGTGAAAATGAAACTCATGATCATATGGGCCAGCAGGAGGCTCCTCAGAAAGATACAGAGGCACTCAGAGTGACATCACAAGCAACAGAGAATACAGTGTAAGACCGAGTGAAGAAAAGCGTGAACTCCATGACAAACGCCAGAACCTCAGTAAATAATATAACCCCAGTATCACATGATATGTGGCGCAAAGACTTTAAGATATCTGGCCAGATAGGTGAACCTGGACAAAAGGACAAGCTAACCTTTTCCAGTCTGGCCAGGCAAATTGAAAGTGGGCTCAGCAAAAGTTACCCAGAGTCAGACATCATTGATGCTGTGATTCGTGCCCAGGGGCGTCACTAGATTTTAAGGACGGGGGGGCTTAGCCCCCAGGAGATGCACAGGATGTGAGCAAACATTTAATTTCACAAACAGCTAACAAAAACTGAGAAATTGCCTTTCCACTTCCTGAACAGTTTTAGATTTATTCAAAGATGGTTTCTGTACAGATGTTTTAGGCCACCATTGCATTTTAATACAGTACAACAATAAACACAACAACACAGGACGTCCTGTATGTTTACAGCATAAACAACAACAAAAAAGAAAGAAATCTACATAGTTACAGTGCCGTATTTAACTAATGCTTCTTATTTATTCCGATCCCACACGTATTATTCAAATCTGTATGCAAAAAAAGCACTGTGTTCTCACAATGTACAGCATTTTAAAATAACATGGCTACAACTGACAGTTACTTCGATGGTGGAAGCATCAAAGAATGTCGTCTGTTTTAAGGGTGGCAAAGGAGTCTATCACTCTATTGTGATTTACGTGCTGAAGTGCCTGTTTTTCAACTGACATGACTGCAAGACTGTGAAGTTGTTTCTGACCCGTTGTTTGGCGTAGCCAGGACTGCAGTTGACACAGTGCACTAAAGGATCTTTCACATGAGCAGCTGCTTACAGGCACTGTTAGGGCAACTTGGATTGTTGCCTTCAGAGAGGGAAACATGTCTGAGTCAAGGAGGTTGTGCACAGACAACATGTCTTTAGGTGAACATCCAGCCTCTGTTTTCCGAGAAAGAAAGCTTCTGGCCACCAGAACCTCCTCTGTTTTCATGTCAATGCTGTAGTGCTTTGCAAGTTCATTCAAGTGTGATTCACTCAAGAAGTTCTCAGATTTATGATCGCATGCCTGGATGCCTTTTACCAGCCCTGCATTTACACTGCAAAGTCTTTGCTCAAGCTCACCAACCATCCTATCCACACAAGGGAAAAGTAACTCTCTTTTCAATGCGTCTGAGTTGTTCAGTTCAGTGCATGCACCTGCAGTTGTCTCCAGCACAAAATCGTCCATTTTCCTCTGTTTATGCCTTGTCCTGGCACCTTGTTCAGGGATACTGTGGGTGTGGCACAAGGCTTTGGTTCTCTCGTAAAGCTCTGTTTCAAATGCATCTGTGCGTTTGGCTCCAAGTGTGTCACACACTGCTTGTTTGCAGATCAAAGCTTCTGCCAGGTCTAAAGTCTCTTTCTGAAGAAGCTTGTGGAGTCCTTCAGTTATAGACAGAAGTGACTGAAACATCAGTAGTGCATAGACTGTTGAGAACTTGTAGAGTTTTGGTCTGAGACCAACAGCTATTGGGGATCTAATAGCAGAAAGGCACTCCAAAATGGCAGACAATGTGTCAAGAACTGCACTGATTGACCGCAACTGACATGCCTAGCGAGTGTTTGAAAGTTGCACAAGCTCAACTGTTGTCAATCCCAGCCTTGTCTGAGCCTCCATGAACCTATGATGATTCACTAGGGAGGTGCTGAAGAAAGAGTACACACACTCCAACAAGCTGAAAAACTCCACAGCCTCTGGGATGGCCTTGCAAGTATGGCACAACACCAGGTTAAGTTCATGAGCATAACAATGCACGTAGATAGCTTCAGGATGGAGCCTTCTAAATGTGCTTGTACACCTCCAGTGATCCCACTCATGACAGCTGCACCATCATATGTTAGTGCTACACACTTAAGCTCCGCAAGACCATTGTTTTGAATCTGCTGCTGCAGCTCATTTGCAATGGACTGGGCATCAAATGATTTTATCTCTGCAAGTGCTAGGAAACGTTCCTTCACTGCCCCGTCTGACACATACCTGACACAAAGAGCTAACTGCTCTGATTTGACATCTCTTGCCTCATCTGCCATCATGGCATAGATTTTGGACTTTGTCATTTCAGATACAATGACACTTGTCACTTCCTGGACACAACAGTCAATCATCTCACTCTGGGAGGCTGCTGAGATATACTGAGCATTTGATGGGGGGTTTATGTTTTTTAAGAAAAGGATCAAATTCCTTCAAAAGCTCCATGCATGCAAGAAAATTCCCTCTGTTTGTGCCGTCTTTTCCTTCATCATGACCACCAAAACGGAGTCCCTGTCTCCCTAACATAGAAGTGACTTCAACAATTCGCCTGACATATTCTCTTCTCTCTACTATCTCACTCATATTTGCAGATGCTGTCATCTGTGCAATGTCTCCCTGTTTTCTAGTTGCCTGGTAGCTTTTCCAACAACACTGTCCTTATGTGTTTGTGCAGTTTCATGTTCGCCAAAGATGATTAAAGCTTTCTTCCAGTTCTTGCAACCACTACTAACCAAACTATCATGTTTAATGTTTTTGCCAAACACTCTACATGGGAAACAGAAAGCTGTATTCTGATGGACTGAATATTCTAACCAGTTGTGCTTTTCAAACCAGCTGTGGTAAAATGCTCACCTCTGCCTACACTCTTAGCCCCAATTAGTTGACTTTACTCGCAACTCGCGTGGAAACCCGTTGCCCTATACCACTTTAGTTTTTACACAAGCTAAAACTAAATATGTCTAGTAGTATTAACATAGAATCTTTTGTTTTTATACAAGCTAAAACTAAATATGTCTAGTAGTATTAACATAGAATCTTTTGTTTTTACACAAGCTAAAACTAAATATGTCTAGTAGTATTAACATAGAATCTTTTGTTTTTATACAAGCTAAAACTAAATATGTCTAGTAGTATTAACATGGAATCTTTAGTTTTTACACAAGCTAAAAATAAATATGTCTAGTAGTATTAACATGGAATCTTTAGTTTTTACACAAGCTAAAACTAAATATGTCTAGTAGTATTAACATAGAATCTTTTGTTTTTATACAAGCTAAAACTAAATATGTCTAGTAGTATTAACATGGAATCTTTTGTTTTTATACAAGCTAAAACTAAATATGTCTAGTAGTATTAACATGGAATCTTTAGTTTTTACACAAGCTAAAAATAAATATGTCTAGTAGTATTAACATGGAATCTTTAGTTTTTACACAAGCTAAAACTAATATGTCTAGTAGTATTAACATGGAATCTTTAGTTTTTACACAAGCTAAAAATAAATATGTCTAGTAGTATTAACATGGAATCTTTAGTTTTTACACAAGCTAAAACTAAATATGTCTAGTAGTATTAACATGGAATCTTTAGTTTTTACACAAGCTAAAAATAAATATGTCTAGTAGTATTAACATGGAATCTTTAGTTTTTACACAAGCTAAAACTAAATATGTCTAGTAGTATTAACATGGAATCTTTAGTTTTTACACAAGCTAAAAATAAATATGTCTAGTAGTATTAACATGGAATCTTTAGTTTTTACACAAGCTAAAAATAAATATGTCTAGTAGTATTAACATGGAATCTTTAGTTTTTACACAAGCTAAAACTAAATATGTCTAGTAGTATTAACATGGAAGCTTAAGTTTTTAAACAAACTGAATTTATATTTAAAATCATTAGTTATTGCTACCCATTATTTATTAAAATTTGTGTATTTTCCTCTAATTAACCTTTCATATTTTCTTTTTATATTGTAAAAAACTTTGTTTCAAATAAATTGCATGGAAGAAACAGCTAAATGCTCAAATGCATTTTATTTTTTAAGAAAAATGGCATAACACTCAAAACACAGCCAAACTTGTATTGACAAACTTCAGATTAACATCAACACATGTAAATAGAAAAATAAAAAATCATTTCTAATCATTGAAACAATTCAGTGTTTGTGTTGTGTGCGCCTGTGTTGATTGTTTGTGTTGTATGTGTCCAAGTAGTCTGTGGGTGTTGTCTGTGTCTGTGTTGTTTGTGTGTGTGAATGTGTCACAAAATTACAAGAAAACAACATGGATGTCCCTTGAGGTTAAAGTGTTAAGTCCATAGAAAAATTCAAATTCGCAGGAAACCCCCACTCAAATGTACCAGAAATTTCAAACAGGATCTCAGTGTTAATTGTAACTCTTTGCCCTGCCTAAATGTCTGGAGGCCAGAGCATGAACCAACAGAGACTTGCAGATCAGCACAATATTTAACTCCATCTCCACAGACTGATGATGCAACAAGAACTGAAACAATTGTCTTTCTGCTGCAACTCCAGAACATTTTAACGTTCACAAAAGCAACATATTTCAAAATGCTTCCTACAGCATTTAAGTGTATGTGCTGTGCTGTATGTGTGGTATTTTATGTGTCTGTGTTGTTTGTGTGCATATGTTTGTGTTTTGTGTGTCTGTCTAGTTTACTGGACAGGTCAGCAGAGACTGTTTTGCTTGTTTAGTCAACAGCTTCTCACAGTAGACCTCACATGTTCTACATTTCAAGCTGATTTTTCAGAGTCTGTAGCCTTGGTTTTAGGTCAGTGTGGCCCAATGACAGCAATACCTGTTGGATGAACTGAAATGTGAGCTTCATAGTCTTTGGGTAGTCCAGATGGAGTGCATATGTGAGTCCAAACAGAATGCACATTGCGTTTGGCAGATCTTGAATGTTGTCCATCACAACTTGTCCCTCAATGATGATTTTCAACGAGGCAGGGCTGAGATGCAGGGAAGATGTAAACACAGTACCTTCACGCTCAATGAGAAGTATCCCAATGTCGAGGTCACGAAAGCAATCATCATCATCAGACTCCTTAATAAAAAAAATAACATTAGATTTAACATTTGAAAAACTACTTTAAGCAATGTAAGAGTGTACTGGTGAAAATTAAATAATGGTGAAAATTATAAGAAAGAAGGAGCTTACTCACAAAGCCTACTTTGAAGAAGTTTGTGGGGTTATCCCCAAGGATGATAGGAAGCCCTCTGAGCACCTGTGTCCGGATTGCAGTTGGCTCTGTGGTCTTTTGGGGATTATACACAATAACACAAGTTAAATTACTAAAATGAAAAACTAATGATCAATAAGAAACCTCAACAATTTAAGCAATGCTTGGACTGAATTACACAACTAATAGAGTAGCACTATGATATGCGGTTTTCGCAAAACCTGTGAAAAACACAGCCAAGTACATAATGTGCATGGACTAACATTGGTCTGTTGTGACATATGTGTCAACAACTGCCCGATATTCCCTCTCTTGGATCGAAATATCTCGAGGAGACGAGGACTGTGCCGATCGATGCTCTCATAGAATTCCTGCTTGAGGTTTTTGCCCACAATCCTGCTGAACTCCATGAACACCTGAAAAATACAGAGAATAAAAAAAACTAAGAATTTGCATCAATTTGCAGTTAAGCCATCTAGAAAGTAGTGCTGAAAAACATCCATGAATGTCCTTTATATGATATATATAAAATTACAAATAACAATGTTTTCCATGAAAAGGACGAGACAAATATACATCTGGACAAATTAGATCACAGAAAGATCATTAAGCAATTAGCTATCTTCTCTTTCTTGAACATACCTCATCTTCAGTGAAAAGGGCGGGCCAGCGTTTCACCATCGTGCTTATTGCAGGTTCCGAGTCCACCACCTCTTTTCTTCTCAGAGCAAACGTCTGGTCCATCTTCTTTTTCACAAGAGGTCCATTTGGTGTTCTCTTCTGCATTTCATCAACCAAGTCTTTGCAGACTCCCTCCAGGGCTGCCTGATCAAATCCATCAAGAAAGTTGGGCAAGTAGTTGATTTCACCTTTCTTTGCTTTCTTGATACGCTTGTTAGCTGGTTGTCCTTCTGCTGTATGTCTTCCTCGCTTACCGGCATTTACTGCAACATCTAGGCATCCTGATTGCCTACGTTTTGTTCTATAATTAGCCATTTTATGTTTGAGACTATTTTTCCAACCACAACAGCGAGTGGTTGAGCCTCGCTCCTGGAGACAAGGGTGCTTGCTTATCAGTGCTACAGCAACACTTTCAAACTGAGCAGCAGTTGGGTATGCTGTGTAGCTATACATGCTCTCTGCCAATCTTTCAAGGATCTCATGTTTTAGTTCTTTTGATACTTTAAGGTATGTACCATCACTCATAAACAGCAAATCAGCTTGCCTAAGTCTATACTCTACATCAACAGAAAAGGTTGGGATATCAAAAAATTCTGGCCACTGTTTCTGTCGCTCCTGAGATGAGTGTGAGAGTATCTCTGTATCTGCTGTGCTGGGAGTGTGACTGAAGATTTCATCAGATGAGGCAGGTACCATCTCAAGGACAGGGATGACTTTGACTGTTGGTTTTTCGGGAAGTTCTTCAGTATCTGTCAGATTGCATAGTTCATTATTGAACTCAGGATCTTGATATTGAAGACTGAAGTTATAATGAAGTCCCAGTGCTTCT
This sequence comes from Acanthochromis polyacanthus, assembly GCF_021347895.1. Taxonomy (NCBI): domain Eukaryota; kingdom Metazoa; phylum Chordata; class Actinopteri; family Pomacentridae; genus Acanthochromis; species Acanthochromis polyacanthus. The sequence continues at coordinate 42,862,433 of NC_067117.1, forward strand.
TTAAGCTTGCTAATGAAATCTTCAACTGTAGTAGGCCTTGTATTTAGGATTACTTTTCGTATATCTGTCGCTGTTAGAATGACCCTCAGGGTCATCTTCGGGTTTGTAGTCATCTTGGGAATAGAAACAAAAATTAGGTCATTAGAAATATACATATCCAAAAGCACAGTCAATTGCTGAGTCATTGCTATGTGCATCACAAAAATGGTTGATTAATAAGTTGATTGCTTAAGTTCAGTGCACTTTTTTTAGTGTTTATGTAGAGGTGCAATGTATCATCAAGAATTATTTTCATAATTGATTTCAAGTCGAAATATTTGAGGATGTCACACTGGGCTTTGATAAACACTGATTACCATTTTATGGACCAACCTATGAGTAATCTGTAAAAAAAAAAAAACTTGGGAATTCTCAAAAATCACACTCGCAAATTTACAAGAAAAAATGTTGATTTCCATTGAGATCCTAGGGGTAAATAAAATTAAATTGGAACTGTGTCATTCTAAATTTCAACATGAGCTAAAAAAAAAAAAAAAAAGCTACAAAATGTTCTATTACAGCCTAGACTGATTGCAGAAATCACAGTGGCTTCTTAACACAGAATATAGCGCCTGAGGGTCACTACTAAGTTATTGCCATATCTGTATGCTGAAAGAGGGAAAGCATCATTCAGCTCTTTCAGTTGCACCACACACAGAGGGGGGTTACTGCTCTCACTGATGAGTTCGAAAGATCTCAAATGCTCATGGTACCATGCAGTCATCTCACTGCAAACAAACAGGATCTCAGTGTTGATTGCCACAATCTGTTTGATCTGCTTGAAGGTAGGGAGGCCAGAGCATGAACCAGCAGAGACTATCATATCAGCACAATATCTAATTCCATCTACATAGACTGATGATGCAACTAAAACTGATGCAAGCTGAGGAGCTCTCTGGCAGAAAACCTGTTGGATATTTGCAGGATAAGATGTGACTGATGCTGTGGTGACCTTGTCCATTTCAACTGATGGCTTGAAAAATAAACTTGTGTCCAAATAGTAAGCCATCATTTTTTGATGTTTAACAGCCAATGTAAGAGCCACATTTTTGAAGTTGTGGGCATTACGAATGACCCGTTTGAAGAATTTGTGTTTTCCTTCAAAGCGCATTGTCCAAACATCTGAAAGTGGACCAAATGCCTTGATCATCTCAGGGTAATGCTCAATGTAGTGGTGTTTTGGTCGTAATCTAAAATCTGGGAATGTTGTTTGCAACAGTTCTCTGTGTTCTGACACTTTGCAATCAAGGAAATGTACAGATTCCTCAGTGTGCTTTGTTGCCACAGCCAACTCAACAATGTCTTTTAGGAGCAGCAGAACGTTCCACGCATTGTCTCCTTCAGGTACTTTATGGCCAATGATGAGTGGGAGCAGCCTGAGTAGGGCCCAATTCTCATGTCCATTGCCACCTATGGTTCCTTTGGTAGAGAAGCCATGGGCAACTGGCTGAGGCTGGTCAATTTTGTCATGAAAGGCATATTCAAAAGTTTTCATGGCATGGTTCAGTGTCTCTATGGTAAAATATTTCTTAGAAATCATGTCTGAAATGCAGAGGGACAGCTCAACAGGAACAATGCCTTCGAAAAGGTCATGCAGGATGTCCGGGGGGTACCCACGAACAACATGAAAGTGCTCCAGACAGTCAGTCAATGTACACCCTCCTTTTACACCATACCGTTTAGCCAAAGTGGGATCCTGCTTTACCTCCTGCACCTGCTGGTTGTGAGTGTCTATAGTGCGGGGTTCAAAAGCACCCGAGTTTACCTCCTTCTCTTGCATCTCGCTTCTTGTAGCCATACAGAACCTGCAGAATCTGTCCACTATGAAGCTTTCAAAGAATCCTGCCAGTGAATGTGCAGCCAAGTTATCAGCAGCCACATATAACACAGTACCTTTGACACATTCTCCTAACTTCTCAACATATACACCATGTTGCTCCAAAGAAGCCAGATCTTGAATGAGAGGGTGGAGAATTTTAGTGTAGCCAAACTCTTTTACATCAGAGACTTTACACAAAAGAGCAAGCTGAATGGAGTGGAGTGTGGATCTGTACTGTGATGGCACATTTGCTATCACCCAATACACTGCAGTCATTTTGTGTTTCTTTCTAGATGTTCCTAAAGGATTGGACACTTCAAAATCATCTGTGTAAAGTCCAAGAGCGATTTTGAATTCCTCCCCTTTGAGGAAGTCATTGTCATTACAGTATGAGCCATCTCTGTATGTACTGTACTCATGTTGCACACGCTTCTGGATGTGAAGAGCTTTGTCCAAAATGTCTGCCCTATTCAACATCTTCTGTAGCATTGGATGCAGAGGAACATATACAACACTAGATCTTTTTCCTCTTTCAATAATGTACTCTACTGGTTTAACCTCTGTGAAGTTTTTATTCACATAGGCTGCTCTCCTTTTTGTGGTAGATAAGGGGCCATCCTTGCCACAGAATTTCATGATGAGATTGCTCTTTGCAGCAGCCCTGACTAACTCTTCCACAACTGAATCATCAACATCTGTATGTTGTTTCAGAATGTTCTTGACTGCATTATACAGCAGTGGCTGGGATAGTTCACACATCTGTAAAAGCTGTTGTATGATATGTTGCAGTGTACTTTCAGGAATGTGAAGGACCGTTTGCATCTTTAAAAAAAGAGCTGCTAGGTTGTGCTCCAACTGTTTCTCTAGATCATGAAGATCTTCATAGGTAGAATCCTCACTGTCTTCTAATTCAGTGCTGACATTTGGAGGCTCATGTTCTTCTTGGGCTGTTTCATTAGTTACACTACTAGAAAATATTTCTGGTCTGAACATCCTCCAGGTGTGTGTTTTGTGTTCTTTACTTCTGTGTGCATTAAATGTGGAATACACATTAGTGTGAAAGTTACATCCATTATACGGACACTGAACTGTGTGTTTTACTTTCAAATGTGTTTTGCGCAGGTGACTGAGAAAGACTGCTTCAGTGCAGGGTGCAGAAAAATCACATGACAGACAGCGCAAGGTTACTTGGGCAGTTTCACTCAGTTGTGTACCCTGGGTTTTCTGATGAATCTTTGCTAAGTGGACCTTAAGTGCATTAATGGAGTTGAATGTACACACACATTCTTGGTGTAAGCAGGGAAATGTGACAGTTCTACCATAGTTTCCGTGTTTTAATCTATAATGTTTTAAAAGGTAACCCCTTTTCTCACACATATACTCGCAATATTTGCACTTCCACATCATCCTCACAGCACACGGATCTGTAAAAATAAAAACAAGAGAGCATTTAGCTCAAAAATGTCACTGTTACATACCGAAAGGTAATCCAATGCAATTATTTTGATAATCAAGTAGCCTACTTTATTTAAATACTATAGTGTGTGTGCCCAATAAAGGGGCTTAACTGAAAAAGTGACTTTAATACTTTCAGCCTACATGCTGCAAAGTCAACAGACACCTTGAGGGCCAGACATTCAAATATGTTGAAGTTTAATTCACATTTTTGCCTAATAGTTCAGCTGTTTTTTAAAAAAAATATTATTATATTTCATTTTACCTTTAAGCACATTGTCATTTATACACACAAAAATCTGTATGGAGCCACGAAAAACATTTGATACTTAAATTAGACAGCAGCACCTGCTGACTCACCATTATTGTAATGACATCAGATCTATAAGCAAATTGCTTTGCCACCTGACATGACTGCTCTATAATGGATCATATGTTTTGGTTGCTTTAACTTGGCATTAGTGTTATACCATATTATATTGCATTAATTAATTTAGAACTAAAATGACAACAATGGTGTGTTTACTTTGATAAGGCTTGTCAGCAAAATAAGTCAATTAATGTTAGTTTGTGTTGTCACTGTTGTTATTGTCATTGTTGTTACTCAGTGTTTTTCCATAGGATTGGGTTTTACTTGCAGTGGGGAAATCATAAATATTTATTTGACATCATCAAATGGGATGGGGGTCAGAGGGTCTTCTTCTTCTGAAATTTTTAAATGGAAATCATGAGGTAGTCTTGTAATCTCTGAGGTGCGTTTTTGAAATCTCATCATTGTTTTTAACTCAACTCACTTAAGTAATTAATCAGCTTTTAGTTTCATGTCAATCTTGATATCTTTTCAAATATATGTCGGATGAACATGTAACACAGTGACTCCCACACCTGAGTTTGTAGTTACTGAATAAGAGAGAGAGACTCACAGCACACACAGCAGACGTGGTAATAAAAAACATACACCTGATATCTTTTTGGAAAAATCCCCCAACTTCAAAAACTTGGTCTGAATTTAGTCTCTTCCCGTTTCTCTCATCTTTTACGAAGCTTTATCACCGACACACCTCCGTTGTAGAAAGTTTAACTCGCCATCCCTTCTCATCAGCAGCTGATGTTTTAATAGTAAGAGGGTTCACCAAATCATCGGCTGACAAACTGCATAAAATGATTAAAACAACATCACAGGTAAACTCACAGCTAAAGATGCAGCAGCCTCCTGCTCTCCCCCTCTAAGCTGCAGCAGGTCATACGGAGGTTATGCTGCGGCTCCGGGCAGCCCAACAGCGTTGTATTCACCATATTATTCACCATATTGGTCAGAGATCATTGCTGCGTTCGCCCGACTTCAGAGCGCCCCCCTTCCCCTCCCCACGGCGGTCGGGAACCTGGTCGGACCAAGTGTCCGCCACGGTCATGCCACAGTGTCGCTTTAGGTTAGGTTGTGAGCCCACACGACGGTGATGTGTCCTTGTCCCAATGCAGGGACTCACAGATACACCACTTTGCTCATGTTCAATGTGTGCTGAGAAACGTCAATGGCGGATGTATTAAAAAGAAGCGAATCTCTCAGCCACAACAGTGTCTGAATCGCTTTTATACCGCACAAAATGACAGAAATATCAATAATACAGTTGGTCCTCAGACTGCTAACACTAAGCTAACTTCACCATTTAGGCTAGCTGACACTATTTTGGGTGGACATTAGCTAATGTTAGCATAAGTATGGGTTAACATTTGCATAAATTCACACACTAACATTGCATCATCAAGTTATTTCTAAGCGTTTGGGTATTAAAAGTTCCAAAAAAGACAATTAGGCTACAACACTTATTTTATACTTACCATTCCACTTGGAGTGACTTTCCTTCTCGGTGAAGATATGCTGCCAATGTCGAGAGTCCCGCCACGTTTGGAGTGCCGTTGACGCAATGTCTGACGCTGCTTCGTCCAGGACTTTGAATTAGCCCTGCCCCTTTCTTATGAAAGTTAACATACCGAGTTATCTCTACTAAACGTGATTAGTGCAATGAATTTTCCATCTAACTAGTACAAACAACTAATGTTGTTTAGTAATGATATCAGGTTTTTACAAAACATAAAACAATAAGTAATGATCACTCGGAAGTTTTAGTAGAAATAAAATCTGGGTTTACAGTGTACCAAAACTATCTTGTGGGCAGCTTTTCAGCTTTACCTGTCTGGGCCCTGTGTCTTTGTCACCTAAATCAAACCCTGTAGTGCAGTGAGATGCTGCAGCTGCTTCAGCAGTTTCCATCTCTTGATCTGTTTGCTCTCCTTCTCTCTCTGGAATATCTCAATCTTCCTCTGCCTCGAGATCCATCTCTGGGTCCCATTGCTCTCCCTGCCTTGACCTTGCCTGTTGATCATATCCTTCTGCCTGACCCTTCAAGATACATTAAAACACAATGAACTGACTTAATAACTGATCAGCAAAGAGGCTAATGCGATGACTTTCACTCACAACACAATAATTGCTTACTCCCAAATATTTTTGAAGTTGCACAGATTACATTCTGGGCACATATGGGACTAAAATGGTTGTAATTTCAAGCCCTGAAAAATATTACTTCATTACTTAAATAAACAGTTATATTAAGGTATTCTTGAAAATATTTGGGCCGGGTTAATTTGGCTTATAAAGCTCTCTCTTGGCCATCTCCACTTTCCAATGATTGCTCTCCTAAATAAAAGCTCAAGTTAAATACATGTTATATGGTGCGCCTGGACTGAAATGTTTCATGTTTAATATTCATATCGAGTTCCATAAAAATCCAAGACTGTCTGCATCACAAATGACTCTATGCTGTGAAATCCTTTAGACTCACCTTTCCAGTAGAGCTTTCTCCCCTCTCACTCTCTGCTCCTCTGCCCTGACTCCTACAGGTCAATAGGGGTGGTGGAGTGATCATAATTAATGTATTATTATTATTATTATTATTATTATCATCCACTGATGAAAATCATACATGAATGTGCTCAGCTTTTGTTTCACTGGGTACATCCATGTGTAAAGTGAGAAACAGCTGATACTCCAGAAGGTGTCACCTCTCCATTCCTCTCTCTCTCTCCTGTCTCCTGCCCTGTCCCTCAGCCCCGCCCCCTCTGTGCTGCCCCTCTGGCTGTGCTGGCAATCAAGGATCATTGATGCCAGCTGCAGTGGGTGCACAGCTGGGCCACATGAGGAATCAGTGGCCTTTAAAACCTGGCCCACACGTCACATCACCGTGGACTCATTGTTGCTGTCAGATCCCAGTCTGCTCAAGCTCAGGTCAGCTGCAACCAGCTCTGGACCCCCTCCCCCTCCTCCTCTCTCTCCCCTCTCCCCTCTCCCCTCTCCCCTCTCCCCTCTCCCCTCTCTGTCCCTGTCCCTGTCCCTGTCTTGGCTCCTGCCGCCACTCTTGTCTGGCGCTGCCTTGGCTCTTGCAGCCACCCTGCCCTGGCCTGCATTGCCGCTACCCCACTCTGTTTCAAGACAGTCTGGCTGCAGACCTCCACTCTCAGGACCCTTCCTTGCAGACCTGCACTGTGAGGTCTCCTCCACTCTCAGGACCAGAAGTTTATTTGAAGCCTTTCAAAAATACAAGTGAGTATGCCGGAAGCATGTATTTATCGTTTCCCATGTGAAGTACGGCGACAACAAAGTGAGTAAAAGTCAAGCGGCAACTTTTTGTTATATGAAGAAACAGAAACAGCCTTTATTCACTAGAACATTATGTTGCACACTGTACATCACCCTGTTAAGTTATATTAATTTGAAAGAATCAAGTTTTGGACTTTAGTTTGTAGTGTTGTTATTGTAGTTGGGCTAATGGTGGCTAGTGCTAACCAGGTTGATTCACTTGGTTGATTAGCCTCTAAAGGCACTCTGTATTTAGATATATATGGGATTAGCTTGACATTAGAAGGCTTTCACTGTTGTTTGCAAACAGCGTTTGCACAGAAAATGATTTTGTCCCAGGCATTTTGATCCATATAAGCGGTTGATAAGTAACGTTATCCATGATCACTACAACGTTAACTGGTTTCCACTGTATAATTTGTTGAAGTTGTCTTGTGCACGTGATGGTGCTCACTAAAATGTGCCATTGTCCTGCTAGAAGACCAAAACAACTGAGTCACCATATATATATATATATATATATATTTATTTTTTGTATAATTTTGTTTGACTTATTACGACATAATTTTTCTCTTGCAGATGCATATTTCAGTCCTAACAGCCGGCAGCACGCCCAAAATTGAACGCTGCAAGACATGCTGCAAACAATTCCACTGTCCGCTGTGCCTAAAGTTTAAACCTGCCAAACTGTCCAAGCTGCAGAGCCACTTGGAGGCACACAAAAAAGGTGGCATTTTATTTAAAGGTCAGCATAATGTACTTGTCTGTGTGTTTGTATTAAGTATGAGACAAGGCTACTGAAGGTTTTGGTTTGGCTGGTAAAAGGGGAATGATCTACCCTAAATGGTTATTGAGTCATTTTCATAAAAGAAAAGTTAAGAATCAGATTCTCTGCTCTGCAAGTCAAAATTTATGTGAGCCAAATGATTATCAGAAAATGAAAAGTTGAAAACTTCAGAATGTTGCTGAAATGGGGTGTGAGTGTACACCTGCACCCAAAAACAGAGTATAAACAGTACTTATAGAGTGTACTTGTACATTGGTCCTTAACTAAGATTTTTTTTTTTGCACGATTTTATTCTAGATAAAATTATATGCAGATGCGGACTGAACTGCAGGGATCAGGGACACTACCATTGTCCTGTGTGCAGTAAAACTGTTTTGAGAAGGACAGACCAAACACTTGGAGGTTTGCCAGCGTGCCATGACTGCTGCCTCTCCAGAAAAGACCTCTCCTCCCACCCACAAAAATACAGCTGCAGAGTCCACCTCGGTCTTGATGCCGGATCTCTCCTCTTCCAGTTCACCTTCAGCAGAGCAACAAACCTCAACTGCCACACCTCTGTCCACACTCCTGCAAGCCACAGTCTCAACCTCTCAAGATTTGCAAGATACAGCTGCAGTGCCCTCCTTGGTTTTACCTGCTGCCACAGAGAAAAGATGTTCAAGATTATCCCTGAAAAAGGACAAATGCCCTCATTGCAACCAGACAATCTACAAAAAAAACATGGTCACACATATCCAGAGAAAACAGTGGAAAATCAAAGGACATAAACGTAAGACTCACTTCATGAGCGTCTGTGTCGATGCCACCAATGGCATTTCTGCAGTGCAGAAAACAAGGCATGGGTTTTAGACTGAAGCGAAAACTGGATGACATGACTGAGGTCAGTTTGCAGTCCTTTTTTCTCAGTCTCTATTAGTTGTTTTCAGTCAATCTTATGTCAAGTTTCCCATCCCAGGACATGGTTTCTAAACTGACTTTGTGACCTTTGCTTGTATTTAATGCAAAATAATACTTTTTAGGCTGAAGAGAGGAAAAAAATGTGCCACCAGGTGGAGACAACTGAAGAAGAGGTTGGCCTCTCCAGTTCCATGTTGTTAAATTTTGTGAGATGATCTTTCATGCCTTCACAAAAAGCTGACACATTTTTTTTTTTTTTTTTTTCTTTAGACCAGTATGGTGGGCCAAGTTGTGGTCCACTGCAAACAAGCAGCGGAATGGGTGCAGGGGAACCCACAACTGTTTACAGCCAGGGTGGAGATGCCAGACATTTTAAACATGGACAGCAGCTCTATTGAGGAGGCTCAACAGCAACTGGCAAACTTGTTCGATGCCACCCAGGACACTGATGACAAGAAAGAATTCATTCTGGAGCCCTTCAAGTTTTTCTTTTACAACATTGAGGATATGTTTGTCTTCTGTGAAGAGGTTATGGAAACTGACGCTACATGGCATACTGTGAATTCAAGGACAAATAAAACGTTTCAAAGTTTGTTTTGTGTCTACTGTTTTCTCTTGTAACAGAGGTTATTGGCTCTCTGGGTCATGTAACTAGGTATTCAGTGAATTAAATACACAAAACTTAATCAAAAAATTAATCAACCCTACATCCTCCATTGGCAAATCCATGTGGTCTGACAGCACAAGGTAAGAACATAGCACAAACAATATTAAGTAATTATTAAATGAATTATGATGAGAAGATTAATAATTGTAAACTCATACTATATACCTATATAAAAGAATGGAGTAAATCAATGTGTAAATGGGTCCAGCAGTGCAGTAGGCTACATTTTCAATAATAAATAATAGTATGGTAACAAAGAACAGTCAGCAATAGGTTGGAGTGTAGAAGCATTATACCATCACACATTAGGGTGCATTCACACAGATGTATTGTTTCAAAACGAATATGTGGTGCAAACTAAACTAACAGCTGTCCTTTAAGCCAATTAAATCAAAATACTGTGTTGTAAAATAATGCAGTAATGAGAAATAATGTTTTAAGGGGATCATAACAATAGCTGTACTTCTAGTTTGCATTAATTATCAGCAGAAAAACTCAGTTGTGCTGTTTTTGATTTTCTTGCATTTTATCCAGTTTAACTGGAAACATAGTATCTTTTAAATCTTAATTGAACATGAATACACATAAATAATATTTACATATTTAGACATAAAATAATGCCCATGGAAAACTGGAAAACATGTAGGCTTCTGGTATACGCGCTTTTAAATCATATTTACATTATATACATATAGTATATTCACGTGGGAAACGATAAATACATGCTTCCGGCATACTCGCTTGTATTTTGAAAGGCTTCGAATAAACTTCCGGTCCTGACAGTGGAGGAGACCTCACAGTGCAGGTCTGCAAGGAAGGGTCCTGAGAGTGGAGGTCTGCAGCCAGACCCCTCTCTCCATACTAGACAGCAAACCGCAGAGGAATGCAGAGTGTTTTGGGCATCCTTCCTCCTGCAGTGAAATCTCGCGGGATGAGATTTTACGAGAGTTACGATGCTTCTGCCCAGAACAACCTTCAATGGAAACACGTTCAAAGCGCGAATATACTTTGTCAAAATTTTAGAAATATCACTTTTATTTTGCGAAAAACTGTAATGGAAACCCAACTAATGATGGTGATCATCTTAAGAATTCATTTTTGGCAAATTTGGATAGTTATGGCATGCTAATGTTAGCTTAGCTTTAGCTTCAATTAGCTTTGTTTGATTTTGTGGTTTGGTCCGAACAGGCCAGGTGCCCCTTCTTTGCCTTACCCTGCCATGCGGTCCAACCACTGATGGCGAGCTTGAACAAGGCCAGGAGCCTACGGAAGCCCGAAATGACTCGACCCAATTCCACCATTAATGGTCTGGTAGGAGGCTTTTGCAGCCTTCCTTGAACTCTCACCTCCTCAATCGAGCCATATTCCCCCACTCACTCAAACTCTTCCTGGACATTCAGCGCTCAGCCTCCAACTACAACTCTTTCCAATAACTATTCCGTTCGTATGGGACAGGTGTAACGGACCTTGGTTTTTATTTCTAAAACCTGGAACTGGAATGAACTGTTTCTCATTGTGCACATATGATTTTGCCGGTTTAAAATTTGTGTACTTTGTAAATATTATTTTCCTTTGTCAAATCACTTTAATGATTAATATAATCTCACACAACTTAATTTTCTTGTTTGCCTTTATTTACTGCACTGCTCTCCAGTAGCCGCACTAGAATCTTCTGATTGATTCCACTAGCGAATACATTAGTAATAACACAGCACTTACAAAGTAATAAGCAAAAACATGCTACACACTGCAGATAGCACAACCTAGAGGTAAACATAAACATCAGTAATTACCATAACATTCAAAATGCTGTCAAAGTCACCAGGATGACATCATAATTCCTGTTATTGGGCCAGGAATTAGCAGTCTGCTAATTATTGTGCATCCCTAAAGAAAATGCATAAAAAATAGACAAAAGGAGGCAAAAATTCCACTCATACAATAGCTGGAATTATGTGACAGCTAAAACTTATCAGTTAATCATTTAATGGTGCACATGGTGTCTTAATTAATGGACTTTAAAGATGACAGTGAATTTAATTTTTTATTCAAAATTTTATGAATTACCTATCTTAACATTTAAATAAATTACTTTAACTTACCCTTAACTTTGTACATTTCAGTTGTTTCTACCAGCTTTAAATGTTGTCTAATATTTACCTAACTTTCCGTTCGTCTAATCTAACCAAAGATGCCTGTTTTAAAACTCCCTCGCCTGACCCTCACTCCACATGGCTGGCCACGTCAAGTTCTCACCTATATGTATGCACACACGCACACGCACACACACGCACACACACACGCACGCACACACACACATATTTCAGCACCACTATAAATGCATGTAGTGAGTATAGTTAATTGATAAAGGATGGATGAATGGATGATAAATGGATGAATTTTCAGAGGGGTGTTTATACTTTTAGGACCATGAAGAAATTCACTGAATTAATAAGAGCTCACTCACTTTGTACCAAAGCACTTTAATGTTGCTGTTTCCAATCTAAAATTTTACATTCTTCACAAATAATACAGTTAGTTTGGACATCACCACTGATGTACTATGGAGCTAAATTATTACACACACATACTGGTTACAGGACAACCTTTACAGTCTGTATCACAGCTGATTGTTTAATTGTTTACATTTACATAAGTTGTAATACTTCTGTCTTCACTCGTGGTTCAGGGCCAGACGCAGCACTTGCAGCTGTCATCAAAGACAGATCCGGTTCCACAATACCTCAGATGGGTGATGCCAGCAGCACACATGTAGAAGCTGGTCCTGTCGTCTGGGTTGGCGTACAGTCCATCAGGTTTGCCATTGCAAAAGCCTGGTCCAGGTGCATGGGTGGTGGTGGTAGGGGTGGTGGTAGGAGAGGTGGTGCTAGCACCAGGTCTGGGAGTGGTGGTTGGGGGCAATGGGGGAAGCTCTGAATCGTAGAAGTAAGAAATGTGTGTTACTTAAGGGGTTTGAAGGAGTCAAATAAATATCTGTAATAATAGTCACTCCCCTAACCAATAACTTTGACATTACTGTGAATAATTAGATCACTCCAAAGCTTCCAGTAAGCATGATTAAAGTCCAAAGGATAGCATTACTATCACAGAATTATTTGGAACATGCTTGTTGTTACAATTGTAAATGACAACAGTGTTGCAGAATATCTTCAATCATCACATTCATAAGCCTTTTATATGGATATCTAGGAACACATCTGTATTAATATGCCTCAGACTTACCAATATTTAGCAGTTTGCGGAGATGAGACATCAGAGGGTGGTTACCCTGACCGCAGAACCTTCCAGCAAAGTCATCCAGATCCAGGGCCCACACAAAGGCACCGCCAAACTTCTGTTCCTGAAGGTAGCGCACCTAGTGGAGCAAAAATGAACAGAGACTGCTATAACATAGAATAGAATAGGAAATAGAATCACTTTATTCATCCCCGAAGGGAAATCCAGTTGTCAGGGTTCTTGTCTGTTTAATTTTGAATTGAATAGCCTGACTGCTGATGGTATGAAAGATTTCCTGAATCTTTCAGTCCTGCAGCACATGGATAGGAGCCGTCCACTGATGTTTCGTTGTTCACTGAGGCAGATGTGAAGTGGATGATCCTATAACTAGCTTGTTCCTGCTAAACTGTGCTGTAAATATAGAGATGATATCGTGTTTCACACTCACCTTGGTATTAAAACTCTCCTGAGTGTCGAATCCCACCCACTCATTGTTTTTAGTAGCATAGGGGACTTTCTGGTCCTCAATCCACTGAATTGTGGTGCCCTTCAAAAAGCCACAGATCTGGACCAAAGACAGTATGACAACATGAGTATAGCTTTACAATCTATTTTGTTACTCTTTACACACAAAGGCAATTGAAACTCTTCATTATATGGTAATTATTTTTACTCCAGCCTGTAAAACAGACCTCATAGTAGGACCAGAATCCAGCTTCACGTGTGAATTGTCCAGCTGATGCAGGTCCGCTAGCTGGAGCTCCAACTCCATTGTCTGATGATGTCAGACGGAAGGTACGACCATAAGTAGCAAATCCCATCCTCAGCTTCTCCACAGGGGTGCCGTTGTCTCTCCAGTACTTCATAGCATAGTCCTGGAGAAGTTCATGGAGCAGGTGAAATATAATTGCACAAAAAATAACCTCTCAAATTAGTATTTCTTAAGTCCTCGGTCTACTTACAGTGTTGAAGTAAATGAGGTTTCCGCTGTCCTGTGATCCACGATACAGAGGACTGTTGTGTCCTGTGAACTGCTCCCACGTTCCATGGAAGTCGTAGGTCATCACATTGATGAAGTCCAGTTCTCTGGAGAAAAGGAAAAAACAGAAATAGTCATTTAAAAGCTTTTTGCACAACTGCCAGCTTGCTGCAGTGTTTCAAAACAGACCACTAACTTGGCAATCTCAGCAATCTCATATCCGCCATCGATGGTTCCTTTTCCAGCAGACACTGCAGCAGTCAGCATGAGCTGAGGATTACCGGTGGACTTGGCCTCTGCTGCATAAGCCGCAACAAGTTCCTGTGAATATATACCACAAATAAAATAAGAATGAATTCAGTGAGATGTAAACAATAACACAACAGCTGTCCATTGCAAAAGAAAACGGAACCAAAGGAGTTTTGTACCCACCCTGCAGAGCAAAGTGAACCTCTGCTTGTCCTCTGGAGGACTTCCACGGGCTCCAGGGTACTCCCAGTCCAGATCCAGACCATCAAATCCATGAGTCCTCAGGAATTTGATGCTAGACTGGATGAACTTCTGACGGTTGGCAGGAGTGGACACCATGATGGAGAACCTCAATAAAAATTAGTTTTGTTATCATTTTAGACCAAGAAGCATGTTAGGGTCAGTCTGCAATTGGTGGCTCATTGGTGGTTCGTTGGTGGCCCCACAGCTAAACAACACTCATAACGAGCTCACCCATCCACAACAATTAAAATACAAATACAAAAAACATTTTCTTTACTTGCCAAAACAGAACTGCAAAGAACACAGCAAACAAGATGCAGCACTGAACTAAGCTGTAACGTCATTAATCTCTCATCATCAAACTGCATGATGGACAGTGTAATTATCACTGTCTTCAAAAGTAAAAACTGAATTTTGATGGAAAATCAATGCTTAAAGACATCATGCGCTGATTAAATCACATTTATTCAACATTTTTTCTGTGAAAACTTTGGGAATTATACAAGATATCTCTCATTGAACAAATAAATGTATGTCAAACGACAGAGCCAATACTTCTTTTAGTGTTAATTGTCACTGTATTTCATTTTAGAGACAGTTATGAAAGTATTAACACAAAATGAAAATGCATTAAATTCTGAGAATATAGCTTCAAAGGCTTTTTACGGGAAAAAGTTATATTTTATAAAAAATGTAGAATTTTTTTGGTTATTCGGTTATAGGTTTTTGATGCTCTTTAAACTAGACAAGTACATTCACAGCTGATTTCCCTGATAGTTTCTAAAAGCTTTTCTGTAAAATAAATGAACTGCTTTTAAATGAGTTTGTCCTGTTTTTACAGCAGTGTGCTTTCAGATCTTACTGTGATGAGCCAAAGTTCCATCCTCCAACAGCCAGCAGAGTCTTCAGGTGAGGATTCCTGGTCAACAGAAAGATGAACTCAGACTACTTTAAATTTCTGTATCCTTGTTATTAGTTACTAGAACAGTGTTCTTGGATACTGACCTACCTCTAGAGGTACTGAAGAGTATCCAGACACTGACTACTTACTTTGTCTTCAGAGAATTGAAGGACTTGTAGAGGACGTCATCATTCCACTCGTAGGTAACCAGCTCGTTGTTATGGTTGATGATGGAGAAGGCATAAATCAGATGGGTACACAGGAAGGGGTCCACATTTTGGGGCATGAACTTGCCCTCACCCGGCCTGTACTGGGACCAGTTGGTGAAGTAGCATGCCATCTCAGTGGCAGACCCTGGTTAGGAGCACAGGAACATCAGAGATGCACTGACTCTTGATATAAAAATGAAAATAAAATGATGGAAGGTATTACAACTTACCCAGCTGGCATATGACCAGACATAAACCTAAGGAAAATAGTGAAGCAAATGAGAGAAATAAAAACACATATAATACAATAACAAGCATAATGTAAAAAGGCATGAATCTGTTGATGAAGAATTCACTAGAATCTTTAAGTACCTGCTAGAATTGTGAGCCTCGTCATCTTGAATTCACTGGATGGCTAGAAGACATAAACAAGATCAGTGTTTACAACCAAAGACACGCAAGAAAGTGTCCATCAGTAAGATATCAGAAAGTAAAACGGAGCACTTGCTTCCCCTTGTTAACTCACCTTGGGACTGATGAGATTTCCATACAGCTCCAGTAGAGTTCACCTTTTATACACTTAGACACACAGAGAGAAAGGAAGGGGTGTAGCAGTCTCTAATAAATCAGGGCAATAAATCTAAAGATTATTAGGACCTGTTTTGATGAGCTTATGTAAAGCCAAATGTAGACAATCATTTACTTAGTGCAGTACTGTACTGTACTGTTCAATGGACATGTCATATACCATCAGTAAAAACTGAGAATGAAATACTGAAAATAGGAAATTACCACAATGAGTTAATAGCTGGATATCAGACAAATCAACATCAGTTTAAATAAAAGCTATTCAATTTTTAAAGAAAAGCAAAAGAGATTGACAGTTTAACTTTTTAAAATTTCGTTGTAGTGGTACAGTGACAATAAAGTAATTCTTCTAGTGTAAAGCTCCAATATTAACATTCCTGTTCCTGCATTTAATGCTAAAGTAACATAATTAAGACTGAGCATAAAACATGATGCACGATGGAAGGTGTGCACTGAAATGTGTTGTGGCACATTATATAATAATGATCAAAGCAGATGCACATAAACTAAGAAGCATGATGAAATAACTGGAGACGCTCCACTTTCAGATTAACAGCTTTGATTATGTTATCTGAGCGCTGGCCGTGACCATTGACCATCAAGACATTTCACCTCCAGCCGCTTGTTCTCCCACTCTCAACCATAATCCTCAGCAGACTCCCAGCTGGGACAAGACAGCTTGTTGTGGTCATTTACAGATGTCTTTAGTTTTCAAAGAATATCAGTTTTTTTCAATGAAGATCACATTAAATGAATGATAAATCCAGTGTAGACATAGTTAATGTGGTAAATGACTATTGTAGCTGTAAACAGCTGATTTTTAATGGAATATCTCCATAGGGGTACAGAGGAACATTTCCAGCAACCATCACTCCTGTGTTCTAATGCTACATTGTGTTAGCTAATGGTGCTGAAAGGCTCATTGGTGATTAGAAAACCCTTGTGCAATTTTGCACATGCAGGTCAGTTCAGGATCACAAGCAGTTCACATCAGAATCCGAGTTTCAAAATAATTAATCCAGACTGAGCACTAACGTTTGCCAAAGTGGGAACATGTTCTTAAATGTTTTCAGATCCTTATCTGTGCTGCTCAGAACTGGGGTGGACACAGATGTGTATGTAGGTGTGTGCATGTGTAAAATATAAGGTGCTTGAATTGGTTTTATGTTTGGTTAAATTGGGTCAGATGGAAACATGAGCAGTTTTGCAGCAACTGTGAGAACAGAGGAGTATGTAGAGGAAATAGGAAATTATTACTTGTTAGAAGAATTACACTTATATTAGAATGATTATACTTATGTTGATTTGAGGTTATCATTGAGTGACTATGAAGAAATGAGGACTGCCATCAGCATTCTAAGTTGTGACCTGCATGTTCTCTGAAGTAACAACGTAAAGAACAAAGCTGACTTGTTCCTATAGCGAGCTGACTCGCTCCTATGATAAGATCATGCAAGTAACACATGTTCTGTCTCTGTACTGCTCTGATATCTTATGACTAACATATGATGACTCCTCTGTATCGTATGATTGTGTGAGAAGGAAATAAAAAGACAAGGAGAGAGGCTGTAGCGATGCATACTGCAGAGCTTTAGTCTCTCTCTCTCTCCTTGTGCGCAAGGTAAAGACTGGAGCTCGTGAGTGCTGTCATACATGTATCCAAATGTGTGTTGTATTTTCCTTGCTTTCCCACCCCTCCCTCGCGCATTACACCAAACCAAACAGGTCTAACACCATTTGAGATAATACATGGCAGACAGTTTGTGTTACCACAGTTTAAACAGTTTGAGGCCAATATAAATGAAGAATGTACATTGGCAGACTACATGAGGAAGACATTACAGACAAAAGAGATAAAACATGCTAATGAGATGCCAGATGCACCTATTTCTCAACAGGAAGGCGATCCACCACTTCGAGTCGGAGACTGGGTGTTCGTGAAGTCCATTAAGAGGAAACACTGATCCTCACCGAGGTGGGAAGGACCGTACCAGGTGCTACTGATGACACCTACTGCTATAAAGATAGCAGAAAGAGCATCGTGGATCCACCTATCGCACTGCAAAAAACAGAGGTTCTTGGAGGGAAACTCCGGTGATGGTAAGGGGAAGTCTGACTGCAAAGGGGATTAAACCTTTTAGTGGTTAATCGTCTCAATGTCAGTGAAGAAACCAACAGATCTTTACTGTCTTTAGGGAGCAGAGTACTCTAAAGATCCTCATACTACATCCACACACTCACTGGACAAAGAACAGGACAAGAACACTGTTAGCTGATAAAAGGAGGTGAAGTGCTGGTAACCTCTCCCTCCAGAAGATAGGTCATGACTCCACGTGTCAAGGCTATGGTCCTGCTGGGCCCAACACTGACAGTATCGATTTTGATACTCCTGACAGCAATTGTATGGGTATCTATGGTTAATGACATTCACAGAAGTAAGATACTACTTTGATGACGATCACCGTGATAATGTTTGGTTCCGTATGGTAAATTTGACAGCTAAAAGTTTAAATATGTCTGACTGCTATGTGTGCTCATCCATACCTCGACATTCTCTGACCAATCCATGCTTAACACCCAAACCAGTTCCACTACATGAAGTGTTATGTCCCTTGTCTAGGGGAACCATGAACACAACATGATACGCTCTGGACTCAGCCACCCCCAATGAAGCCAGCCTGGAAAACTCCTCAAAAGTGTACAAAAAGTTTATTTTTCAAACAGAGCAAACAAAGGTAACTTAAAACTCCCAGTAACATAAAATTCCAGTTTTATAAAGCAAACTCTAAACTGGGGTTCCTAGAATAAACGATTAACAAAGCTTAGTCACTGACAAGTTTTTGGGCTTCCTGCCCCTACCACAGAATCAGTCTCAAAGTCTATCACACGGACACACAGAGCTGACAGCAGGCTGCTTCATCAAGGGTGGCTGGATCAGGAGAGCATGAGCAGGTTGCAGCAGCTGGTTTTTGTAGCCTCCAGGCAGGCTCTGAGGTGGCAGCAATCCTCCCAGCAGTCCAATCAGCCTCAGCACCAGGATCTAATCACTGCTGCAGATCCACAGACAGCTACTGACACTGCTGGACAGCCACACCCACACACACACACACACACACACACACACACACACACACACACACACACACACACACACACACACACACACACACACAGGAGGAGGAGAGGAGACAAAATTTCTTCAACATAAACACAACACAATATGACCCAGGGTCATCACATGAAGTCATGTGTGTATTGGCCATATTTACAGCAATGACTACAACTCCGGCCACTAACTTTATGCAATTCACCCAGTTTTTACCAAATTGCACCACTGTTGCTGATTATAACTTACTACACTGGAGAATGCCTAACAATTTCAGTATGAAGACCAATGTGACAAATTTACAGGGAATCACAATGGCATGCTATCCGAACCCACCATCCTTATCTTTCAAGAGAGACTGTGCTGGGGGAGATGTGGACCTAGGCGTGGTAAACTGTCTGAGTTACTTTCCCGTGGAAGGTACTTCGAGCCATCCCCTCTGCAGCGTTTCCAAGTGTAAGGATAGCTGGGTAAAACCAACTAACTTTACCGAGGTTGGAATCCGTAGCAGGATGAAGGGATGGGTATCTGAATCTGTCGTGAACACGATGATTCCACATGCGGGGGGATATTCCTGCCCGAATGACCACGTTTGGGTTTGTGGTCATAAGGTCTATCTGTACCTCCCCCAGGGGTGGTGTGGTGTCTGCTACTTGGTAAAATTACAGCCTGGAGCTTTTGTGATTCCCAAGTCAGATGTCACCGCGATTTTAAGTACAACATCTAGAGGTCAAAGGCGTTCTATCCCAGACACTACTGGATCTCCACCACTAATATCAGACACTAGAGGTGTCCTTATGACACTTTTTCCCACGTATGGAACAGCGTATCTGGGAAATAGGATGAATGACATGCACTGGGAACTTGAAGAACTCACAAACACAGTTCTTCATCTAGCACACCAACTTAGAGATGATCCTGAAAAGAAAGCCATGAGGGCCATGATTCTGCAGAATAGGACAGGTCTGGATTATATTTTGGCCTCCCAGGGTGGTCTCTGTGCGGTTATTGGAGAGCACTGTTGCACGTTCATTCCTGATGGTACATTAACTACTCTCACATTGTTGACCAACTTGAACATCTGAAGGACAAACTGACCAAGGATGCGGATAAGAGCATGAACTGGGAAGGCTGGAGCCCCTTGGCATGGTTTACCTCTGGCAGTTGGTATAACATTCTGTTAAAAATATTAACTCCAATCCTTCTAGTAATATTCTTATTTTTCATTTTGACTGGTTGCATCATAGGGGCTGCTCAGTAGAGTAGTGGTTAGCACTTTCGCTTTGCAGCAAGAAGATCCCTGGTTCGAATCCCGGCCCGGCCTGGGCCTGGGATCTTTCTGCATGGAGTTTCTATGTTCTCCCTGTGCATGCGTGGGTTTTCTCCGGGTACTCCGGCTTCCTCCCACAGTCCAAAAACATGCTGAGGTTAATTGGTTACTCTAAATTGTCCGTAGGTGTGAATGTGAGTGTGATTGTGTGTCTGTATATGTAGCCCTGTGACAGACTGGTGACCTGTCCAGGGTGTCCCCTGCCTTCACCCGAGTCAGCTGGGATAGGCTCCAGCACCCCCCCACGACCCTAATGAGGATAAAGCGGTGTATAGAGAATGGATGGATGGATGGTTGCATCATCCCATGTTTCAATGCACTCATGACCAAAACCATAAGCAGGACCGTGTCAAAAGTAATGTTGAGTGATGAAATAAGAGCACTAATGATAGAAAATTCTTCTGAAATCAATGAAAAGGTGTAAGTTCTTGATTACTGATGCACTCTGAGTGTAAGTTGATGAAGGTGTTATGAACATGTTACAGAAAACCTCACAGGGAGTTGTAATAATGTGATGCTGACATTCATCAATGATAAACAGGAGGGAAATGTTAGAAGAAGAGGTGCCGACACACCCCTATCATCTGGCTGAGAATGACTGTCTTCAGGCAAAGACACCAGAACAGGGAACAATGGGGAAATGTCCCACTGTGACTGAATCTGGAAGAGAACACACTGATGGCTGAATAAGAAAGTTTGCATTTGCTTTTTGTTTCCAGGTTTCATTTCATTTTGTCGAAGAACAGGAAAAAGGTATTTCTACAATTTAAACAGTTGTATCCTCACATCCAACATCTTAGAGGAAAACAGATGCTAAAAACTGTTTTTAAAAAATAAAAAAAAATAAAAAAAATTCCAGAATATTTTTGTAAATATTTTATAAGAAAGATCTCATAAAATATTTACAAAAATATTTGGGAATGTGTGGGAACCTGTACTTTTTACCTGGATGGTAGCCAGCTAGCATGCTTCTTCTTTAACACCTTTCACTAAACATTGCTGTTTCTTTCCACTTAACCGTACGAGCACAACTGTTGGCAGTGAAAGAGCACGAGTGGGAATGCATAGGCCTTAAAAATAAATGTAATAAACATAGGTTGTGCCAGTTTACTCTGAAAGATTTGACCTGAGACCTATGTAGATTTCATAGTTTATCGTCACTGATCCTACCACATAATTCTAACAAGTAATGAGGAACCATATGATAACTCTTAAGTAGGATCCTTCATTTTACTTGAGAGCAAGCAGTCATGGTAGGCAATAGTGAGGTCATCCTGAAATATGAGAGAACTGAGTAACTGCTCACTATATGATGTATCACTACTGGAGGGTGCTCTAAAAGAGGTCACCACTTGCATCCTCATGTAACCTTGCAAACTGGAAAACTGGGTCAGTCTTTCAACGTTTTATGGCTGCTTAGATTAGACGACCTCAGAATGACAGCACCAAATGAGGTCGGGTAAATCTTACAGCATTGTCAAACCAGGACAGGCCGTCTCAATCCAGCTGGAACACTGAAAAACAGCATGCAGAGTCTTTATCTGCATTGCTACCGACATTTATTCTCATGTTTGAATTCTGCGGGTAAGATAAGTATTTTGTCTAATTATTTGTCAAAGAAAATGTCGATCCATCATTTAGTTTTTATTTTCATGAAACAAACAGATTTACATATTTTTTATTTCACTTTTCATTTCTGCTTTGCAAGTCTATTTCTGAACATCACAATGAAAAGAACAAAAACATGTTTCTTAAGTCATTCAGCTTGTAGAGGCAGTACTGAGCAGAAGTCCCTGACAGTCACCCCGTAGTAAACAATCAAGGCCACACACAGCACTTGCAGCTGTCTTCGAAGACGGTGCCGTTTCCACATTTTCTCTGGTATGTTCGGCCACCTGCACAAATGTAGAAGCTGGTGCGGTCATCCGGGCTGCTGTACGTGCCGTCTGGTTTGTCTGGAGTACAGCTAATACTGGAGTACAGCTAATACTGGAGTACAGCTAATACTGGAGTACAGCTAATACTGGAGTACAGCTAATACTGCATACCACCAGAAGAACATGATGCCAGCAGTGAAACATGGTGGTGGTAGTGAGATGGTTGGAGGACCTGGATGACTCCTGATGGAGCCATGAATTCTGCTCTCTATCAGAAAATCCTCCTGGAGAACATCCATCATCAGTTCATGACCTAAAGCTCAGCAGTAATGGGTTCTGCAGCTAGACAAAGACCCCAAGCACACAAACTAATCTACCTCTGGCTAAATTAAGGTTCTGAAGTCTGGATTCAATCAAAATCTGGACTTGAATCCAAATGAGATGTTGTGCCAAGACCTTAAAAGGACAGTTTATAATGGGAAAGTATGTAATGTGACTGAATTAAAACTATTCTGCAAAGAAGAGAGGACCAACATTCATCCATGATGATGTAAAAGAGTGATCACAAGCTGGAACAAACATTTAACTGCAGTCGTTTCTGTCATGAGTGGTCCAGCCAGTTATTAGATTCAGGGGGGCAGTTACTTTTTCAAAGGGATCATAAAAATGTTCAATAAATCTTCAATAAATCATCATTTAAAAATTGCAGTTTGTTTTAGTGGGTTATCTCTATCTGAAATTAAATAAATATGCATATTATTTTGATGATCTGGAACATTTAAGTGTGAGAAATATGCAAAAATAAAAGACTGAAAACATTTGGGTTTGACATTGATGAAAATGAGACAGTAGATCAACATTTCAGCTTTTATTTCCAGGTATTTACATCTGGATCTGAGCAAGCATATCATTTAGGTTGAACTTCCTGTTCACGCTGATGCACTACTGACCAAACACCATACAGCGCGCTACGTTAGGCTCATTTCCTCAGGTCTCTAGCTTCATACCTTAGCCATGGACATTAGATAGGTATCGATGCTCTCATGTCTCTCTTGGGAGGAAAGAGAAAAACACATTTTCCAAAATGTGACCCTATCCTCCCTGAGCTTTCCACCTGCAGCTCTCCTTCTATGTAGATGAATTGAAAGTGGACTGTCCAAGGACATGTGGATAATTTACTACACATACCAGTCCATTGTAAATAAAGTTGCTGAAGTGTATCATCTTGAGCCAACACTAAGTTTATCTCTCAGAGTGTGTCAAAGGCAGAAGGATCATTATCAAGCCTTGTTATTAGTAAATGCTGCTCCATGTCCGATAATACCCTGGAGCACAGATATGTTAGTTATCTCTGTATTGATAGTATAGTTACATAATTCACATTTGTGCATGCTGGAACTGACTGAGAACACCAAATGACTGACGTAGCTTAGCAGTGTTCAGACATGTTTCATAACGACAAGCCGCCAAAATGCTTGTGTCAGCTCATATAGAAGAAAACAAAACATCCGATGTTATCACTGCTGCTGCAGAAGCCTTTCTTGCCTCATAAACCTTTATCTAAAGAAGAGCTGTGTTAAACAGTACAGCAGGTCATTGTTCAGATGTTTTTCTTTTTGACGTGTAAAGCTTCAAAGGTCTTTGATTAAGTGGCAGCCACCTGATCTCCTCTCTCTCTCTAAACACACACACACACACACACACACACACACACACACACACACACACACGATACTGTAAAATGAAAGAGCACTTTGAATCACTAATATCTATCATAAACATCATCAGAGAGCTGGCCGGTATGATATGCTCCAACACCAAGACATATCTGGTGGTGAAGTACTTTAGATCTCAGGATAAATACGTACAAACATTCAGAGAGAATATGAAGCTTAGCCTTTAAAAAACAAAATGTGTTCTGGGTGATGGGGTGAAATGATGAATCTCCCTCACAGCGACTGTGAATGAATTTTGAGATCAAAGTATCAAATTCTAAACACTATCAGTTGGAAAGCTCTGGGCTCATTTTATTACTACATATAACTTTACAGTACCAGGCACTCACCATTCAAAACATTCTGACAAAGATAAAATATATACAGATAAATAAGAGCATAAAAAATCCTGCAGTTTATTAAGAGCACATTTCCATCATTTCATCGATCAAATTAAATCATTCATGTCTCTTCAAGTAGTATAAAAATGGTTTTGGATAAAGCCAAAGTGCAAGTATGACTACCATGACTAACGTTAAAGCTATCCCTATTATCAACTGAACAGCTGTCATGGAAGCACTCTGTCGTTGTTGATTTTCTTATAAACACCCTTAATCTTTATCAAGGTCAAGAAAAAAAGATACTTAACCCTCTATGGTATGCACTATGATCCCAGGTGGTAAAAAAAATGTTTGGGGTGTTTTTTTGTCTTAAAATAGACCCAGTAAACATAATTAAGAGACATTTTCAAAAATATTATTTTTTTAGTAGTTTTTAAGGTTCGTTGCCATATGGCAACACCGTACCATCATGGAAAGTAATGAAAACAAGAGAGTTTTGTTTAAAATTGTATATAACATTTATTTTAAAACTCATGTTATAGTATAAACAATCCCCAGTAGCTAACTAAACTAATAGTTTAATGCAATACATAAGTGGAGGCTGGAACATGATTGCCATATACATTTTAAACTCTCTTACTGGTAATACCTGTCTGTCACTTCACTGTCTCTGCCCTCACTGTCTCCACTGTCCTCATTCTCTGGCTCATAGTCTTCATCACTCTCACTCTGCTGTGTTTCCAGCAGCTCATTTTTCTCGTCACTGAATCCTTTGTCATCTTCACTATCATCTAGAGGGAGAGCTAGTTCAGCTTTTTTCCGTGATTTACCATAAAAAAAAATTTGCATTCATGCAGTAAATGGAAGAAAGATGTGTCAAATATCATCATATTCAACGTGGAAAGGACTCACAAAGTGTATTATTATAGTTTATAGACTATAGAAGATCAGTGTACACCAATGCAATTGCAAAGTAGGCCTATAACTAAATACAAAACGTTATCAACATACCAGGCTAGCAATCCATAATGGTACGGTGTTGCCATATGGCAGCGTACACATTTTTAACATTTTCTATTATTTATTGATCAAGCACAGTGCAAGAAACTACATAATAATGAACTTAACTCACCTATTATTGAGTGTTTTTTTTTCCCCCGTTGAAAAACTTCAAAAAAACACTTTTTTTGGTGAATTTTTAGGAGTCAAATGGTGAGGCTCCTCCCATCAATGATGTCTGCAGAAAAGGGTTTCAAACTGGCCTCCAGAAAGTCATGTGACAAATTTAAACACTGCTATTGGTTAACTTAGAACCCCACTTCTTTTTAATGCATTGCATCATAACTGGGGATGTATTATCTGTGTGTAGAAAGCTTAAAATGTGGGTGTTGCCATATGGCAACGCTGTACCATAGAGGGTTAAGGGACATCCTTCCATGTGGTACCATCCATCCATTATCTACACTGTCTAATCCTTTAATCCTTACCAGGGTCATGGGGGGGTGGGGGGTGGGGGGGTGTAGTCTATCCAGCTGACTGAGGTTGAAGACAGGGTTCACCTGGACAGGTAACAGTCTGTCACAGGGCACATAGAGACAAACAATCACATTCACACCTACAGACAGTTTAGAATCACCAGTTAACCTCAGCATGTTTGTGGACTGTGGGAGGAAGCTGGAGAACCTGGAGAAAAGCCACACATGTACAGGAGAACATGGAGACTCCATGCAGAAAGATCCCAGGAAGACCAGGCCATCTAGCTGCAAGGAGACAGTGCTAACCACTACTCCGCTGTTCAGTCACTGTCTCTTTATGTCTGCCACCACAGCCCCACACAGCTAGTAGGTAAAGAGCTAGGACACAATCTAAAAGCAACACTGCTTAGACACTCAGCTGACTCTTACTGAAGTAGCAGTGATTCTCTGTTAGTGTTGATATTTGCTATTATATGGTGATATTTTTCAGTTCAAAACAATTTTATTTATATAGCACAAACTATTCAATTCAATTCAATTCAATTTTTTTTTAATTTTTATTTTCTCTTTATTAAACAAACATACAAAAAGATACATAGCAAAACACAAACTTCCCACACACCCCCACCAAATGCACACACATACCACACGCTCATCATTCATACCACATACCCACCAGGCTGTATTTCATATTCCAAAATCCTATTCCTGTCAAAATCATCATCGTCATCATCATCATCATCAACATTACCATGACCATTCATAAGATCAATGGGATTTTAAAAAAGCAAAAGAAAAAAGGAAAAAAAAACAAATAAAGATTATAATAATAATAATAATAACAACAACAACAACAACAACAATAATAATGATAACAAAAGAATCATCACAACATCAGACATTAATAATAACAACAATAACCATACCCAACAATTAAAGAAATTAAATAAATAAAAGATAAACATAACACAACGCAAACGAAATGAAAAACAACAACAAAAAACAAAACAAAACAAAACTCCATCATACAAGTTGAAAATGTTGCATCTCTATATCGGTAAAGCAAATATTCCATTTTTTCTTGTGTTCAGACAATTTATTTTGATTAGTAGCAATTATTCTTTCTAAATTATATTGACAGAAAATCTTATTTTTAAAATGTTTTAAAGATAAATTTGAAATATTTTCAACTTTAAAAATAAATATTTTGCCCAACAGTAAAACTGTATTCAAAAACAGTGGACAGTTACCTTGAAAAATACCAAACATAATATTCATAGGTGTAAGTTCAAAACTAATACCCAAAGACTTTAACCAAGTTTGAATAGACGTCCAGAACCTAACTACACAGGGACAAAAATAAAACAAATGCATAAGGTCCTCCTCTTCCCCCTGACAAAACCTGCAATAGGGGTTGCTTACTATTTTCCAGGTGTACAAGGCCTTTTTCGTTGCAGTTATTTTATAAAAAATTTTCAATTGAAATATTCTTGAATATGAGTCTATTGAAGTTTTATAAACTGTTTTAAAGTAGTTTTTCCACAAAATTTGAACATTAAACTCGTCCTCCCAAAACAAACAGGGTCTGTGAGGAAAAAGAAAAGCACCCATGTTTTGTAGATTCCATATGTATATTATTTTATTCATCTTTCGGCCCGATAACCATTTTTGGCATCTGGTTTGCGGGAGGCAAACCAATTGCTTATTCTTCCCTCCTTTAGACAGTTTAGATTTCCACAACTTGGGGACAGCAGAGACTAACTGATTAAATCTTAAATTATCTAATAAATTGTTGTATTTTTTATTAAAACAAGAATAAGAAATAAAATTTCCAAATGTGTCCAAAAGATCATTCACAAAAATGATTCCGTTTTGAACGCATTCTTCCCACAACAATGGTTTCTCTTCAATAGTTATACTTGAATTCATCCACAACAACTGTGTTTGAATTTCTTGAAGCGAATCTGGAGGATGATACTGAAAATTCAACCATGCCTTGAGGACATCCTCAAAAAAAGGGGAGAGATCCTCAAAATATTTTTTGAAGAGAAAGTCAACATGATCTGTTTTTATTTGATAAAAAGGGAATAAATGATTTGAGAAAAAGGAAAAACTTGAATACAGTCTGGCTAACAAGACATTGTCTGTTGCTGTAAATTTTAACGACCCATGAGGCTTTTAAAGAACAATCCATTGCTTGCAAATTTTTTAGATTTAATCCTCCATTTTCATAAGAGTTGTATAAATATTGCCTTTTAATTTTATCTGGCTTGTTATTCCATATAAATTTAAATATTTTTTGCTCAAGATTCTTAAAAAAATTGGTTTTGGGTGATGGAAGAATCATCATTAAATAAACAAACTGAGGAATTACTAAGGTGTTAACTAATATGACTTTTCCTTGTATAGTTAGTAAATTCCCTTTCCAAGGCTGTAATATTCTGTCAGCTTTTTGCATCTTTTTCTCATAATTATATTCAACAATTTCACTTAAGTTTTCTGGAAGATGAACACCCAAAATATCAACTGAGCCATTGCACCACTTAACAGGAGTAGTAGAGTTCAACCTAAACCCTGTATCTCTTAATGCTCCAATTCGCAAGATATTACACTTTTCAAAATTAGGTTTTAGCCCTGAAATTTTAGAAAATTCATTTAAATCTGCAATAAGAGCCTCTAAAGACCTTTGATTTGGTTGAATGAAAAAAGTTACATCATCTGCATACATGGTCAACTTAATCTCCTGTCCATTTGGACACAAACCTAAAATATCTTGATTGTTTCTTATTCTTATAGCCAAAATCTCTATACACATAATAAACAAATAAGGTGACAAAGGACACCCCTGCCGTACCCCTTGTGTTAAAGAAAAGGCATCTGATAAATAACCATAATTTATAATTCGGCTGATAGGGTGGTTATAGAGAGTATCAAACCAACGTATAATGTCTTTACCAAAGTTAAAATATGATAGACATTGTTTAATAAATCTCCATTGTACTTTATCAAAAGCCTTTTCAAAATCGGCTATAAATAATAAACCTTTTTCCTGTCGTCTGTCATAAAAGTGTATTGTATCGAGTACCTGTCTTAAGTTGTCACCAATAAATCTTCCCTTAATAAAACCAACTTGATTATTATTTATAATGCTACCAATTATTTTTTAAATTCTCAATGCAATACATCTATCTATCTATCTATTCAATTCAATTCAATTCAATTCAATTCAATTCAATTTTATTTATATAGCGTCAATTACAGTCAAATTGTCTCAAGACGCTTTACAGAACCCATATGCCTGACCCCCAGAGCAGCCCAAAGGCGACAGTGGCAGGAAAACACCCTTTTAACAGGGAAGAAACCTCGAGCAGAACCCGGCTCTATATAGGGGGGACCCATCTGCCTGCTGGCCGGGGGGGTTGAGAAGGACAGAAGAGGGCAAAGGGGGAGGGATGGGAGAAGAGGGAGGGGTGGGAAAGCAAGGAAAACACAACACACATTTGGATACATGTATGACAGGATATGTGACACAGACAAAGTATAAGCTAACATTGAAAACTGACTCATAGTTTACTCTGATGATGTACGGCTCTGACATTAAACATACTCCATATATAGCTAGCAGTAAAATTCAAACAGTATGTAAGTTAGCATAACAGTATAGTGAAGGCGATGCAGAGTTGACTGGTGGAAAAAGGTCAAATTGTCTCAAGACACTTTCCAGAGCCCATATGAAGCCCCAGAGCAGCCCAAAGGAGACACTGGCAAGGAAAACACCCTTTTAATGGGAGGAAACCTGGATCTTTATGTGGGGGGGACCCATCTGCCTGCTGGCCGGCAAAATGATGGATTTTCAAAAATTAACTAAGTTTAGCGGAATGTAGAGCAAAAACAGCCTTGACATGATGACATTTAGCTGTTACCATGTCGTTTTGTTTGACTAGAGATTTAGAGGACCCTGCATGGTGATACAGCAGCAACCTGCCCCAAAACACACCCTGTTCTTTCATCACTTTCCTCTAAATGGAATCATAATTTACAAAATGAATATCATACTGAATTCAAAAATCTTGACACTAGCAACTGAGACCATGAACTCACGAGGAAACTGTTTTTTGAGGTAACAGATCAAGAGAAAGGGACATTTTCTAACCTGATTTTTTGTAGCCTGAGGAGTCATGCTACATTTCTGACAATGCCTTATTGGGGAATGAACAGCCTTGGAGGAGCACTGTGCTCTCTGAGTGCTTTTGTAATTTACTTTGTGGATACTATGTGAACACAGAGTTTCTCTGCAGTTCATGTTTCATGTACAGGGTACAAGAAGTGACTACACACCGGTGCAATGTCAACTGCATGTCAAATGATTCCAAACTGTATTACTTACCTCACAGTGACTGCATTACTTCTGGGTTTAACAGTATGATATCTGATCTAATATCAAATAAAACCTATCAGCTGAGATGAAGGGGGTGTGTTGCTCTGACTTTCTTAAAGGACGTCTGACTTAAAAGTCTTGGTGACAAGTAATGAAACAATCAGAGTGAGACAAAATCTTTGCATTGTTTGGTTACATCACATGAACATGACAGGCACCCTGTTTCACTGTTTTGTGTTTCATAAATCTTTTTTCTTTTTTTTTACAGCTGAGGACTGCAGGCTACTGTAATAATGACAATGAATAGTAATAATAATAATAATAATAATAATAATAATAATAATAATAATAATACATTTTATTTGGCAGTGCCTTTCACAACACCCATGGTCACTTTACAGAGGATAAAAAAACACAATAAAATGAATAAAACAAAACAGACAAAAGTTACACAACAGTTAAAAAAAACAATGAATGAATTACAATGAATATGCAGATTTAAACAGATGAGTTTTGAGTCGTGATTTGAACTGGGGTAAAGAGAGAATGTTTGGGATGTCTGGGGGGAGAGAATTCCAGAGTGGAGTCCTCATCCTGTGGGACTCAGTCAGGTGACATACTTGGAAAAGTCCTAGTTTTCAGTTGTGGGATTTGTTTTCTTTTGGGATGGTTCTCATGCAGGAATATTCTGCTTCTTTAGGCTTCTACAGAACGTCTCAGTCAGTGTGTTGGTTTATCCACAGATGTTCATGGAGTCATCAGTAAATGTCATCTCTCCAACAGCTTTTGCCCTCATGCAGCCCCATGTCATCACCTCCATGCCTCTCTGCTGGGACCATGCCTTACTGTGGAAGTTCTGACCTGGTTGGTGCCAAACATGTTGGACTGAGCTGCACAGATGAGTCTTGATCTGCTCTGAGCACACACAGCTCTATTCATCAGACTTCTTTTCATGTTCTTTAGCAAAGTTTTAACTTATGTAGTAAAACACAAGGAAGTTTTTTCCTCAGGTGCTGTCCATACAATACCTTCTTTATACTGTATGAAAAGTCACAGAAACACTGATTTCTCCTGATGAATCCGTGTGCCAAGTGTGAAGCGCTGTCGGTGCTTTTCCTCCTAAGAGGAGACAGGTGGCTCTGATTAGTGTAATTGTTGTTGATGCTGCAGCTGTATTTCCACTCACTTTTAGTTTGTCACTGGTCCTGTTACATCCTTTTCCATCTTTGTAAATACTCACAATCTAGATGTTTCTGTTTTTATGGAAATTCTTCTCCATGTTGACTAACAATGCAAATCAAAGCTTTTACAGGCTTTTAGGTTGTAGAAAATCTTGACGTGTTTATTTATTTTTATGTCGGATTAACCTTAAATATGCCTGTGTGTGTGTGTGTGTGTGTGTGTGTGTGTGTGTGTGTGTGTGTGTGTGTGTGTGTGTGTGTGTGTGTGTGTGTTCTAGCATTTGCTACGTTGTGGGGGACCAAATGTCCCCACAACGGTAGGAAAACCGAAAACTATGTCACTTGTGGGGACCTCATTTCGGGCCCCACAAGTCTAAACAGTGTTTTCTTGGCCATGTTGTTGTTACTGAAAAAAGTAAAAATGCAAAAACGTTTCTTTGGGGTTAGCCATTGTTTTGGTTAAGGTTAGGGTTTGGTTAAGGTTAGGGTTAGGGTTAGATATGAATGGGAGTCAATGGTAAGTTCCCACAATGATAGAAAAACATAATATGTGCGTGTGTGTGTGTGTGTGTGTGTGTGTGTGTGTGTGTGTGTGTGTGTGTGTGTGTGTGTGTGTGTGTGTGTGTGTGTGTTTTGCATCAGTGAAATGAGCATTGCTAAGAAGAGGAACTAAATGTTGGACTGAGGGCTGACTTAGTGTCACTGAGACTCTATATGGCAGAGCAAAAAGAAAAGGATAAAGTAATATTATGTTTATAACCTAAAATACTTACATGTAGTGTAGTTTTTGTGAGGTTAAATTTGATTCACAACTTTTAGAATGCACACTAAAATGAACGTCTAACACTGAACTGACTGGGTGGAATGGCTGAGTTTGCTGTAAGCTTTATTCTAAACCACTCCTCTACATGAGACATTACCTGGCTTTAAGGGACACAAAATTCAACATTTAACATTGTTGTAGTTTTTGGAAATCATCCAATAAGAGGAAAGCATCAACGTTATCGTTGTTCAGGTGCAGAACACACAAACAGAACCACAATTATAGTTTCTTGATTTGTGTTTTTTATCAGACTGAGTAGCAAGTCTGTTGTGGAACTTTAAAACCTGAAGACCTGCACTTAGGTCATAAAGCTGGTTGCAGAAGTTAGCTACGCAGGTTTGGAGCGTGTCATTTTACAGCTTGTGGGGAATTTTTTTCCCAAAACATGCAAAGTGTGATTACAAAGTCCACAGACTGTGCCGATAAAGAGCAAGACTGCACATGATTGAAGTTTGGCTGCTCTTCCCTTTGAAGCGGGTTTTTTGTGCACCATTCCACCACTTCCTGCATAATTAATGCTGTTTTCATGTTTATATTCTTTATTTATTTGTGAACTGTACTCTAAGTCTGGAATGTGATGAGAAGAAGTTAATTTCAGCCATCTGATGCTATGAGTGTTGAGTTGCTGCTGCACTGTGCACAGATAGCATACCTTATGGTTTCAGAATAAGAGCGTGTCCATGTTTATATATTAAGAGTGTTTTATTTTGAAACAGCAGACAGGAAGTTCTGTGTTAATAAGTTTAAATGGCTGCAATGTGAGTGATGGTGTTTAATAGATAAGCTCATGATTGTAGAGCATTTTATTAACATTTCTGTTTGTAATACTTGTCTGACTAAAAGAAGATCGTGTATTCAGATTTAAATTATTAAGATATGTTTATTATTTCATTTCCTTGTAGAAAACCACAACTGCAAGTAAATAACAATCAACCAAGTCTGTGTCTTTTTCTTCCTATACTCTGGAGAAACTGGTCTCTAGTGGTGTTCTGACCAGAGATCTGGTGATAACACAGAACCACAGAGAACCAACCACAGAACCAAGTAAAGTTGTAATATCTCCCTTACGTAGGCTCTTATGTTATTATGGTCTATGGAGAGGCATACAGGGCATACTAAAACATCGCGTTACATTGCATTATTTTGGATGCAAGGGATGGAAACACACCGGCAACATTCACTTGAAACTGGACTAATTAGGAATTCTTTTGGTATCGTAAAGTTTAATGTTCAATTTACAACAAACATGTCGAGAAACTTCCCATTTTTTCACTGAAACAAGGTAAAGGTACATGTAATCAATAAATATTAGTTTTATTTTTATTGTGGTGAAGACAGCAGTGAGCTAGCTAACAGAGTTATTGTTCTAACAAAGGTTAATCAGGGCAAGCTGTGAAAAGATTGATCTGAAACATAATCTGACACATGTATGGTCTCGCTGTATTTTTGGTGC
The DNA here is from genome assembly GCF_021347895.1 of Acanthochromis polyacanthus. Classification (NCBI taxonomy): domain Eukaryota; kingdom Metazoa; phylum Chordata; class Actinopteri; family Pomacentridae; genus Acanthochromis; species Acanthochromis polyacanthus. The sequence continues at coordinate 42,895,819 of NC_067117.1, forward strand.
TCATGTTTGTGTGGTCAGGGCCAGTTGCAGCACTTGCAGGAGTCCCAGTAGACGAGTCCAGGCTGGCAGTGGTGCAGGTAAGTGTTTCCCTGGAAGCACTGGAAATAGGTGGTCTTATCAGCTAGGTTTTCATACAACCCATCAGGCCGTCCTCGACAGAACTCACGAATGGGGTCTGGGGTGGTGGTGGGGGCTGCAGTGGTGGTGGGCTTTGGAGGAAAGCCTGTGTGGTCACACATGGAGAAATGAAAGTTATTCACAGAATAAATAGAGGCTGAACTGACCTTTCCTGGCATGTCACAAAAAGGTGCACCAACACGGAAATCCATGTTTCTATTTACACTTATTACAGACTGAAGTCCATGTTTCCATTAACATTTATTACACACTGAAGTCCACTTTGATCTGTTTTCACTCCCAGCAGGACGCCAACATAAGAAAGAACTGACTACAGAGGGTGGAGTTGACTGAACTGCAGTATTTACCCATCGACGTCCTGAGGTGGTTGATGAGAGGATAAGCTTCAGCTGAGCAGAAGGATCCAGTAAAGTCATCCATGTCCATCGTCCACACATGAGCTCCTCCCAGCTTGTTGGCAGTCATCCACTGAACCTACAGGACAACCACAGGGGTAACAATATGATTAAAGTATTAAAATATCTACAACTCTATGGAATGGATCCAATAAAGTAAAACTTGTTTTGTTCCTGCAGCTCATGGTCACCTTGGAGGAATAGCTGGCCTTGTCATCGTAGCCCACCCAGGCGCTACCATAGGTGGCATATGGAACCTTCTGTGAAGGGATCCATTCAACAGTAGTACTGGTGATGAAGTCACAGATCTGGATACACAGAAACACAAACAGGTCAGTTCACTATCTTTACTAACTCCACTCTGATTTTTATTTTTCTGATTCTGGATCCACTGAGTTGTTCAGAGACGTGTTCTTTGTGAATAAATGTTCATGACTACAAGCCATTTTCTATGTTTGATGGTAAAAGCAGCAGGAACCGCAAGACATTTTCTGTTCGGAATTTGGTATTTCTTGGACTTTGACCCGTGGATCCAGTGATCAATGAGACTTTAGTAGAACATCAGAGGAATCACTACAGACTAAGCTGAGCTTTCTATGATCATGCCCTACCTCATAGAAAGCCCAGAAACCAGCAGTGCGAGTGTAGGGTCCTGCATCTGCAGGGCCATTGGCTGGAGATCCCAGGCCATTAGAACCACTGCTGAGACGAAAGGTTCTTCCATATGTAGGGAAACCCAACAGCAGCTTCTCAGGCTCAGCTCCCAAAGACAGCCAGTAGGATATAGAAGAGTTCTGGAAAAGAATGAGGAGATGCGTGTACAGAGTGTAGTTTTCTGATACTAGGAGTGGTTTAGATGTATTGGTTTGGTTCTTACTATGTTGAGATGAGCTTGTGAGCCGGTGTCCACGGGGCTCTGGTACAGTGGGCTGTTGTGTCCAGTAACTGCCTCCCAGGCTCCATGGAAGTCATAGGTCATGACATTGATGAAGTCAAAGTGACTGTCAAGTTAGAATATTTTATTTTAAATTTTATTGTGTATTATTGCAAGGAACAGAATATATACAGATTTTTTTTAACTTACGGTGAAATCTTGTTGACTTCGTATCCTTGGTTAACGGTTGCTTGTAATCCAGCAACGTTGGCTGACAGCAGCAGCTGAACCCTCCTGTTCTCTCTGGCATCGTCCTCAAAGGCCGTGTGTAGTTCCTGTAGGCACAACACACCACAGGTTCAACAAACTTCGTCACATCAAGAATCCTGCAGCTTGCCTGCTCACCCACTCCCACATACCCACTCACTCCCACATGCCCACTTCCACACCCACACCCTAACCCGTCCCTCAGCCCATCCTCTTCAGAATCCCTCTCATCACCTACAAAGCTCTCCACAACCTTCTGCCTGTTTGGACTCATACACTGGTACACTCCCAGCCACACCCTCCACTCTGCTGATGTTGGTCTTCTGTCCTCCCATCTGGACCAGACACTGGACCTGGGCAACAGGACTCTCTCTCTTTTTTCCTACTACAGGACTGGGAATGATTAATCTCACAGCAGTATCTTCAGTCAATCATTATCACTGACTAGCAGCTGAGAAAGAGTCCGATGTTTACTTTGGTGAGGGCTGGAGATTTTTAGGTCTGTTGGCAGTGAACATGTGTGGAGCTACAATTAAATCTTCAAGTACAGCATCATTTTACTGGAAATGTGTGCTTTTTCCAGAAACAAAAGCTTCCAATACAGTTGTAACATAGGAGTACACCACATTACAGCAGTTTTTATTTTGTATGGTATTCTATTTTCGTTGTTGGAAGGTTGTAAAAAAATCCTTTAGGAATAAGATTGTAGAGGAATCACTAAGATTCAATGCTGCATTGAACCACCCTTACCTGAACCAGTAGAGTGAACCTCTCCTTGTCCTCCACTGGGCTGCCGTTTTGTCCAGGATATTCCCAGGCCAGGTTCAGCCCATCAAAGTTATGGGTGTGCAGGAAGCTGATGGCAGACCTGATGAAGGCTGCCCGGCTCTCAGGTTTGGCAACCATGGCGATGAATCTGGTGGGACGGGAAAAACATCAAAGTGTGACCCCTGTTCTGTCAAAGCAGTGGCAGAAGAAGATGTTCCACTTCTGAGTTGGATGTATAAGGATAGTACAGCTGGACTTACGGGCTCACTCCATTGGTTGTGCCTCCAACAGACAACAGAGTCTTCAATGCAGGATTGCTACAAGCAGAGAGAGATAACTTAGATGTAACTTTGAATAACTTAACAGCCAAACATATGCTAAAGACAAAACTCTGTATTTTACCACTTCACTGGCTTGCTAGAAAATGTAAATTATTCTTAGTTGGTTCTTGTAGTTCCAAGACTCAAAGGTTCTTCGTTGTTACAAACATTTCTCAAAGGCGCTGATAAAAAACGGACTTTTGGTGGTGTTTGTTTTTCAGACAGCTCTGAGCTCTGTCCATATTTGATGCTTCTACATGGCAGCTATCAGATCCTGGGCTTTTTTTTTTTATAGTAACACTCATTTGTCCTTATTATTTCTTGGTTCAATCAGCCTGTATCCTAAAGAAACACTTTTTCCCCCTAGGGTTATCAAGGTGATAAATCAACACTGTTTTAATAAGTTTTCATCCTCATCTGAACACATGGGGTGTAGCTCCCATTGTGAGTTAACTGTGTGCTATGAAGGCTTATATCAGTGTCCATAAAAGTTCAGATGTTTGAAGCAATCAGAGAAAAGAGGAGAGGAAAGCTTTAAGCTGGCTGCTGACAAACTGTCCGTCCACAAAGGAGACAGAAACAGGAAGATGGAGCTCTATGAACCTCACTAACCCGACCTGCACCGTCTGGCTTCTGCTTCCAGACTGGACTTGTGGGGTCACTGTTTTTTAGAGTGATGGTGGAGTCATTAATGCTGTTGAGGAGTATCTGAGGGATCAACATGTGAACTTCTTCTGTAAAGGGACACCGAGGTTTAAACACCAGTGGACTGAATGTATTCAAGTTAAAGAAGATTACAAGAACGAGAACAATCTGTTGTGAGAACATTTTAAATTACTCTTGTAGCCATTTGTATGATATTAGATCCATGAGTTTCTGAGACCTCCATCTAATCAACATGATAAATAGTTTCCTTAAAAACCTGTTGTATATTAGCCTAGCCGCGCTAGACCCAGGTCTGAAGACACAAGGGTCTAGGACAGGGGTGTCAAACTCAGTTCCTGGAGGGCCACTATCCTGCATGTTTTAGATGTTTCCCTCTTCCAACACACCTGATTCAAATGATCAGCTTATCATCAAGCTCAGCAGAAGCCTGATAACGAGCCTGATCATTTGAATCAGCTGTGTTGGAAGAGGGAAACATCTAAAACATGCAGGATAGTGGCCCTCCAGGAACGGATCTTGACACCCCTGGTCTAGGAACTCTCGACAGGGAGGGAGGCGGGCTAAAAGGTTGTCTTTCAAATCACTCTGCAGCAATTGGGTAGGTATACAACCAATCAGCGCAACGAATAGGCTCCTAGAGCGCCGGAAATCAGAGGATGCGGTAGTTCGGTGAAGCCTTATTTATACAGTCAATGGGTGAAGCTCAAGTATATTACAGACATGTTAACAGAAAGATTATTCAGAGTCGGTGCTAATGGAGCTCAACGACTGTTGTCGACCCTGGCAGAGAATTAAATTCGTTGCCGTGGGTTGTCTAGCGCGACTAGGCTCGTTGTATATATCCTGATCCAAGTATTCTGCCCCCTGGTGGATCATCATTCCACTACAGGCAGCTCTTTTCAAAACGTCTGCTCTCATGAAATCATCCCCACATTTTTCAGGAAAATCATGGCTAATGGTCAAGAAGTAAAAATAACATCCAAATTGTTACTCATTTTTTAAAATAAATATTTTCTACATTTAAAGAATGCATATTTGCTGAGTAGTTCACTGTTTATTTTTCATTTAACTCATATTAATGTCTGTATCAGATGTGATCCTCCAGGTTTTTAACGTGCTTTTTCCTAAATGCACCATTTTAGTAATGTAACATTATACCTATTAAAATACAAGCACACCCTATTATGATGATTTTATTAACTTAATTAATGAATGAAATGCCACCCTTGAATGCATTTGGAGTATTTTTGTAACAAAAAATCCTCTGAAATCATAATCTCTGTACTATATTGATCAGTTTTTAAATGTCAAAAAGACTAGAGGAAGAAGAGACAAAAATAAATTATACTAAAAATGTTGTGAACGAACTGGATGGAAATAGGAGTGACCTGGAGCAGTTAGAAGATGAGGATGAGGAGGAGACAGAGCAGGTTCATGGGATTAGTCCAGATGTTCAGTGTGAGATTCTTCTGGGAGATGAAGACAAAGCTCTCTGCAATTTGTTGTTTTGTTTATTCTCTTAATTTGATCTATTATTATATTATTTTCTTGTTCTGAAGTATGTCAGCTCACTCAGTGCTAACTAATAGACTGGAGCAGGTGGAGTTTTGCTTTAGATTGTTGTGAGCAGAAAGTTGCCAAAAATGTCCAGTGGATCAAATTTGAGACAGAAAATATATCATAAACAAAATGACATGGCAAAATTTCTCATTTGGATTTTGTTAAAAGCTGTAATGAACATCTCAGTTCCAAAAACTTTGAATTGTCTGACTATATTTTTTTGATGAATCGTGCTTTACAGGGTTAAAAAGTCAAAACACCTTCATACTGATGTGTGGTGTTTCTTTCTACTGATACCTGATGAACCTGATCTCTGAAGTCCACTTGCAGTGACAACAACATGAAGACGCTTTTAATGCTTCTGATGAACTCCAAAAACACCACCATCACTGACTTTCAGCCCTTGTTTTGCCTGGACAGCAGAGGGCATCTGCTCTGTAGTTTGGATATAAAACGCCTCCTGATGCCTCTCATTCATTCATGAATGTTTCTTTATCTGAAAATAAAGTTGTACCAGAGAACGCCCCTGCTATCCACACCTTCTTTTGCTATGGGGCCCATTTATGTTGTTTTTTTACTGTTTTCATTCTTTAATTTCATTTATTTTCATACAAAATGAACTTTACTGCCTAAAGGTTAGATTCTGAAAACTTTTCATTGACAGTATTAGCTTTTATCTGCATATTTAGATGGCTATGATTTGTTTGTCCTGTTAAACATCTGGTAGAATATTTTATAGAATGCAGCAAAACACACACGAGGAACAATGAGGGTCAGCTGTATTTTATGCTTTAGACTGTCTTCCTAAAGTATTACTATTGTCTCTGTTGTGTTTCCAGTGTGTTGCTACCAGTATGCAAACATATTGGATTTTACTGGGCTGTGATTGGCCCTTTACTAATTTTCAGACACAGCTGATATGGGGACAGTCTCTCTAACTTGAACTCCTACACATAGATACAACATTTTAATAATCAAACACTGTCCACTCTGATTTTTGGCTCCTGTCTTGGACTCCCAGCGGTATCATGTAATGTTTGAACTCTGATAATCTGATAAAATTAGAAAATGTTGCAATGTGTTATTTCTTCCTTTGTGCTTTTAAAGGTTATGTGAATGAATAAGATATGTTACTGCTCAGACTGTGAACTTGGAAATACTAGGATGGATACAAATAGTTCTAATATTGTAATTGTTGTAAAAGCTAAACACAGCTCTGGATGAAATGCTGAGCATAAACCTGATTTCCAAATGTGTGTAGACCACTATTACCTGGAAATGAAGGTATTTTAAACGTGAATGCTGGTGGTGAACAGCTGAACTCACACATTCTTCAGGTTGTTCAGGGTGCCGTAGTGCTGCTCATCGTTCCACTCCACGGGGCTGATCTGGTTGAAGCTGTTGATGGTGGCCAGGGTGTAGATGACGTGGGTGCACAGGAAGGGGTCGATGTTCTGTGGGGTGAATTTGCCACCGCTGGGTCTGTACTGGGCCCAGTTGGTCATGTGGCACACCAGCTTACTGGAGGAAGCTGAGAGAAGACGGAGAGTGAGCGGCAGAGATAGCTCATATTCATTCTGCAATTGCTTGTGTGAAGAAGAGTCTGTCAGAGCAGAAACGTACCGAGGTGAAGAACGAGCAGAACACCGAGAGCTGCACAAAAAAAGAGAAAACAGAACGTGAAGAAAGAAGAAACAATGGCATGAAACAGAAATAAGAACAGAACAAACTGCCACCTGGTGTTTAGTGACTGTAAAGCCACGATAACTTCACTGAGGACATTAAGAAGAGTCTGATATGAATTATTAACAATGCTCATATTTCATGGGACCTCCTTTAGCTGTGATTACGGCACTCATCCACTGTGGTATCGTTTCGACAACATTCTTCAGTGTCACAGCATTTATTTCTGTCCAGAGCTGCATTCATTTAATACCAGGATCTTCTATTGATGATGAGAGTCAGACAAAGTCTTCTCCAGAACATCCCAAAGCTTCTCAGTCATTCAGTATGTTCAGGTATCAGCTGACCTCATTCTTTGGGAGCATAACGTTGGTGAACCTGACCAACCCCAGATCAGAACCCTAACCCCCACTAGCCATGATGAGTGCATCCCTTCATCTGCCCCTCTTCTTACCCTGATGCCCCCATCACTCTGGAACAGGGTAAATCTGGACTCATCAGACCACATTTGTTCCTGAAGATGATGGTTCTCCACTATCCTTCAGGTTTTAATGATGCGTTGGACGGTTCTTAACCTGATTTTAGTCGTTTCATCTCCTTAGTTGTTTTCTATGCTTGATGCAGGCCAATAATGTGACCCTTCTGAGACAGATTAATAGTAAATAACTATCCGATGGAAGGACCTGACCCGTCTGCTGAGCTAAATCCAAGTGGAGAGTTTTTGTGGCCATGGGGTGTAAAATGTATTATTATTATTATTATTAGTGGTAGAAGTAGTATTCGCATGCATACTGTTGTATAATAGTGATAATAATAGATCCTTGCTAAAATGTCTGCAATAGACTCAGTTTCCTGCAGTTTTTCTAAAGTAAATAATGAGGAAATGAATGACTGAATAATTGAATGAACAGAGAGCATTTACCTGGGAGGAGTTTTGCCATTTTGCTGTCTGGAGATTCGACCAACGCCCCGCTGCAGAAAACAGTCACTTTAGAACATTTAATAAACACAAGGAACAACAGTAGACATAATGCTGCCTCTACTGCTGGGATTAGTTCCACTCCTGAATTAGTTAACTAGAAACTCAATGATGCTAATTTTATTCACTTTTTTTGCCTTTGATATGGCAGGAAACTGAAAACATTTAGGCACATACAGAATAAAACTTTAAGTCGCCCCTCCTGTAATCATAACAAGTCATTGAATATTACAATATAGTCAACAAACATCCTCTGATTGCTCATGCAGCCCCCTGTAATGTAAATGCTGTGTAAATATCAATCATACATGGAGATGAATTCATTACCTTTCTTCCAGAGGAACAGAAGCAGAGTCCAGAGCTCCCTGGAGGTGTCTCACATTTATATTCCACTCATTAATCACTAATAGACGGTGGCAAAGTGCAGCTGATAAGGGCTCAGTGTGGTGGGGGTCTGGTTGACGTACCTAATAATCCAACTTCAAAGTGACACCAGGAAAGAAGTGGAGCTGCTGGGAAATGAGCGATCATATCAGTTTAAGGGCCTGCAGTGATAAGGGCTATCAGTGGAGACAGATTACTTAATAACTGGAATAATGATGATGAAATAAGGAGACAACAGATGCAGACGACCTGCATGGACCAGCTCTGTTCAGTTCAATTCAATTTTATTTATATAACACCAGTTACAGGTCAGATTGTCTGCAGACGCTTTCCAGAACCCTTATGAACCCCCAGAGCAGCTCTTTCTGTTGACAGTCTGGATTTGTATCTTGATGAATGGAAGTGAGGAGCTCAGCATACTGAGGACATCCATCCATCCATCCATCCATCCATCCTCTATACACCGCTTTATCCTCACTCGGGTCATGGGGGGTGCTGGAGTCTATTCCAGCTGACTCAGGTGAAGGCAGGGGACACCCTGGACAGGTCACCAGTCTGTCACAGGGCTACATATACAGACACACAATCACACTCACATTCACACCTACGGACAATTTAGAGTAACCAATTAACCTCAGCACGTTTTTGGACTGTGGGAGGAAGCCGGAGTACCCGGAGAAAACCCACGCATGCACAGGGAGAACATGCAGACTCCATGCAGAAAGATCCCAGGCCCACCCTGAGATTTGAACCGGGGATCTTCTTGCTGCAAGGCGAAAGTGCTAACCACTACCCCACTGTGCAGACCAAGGACATGCATGTAAACTTTAATAGTGTGGATCCTGGATAAACTCCAAGCCTAGCTCAGTCTAAAGTATCCCAGCTCCAAGGCTGATTATTTACTGTAGCTAAAACCCTGAAAGTGATGCATCCAAAGAAGCTCCTGGGTTCTGTTCAGTGTTTGGATCCATGATGTGAACAGAAGTCCTGCTCTGGTCTGGGATCAGTCCTGCTGATGATCCTCTCTTAGAGCTGTGAGTGTTTAGTTTAGTTTAGTTTATTTGAACAGGGACAGTGCACATTAATCAACATTTCTGTAAATGTACCAGTTTTAGCTATAAAGCTAGTTTCCAACTGTAGTCCCTGGGCAGATGAAAATGCCAACAACAGCATAACAAAATAAGAGTAAATAATTCATTAAAATACAATGACAACACCAATACCAGTCACAGCATCCACACAGCACAGCATCATGCAACAGACATCACAATAACATTAATAGGTGCAGACATAGCAACATTGGCAGCAGGCAGGTAGCACAAAATAAAAGACAATTTAAAACAAATCATGTCCAGCTATGAGTACAAACTTGATTCTCAAGCAACCATGATTTTAGCAATTTTTTAAAAAAAATTTCAGTATAGTGACATTGTGTATATGGCAAGGCATGGAGTTCCAACATGAACATGAACATGAGTTAACTGCTTATGGTCAGGTTTACATCTTCTATCAGCACATCTTGGATCCAGAAGCCTGTTTGTTCTTAAAGCAGAATACTGCTGCGTATGATCAGGGCTTTAAAAGATCTGCTCTCTGCTCACTAACGGGTTAACTCAAGTTGCAGGTAATGTTGGCGAGGAAAGAGGGAATATGTCTGTAATAAATAAAGGACAGCAGTGGCTCCAGTAATGCAGGCTATGGATGCTGTTATTACTCTTCATTTTTAATCAGAATGGAGAAACTAAATCCAGAGAGTTCACACAACCAGAAACCTGTGGTTGATCAGCTTGGTGATGAAGCTTCAAGATGTTGACAGATGAGGGAGCTAAAGTTTGACTCTAACAGGGTGACAGACAGGTCTAGGAGAGTTTCCTCTGGTTGGACCTCCATGGATCAGACGCTGATGCTGACCCTGGTTTCCTTCATGTTGAATACATTCATGTGTGATCAGACAAACTTCACGGATAAAACTTGACTTGTTCTCAGTCTTTTTGAAAGGAAATCAGTCCAAGGTCTCATTTTTAAAGTTACTACTACTAGTTTTTATAATCCTTTTCACATATTTACCGCTAAAAACTGATTTTAAAAGTCCTTCACATCCTTACTGACAGAACATGTTTAATTTTACATCCGTCTGAATTGAGGCTGGCACCGTTCATAACTGTTTCTACATATATAAAAAATAAAAATCTAACATGGTTCCACTCTGTGTACAGATCAGTTTATTAGGAACACCTGCACAGAACTAACACAGAGTAATAACTGAGTTAATCTTCTACATGGAGCTCAATAAGCTCCGTTTATGTTGACGGCTTTAAAAGGTGTTCAGTCAGTTTTATGTAGGAAGATTTAGTTTGACACAAGTGTGTTTTATTAACAGGTGTTTCTATTATTTTACCCACAGCCTTTGTATCAGTCATGCTCAGTTAAAGGACAGAATTATCTATGTGACTCAATAAGGGTCACACAATAATAACACAATAATAACACAATAACAGCACCATAATCAGCTGCAGTGATCACACTTCACTGAAGGACTTCAGTAGTACAGCAGTTTTTAGCTGTAGCTGAGATTAGCGTTTAGCATGAATGTACAAAAACCTGCTTTTAATGTTTAAAGTGGAACTAAAGTACTGGTTATATTTATGAGCTTCATGTTAATGATCCTCTGAAGAAAACACCGACACATTTCTAAAACACTGCTTAGTCTCTGAAGCAAATAAATACATAAATAGATCCATTTGTTCATTTTCAGTGGTATCAGAACTTCTACCAGCGTCTTACTGTGATCTCTGTGTGTCAGTAAACATGATGGCTGTCTGCTTTCATTCATAAGAAACATGATTTTTCACCAACCAAGGTGTTTTAATTTGGATTTAATTAGCTGCACTGTGTGGAAATGGCTGACATATCCAAGGTTAGTAAATCTACTTTAAATAAAACATAATGCCACATATTTAAGTAAATGAAGCTGGAACTACAGGGTGTGGTTTCATATGTCTGAGAGGTCCAGCAGCTAGTTTATATTGACAGAAGTGAGTTAAGGTGGTGTAATGAAACACCATCCTGTTGGCATTATCAGACAAAAGAAACAGCATGATGCTGAATTCATGTTCGTCAGTTTAGTTTTCTGAACACAGACCTGATAAATATGTTGAAATGATTCAGTGCCATCTTGTTAATCTACATAATGTAGTTATTGTCACATTAATGTTCATCTAATTATCAAATTAGATTCAACACAACTCAGTTCAGGGCTGCACAGTGGATAGTGGTTAGCACTGTCACCTTGCAGCAAGAAGATCCCGGTTCGAATCCCAGCCTGGGTCTGGGATCTTTCTGCATGGAGTTTGCATGTTCTCCCTGTGCATGCGTGGGTTTTCTCCGGGTACTCCGGCTTCCTCCCACAGTCCAAAAACATACTGAGGTTAATTGGTTACTCTAAATTGTCCGTAGGTGTGAATGTGAGTGTGATTGTGTGTCTGTATATGTAGCCCTGTGACAGACTGGTGACCTGTCCAGGGTGTCCCCTGCCTTCACCTGAGTCAGCTGGGATAGACTCCAGCACCCCCCATGACCCTAGTGAGGATAAAGCGGTGTATAGAGGATGGATGGATGGATGGATGGATGGATGGATGGATGGATGGATGGTCAACTCAGTTCAGTGGAAACTGTTGACAAAACTGTATGAAGTAAAATCAAACAAATAACGTTTCAATGCAGACTCAGTAAATGCACTCGTTACTGAAATACAATCAAAAGGTGTTTATTTGAAATCATATTTACAATCAGCGCCCCTCCGTTTCCATTTCATCACATCTGCAGCATGATCTGTCACATTTCAGTCCACATGGACCACAGACTCACTGCTTCCACTGATGGAGGGACAGAATGTGGAAGTCCAGCAGTAGACGAGAATGTGACAGAACACTGAGTGATCAGGAACAGACGCAGTAACTTCATGGCTCTGCAGGGAACACTTTGTACAGAATAAAGCACAAGAACACAAAGCAGGACGTCATTCAGTGGTTCTGAAAGCATTTCCAGAAATAAGCAGCGCTGTGATGTTTAACATGTGAGTGAAGGACGGTGACAGTCGTGTTTTAAAGGCGGATCAAACCGGGATGAGCCTCCAGAACGTTAGTGTGTGAACAATAAAGATGATCTCTACAGCTATCTGCCTACACAGTGGATTCAACATGTGTGGACTCATTGTGTTTACTGAGGTCTACCCTCGACCTCGGTTCTTCAAACCCCAAATAACATACATCAGATGATAAAGTAAGAGCATATAAATAAAAAACACATCCCTGTAAAATCAAGCGGTCTATCATTCAACCACCTGCAAAGAAAAACATCAACACAGAAATGTCTTGGTTGTCCAGACCATTCACATATTCCAACAGAACAAAACTTTAAAATACAATCAGTAAAACGTTCATTTGTAGTTAGATTCAACTTGTCATCTTTCTGTAAACCCACACAGGTTCTGGCCATTTTAAACACTCCTGTTTTTCTCTTTTTGTAGTTTTTATTTGTGTAGAAAACACATCCATGCTGACCAGGCAACAGAATGGTGAATCTGTATAAATAAAGGTTTTATTCTGCTGTTTCCTGTCACTCATGAACCTGTGATGCTTTGGGTTTGGAAACGTCTAAGAAGCTGAGAGTGGGACTGTCCTCACATGAACATGGGTTTTTTTTTTTGTTTTTTTTTCCAAATCAATTTTATTTGCAATTTTACACAAAAATACAACAAAGAGGAAAATGCCAGGGATATTCTGCTTTACATCACACAAGAGGGGGAGATAAAGTGAACAATTAAATGACACTCAGAGAAACAAAACAATTAGGAGGAGCCAGGTTTAAGTTTGAATTTTTTAAGGTTGTTAATGGATCTTTCAGCTTTTTTGTTTTTAGTTAAATTTATCATGAACACGGTTTCTATAAAACATGAGTGGTTTGTACCAGCAGCTGATTCTGAGCTGTAGTTCCACTGAGTGGCCTCCAGGGGTTGTTTCTGGTCAAACTTCAGGTCCTGATGCCCCTGCTCGGCTTGGTTCCATACATCACAGCTTCTCTTCTGATTACAAACGTCCATGGAGGAACCACAGAAGACGGCTTTCATGCTACTGGATGGGACGGCCAAAACTCAAAGTACAATATCCTGAGAAAGAAGTCTGCACACTGCATGGAACTACACTGGACTTTTATCCAGAGTTGAGTGTTATTCTCTCTGCTAATGACTGTTATTGTACCTTCATATATGAAGCCACACTGTGATCGTTCCTTAAACACAACAACAGGATCTTTTATCACTGATTCATTTGTGAGCAGGAAGTAATGCTTGAAAATACATCAGATAAATGATCTCTAGATGGCATCTTTTTGTCCTCAGTTTAAACTATTAAATGCTGTCTGATTGGACACAGTCATTACTAGGAACCACAGCTCTACATGCCAGACGATCCCTCTGTTTGAATGGAGCGGACAAATTCAGTAAGTCGCTGTTTGGAAAAGAACTACTGGTGAGTAAGAAGCTAGGAAGGCCTTCAGTGACAGACCAGTGATTAGTACATGTGACTGAATGCTAGAGAGTGTCCCTAGTTAAATGAACAATTAATGTTTACTGAATACTTTGAGAAGGTTTGTCAAAGACTGAGGTCAATAAAAGTACAGCACAGGAGGGTTCAGGTGAGAAAAAGATGAAATCCTGAAAATATTCTGCTCTATGAGAACAGGAGAGGAAGATCAGCCTGAATGATGTCTTCATCATCACCACCATGACTGTCACATTTAAAAACATTCACTTATTCCAACAAGAACAGTGTGTTTGTCCCTATGTGTAGCCCTGTGGTAGACTGTCCTGTCCTCACCCTCAGTCAGCTGATAGACTCCAGCTCCTCATGACGATTAAGGTGTAGAGCTGATGGATGGATGTTTACTACGCTACCAAAGTGAACTGAGAATAGAATACCATACATTAATAGCTGAATGTAAATTAAACAGGGAGGTTTAATTTGTGTTTTTTTGTAATTCTATAAAACTTAACAGCTCCTGCCTCTTAGACACCAACCTGAACCCAAAGCATCAGCTCCACTTTAAACATGAGTGAATTACAGAAACCAGCACCAATAACAACCACACAATAAATAAGCAACACAAAAGGAACACTCATTTGTAAGCACTTACGAATAACAGAAATTACAGACGTCCTTCTTGGAACTGGGAGAAGCAGGGATGTTACATTAGAGCTGATAGATCCTGATCCATATCTGTCCACTGCACTCTGTCAACTTTGGCTCTTTCATGTCTGTCAGGGTTTCTTTTCATATCAGCCCATCAGCAGAAAAGCAGCTACAAAAAACCAATAAACAAGTTTTTTTTATACACTGGCAGAACTTTTCAGTGGAAACAGGCACAAATAATGTAAACTAATCATGTAAACTCCATTTACCAGTCCAACTTCACCTCCCTCAGAATGAAACAAACAGAAAATGGAAACATTCGTTCAGAGCAGTGATGTGGTTCTGATATTTGCTCTAATTACAGCTGTAAGTTTACTACAGACAGATGCTGAGTGATCTTCTGTGTTCACACTGTGAGCAACAAGAGCAGGGGATCAGCAGGAGAGCTGCTGCAGTCACATCTGACTCTACGTACAAACTGCTGCTGAAACTTAATACAGTCTGAGAATACAATCAAGGAAACATTTTATGGTTGTTTTATTACCGGACTTAAATGAAACCTTGCTCCTTAAACACAGTTAGAAGCACAGATTCTCATACAGGACAAACTGTTTTTAGATGTGAAAGCAACAAAGCGGTATTTTGTTCCTTTTCTGTTGGGTCATACATTTGCAGACCCAGTGCATTCTGCAGACTGTTTTCACTCTACAGATGCTTTCAGTAAGAAGGGCTGATGGTTAAGAGGTAAACTGAAACTATGACTTGAATTATCTGGTTTTAGGAACAGCAGTGCTCCACTTTGGGAGTTCTACAGCCACAGGGCCTCATCAAAAACAACTCACTAGTCTGCTAGTTGTACAGACGAACAGTTTAGGAAAATAGTGGCAGAATGTTTCTCAAACTTCCTACTTTCCACACAGTTTGGTTTGGTTTCCATAGTTCAGTATGATTTACTGACTCTGCTCCCTGTTGTTTAAGAGGGAAATGCATTTCTTTATGAATGACAGAAACAGTCCTGACAGGACAGAGGCTAATCCTGTGGCTTCTTACTGTCCAGTTTTATGAAATATCCACAAATGTCATTTCATTGATGAAATGCGAAAAAAGTCCCCCTGTTTTCGTCCAGGTCGTGTCAAATGGGAGGCAGAATGTACAGTCTGCAAAGCTGGGACTTATGTCTCTGTAGCTAATAAGAAAAGGAAAAAGAAGGAAAAAAGGACTGTTGACTTGAGGCATTATTTCTATATTTTTTCATTTGCCATTAGACACATTATTTTGAAGAATGGGCTAACTGAACATTGGAGAATAGGCTTCCTCTCTTTTTTCTTTTTGTTTAATATTTTGAGGCATTATTTCTATTTTTACATGATTGATAATTGGGAGGTTATTTTGAAGAATGGTACTCTACCTCACTTTTCCTAACTAAGGTGTAAGTGTCAGACTTAAGAGAGATGATTATTTCTTATTTTGTTAAACATCTGAATACATGTGTTCCTACACAACTTGAGTCAATAACTTTTAAAGACTAGAGCATGCCATATTTGTATGTGACTGACTATATTGTTTAGGAGAATTGCTTTAAATTAATAAATATACTATTTATAAAGCAACTGTTTGTGAGTGTTTTGAGCTATTTTTCTGTATATCCAGGTAAAGTGTTCTTTTCTGGGGAATTCAGAATATCTGTTTAACTGAGTTTGAAGCACAGAAAGCCCCCTGACCCACAGAAAACCCCTAAAAATGTGTGTGTGTGTGTGTGTGGGGGGGGGGGGGGGGGGACTGAAAATTTTTCGCGCGGAAGCTGGATGTGTGTCCTCTTTTCAGAGAAACAGAATATGGTCACCCTAAATAACATGAATGTCTGTTTCTGGCTGGTGATTTTTGGCAGCAGCTCCTGAAGCTCTGCTGTGGACAATTCTACTTTCTACTCATTTTTGTGAAAGAAATTCCTCTCCAAAGGGAGTGTAGCATGGACCAAGTGGCATTCATTATAAGAAGACAGTAGAGTTCAGTTTGCTCCGTCAGGTTGCTCCCAGTGTGAACACACATCACATATGGATCTGTACAGGCTATACACACCACTGATTCTATGAGTAATCCAGACCTGAAGCTCGTGTCTCTCCAGCTACAGTTTGGAGAAGACAGGAATGCTGTGATGGTCCCATAAGGCATGTTTATACTGACAACAGAACACTGATACTGTTCCCCTTCAACCCACTTTGACATTTATAAAAAAAACACTTCTTTGTTCTTATTATAAAAAAACAGAAACTCCTTTCCAACCCCCCCACCCCCCTGTCCCTGCACCAAACCCTGTCCTGACCCACAACACCGGCTGAGACACAGGAGAGCTTCAGACTCCAGCCACCGTTAAAGAGTCCACAGACCGGCTGGAGTCACAGGCCTGACAGCGACGTGACGGTGAGGAGAGCCCAGCCAGCCAGGAGGAGGACCGAATGACTGGACAGAGCGGAGGAGGAATCCTTCTGGACCATCATACCGGTTCCTGTGAGGCATACAGACAGAGTAGAACAGAAATACTCCCATCTGGTGTCTACAGAAAAGCATCAACAACAACATCAGCTTAATGAAACTGTAGTTGATTAAGTGTCCTGTCAGATGGTCGGATAGTTTCTGGCTGAAATGAATACTGGACCAGTTTTAATCCCATTTATTCAGGCACTGCTCTACATGTGTTCATGTTCAGAAATCATTTCTTTCTGTCATTAAATGGAAAGAGGAAACTAAATGAGCAAAACATTTAGTGAATATTTCACAACATAAGGTATTAAAAATCATCATATTGATGTACGAACCAAAACTCCTACCATAAAGTTCTTTACGGACGCTTAAAAAGAAACCAGCCATGTAATGTTTATAATACTCACACCACTGTGTCCAGTGACTCTGCACCGTCTAGTTTATCAGGTTTTACTGTTTACGCTTTGTCTTCATTTTACAAAGACGCTGTCAGCCTCACAGATGACCTTCAAACATTTGACCCCATCTTTATAAGCAGCAATCTTAAATTCTTCCACATTATGAACCACGTGAAGCTCAATGTCCTGTACTAGTTTAGATACTGTTGACACGTTTATGATCAATCTAATGAATATCACAGTTCTTATCTCTGCCAGAACAGCCTCGGTGAACACTAGACGTAACAGAAAACCTTTGTTGCTGTTCTTGTCAGACACTCATGAGGGTCCAAATCAAATGTAAATCTAACAGATTCTAAACCTGTCTGTCAGTGACGTCCCATCTACACTCCAGTGGTTCTCTTTCTCTCTGCTAAAGTTTCAGATCAGAACAGCTGCTGATGAACAGGACTGGTGAAAGTACCTGAACATATTCTGAATTTAACAGAATGACTAAAACTGCACAGTCTTTCTGGGCTTTCAAAACATGGATATTCAACATGTACAACCCACCTAAACACTGCAGGTCAACAACCCCACCCCCCACAGTACCAGCAGTCCCTGAAGCCAGATTCCATCCTCAGCAGGACAATAAACCCCGACACATCACAAAAACTGCTCAGGAGAACCCGGGGAAGATGACAGAGCTAAGATGTTCACCTGGGTTCCACAGTCCCCAAACCCAGATCTTACTGAGCACCTGTGGGATGGTCCAGGATCAGCCTGATCAAGGGGGTCACCCCTGTAACCCACAGAACCCACAGGACATCCCCGTCTGATTGGTGTATACAAGCTTCAGGAACCACCAAGCAGTGATAAAGCTTTTAAAGATGTAAGTTATCAAATAACTTCACACACAGCGCAGTTAAAGACAAGAACTCCAGTACCTGGTGTGAGCAGACATTGTCTTTAAAGTAGCACCAGTACTCCTCAGTACTGCCAGCTGCTTTTTAAGGTACTTGGCAGGAAGGTCACTGAGCTCCCTATAGAACCTTCTACAGGTCTTCTGTGGATTTAAGGTAGTCGGGTTGGTCTTACTGTTACTCTGGCTGTATGTTTGGGCTGTTTCTCATTCTGTTTTGACCAAATGTTCTGCAGTGAATAAAAGTGTGGCAACACTTTACACAGCACTAGACATTGGTATCACAATCCCTGTTTTAGCTGCAGGGAATGTTCCTGACCAGAAGAAGCTGGGACCGTGTGGCTCATGGCTGGTTCCTCCACCCTGCGGTAGAACAGAAGGACTACTAGCCCTCTTTAGAGGTTTAGGACTCGTGTTTAGACTATGCTGGTTATACACACGTGGACAAAATTGTTGGTACCCCTCAGTTAAAGAAGGAAAAACCCACAATTCTCACTGAAATCACTTGAAACTCACAAAAGTAACAATAAATAAAAATTTATTGAAAATTAAATCATCAAAAACAGCCATTACTTTTGAATTGTTGATTAACATAATTATTTAAAAAAACAAACTAATGAAACAGGCCTGGACAAAAATGATGGTACCTCTATAAAAGATTGAAAACTATTTGACCAGAGTGACATGATTAACTCAGGTGTGTCATTTAATTGACATCACAGGTGTTTCCAAACTCATAATCAGTCAGTCTGCCTATTTAAAGGGAGACAAGTAGTCACCCTGCTGTTTGGTGAAAAGGTGTGTACCACACTGAACATGGACAACAGAAAGCGAAGGAGAGAATTGTCCCAGGACATCCGAAAAAAAATGATAGACAAACATCTTAAAGGTAAAGGCTATAAGACCATCTCTAAACAGCTTGAAGTTCCTGTGACAACAGTGGCTCATATTATTCAGAAGTTCAAGACCCACGGGACAGTAGCCAACCTCCCTGGACGTGGCCGCAAGAGGAAAATTGATGACAAATTGAAGAGACGGATCGTTGGAATTGTATCCAAAGAGCCCAGAGCAACCTCCAAAGAAATTAAAGGTGAACTCCAAGGCCAAGGTACATCAGTGTCAGATCGCACCATTCGTCGTTGTTTGAGCCAAAGTGGACTTCATGGGAGACGACCAAGGAGGACACCACTGCTGAAAAAAACTCATAAAAAAGCCAGACTGGAATTTGCAAAAATGCATGTTGACAAGCCACAAAGCTTCTGGGAGAATGTCCTTTGGACAGATGAGACCAAACTGGAGCTTTTTGGTAAGGCACATCAACTCTATGTTCATAGACTCAAAAACCAAGCATACGAAGAAAAGAACACTGTCCCTACGGTGAAACATGGAGGAGGCTCAGTAATGTTTTGGGGCTGCTTTGCTGCATCTGGCACAAGGTGTCTTGAAAGTGTGCAAGGTACGATGAAATCTGAAGACTATCAAGGCATTCTGGAGAGAAATGTGCTGCCTAGTGTCAGAAAGCTTGGTCTCAGTCGCAGGTCATGGGTCTTCCAACAGGACAACGATCCAAAACACACAGCCAAAAACACCCAAGAATGGCTGAGAGAAAAGCGTTGGACTATTCTAAAGTGGCCTTCTATGAGCCCAGATCTGAATCCCATTGAACATATGTGGAAGGAGCTGAAACATGCCATTTGGAGAAGACACCCATCAAACCTGAGACAACTGGAGCTGTTTGCTCATGAGGAGTGGGCCAAAATACCTGTTGACAGCTGCAGAACGCTCATTGACAAATACAGAAATCGTTTAATTGCAGTGATTGCCTCAAAAGGTTGTGCAACAAAATATTAAGTTATGGGTACCATCATTTTTGTCCAGGCCTATTTCATTAGTTTGTTTTTTTAAATAATTATGTTAATCAACAATTCAAAAGTGATGGCTGATTTTGATTATTTAATTTTCAATAAATTTTTATTTATTGTTACTTTTGTGAGTTTCAAGTGATTTCAGTGAGAATTGTGGGTTTTTCCTTCTTTAACTGAGGGGTACCAACAATTTTGTCCACGTGTGTATATAGTTGTTTATGTTGGTGCATTAAAGTTGAGTGTTCCTCTATAATCCTGGCATGAAGAACATATTATTGGATGTGTTGGTTCCAGTATGGAGCCTGTCTCTGTAGGACTGGTGGATCATGGGATTGTAGATCGTACAGCCAAAGGTGAATTAATCAGCAGTATTCCTCTAAAACTCCTCTGTCAGACAGGAAGTCGCTGATGTTGGCTGATTTCTCACCTGAGTCCCGGGACACGATGATCTCATGAGCCGGCCCGTCCCCCCCCTCACCCCAGGACCGGATCTCCAACACGACATAACCATTGTCTTTGGGCAGCGGCAAGTTCACTGAAGTCTTCGTCTTGTCCAGAAACTTCAGAGCTGCCTGGTCCTCGTGTTTGTACAGGACCTGAGGACACAGAAGACAGCAGGTCTACTGTTTTAGACACATCAAGAGACTTACATGACAGAAATATTAGTTCAGATAAACTAATCTATCTTCTGATAATGATGTTCTCTCATAAATAAACTGATACAAGCTATATAAACACGATCTTTGATCTTGTTATCTAGCCTTTTTAGTGCTTTTCATATCTTCCATAGGAGATTACACGTATCATCATGAGACTTATGTAATGAAAAACATCAGCCAGAAACATCAGCACTCAAGAATGAAAAATGAACGAGGATCATTAGGAGGAGATGCTGAGTCAAAATATATAGCCTCTGAATGACAGATAATTAGAAGATAGAGCTTATGAACAATTTAGCTTCATGTGTAAATACAGGTTTTACACAGCCAAGGCTAAGTCTCAATAACAGAGCTAATGATTAAGTAGTGTGCTGTAAAGCAGGGCTTATCTGGTGATAACTGTAAGGAAGTCAGTTCTTTCAGAGCTTTACTTTCTGTCACTAAAATCTGTCATGAGCTCAGGTTTCTTGTCACTTTAGTAAACTAGAGGAGACATTTTCAGAGAATAACAAACCCAGCAGTCCATGCAGACAGACTAAAGTCCAGCAGAGATAAACTGGAGCTTCATGAAACTGGTGGGTCTGTCTGTGAGGGATCAGTTTCTCCTCGTGTTTTATGTTGGAGCGGCTCCATTCAGATTCAGCTCAGTTTGTGTTGAGGTAAAATGTTTGACAGCACTCACTTTGTAGCCCAGAACAGCTGACTCATTGTGCATGGCGGTCACATGGTCCCACCTCACCGTGACCCAGGAGCCGTGAGCCTTCCAGGACACGTTGCCAGGAGGACGATTTGGAGCTACAAGGAAACACAGGCATCGAAAATAGTTTACAGCTGATAACATAAGAGCAAACAGGGTGATGGGCGTTTCTATTAGAGAAAACCGAACCTCTAAATCTTTCACATGGAGCTGTTTTAAAAATCCCAAAAATCTCTCCACTGGAGTATTAATTCACGTTGATGTATGGGTTAGAGTTGGACAGGTTTGGAACATGATGAAGTGGCTCCAGGCTCTGAAACAGAGGTTGTGGTGTCTACTCTTCTGCTGAATACATTCAGAAGCTAAACACCTTCTGTCCTTACTACAGCTAACAGAGATAATCTGTGCCTGGAGGAGGGGAAGAAGAGGTCTATAGAGTCATCTAACCTCAGTCTGGTCCTCATACAGGACATGCCTGAAGAGAGTTTTGCGTCCTTGTTTAGGGTTACAGCAGTCTCTGAATGACATAAAGTAAAGGGACAGCCTTACAGATGTTACAGTGTTTGAGAGAGTAATCATCAGTGTATTTAGTGTTTTTAGTCTCTGGAAGAAAAGAGCTCTGTTTTAGGTTTTTAATGATTATAGCTTCAAAGATGCTCACTTTGATCCCTTACATGCAGGTTCTAATTTACAGTAAACTCCACCATCTGTAGTTCAGTTCTTCAGGGGGACATAATGATCCACAGATGACCTGTAGTTATAACCGTGTATTTATCATCACTGGAAGAAGCTGTAAAGTTCCATCTTCACTCAGGGGGCCCAATAAGACACGTATCAGGTGACTTCCAACTGGAAAAGTCATTTGTAGGAGCTACTCTCAGTGATCACATGATTGTTCTGCTCAGAGAAGGAACGTATTCACATATTCAGATATTGTTCAGACTGACAGCAAAATCCTTACAGTTTATTCAGTGGTATGTTGGAATCACTGAATAAACTGTATAGAACTGGAAACACTCTGCATATATAGGGATCAAAAAATGGAAAATTTTCTGAAAGTAAAGCAGAATAAAGCAGTAAGACATACTTCCATTGGTAGGTGAGGTAAAAACCATATAATAAAGAACACTGAGCACTGACAACAATAATTTCCATTCTGGATTGCAGGAGTTTGTTTGGAGGCTGATAGACATCCTCCTTTACTAACTGGTCCTGATGGTTGAATCAAAACCAGTTTACTGCTTTAACACTAGCCTGGATGGATAGATGGATGGATGGATGGATGGATGGATGGATGGATGGATGGATGGATGATGGAAAGATGGATGGATGGATGGATGGAGGGATAGATGGATGGATGGAAAGATGGATGGATGGAAAGATGGATGGATGGATGGATGGATGGATGGAAGGATGGATGGATGGAAGGATTGATGGATGCATGGATGGATGGATGGATCCTTTTTAATCCCAAGGGAAATTCAATGATAAAAAAATAGACCAGCATTAGTTTAAACTGAGGCAAACAGTTTAAAAGACTTGACTGATGCTTTGCTGAGTCTGTTCAGACCAAGAGGACACTTCAGATTCTGCCTCCACAGGTTAGTGAAGGACCCAGTAGACACATGATTAGTGAAGGTGCTGTATCATACGTGGTTTCCTGGTGGTGACGGTGGTGCGTGGTGAGGGCGGCCCGGTGCCAGCACTGTTGTACGCCAGAACAGCCACATGGTATCGAGTACTGGGTCGCAGTCCAGACACCCTGGCTGTTGGTTCCAGTCCTGCTGTCCTCACTCGATCCGCTGCTGCTTCCCGTTCATGCTGTCTCCAATACCGGATCTGACAACACACAGGACGGTATTCACTTACAGACCTGAAACCCTGTACAGGCCCACTCTACTACATGAAGATGTTTAAACCTCCTCACAGACACAGAAGCACATGAACTGTCTGTCTGATGGTGGTCTAATGAGCTTCATCAACAATAAAAGTGATTATCTTAGCTCTGAATCAGCCAGTTCAACGTGCTAGACAGTCGCTTCAGGATTTCGTGGGCGTTTTTCGCGACTGTTGCGGCCAAAAATGCCTGAATTTGCGGCAACTTTTCTAAAAAATTGCACTAAAAGTTGTGATATTTTAAGCTTATTTGTTGTGATGAAATTATGGGAGACAGTGACAGCTGCTAAAAAGCTGCATTTTTCCAGATTTTAGAACATGTTTTAACACTGTAATTGATTTATTCCAAAATTAATTATTTAACGTTCCAACTCATTTCCACAAAAGCTGGCACACCATGGTGGGACATTAGCAGCCAGATACTGGTTTAACATGACATGACCTAAATATGTAGCGGGCAACGGGAATTGATGGGACTCAGAAACACCCCCACAATTTAATCAGTTGTTCCTTGTATCATTTCCCATTCGTCCACAGTGGTAGATTTGCTCCAGGATCACAATCATGTGATCGTCAGCGAGCTGCTCAAGTAGCGTTCACTTGTTGCCATGGTTACCGTGCCGCTATGAATCCTTAACAAATCCGTGGATCCAAACTTTAAGCCGTATCACTGCTGAAGTCTAATCATTTGGTCCTTGTGTCATTTCTGACCGACCCTGAAAACTTCATTTAAATCCCTGAGTCTGTTTCTGAGTGATGTTGGTAACAGAGGAAGGATTCACACACACTGATCGTCACATAACTCCACCGTGTTCTTTGGAGGAATAATTAATCTAATTTACCTTCATTCTTTCAGTGCTCTAATGGATCTGGATGCAACAGTTTCCATCATGGTGATTTATGTGGTCTGTTGTCTGATCATTTCAGCCGTTCTAATATGTTTAGTGTTTTTTTTTAAGTGTATCAATCCATGATTCTTTTCTTTTTGTATTCCACCACAGTATTGCACGGGTGTAAAACAGTTTATCTCCGCTTTGGTGAAGAACATCAGTGAATTAATTGTTTATCACGGTCTTCAGCAGTAATTTTTGTTGGTAAATCAGAGACATTAGTATCGCACATGTCTGCATCTTCAAACCAGAAACAGGAAGTGAATTCAGTGGCGTACGTGCATTAGGTTTGTGCTGGGAGCTGCTATGATTGGTGGAACTCACGGGAGGCGGGCCAAAATAGTGGGAAAGTTGTAGTGATTGGACAAAACTGCAAGGCCGTGCAAAATTTGCAGAGATTGGTTGATTTCACGTGAATTTGCGCGATCGCAACATCGTGAATTCTTGGAGGGACCGGCTAGAATAGAATAGAATGTGCTTTATTGTGATTATACAGTGTACAACGAAATTGGAAAGCTTCTCCTCTTCAGTGCAAAGAAATGTTAAGGAATAGTGTCTATTTACAAATATACATGTAAGTAACAGTGTGAATATAAATAAAGTGAATGAGGTGGTGGTGTGTATTGCACATTTCACATTATATTGTTGGCTGGCTGTGACACATGAGGCATGTGAGAAGTGTGGTGATGGCTTTCAGAAAGAAACTGTTTTTAAATGTGTTTGTCGTCGCTTTAATGCATCTGTAGCGCCTTCCAGAGGGCAACAGATCAAAAAGGTGAGAACCAGGATGACATCTTCTTTCCCACCATTAATGAAGTGATTCATTTGTTCTGAGGGATTAGAATCAATAAAGCTGATAATGTAAACTATGGCAGCTGGCAGGACAAAGAATAGCTCAGAAAATGACCACAACTCTAACAGTCTGTCCACAGAAAATCTCAAACTACAGTCAGTGAGACCACAGTTTAACACTGGACTTCTTTGTCATCAGCTGTAGGATCTGAGATAATGAAGTCTGAGAAGGTCTGTTTTAAAGAAGCAAAAATAATGAGAATTAAATGTCACTGTCTGTCTATTTCACCCTTCCCTTATTTTAGTAGTTAAATGCCTTTTTATTGAATAAAATCTTTCAGTTATCCTGCTTTCTGGTTTGAAGATGCTACTCATAGAGAACTTATAGACCCCTTTCACATGACGTATGCATACTTAATTAGGCAGCTGTGCGCGCAGACCCGGTTCAAAACAAAGCCTGTTTACCTGGCCAAGTCGTGGGGCGCCTCAAGATGGCAGAGTGAGCGGTCGTGTTCCCAGCAGGGTCCGATAGAAATCTCATATTTCCACGTCCAAACTTGACTTTAACAAAAATCGACCAACCCACAAAATAACAGAAGTAACTCGGATACGTTTTGATAAGCTTTTTAACTTTTGGAGCCGTTGCACTGCC
Source organism: Acanthochromis polyacanthus (assembly GCF_021347895.1). Lineage (NCBI taxonomy): Eukaryota > Metazoa > Chordata > Actinopteri > Pomacentridae > Acanthochromis > Acanthochromis polyacanthus. The sequence goes on from NC_067117.1 coordinate 42,921,272, forward strand.
GGTTTTGTGAGTTGAAAAACTTGAATTATGGCTAATCCTGTGCAAGCTAGCTTCTTCGACCATGACTACGGCTCTCAGAGACGGAGAGAAACCAGTGGAGAAGAGGAGACTGACATGGAGCAGTCGTTTGAAAAACCTGGAGATGAAACCCCCGTCAACAGCCCAAGTAAGAAAAAGGTGAAAAAGAGAACCGCAAAAGAAAGAGAAGATAGAGAGAATAGCTTTGCACAAGCTATTCAAGCTGTAATGAAGAGATTTGATGTTCTGGACAGAAAACTGGAAAGCATTGAGACGAGGATGAATAATGTGCAGGAAACCTTGAAAAAGTTTGATGCCCTGGAAAGTAAACTTAAGGACATTGAAGAGAAAACTGACATCATTAAGTAGTCTGCAGACATAAATAAAGAAAACATTGATAAGCTCCAAAAACAAGCTGAGTTTCTGACCGCAGAAAATAAGTCCCTGAAGGAAAAGGTACTGGAAGCTGCCAGATATAAGAGGAGATGGAACCTCAGGCTTATGGGGTTACCAGAAAAAGAAAACGAGAAAATTCGAGATGTCATTATTGGCATCCTCACCCGAGTGGTACCCATGTCTGCTGACCAGCTCCGCCTTGAAGTGGATACAGTTCACCGTCTGGGAACAAGAGGCCCTGAAAACAACAACTTATCAAGGCCCATCATCATGCAGTTTGCCAGGCGAACGGTACGGGACGAGGTGTGGAGCATGTCCAGAGAGGCTCGAGTGTGCAAAGAGATGCATATCACCTTTAAACAAGATTTCTCCAAAGAAGATCGGGAGGCAAGAGAGAAGCTGTGGCCACGAGTGGATGAAGCCAAACGCCAAGGCAAGAGAGCATATCTGAGAGAGGGATACGCAGTCATCAACGGGAAAAAGGTGTATCCTTGAAGCATACGGTATTTCCTACATACTCTGATTCAAATCCTCATTTTGACTTCAAAGCAGTTATCCACATTTTTTTTCTTTTTTCTTTTTTTTTCCTTTTTACCACTGAGAATTGGTGGAAAAATATTAACACTGAGAAACTGTTTATGGCTGATTGAAATAGTATGAGGCTTGGTCGAGCCCTGACTTTTATTTTTGGACAAAATGCTCACTCCTGCATCCCTTATTTAGTCAAGAGTGTTACACACAACACTTCAGTTTCAACTTTCATTTGGTTCTTTAAATGTTCGGGGCATGAAAGAAGTTGTTAAACGAAAAGCTTTGTTTTTGTTTTTTAAAGGGCAAAACTCTAACTGTATTTTTTTTACAAGAGACTCACTCCTCGGATACAGACGTAACTTTTTGGACGAGTCAATGGGGCGATAAGATCCTGTTTAGCCATGGCACTGCAAGATCTGGTGGCGTGGCTATTTGCTTCAATAACTTTCCCGGAGAAATTTTGACCCGTCGGAATGATACAAAGGGACACTGGCTGGCTGTGGTGACAAAAATTGAAGGTTTGTTTCTCATTATGTTAAATGTATATGGATTTAACAATGACAATCAAAACAGAACAATGCTAGAAGATGTTACAAATATTATTGTAGATCTGAAAGGTAAATACCCCACTGACCACATTTTGACAGGAGGTGACTGGAATATGACCCCAGATGAATGGAGGGATAGGTGGCCCCCAAGAGCTGGTAGATCCCAGAATAATCTTATAATGAATGACTTCATTACTAACAATAATTTAACGGATATTTGGAGAGTAATGAACCCAGGAGCTGTTAATTTTTCATGGTTTAAACCCAACGGTACATGCAAATCTAGAATTGACTATTGGTTAGGAAGTGATATCATTTTACATCTTACCTCAAAGACGACAATCTCAATTGCTCCTCTTTTAGATCACTGCTTTATTGAGTTACATTTAGAACCCACTACTAGGAAAATAAACAAAAGAAGCTACTGGAAGTTCAATGCCAAACTGCTCCAAAATGAGGAGTACTGTAAAATAGTTAGAGACATTATTACAAATGTGGTAAACGATGAAGCTATTGTAGGCTATATTAATAAATGGGAATTCATTAAATTTAGAATTAGAGAGTATAGTGTCCAGTTTAGTAAGAATCTAAAACGGAAACAAAAAGAGTATGAAAGTAATCTTTTACAAGAAATTAATCAGTGTTGTAGTAAAAATGAACTTACTGCCCAAGAAAAAAATAGACTCATGGACTTACAGACTAAATTAGATCAATTATATCTTAATCGAGCACAAGGCGCATTTGTTAGATCGCGTGCAAAATGGATTGAGGAAGGAGAAAAAAACTCCTCGTATTTTTTCAATCTGGAAAAAAGTAGACAAAAAAAGAACTCTATCTCTTGTCTTTTAATCGAGGGAAAAGAATGTGCAGATCACAAGTCAATAGAAAATGAAGTTTTTCAATTTTACTCAAAACTATACTCATCTCAATTTTCCGGTACAAATTGTGATATTTTTTTGACAAAATAGCTCACCTGATTCCCAAAATTAAAAGATCATTTCATGATCTCTGTGAATCAGATCTGACGATTGAGGAACTTGATGCTTCAGTAAAGAAAATGACATTAAATAAATCCCCAGGAACTGATGGTCTAACAGTCAACTTTTACAAATTCTTTTGGAATGATGTGAGAGAAATATTATTTAAAGCTCTAACAGAATGTATAAACAAGAAAGTACTTACGACAAGCATGAAACAAGGGTTGATTACACTTATTCCTAAACCTGGTAAAGATAAACGCCAACTGGACAACTTAAGACCCATAACTTTACCAAACACTGACTACAAAATTTTCTCTGGCTCCATTGCAGCTAGACTTAAGGATGGAGTCTCAGACATAATTAGCGAGACACAATCAGGATTTCTGAAAAACAGACTCATTCATAACAACATTAGATTAGTTTTGGACCTGGTTGATTACAAGGATCTGATCGACGAAAATAGCTTTATCTTTTTCTTAGATTTCTATAAGGCATTTGATTCGGTAGAACATCCTTTCATTTTACAGACTCTTTCTTATTTTGGCTTTGGTGAAAAATTCAGAAACACAATTCATATGTTATACTGTGATATAAATAGCTCAGTTTCCTTGGGTCATGGTACTTGCAATAGATTTGACATAAAAAGGGGAATTCGACAAGGCTGCGGAAGCTCTCCCCTTCTGTTTATAATGGTTGCAGAGATGTTGTCTATTCTGATCAAGAATAGTGAAATTGAAGGGATTAACATTATGGATAAACAATTAATTATAAGTCAGCTGGCTGACAATACCACTCTTTTCTTGAAAAATGCAGATCAAATTCCATTAGCTTTGCAAACAACTACACATTTTTCAAAGGCCTCTGGGCTACAACTAAATTTAAATAAATGTGAACTGTTTAGTCTGGGAGAGAATCACCTGCAGTCATTATATAACATCAAAATTAAGAAGGAGATTAAATATCTGGGGATAGTAATAACTAAAGATAGAGATATCTCGGACAAGATAAACATATGGGATAATATCGAGAAATGTAAACTGATGTTGAACAGATGGTTGCAAAGAGATATCTCTATCTTTGGTCGAATATTGTTAACCAAGACGGATGGCCTTTCTAGATTAATATAATATTCCCTCCCCATGTCATACAAAATGATAAAAGCAATTGATTGCATAAACTTCAAATTTATATGGAGAAATAAATATCATTATTTAAGCAAAGACGATATGATTAAATCCTTTGAAGAAGGGGGAGGAGGTGCCATTGATTTTGACAATATGAATGGCATATTGAAGCTTAATTGGCTAAGGTCCTGGCTTAACAGTGTTCAATCCATTTGGTATTATATTCCAAACTTAATCTTTAATCAACTTGGAGGTATTAATTTGGTACTAAAATCAGATTTTGAATTGAGTAAGCTGCCAGTGAAACTCTCTGACTTTCATCAACAGGTCCTTATTTACTGGAAATTGATCTTCAAGCATAATTTCACGCCACATAATTCCCCAATTTGGAACAATAGATACATAACTATTAATAGAAAATCTGTTTTTATGGAAGAATTGTTTTCAAAGGGTGTATGGGCGGTTGCCCATTTCTTGAATGAAAGAGGTGATACTTTACAACATACTGAGTTCTGCAATAAATTTCAAGTCCTTTGTTCCAAAAGAAGATACAATCAAATACTAAAAGCGATCCCTGTACCGCTTAAATCTATGGTTAAACAGGATATATGTCACTCAAAGGTTTCCCCCAAAATGAGACAACTCTTAATAGATGGTAAAGATTTTTGTTCTCTCAAATTTACCAACAAATGTTTAAGAAATTCTTTGCTGAATACCTGGTTTCCTAATCCAGTAAGAAGAAATTATATTCTAAGAGATTTCAAAAGAGAAGAAATAATAAAGATAAGAAGAAAATATCTCTTTTTCCCAATTCTGTCTAAAGCAAAAGAAATTCAATTTAAAATCCTAAACAATATTTACCCCTCAAAAGAATTTCTTAAACATAAGTTTAAAATAGACACTGGCAATTGTATATTCTGGAACACTGAAAGTGAAGATTTGGAACATCTTTTTTTTTCTTGTCATATAATTCAAGGTTTTTGGCAAAACTTTAAGACTTGGCTTTACTCCAAGGGGATACAGATTCCTGTTTTAACGTTTAAAGAAATTAAATTTGGAATTAATTTGAAAGATAAAAAGACAGATAATGGTGTAAACATTCTATTAATCCTGTGCAAACATTTTATTCATAAATGCAGGTTTTTTAAAACCAAACCTACAGTCATTCACTGGAGGAATGAGCTCAGTCTTTTTGCCAAATCTCTGAAACTAATTGAACAAAAACAAGCATATTCTCTTGAAGAATTTTTCTCGGAATTTAGCTTGGTATGATCCCCCAGTTGTGGTTTCCTTTTTGTTTTATTTTTTTTCAATTTATTATTATTATCATTACCTCATTTTTTGACTATCAATAACTTGACTGTTGTGATTTCAATCTAAATGGTGCCTTAATGTTTGTTTTTGAAATATGCAACAATAAAATAAATTTAAAAAAAAAACCTGGCCAAGTCGTGATATTGCAAGCACATATTACGCTAAATATGCCTTCTTGTTGTGCTGTCGGCTGTCAGAATCGTAGTAAAGCAGATGATATGGCAGCTGTGACAGCGACCAGGTGGAACTTGTTTTGTTACCGCGGCTAAACGTTTGGTTTACTTAATACTGATTTCCGTGTTCTCCGGAGCAGTCGTTACGTTGATATCACTGTTCCTGCTGATATACCGGAGAAGCCCTGAGCCCGTTAGCAGGACAGTGCAGTATGTCAAAGTAGTGCCTGATAACGCATTGAAGGATTACTTTAATACCCAACATGCCGAACCAGGCCAGCAGCAACAGGACAGCACACCATCTGCTGCATCCAAACAGCAAGAGGCCGTGTCCGGCAGGCAGCAGGAGGCGGCTGTCGGCGGCGGCAGCCCCAAACAACAGCCGCCACCGCCTTCTCAAAGCGAGCCCACTGATGCGGCCAAAGCCGAGACGTGCAATTTCCTAAACGCTATCTTTCTGTTCTTGTTCAGGGAACTCCGAGACACCCCAGTCGTCAGACACTGGCTCACCCATTAAATTAAAGTGGAATGTGGAGGAGCTCCTGCACCGGGTCTGCGCACGCATACCTTGTGTTAGTAAACACTGCAAGGGGTCTATAGTTTTCCATGAACAACACCTTTCGGTTTTACTGAACGTTTATTTTATTTCCACTAATTGTTGTTGAACATCCAGATGTGAATCTGTGCAGCTCATCACCTCGTATCCTCGGAGGATGCCGTTGGCACTCAGCTGCTGGACGGGTTCCCATGAAACCTGGATCTCAAAGGCAGACAGCGCTGTGGCGTTGATGTTTAGAGGTCCCACTGTTGGCTCTGAGGAGGTGGACAGAGGTCAGAGGTCAGCATGGCTCTGTGTCGTCTTAGTCATTAGTGTTCAGAGTGCCATCAGTGCATTCATGAGGGAACAGAACACAGTCTCCTGAACGCTGAGGTTGTCCTCTAGTGGAGACACAAAATACTGCAGATGTGGACACAACTTCAGACTTCATGACCAGTCTGACTGCCAGCTGCAGACGCACTGATGATGGACGCTCTTTAAACACTAATTAATATCCTCGTCAGTGTGTCTGGGTAATAAGAAACCTTTCTACTGATATCACCATTTGTCCTGTGGCTTCAAAGAGTAAAAATCTTCAGTGTATGTAATTCCCTCTTAGATATCCCAGCAGTTATTGCTTTTGCTACATTGATTTTGTCATTACTGTAAATACCAACATGGTCACCCAGACACTCCCACTTTTATCCATGTGCTAACATAACTGTACAAGGGTTTTCTGATCATCAATGAGCCTTTCAGCACCATTAGCTAACACAATGTAGCATTAGAACACAGGAGTGATGGTTGCTGGAAATGTTCCTCTGTACCCCTATGGAGATATTCCATTAAAAATCAGCTGTTTACAGCTACAATAGTCATTTACCACATTAACTATATCTACACTGGATTTATCATTCATTTAATGCTATCTGCATTGAGCGATAGTGTATGACATTCAATTTATTTTATTGTATATTCTACAGAAAAGATTTCAAAGTATTTTGCTAAATAATTCATTAATAACACCTACTGACATAACTATTGATCTCAGACATTATTATGTGTTACTTTGGTAACATCCAGGACAGAGGTGAGGCCACCTCTTACAAACTTACAGCACTTTAAGTCCCCAGTAAAGGAACAGAATAGTCAGTCTGGAAAAAAAGACTAATTTGCATTTTGATTTTAGTCCAAAAGTCAAAAACAGAAAGCATAGAATGTGATATAGACATTGACAGAGTAGTAAAGCCAGTGTCAAAGAAACTGAAGTACAGTACAGACAGTAAAAAGACTGTACAGGAAGAAAGGTTTATTGAAGGTTTATTTATACTGAACGCTGTATCGCCTCTCAATAACCGCATTATTTCAAAGTTGAACAGTTAGTCTGAAAAAAGGCAGGGAGTTGATTTAGTGGAACATTTGCAAGCAGGAAAGAAAGAATTTCCATTTAAATAGTCAGACAAGACCAAGTCCAAAGCAGTCTCAATCTGAGGTGGGGACAGACTGGACAGCTCCATCCAGTAACACAATGGGCTTTCTAATGAAGGCTATCTGGCCAGCTGACACAATAAGCCAACACTAAGGAGTTTGGATTTTTTACATTTATTTGTGCGTCTTTAAAAAGTCCGTGCAGAAGCACAGGGTGAAACGCAGACTGACTGATAGTATTTTGTATTTTGCAGTGAGAATCTTGCTTGCAATGTGGGTGGTTTACTGTGTGAAAACCTGCTGAAAGCTCAGTGACTCACCTTCCTCTGCAGAGTGGACCACAGCTATCTGACTGAACGGACCTTCTCCTCTGCGGTTGTAAGCTTTAATCTTCACTTCAAACGGACTGTACGGCGTCAGGCTGTCGTTGTAGTAGACGTATCGAGATGACTCCACATGGGGAATCCGCACTTCTGTCCATGACGTGTCTTTCTTCCTGAACGCCAAGATGTAGCCGAAGCCGTCACCGTTCTGGTATTCTCTGGCCATGGGCTGGAGGACACAGGAGAGAATTCATGTGGAAATAAAGACAAGCGTTTCCAATCAGGCCCATGTTCTCACACATTACTTCTCCTTATATTAAACTTTGAGGTTCCTTCAAGCAAACATTGTTGAAAGATTCACAGAAGACATCAGCTTCATATGAATCGTTCCTTCTGTCCGTGCTGGTGGTCCAGCAGTCCTGTGCTCAAATACTACAGGAGGAAGGGATTGGGGAGGAGATGCACAGGTATGGTTTGCAAAAAGCAGTTGTCAGAGGTTGTCTAAAGTTGCTCTGTTTCACTTAGACTATCAATCTGTGGAAACTTTCAGTAAATCTTCATCACATCCAGACAGACATTCTCCATTGGACTCCTCAGTTCATGCCTCAGTAAGCCCTGGTGCTATGAAAGCTAGCACAACATGCCCTACTGGCTAAAAGTCAGTATTCTCCAACTGTTTGTTCCATAAATTCAGTCTGAATTCAGAGCATCTTCTGAACTGTTTTTCAGAATTTTAGTTTCAGCACAGAGCAGCAGGAGTTAGTGATCTGAGACAAACTTTAACGAAACTCACTGCAGAATATTTTATTTTGGGGATAAAACCTGTGAAACTGTCCACAGAACTGTGACCATCTTTTAATTCAAATACAGTTCAAAAGGGAAACTGAAGGAGTCTTATTCTGTTCTTCATTTGCTCCATTTTTTCTCTTTAAAAAACAAAACGAAGTACCACTAAGAATACCATTAAAGTACTGGACCAATGAGCAGTATCGGTTGAAATCCCTCAATGTGGAGTGAAATGTTTGACTTGGAGCTCTAATAAAAGTCTCTCTGGGGCTGAATCTGAGGCGTTTGCAGGACTACATGTGAGTTTATCCGTGTTAGGGACTAAAATCTGGGATACTTTGGCTGCTTTGACTTTAACAGTTCATTTGTGTGTCTATCCAACCACAACCTTTATGAGAAATGAATTTTAAGTCAGTGTAAAATACACATTTGTGGCAGGATAGACAGGAAGGAGTCGTGGACTACTGAAATACAACAACTGAGAAGAAAAGACCACAGAAATGTGAAAAAGCAGCTTAACATTAACATGACTGTTGAGTTTAAATGTTCTAGAAGACATAAAGCAGACTCTGAGCCGTCCACTCACCGTCCAGGTCACGATGAGCTCATGGCGGTCTCCTCCTCCTCCTCCCAGTCCACTGGGGGCCACCGTGGGAGCTGAATATAGAAACAGCAGATTTACATGATATAATCCACAAAGACGGATCAGCAGGACGGAGGAGAAATTACCTTACTTTGATCACACCCACAAACCACATTTATTATGATTTATGAATGTCTCTGAATAAAATGATGTTAAATTACACATTACCACATGAGAGTGATTGTATCTTTAGTTAGTTTCTATTTCATTTACTGACAAAAGAAAAACAAAAAAAATTCAATACATAAACATAAACAAAAGTTTCTGACTTCTGAATAAAAGGGAAAGAAGAATAAAGTTCTAAGATCTGACCCTTTATATCCAACAATCAGTTACTATGAGCATGAAAACAAACAAACAAACAATCAGTTACTATGAGCATAAAAACAAACAAACAAACAAACAATCAGTTACTATGAGCATAAAAACAAACAAACAAACAAACAATCAGTTACTATGAGTGTTCTGGCTCTGCCGACAATTTTAGTTATGTGCGCTGGCCCTTTAAGAGAAACGGGAAGCGCGTGTTCAGGCCATGTGGTGGAGACAGTGTGTTTACTTTGGACCGCAGAGAGAGACAGCCAAATGTCGTGTTCTGTAGCTGTGTTGAATTCATAAACGGCATTCCCTGTAAGTATTAAAATACCAAAATATGATGTTTAAACTAGAAGTATAACGTTATCATACGTTAGAAACAGCTGTGCACTCGCCGTTGTTTTTCAGTGCGTTATTGTATTTCATATTGCCCTAGCCAAACGTGTTGCGATTAATTTTGAGGCATGGTTTGAGTATAATGTTTATGTATATGTATTCTGTGTTCCTTACAGTTTCACACCTGCCAGATAAATATGAGTCCAAACCACCCAGGCGTCTGTGACTTATTGTGTGGAGGTGTTTAACGGCTGGATAGTGGAAAAGGTTTCCATGAGGCCAGAATAGTGAAAAGGGACACCTCAACGAATTGCTGACTCCCAGGCTGCACGGTCATACGCTGTTCACGGACCAGCACGACAAACGCAGCATTATCAAGTCAGTGTAAGGACAGTACATCAACACGAAAAATGGAGAAAGCTGAAATTAGATCTACAGCTTCGTGTAGAAGTAGATCTTCCACTGTGAGTGCAACATTAGCAGCTGCCACAGCACGTGCAAAAGCAGAAGCTGCCCAGGCCAGAGCTGAATTTGCAAGGAAGGAAATTGAAATCAAATTAGAAAAAGCCAAATTAGAAGCAACACTCTACGCACTAGAGAAAGAAAGTGAGGCGCAAGCCGCAGCCGCTGAAGCAGCAGTAATGGAGGCCGCTGCCGCAGCTCTGGAAACACCGGTGGAGCATCCGATTTATCTACCCCCAACGCAAAGTGCAGATGAGCGGACAGCAGAATATGTAAGAGAACACAGTTCATCCAGTGATAAAGAACCAGATAAAATATACAGAAAAGACAATGAACCAGATGAAAGGATGCACACGGTACAAATTAAGGAGCCAGACGTGCATCAGGAAAATGTGCCCACAGTCTCAAAGGATTACTGTCCCCTGCGACCTCCAGAAAGCAGTCACTCTGAACCAAAGCAGCATTCACCTGAGAGACATGGCGATCGGCCATACACTCCAAATAACCAGCAAAACAGGTCAAGTAGTTTCCCTTTGTATACAACGCCCTCTACTGTCCACACCCAGTATCACTCACCTGCTCAATACCATTCTCGTGACACTAGCGAACTTGCCAAATATCTAGTGAGGAGCCAGTTGCTAGCATCTGAGCTCACCAAATTTGATGACAAGCCAGAAAATTATTTAGCTTGGAAATCATCATTCATTAATGTTACAGAGAGTCTTGACCTTAAACCTGGGGAAGAAATTGACCTTCTGATCAAATCACTGGGCCCAGAGTCAGTCAAACATGCATGTCGCATTAAAGCAGTGAATATAAGTCAGCCATCGGGTGCTTTACAACTCATCTGGGAAAGGCTAGAAGAGACATATGGTTCACCAGAGGCCATAGAGAGCGCTCTCTTTGCAAAACTTGACCAGTTCCCCAAAATAGGGCCAAAAGATCACAAAAAACTGAGAGCTCAGTGATTTGCTTTTAGAAATTAATGCTGCAAAACAAGAGGGATACTTGCATGGACTGTCCTATCTCAATACAGCAAGGGGCATCGGTCCAATTGTGGAAAAGCTGCCATATGGACTACAGGACAGATGGATGATGGAAGGCTCACGCTACAAGCAGGAACACAAAGTAACCTTTCCTCCCTTTACCTTCTTCCTGCAGTTTATTCAAACACAAGCAAAGGCACGTAACGACCCAAGCTTCAATATCCAGTCACTATCCATCAGTGGTGTGAGAAAGGACAGGCTTGGAGAGAACCATAATAACAATCGCAGAATGGTTTCAGTGCATAAAACGAATGTAACAGTTGCACCCACTAATGGACCAGACAAATGGTGTCCTGTGCATAACAAACCACACGCACTACAGCAATGTAGAGGGTTTAAGGGAAAACCTCTACAAGAAAGGAAGAGACTGTTAAAGCAACACAATATCTGTTACAAGTGCTGTGCATCTAACAAACATGTGGCTCGTAACTGTGAAACAGCAGTTCAGTGTTCTGAATGTGACTCTGACAGGCATCCTACTGTCCTGCATCCAGATACACCTTTCTTTCCTCCCAAATCCTCCCTACCTCCAGCAGATCACGGCGGGGAGAAAGAAGATGGGCAGGAGGAAACAGTTGTTTCAAGCTGCACTGAGATATGCGGGGAGGGATTTTCAGGAAAGTCATGTTCTAAGATATGCCTGGTCAATGTTTACCCAGCTAATGACCGCAGCAAGAGCAAAAGAATGTATGCTATGCTGGATGATCAGAGTAACCTGTCATTAGCACGCTCTGAGTTCTTCGAAACATTCAAAGTTGACAGCTTCGCAGCGCCGTATACCCTGCAGACCTGTGCTGGTGTAGGTCTAACAGCTGGTCGCAGAGCCTTTGGTTACATCATAGAGCCCATAGATGGTGCCATCGCAATACAGCTACCAACGTTGATCGAATGCAACATGATACCAAACAAAAGAGAAGAAATTCCCACGCCAGCTGCTGCACAAGGTCATCCTCACCTTGAACGTATTGCACACAAAATACCGCCTCTAGATGACAGTGCTGAGATTTTGCTATTGCTTGGAAGAGACATTCTGAGAGTCCATAAAGTGCGCAGTCAGATCAATGGACCACACAATGCACCGTATGCACAGAGACTTGATCTAGGCTGGGTGATAGTTGGCGATGTATGCTTGGGCAGCACTCATAGGCCTTCAGAGGTCACCAGTCTCAAGACTCATGTTCTAATAAATGGGAGACCTACTCATTTTCCTCCTTGTGAAAGCCACTTCACTGTCAAGGCAGACACTACTCTTCCAGATCGACAGCCAACTATCAGTAGCATGAACATGAAGCAAAATACAAACGATGTAAGCATAGGAAAGAATGTTTTCTGTCAGACAAAAAATGACAACAAGCTTGCACCTTCAATGGAGGATCTGGAATTCCTAAAAATTATGGACAACGGGTTCACACAAGATGATTCAAAGAGCTGGGTGGCTCCACTGCCTTTTCGTGAGCCAAGGAAAATACTGTCAAACAACCGCCAGTATGCTGTCAGTCGTCTCAAGTCACTGCAACGCACACTCAGGAAAAACCCAGAAATGCAGACCCACCTTATAGACTTTATGCAAAAGATGATGGACAATGGACATGCGGAGCTTGCACCCCCAGTACAAGAAAACAAAGAGTACTGGTATTTGCCCTTTTTTGGAGTCTACCATCCACAGAAGCAATCACACATAAGGGTGGTATTTGACTCCAGCGCACAGTTTGAAGGTATGTCACTTAATGATGTCTTGCTCACAGGGCCTAACCTAAACAACAGTTTATTAGGTGTACTACTGAGGTTTAGGAAGCATAGAGTTGCAATAACTGCAGACATTCAACAGATGTTTTATTGTTTCCTGGTACGAGAGGACTGTAGGGATGTTTTGAGATTTGTGTGGCACAAAGACAACAACCCTAAAAATGACATTGTAGACTACAGAATGCGTGTCCATGTCTTTGGCAATAGCCCCTCCCCTGCAGTAGCCACTTATGGACTGAGGAGGGCTGCACAACAAGGTGAGGAAAAATATGGGGAAGATGTGCGTCAGTTTGTAGACAGAAACTTTTATGTGGATGACGCCTTAAAATCTGTTCCCACTGAGCAAGACGCCATCAACCTAGTCCGAAGAACACAAGAAATGTTATCAGCTTCTAACCTCAGGCTGCTCAAAATAGCATCCAACAAAGCTGAGGTGATGGATGCATTTCCAGTGGAGGACCGGGCCAAAGATCTCCAGGATCTAGACCTATTCAAAGACGATCTTCCTGATCAGCGGAGTCTTGGCATAAAATGGAACATAATGTCAGACTATTTCACCTTTCACATTCCCCAAAGGAACAAACCCTACACACGCAGAGGAGTCCTTTCAACAGTAAACAGTGTGTTTGACCCACTCGGGTTCCTGTCCCCAGTCATCATTCAAGGACGACTCCTTTTGAGAGAACTTTCACTGCACACTACTGAGTGGGATTCAGCACTGCCTGAAGACATGAGAGGGAAGTGGATGGAATGGCAACAATCTCTACAGTGCCTCAGTAACCTACAAATCCCACGTACATACTCTAACATCCAGCTTTCTCAAGCTAAAAATGTAGAGCTATGTATATTCTCTGATGCATCTATGAAAGCAATATGTGCCGTTGCGTACATTAAAGTTACTGCTGCCGATGACACGACAGAAGTTGGTTTCGTCCTGGGCAAGGCACGACTCACTCCTCAGCCGGAATTAACAGTCCCGAGGCTTGAACTGTGTGCAGCAGTAATGGCTGTAGAAATGGCAGAAGCGATAAACGAAGAGATCGACCATCAAATAGACGAAATCAGTTTCTTCACTGATATCAAGGTGGTCCTGGGCTATATCAACAACCAGTCAAGGCGCTTCTACGTGTATGTAAACAACCGTGTCAGACGAATCAGAGAGTCATCAACGCCTGAGCAATGGCACTTCGTCACAACGGATCAAAACCCCGCTGACCACGGCTCACGTTCTGTTTCAGCCTCAGAATTGCAGAATACGTCATGGTTTACAGGGCCAGCCTTCCTACAGTGCTCTTCAGACATCCAGCCAGAGCAGCATGATTATGAGCTACTGGATCCAGACAGCGATGTAGAGGTGCGTCCTGTGGTAAAAACACTCTGTACAAACACCACAGAAACTGTCATAGACACAAAACACTGGGAACGCTTTTCCTCATGGAAGTCACTGAAAAGAACTGTGGCAAACCTGATTCACATAGTACAATGCTTCTCCCATTCTAAAGCAAGGAAAGACTGTACTGGATGGCATATCTGTAGAACAGCCATCACATGTGAACTATTAGAACAAGCTGAGAACTTCATAATCAAAAATGTTCAGCAAGGAACATATGCAGAAGAGATCAAATGCATTGAAGCGAAACAAAATCTTTCCAAACGTAGTCCGCTCATAAAGCTTAACCCTATCATTGGAGATGACGGCCTGCTGAGAGTCGGAGGTCGCATTACTCGCTCAGGTTTGGAGACAAAGGTCATGAATCCTGTCATATTGCCAGGCACCAACTACATAACCATCCTCCTTGTGCGACACTATCATCAAAGGGTTAATCACCAAGGGAGACACTTTACCGAAGGAGCGGTCAGAGAAAGTGGTCTGTGGATTATAGGTGCAAAAAGGTGCATTGGCAAGGTCATAAACAAGTGTGTTACGTGCAAGAAACTGAGAGGAAAGTTTGAGGAACAAATAATGAGCGACCTGCCAGTGGACCGGCTCCAGATAGAGCCCCCCTTTTCTTATGTGGGCATGGACATTTTTGGCCCATGGGAGGTATGCACAAGGCGCACAAGAGGGGGACAGGCTAATGACAAAAGGTGGGCTGCACTCTTTACCTGTTTATGCACAAGGGCTGTTCACATTGAAGTTGTGGAGGAGATGAGTTCATCAAGTTTTATCAATGCACTAAGACGCTTTTTTGCACTGAGAGGTCCTGCTAAGCAGCTACGTTCCGACTGTGGCACTAATTTTATTGGTGCTCACAAAGAGATTACAGCCTCATTACCAGACAAAAACAAGGTGCAAAAGTACTTACAGGAACATAAGTGCACATGGGTGTTCAACCCACCTCATTCATCCCATATGGGAGGAGTATGGGAACGTATGATCGGCGTGGCGAGGCGTATTCTGGACAACATGTTGCTGCAAGCTGGTCGTGTCCAACTCACCCATGAAATTCTGACTACATTTCTAGCAGAAGTCACAGCAATAATAAATGCCCGCCCGCTAATACCAGTCTCATCAGATCCAGAGCATCCTCTCATCCTGAGCCCTGCTTTGCTGCTCACACAAAAAACGCACGCAGTTCCACCAATTTGTGACAACATTGGACAGAAAGAGATGTTAAAGAGCCAATGGAAGCGTGTTCAGTTCCTCGCTGACAACTTCTGGAGCAGGTGGCGAAAGGAATATCTCAGCAGCCTCCAATCTCGTCAAAAATGGCATCACAAAAGGACTGACATTAAAGAAGGGGATGTAGTTCTCCTTAAGGACAAACAGACAAGAAGGAACGACTGGCCGATGGGTGTCATCGTCAAGACAGTTCCAAGTGAAGATGGACTTGTAAGGAAAGCTGAGGTTAGAGTTGCTAACCAAGGGACTGCTAAGACTTATTATAGACCCATATCAGAGATGGTTTTCCTATTATCCTGTGATGTTTAAGTTTATGAATTTGTGGTATGCATAAGATACCAGACGGGGAGTGTTCTGGCTCTGCCGACAATTTTAGTTATGTGCGCTGGCCCTTTAAGAGAAACGGGAAGCGCGTGTTCAGGCCATGTGGTGGAGACAGTGTGTTTACTTTGGACCGCAGAGAGAGACAGCCAAATGTCGTGTTCTGTAGCTGTGTTGAATTCATAAACGGCATTCCCTGTAAGTATTAAAATACCAAAATATGATGTTTAAACTAGAAGTATAACGTTATCATACGTTAGAAACAGCTGTGCACTCGCCGTTGTTTTTCAGTGCGTTATTGTATTTCATATTGCCCTAGCCAAACGTGTTGCGATTAATTTTGAGGCATGGTTTGAGTATAATGTTTATGTATATGTATTCTGTGTTCCTTACAGTTTCACACCTGCCAGATAAATATGAGTCCAAACCACCCAGGCGTCTGTGACTTATTGTGTGGAGGTGTTTAACGGCTGGATAGTGGAAAAGGTTTCCATGAGGCCAGAATAATGAGCATAAAAACAAACAATCAGTTACTATGAGCATAAAAACAAACAAACAAACAGTTACTATGAGCATAAAAACAAACAAACAATCAGTTACTATGAGCATGAAAACAAACAATTAGTTACTATGAACATATAAACAAACAAACAACAAACAAACAATCAGTTACTATGAGCATAAAAACAAAAAACAGTTACTATGAGCATAAAAACAAACAAACAATCAGTTACTATGAACATATAAACAAACAAACAACAAACAATCAGTTACTATGAGCATAAAAACAAAAAACAATCAGTTACTATGAGCATAAAAACAAACAATCAGTTACTATGAGCATGAAAACAAAAAACAAACAAACAATCAGTTACTATGAGCATGAAAACAAACAAACAATCAGTTATTATGAGCATAAAAACAAACAAACAAACAATCAGTTACTATGAGCATAAAAACAAAAAACAAACAATCAGTTATTATGAGCATAAAAACAAAAAACAAACAAACAATCAGTTACTATGAGCATAAAAACAAACAAACAAACAATCAGTTACTATGAGCATAAAAACAAAAAACAAACAATCAGTTATTATGAGCATAAAAACAAAAAACAAACAAACAATCAGTTACTATGAGCATGAAAACAAACAAACAAACAAACAATCAGTTATTATGAGCATAAAAACAAAAAACAAACAAACAATCAGTTACTATGAGCATAAAAACAAACAAACAATCAGTTATTATGAGCATAAAAACAAACAAACAAACAATCAGTTACTATGAGCATAAAAACAAAAAACAAACAATCAGTTACTATGAGCATGAAAACAAAAAACAATCAGTTACTATGAGCATGAAAACAAACAAACAAACAATCAGTTATTATGAGCATAAAAACAAACAAACAAACAATCAGTTATTATGAGCATAAAAACAAAAAACAAACAAACAATCAGTTACTATGAGCATAAAAACAAACAAACAAACAATCAGTTATTATGAGCATAAAAACAAACAAACAAACAATCAGTTATTATGAGCATGAAAACAAACAAACAAACAAACAATCAGTTATTATGAGCATAAAAACAAACAAACAATCAGTTATTATGAGCATAAAAACAAACAAACAAACAAACAATCAGTTACTATGAGCATAAAAACAAACAAACAATCAGTTATTATGAGCATAAAAACAAACAAACAATCAGTTATTATGAGCATGAAAACAAACAAACAAACAAACAATCAGTTATTATGAGCATAAAAACAAACAAACAAACAATCAGTTATTATGAGCATAAAAACAAACAAACAAACAAACAATCAGTTATTATGAGCATAAAAACAACCCTCAGCTGCTACCACACCAACACCTCGTCCTCCTATAACAGCTGCTGGTTGAGCTCAGTTATGAATGTGAGTGACAGTTTTGCAGAAAACCATGTGTGGATTAAAACATTTTCATAGTTCCTTTAGTGATATTGCTGCATCTCCTCCGATCATTTAAAGCTGTCTAGATGTGGTGTCTCACCTGCTTGCTGTGTGCGGATGATATGGGATGGCATGCTGGGCTCTCCGCTGCCCAGGATGTTGCTGGCAATGACCTGGAACTCATAATCCATCCAGGGCATGAGTCCCATCACACGAGAAGACTCAGCGTTTCCTTCAATGTTGACTGGATCTGATGTACAGTGATGACACAAGACTTCATTTACAAGTAATAATCAGAAAACCTCAGTGGATATCAGTCAACTGCTTTCATCCACTGAAAGTCAACTTTTCTAACGAGTCATTGAGTTTGAGCCCACAGCTACACACCTGTCCTCATCTTCTTCCATTCTGATGAGAGCGTTGATCTGCCCATGATGACATATTTGCCAATGGGACTGTGGTTATCGTAGCCACGACTCCATCGGAGCTCCACCGACGTCTCAGCTACGTTCTTCACCAGTAAACCTCCAGGAGGTCCCGGGGGGCCTGGACACAGTAGAGAGAAGTTACTGTGAAGTAATTTAATAATCCTTATGTCAGTGGGTATTTATAGGCTAACATAGTTTAATCAGCAACATTTCTTCATTTATAACTAAATCATTCATAAGTAGCAGCTAGTGATGGGACAAATGAACCGAGGCATCGAGGCGTGTCTCGAGTAAAAGTGGGCGTGTCAGATGAAGCTTTGCTTCGAGGCTTGGGTCGCTTCTGAAAAAGTCACGTGACCGATGACAAACGAGGCCTCGGTTTGTGCAGATCACGTGATTGGTTCGTTCAACGTATCGCTGTCCCATAAAAACGTTTCGAATCTCGAGCCACACTGTGGGTGTTGTTGGCGTTTGTGGAGAGAGGAGTGAGAGCGAGTTGTAGTTAGTATTATTCAGTAAGTATTATTAGTTAGTATTATTCGGTGTGAAATAGCAGTAGCTGGAGGAGTAGGAGAAGTGTAGGAAGAGCAGCAGTTTAGATTATTTCCCAACTGCAGTGCTTTGATGTGAGATATTATATATATATTTTTCTTTTACATTGGTTTATGGGTTGTGTAAAATTATGGGTGTTTGTGTGTCAGTTTTACCATTTGTAAATGTAACTCCTGTATTTGGTGTCTGCACCTTCTGTCACCTTCTTCAGTCCCATGGGAACTAGACACTGACATGTATGTAAAGAAGCCACTGGGAGCCACAGTTCTACAGCAGGGCCTGCAAAGCATGTGTTAGTTTCTGTGTTACCTGTTCTGAAAGACAACATGTGTAAGTGAAATATGTACAAAAGTTTTATTTATTATTAATAAAATGAGCTGTAAACTATACACTGGTGTTGGGTAATGATTAATTCATGTGATGGTGCATATATATATTTATATAGTGGTGACCGTGATTTTACAAGAAAACACTGTGTTCAAATTCCTGCCAGTTCCATGTTTGTTGGTTGTATCACAAATACTCTCTCACAGATGGAGCAAGGAAGAAAGAGGAAGCCCTCACCCGTGTGGGAGTATTTTGAGTTGACTACTCATAATAAGGTTTGTATGTGTGAAAACTCATAATATATTGGATACCTGCCATATATTGAACTATCAGTCCTAATATGTATGATTTTATTAAAGGTGAGGTGTTCCAAGGAGCTGGAGAAATATTGTCCAAAAAAAGAAACCACCTAAATCCCAGCTCTGTGGAATAATTCTCATATTTTTGAATAATATCAAATAAAATGCTGTCCCTACTTTAGTTTTGCAATGATACCACAAGCACAGTCACAAAACAAAAAGAAGCACAAGCACATTTTATTTATGTCGCCTTTATTACAATTAAAAGGATTTAAACACTTTATAGAAAACAGAACCTGACCTCAATCAAGCAGTCAAACTACAGATCTCAAATCTCTCCCCATTTTTTCCACTTTCCTCTCTATCTCTGCTGTCAGGAAAAACAGACACTATATTAAGTATATTATATGTTTATTGGCATTATCATTTAAACACAATTCAAAGCTTCACATAGCAAAGCCAGTGTGTCATTATAGGCACTCTGCCTGTTTTACTTTTATTTGTCCACTTGATGGCGCAGTAGAGCAAAAGAAGCACCATGAAGCTTCGACCCATGAGTGAACCAACTGGATGGAAAGCCTCAGTGCTTCATGAAGCTTCATCTCGCCATCACTAGTAGCAGCCCATTCCTGTACAGAACGCTGCTCAGTACACCAACAGCAGAAGACACAAGCCACTACATCTATGCTGTTATTTTCTTTCTTTATTTGGTTCTTTCATAGATTTATTAAAGGTCTTCTTGAATTATGAAAAATCTGCTGAGTCAAAAGTACCTATACAGCATGGTAATGTTTTTAGATGTCCCTTGGCCATTTTCTCCTCAGGTGCTTTTGGTAGCCGTCCACAAGCTTCTGGTTGCATCTTTGACCCTCCTCTGACAGAATTAGTCCAATGTAACTACATTCTGACAGATTTGTTTCTTTACTACAGTCCACAAGTTCCTGATGGGCTTTAAGTCAGGACTTTGAGGAAATTAAAATCTTTATTCTAGCCAAATATTCAGCCCTTTCTTCACCACTGTTGATGTGTGTTTGGGGTCACTGTCTTGTTGAAACACCAAACGGTGTCAAAGACCAAAGCCTGTGACTGATGATTTCAGAATTTTCTGAAGAATGTGGAGATAACCCTCCTTTCTTCTATTTTGTATAAAACTCCAGTTTGAGTGCCAGCAAAAACAGCTCCAGAGCATTATACTTCATAATATAATATAGCCATCCATTCTCTATACACCGCTTTATCCTCACTCGGGTCATGGGGGGTGCTGGAGTCTATCCCAGCTGACTCAGGTGAAGGCAGGGGACACCCTGGACAGGTCACCAGTCTGTCACAGGGCTACATATACAGACACACAATCACACTCACATTCACACCTACGGACAATTTAGAGTAACCAATTAACCTCAGCATGTTTTTGGACTGTGGGAGGAAGCCGGAGTACCCGGAGAAAAGCCACGCATGCACAGGGAGAACATGCAAACTCCATGCAGAAAGATCCCAGGCCGGGATTTGAACCGGGGATCTTCTTGCTGCAAGGCGAAAGTGCTAACCACTACGACACTGTGCAGCCCTAATCTAATCTAATCTAATCTAATCTAATCCATGCCTGAAGAACATGTTTGGTGTTCTTTAGTGGATCAGATGGGATCTGTTCAAAGAGGAGTCAACAGCTGTAGTCAATCACTCATTACAAGTTCAGAGGTCACATCACTGAGACAGTTTGAATAAAGCAACTTTCTACATCACCAAAACCCATAATTCAAGATGTTGTATGTATATTTATGCTCCAGCAGATATTGTCATATTTTCAGAAGACTTATTATAAATCTGTGAAAGAACTAAATGCGTGACAAAGACATACAGCTTCTGTTTCAGTGACTCCATCACAGAATTTCAGTCATAGGAGTCAGTGGAAACTCAGACAGCCCTGAGATACATAGTCCGAACAAGCAGATATAAACTGTATGTACAGAACCCTTGTACCAGTCTGCTCTACTCTGATTCCTCCAAGAAACTCAAAATGTAACTCTACCTCGTTTCAACAAGATGATTGTTAAACCAGAACCATGAATTTAAATAGAACCATGTGTTTCTCTCTTCTGTGCATCTTGAAGACTAACATCCTGTATTAAAGGTCACCAAGCTGCTAGTTATCACTGGACAGATGAGCCAGACCCCTGCTCACCAGCATCATGCTTAACCACCTCATCAGGGATGGCCAGGGAGAGGCTGAAATCAATGATGTCATATCATCTCTACTTTGACCTCTGTTTATCTTCTTTCTCCCTTAATTTTACACTATTCCAGGACTTAACTTGTAGTGAAAGCAGTATTCATGAGAACACAACATGACCTGATGGGTCTGACTCGTCTCACCTCGAACCACTAGTTTAGCTGAAGCAGAGGCGCTGTCCACCACGGTCTGAGCTGTACAGGTGTACATCCCCGCCTGACTCAGCTGAGCATTCACCGTTAACAGGTCACCAATGTTCTCCTTCTGAAAGGGCAGAATGAAGGAGAGGAAAAGAAAATGAGTCAATATAACAGAACACAAAACGACATATTACAATGTTGTTTTCTTCTAAATGGTTTAGTGCACAGAGGGACAGGAAATATCTTTAAACCAAAGTGATTTTACAGAGACCAACAGCCACGTGCTTCAGCAGGCCTTTAGTGTAACAATAACTAGCACCAGATTACAGAAGCTAATTAACAGCAAGGCCCACAACCAGCTAATAACCCCGTCTGATCATGGTAGCATTAAAGGGCCAAGAACATTAAATGGATACTTTACTAGGGAAATAGTTTCTTCCTGGCTCCATGATAAGGGAGCGTGAAATATTTAACTTACCACACTGACATCAACTAATTAAAATAAAAATAAAATATCTAACCTGTAATGTTGTCCTGCTAATGAAGAAAATGTGGAGAAGCTTGGTGTCTGTTTTGCTGTTAGTGCATCTGGATTCAGTTTTCATCTGCTCTCTTTGCTAATCAGGGATGTTAATGCTGATCTGATCATTGATTAAAGTGTATTGAGCATTAACTGTAACACCTGGTAGCACCACCAGGTGGAGCCTCTCAGCGTTCATGAAGATAAAAAGACTCCAACCACCAGAGGAGACATTCACTCAAACTAGGGGCAGGTTAATGTTGGTGAGCATCTAGCATTATGGGGGTTTAGCTAGCAGTGGATCACCATGACAAAGACTTCTAAGGCATTAAATGGCTTCTGGCCGGATCTCACACAGCCTGAAGGAACCTAAATATTCTGACAGCAGCTCAACAAGCAAGTGGAAAATGAGCCAAACAGACAAAAGTTAAAAAAGAAAAACAAAACAAACAATGCAAATCATAAATACAAGGAAACCAGCTTAACATTTCAGTGAAGGAGTAAGACCAGTGAACACGGCAGCGTTACCAGACTGCAGTAGGATGTAAAGCTACTCAGCAGTTGAAGAAACAAAGACTAGATGAGAAGTTTTTTGTGTTGGAGCTCCTCTCATTGAACACAACCAGTTCAGCACTAATACACAGCAGCTTATTTCCTAACTTCATTTCATTAGTTCATAAACACTTAGACCAAAGCCACTAAAACAAAGTCTGGTGATACTCCAAATCTCTTTGTAACATCTGCCATTCAAAAAACAGGCCAAACTAAGTTAAGCTGTAAACTCTTCTAGCATTGTGTCCTCCTAACATGCACTGACTGACCGATATATTTACTAGTCACTCTGTTGAACAGGCTGACATCTCATCATCATCAGCAACACAAACACTGCAGCTCATTCTCACTTAATTCTACATATTCTGTCCTCCTGCTCCAAATACAGCAGTTCAGTGCTGAAAATACAGAAAAACAATCATCACAGTAAAACATCAATTCAGTTAAATTTATTGAATATCGATCTGTCCAGTTTGGGAGTGAAAGAGCCAGTGTGTCAGTTTCACCTGCATTGTTGAAAACAAAGTGACATCAAGTGGACAAGAAGGGCAACAGCAAAAACAACCCCCTACAATGACTGATTTTACTTCAAGTTTACATTTTGCTAATTCCCTTATAGCTGCTGCTAGCATGCAGCATTCGGGTTGGATTAGTTCATCCATTCATGCTGCTGGAAGAAGGTTTTCTGTGTCTCCCAGGACAGACTCAACGGCATGGAGGAGACAACAGGCCGTCACTAAAACTACTGGAATCACAAAAGTCATTTGTAAAAGTGCTAGACTGAACTTTAAGCAAACACAGCTTGATTTCTAAGTTTGGTGGAAAAAGTAAAAGGAAACACAAGATCGCAAAAATCCCCATGGAGTTTATTTCTGTTGAGAGCCAGATAGGAATAGAAGATTAAAGAAGTATGAAAGTGTTTCAATCTTTTATTAAGAATTACTTCTAATAACGACCCCCAGAGCTGACCTCAGAGATGAATTCAGAGCTGCTAAAGGTCAACAAGTCTGATTTGATGTTTCGAGTCCTCGACGGATAACAGAACCTTGATACCACTGGTCACCAATCTGATACAAACACACTGCAAACTTCATGCAGAATAAACAGAACTGTTGATCTTCCAGGATGCACACAAAGAATCATCTCTTCATCATGCAGCACAGAACTCACCCCCTCCACCCGGTGGTATGGCCCAGCAGAGTTCTCCAAGTCCAGCAGGACTCCATTGAGGGCCCAGGTGAAGGTCAGGTCCATGGTGGGGTCATGGGAGGCGTGGCACTGCAGGGTGACATTCTCTCCCTGATTAATGTCAGCGTTAGAGGGCGCCAGCGTGATCTTAGTAGCATCTGCAGGAGAGGAAGCATTCCACATGAAAGCTGGCTAGATATCTTCAGATACAAAGACTGAATGAAGAGCCAAACATTTGGAAAATGTGTTCATCTGCATTCTTGTTGGATGAGATCAATACCATTGTCATGCCTGTGCATTAAGTATGGTGATGGAACAGGGAGGCAGTTAGCTTAGCACACCATAACACTGAAGAGAGAGGAGAACTTCTGGAATAGCTCAGTTCAAACTTCAACAACATGCAGCTCCTAAATGTCCCAAAACAATATGATGGATCTGGTTTGTGCATGTGTTATCAGATATGTAAAATGACTCTTTTCATATTCTTTCTACCTGATAAATGTTTCTTAGTGAGCCTAGAGGACGGTAGCTTACTACAGTTGTCAGTTTTCTGCTATTCAGTCTCACATATGAGACTGGTTTTGATATGCTGATTTCACAAATGCCAAATTATTTGTCTGAAGAGTCCGAGAATATAAGGGGAAATCTGAATGGCCCGTAGCATACAAATAAAAAATCTAATATATAACTAGGGATGTTAATGATTTAGTTAGTTATTTACCTGATTAACCAATTCATTTTCAGGGTTCCATTCATGAAATCAAAGTCTACGACCTGCAAACCTCCATTTTCATATTCTTTGGTCATATCTGCTTTTTTAATATAGTAAGTTTTTCTTTTCCAAATGTAACCAAAAATAATCTGGTTAATCTTCTTGATGACTCTGATAGGAATAGCCAAAGACTGGGCAGGATAGATACATCTCGAAATGCCTTCCATCTTAGTTAGAAAAACCCGACCTAGTAAACTGATATCTCTCAACAACCAGGAATTAAGTTTAGCTTAGCAGTTATCAATCACCTTCCAAATATTTTTGTTTTCTCTTTCAGTAATATCCTTAGAAATATGTATACCTAAATATTTGACAACCGTCTTTATAGGAATGTTGTATGCAGTTGTTAATTCACAATGATGGACTGGCATCAGTTCACATTTGTTTAAGGTTAAGCTTAAGTCCTGAGGCATTGGAAAAAATATCAATGGTTTGTATAATCTTTGGGACTTCAGTGAGCTGTCTCATAAAGACATCGGTGTTTTGGCGCAAGCTATCGTGTGATTTCGGAACGAGATTTGCTTTCTAGCGTCCTGAGATTTGGCTGCTCCCTCTGGCAGTAAACCACCAGTCACACAATTTTGCCATATATCACTCCCGAGTCCGCCATAAGCCACTGCTGAATAGTATATGGCAAAACCGCTCTGCCATTGCCACCTAGTGGCCAGCCAAAAGCCATTTTGGGATCTCGGCACTGCTGCTTTAATTTCCGCCGTATTAAACTCAACCGCCTTAGCCATGTTAGGTATCATTACAGAGTTTTGCTGTATCTGAATGCCAAGTGAGTCGACCTTGTTACCGATCTCTGAAGTCTGGTTGGTAAGCTGTTTTATCGCATCCATAACGGCCTTTATACCTTCATCTGTCCCTAAGTTCTTCTTTTTGGGATTTGGTTGAGTTTTGACTGGAGAAAATGGGTCGTTTCGCTTGGTGCTGTCGGTCGAAACTTCCGTTTTGGCTGCATAGTCGTGGAGAGCAGTAGCCGTGTTTCCTCGGCTTGAGGTGGTGGGTTTCATTAGACAGCTATCACAGGTGTTAAAATATTAAAGTTAAAGACTTTACATTATCAAAGTGTAAGAAAACGAGGGTTAAAAAGCAAGTTCGTCAAGGAAAAACTGGGACAGGCAGACGGAGCTCAAAATTTTACATGCATCTGGTCTGCCATCTTGCCTGGCCCCTGCAACCCAAGGAGGTGTCCCTGACTGTGGGCTTTGTGGGGGTTTAACTATTTAACCACCATGACAAGTTTATTCATGACAAGTTCGAGTCTTAGCTTTTTTCCAAAGCTAAGTCGCTAATGAAACCAAACGTAGTCATGTCAATATAACATTAACTATTTGATTTGTATGTGGAATAATGTAGCGTACAAAGGAGCAGAATAACAGTTTATTGATGGCTGCACTCCAGAGCACAGGGAATCCAGAGACGTTTTCTCACAGCTTTTCATTTGGTGGGAGACCATTTAAGAAAACAGCTAACTTAAAACTTTCATCCAAATAGAACATCTGCATGTCGTAGTTTGCTTCAAAGTGACCATTTAAAGCCATCGTGGAGACATCGTCAACCTTTCAAAGAACCTCATAAGAGTCCATCCATTATCGATACACAGTTAAATCCTCTGTAGGGTCGCAGGGGGCTGGAGTCTCTCCTAGCTGACTGAGGCGGGGTTCACGCTGCACGCCAGCCTATCGGGCCACACAAGAGACACCAAGAACACTGAAACCAACATTTTAGAATCACTAATTAACCTCAGTCTTTGGACTGTGGGAGGAAGTCGGTGCTCCCGGTGAAAACCCATGCAGGCACAGGGAGAACATGGAGACTTCACAAAGATCTGGATCTTCCAGCTGTGAGGTGACAGTGCTAACCACCGAGTCACCATGCCCCTCGTAACACAGAGTGTCATTCAGAGGAACACCACACCTCTGGGGCAGAGATCGCATACTTCACAGTGACCTCCTGACCTTCTGCTCCTTACACGAAGACCTTTCTATGCAAGAATGAACTTATCACTTTCAAAACATAACAATAAAGACACTAACATTACCAGAGTGATGATCCCAAAGTCTGGACTTAATCTATGACACCAGGTCATCAGGAGCAGTACTGAAGAAGAACTTTACAACTTCAGTGCTTGTGAAGGATGAAACATATGAAACACATCTACCCCGCTTCTCACTGTGAAACCCATGGAAGACACAGAAACTTTAATCTTAAATTTATATAAATCCAAACTCTCATTTTTCTTTCTGTAAATTCCACAGTCCATATGCATATTGACACTTTCTGTCATCAGAGGAACCATATGGGATAAACATACCGTGTTTGATGTCATTTCAGACAACATGAAGGTCAGTTCATAACGTCAATCTATAAGGACCATGTACCAGAAAAAGTGCTTTTTGGCACCAAAATGCAAGATTAAGTTTCTCTAAAGAACAAGAAAAAAGGAGCATAAATATTAGGAGGACATTCTTTGATCAGATGAGATAAAGAAGAATTTGTTCAGCTCAGATGGGTTCAAGCTGTTGGCACAAACCTGGTCAGAACTACCACAGTGAATACATATTCCAGTCCGTCCAGGATTTCGCGGGGTTTTTTCGAGATTGTTGCGGCAGAAAATGCCTGAATTCGCGGCAGCTTTTCTAAAAAATTGTGATAAAAGTTGCGATGTTTTAAGCTTATTTGTTGCAATGAAATTGCGGGAGACAAGTGACAATTGCTAAAAAACTTGCAAAATTCGCGGAGATTGGTTGATTTCACATGAATTCGCGTGATTGCAACATCGCGAATTCCTGGAGGGACTGATATTCCAACAGTGAAGCACAGAGGTGGGAGTGTGAGGATATGAGGCTGCATGAGTGCAAAAGCTATTGGCAGTTTGACATTTACAGACAGAACCATAAATTCCTGTTTTTATACCAAAATGCACGCTGACAAGATCACTTCCAGTCTGTAGAAGATCGGCAGCAGAAGAATATTCCAGCATGACAATACAAAGTCAAAATCACACAAGAGTTTCTGAAGAAGAAAACAGTGAAACATTTCTCAGAAGTGTCAGACTTGACTGTATGCTAGTCCGTAGATTAATATTTTAAATTCCCAGAACACAAGGCTTCAGGGATGTGATGTTGGTGTGAGTGAGTGTACCTCTGACTGACAGGTGTCCAGTGCTGTTGGCTTTTCCCAGGTAGTTTTCAGCAAAGCAGGTGTATTTCCCTTCATCTGCTCTGCTGATGTTGTGGATCCACAAGATGCCGTCTGGAGTTACTGTCACTCTGAGAAGACATAAATGTGCACGAGGTCAAGAGTGACAACAGTCCTGCTATCAATCAGTGCATGGATGGAACTAGGAGGTCATGCAGTCCAATTAAACTTTATACACTCTGGCTTTAAATACAATCAGGGTTGACTCATTGTTGACAGAACCTGATCTTCAAAAGCAGTGCTTGTGGAAGAACTACTGTTATGTTTTTGTGTTGTTTATGTGTTCCTGTCAGGATGCCCACCATCCATGTGCTGTGACATTAACATTCATAATTCACAATCCCACTAATTGATTCTATTCCATCCTGGGCTCTTTTTTCACCACACAATCCTGGCTGCCGTTCAGGTTTCATCCACTGGCCTTCAGACATTTCTGTATTAATACAACTCTTAGCTAAATCAATGCCTAAGAAGATAATTCTGTTTATTGACAACTTCTGCTGCTCAAGTAAACTTTGAATGAGATAATACTTCATTTCTATCTACCAGTTGTTGGGATTTGTGGGTGTGGATACCAGGCACTGAGTACAAAAGGAATCCACGAGAATTCACAGTAGAATCAATGACTGCAGGCTGTCCAGTCACTGAGGCAGTGAAGGAACCTCAAACCATTTCCACCACAGTGATCTACAGCTGGTCTGAGGTTCTCCTGAGAAGGTGTCTTTGGTCTTCTCCAAACATGTTTGCTGTTCCACCTTTCACTCTTTTATCGAGGGCACCTCATTATCCAGAAGACCTGCTTTTCACCTCGGTGTTAATTTACAAACTGTAATTGTGCTTTTTCTTGTTTTTTTTTTCTGGGACAACAGGCCTCCCATGCAGGCTAAATGTGTGCAGCATCTCTCTGATTGTAGATTCAGCACTGTGACACCAACAGCTACAGATTTACCTTCAGATGATGACATTTTATGCTTCTTGTTTTGGCATCATTCAGTCTGCTCTTCATCTGATGAATGAATGAGTAGTAAGTAAAGTAAGTAAATTTTATTTATATAGCACCTTTCACAGACAGAGAGCCACAAAGTGCTTCACAGCATGAATAAAAAAACAATTAAATGCACATAAATAGTCAACACTAAAAATAAGATCATGATAGCCCCAGAAACTAAGCGAATGCTTGAGCAAACAAGAAGGTTTTAAGTTGTACTTTAAAAGCGTCAACAGACGCAACTGAGAGAGAGCAGGAGATCATTCCAAAGCCTGGGAGCAACAGCCTGGTATGATTGGGCTCCTCTGGTCATAAACCGAGTACGTGGCACCTTTAACAGATTCTGATCCACAGACCTTAAAGCCCTCGCAGGGGAGTAAGGCTGGAGCAGGTCACAAATATAAGAAAGAGCTTGACCATGTAAGGACCGAAAGGTTAGAAACAAAATCTTAAAGTTAACTCTGTAAGAAACTGGCAGCCAATGAAGCTCCTTTAAAATAGGAGATATGCGAGTCCGCCTGTTTGTGCGAGTCAAAATTCTCGCTGCAGAGTTTTGCACAAGTTGCAGCCTCGAAAGCTCCCCCTTGTTCAGACATGGAAACAAGCTGTTACAGTAGTCTAAACGTGATGAAACAAAAGCATGAATGATGAGCTCTAAATCGTTACATGAGACCATTTTCCTGAGTTTAGAGATTTTTCTTAGTTGAAAGAAACAGTTTCTTGTCAGCTGCTTACAGTGCTGCACTAGAGACATGTCTTTATCAAGGAAAACACCCAAATTTCTAAGACTCGATTTAGCAGACTGCCCTAAGTCACCAAGGTACTGTTTGATCCCTGGAATTGAGACATCAGGGGCGACAAGTGTTTCAGTTTTGTCTGCGTTGAGCTGAAGAGAATTTTCACTAAGCCATTGTTTTATTTCTGCCAAACAATGGAAAAAGGAATCGAGCTTCTTTATCTCGGCCGGTTTAAAAGAACAATAGAGCTGGATGTCATCGGCATACAAGTGGTAAGAAACATCCCTAAACCTTTGGATGATCTTACCCAGGGGGATCAAATACAGTAAAGATAAAATAGGGCCCAGGACAGAGCCTTGAGGCACCCCACACAATAGATTCATGGACTCTGATTTTATATGGTTTGTTGACACACAAAAGCTACGTCCAGACAAATATGAGGTAAACCACTGGAGAACCGACCCCAACAGTCCCACATGATCCCTGAGTCTACTTAACAGGACCTGATGGTCAACAGTGTCAAAAGCTGAGGACAGATCCAGGAGAACTAGCACGGTGCATTTACCCGAATCGGCAGACATCATTATGTCACTGGACACTTTCAGTAGGGCTGTTTCCGTGGAGTGGTGTTTACGGAAGCCAGATTGAAATTTGTCAAAGAAGTTATACTGATCGAGGTAAGAAGACAGTGGATTGCAAACCACCTTCTCAAGGATCTTCGACAAGAATGGCAGCTTAGAGATGGGCCTATAACTATTTCGGTCTGCCGAGTCTAAACCTGCTTTTTTTAGTAATGGCTCCACAATGGCGTGCTTGAAGGTATTCGGAAACGCACCTGATGATAAAGAGAGGTTTATCATTTCGGTAACCCAGGGACCGACTGCCTCCAGTACCTCTAAGAACAGTCTACAGGGGATGACATCAGAGGAGCAGGATGAAAGTTTCATCTTGGTTACCAGTGCCAAAACATCAGCAAGAGTTACAGACTCAAAAGTGAACCACATGCTGGAGGCAGTCTCGATAGCAACCAAGGCACCACACTGAGGGGGGTAGCATATTATCCTTGAGTTTCTTGATTTTATCGGTGAAAAAATTCAAGAAGGCATGGCTATTGGCTTCGGTGAAAGCAGGAGTTACAGAAGCAGCAGGGCAAACAAAAGAATTGATTGTGTCAAACAGCACTTTAGGGTTTTTCTTATTCACTGCCACCAGTTGACGGATGTAGTCGGACCTGGCACTCTCAACCATTTCATTGTACGATGACATAAGATCCCTGAGATGGAGCCTGTGTACCTCAAGGTTAGTACATTTCCACAGGCGTTCAGTCTTTCGACACAGTCTCTTAAAACTTAAAATATGCTCATTAATCCAAGGACATGCTTTTTTCTGTGTAGTCAGGTTAGCTTTAACAGGGGCCACTTGATCCAAAATCACTGCACAGTGGTCATTAAAACACTGGATTAGATCGTCTACACCAGAGCAATTTGTTAAAAGAAGAGGATCAAACAAAACAGAGAACCTTTCTGCAGTATTAGCAGTGATAATGCGCCTCTGGGACCTTACTTCTAAAGGTTTGGGCTCAGGACTGAAATGCAAATCACATGAAACAAGACAATGATCACTCATGTGGACGTCATTCACAGACACATTAGAAATGTCCAGGCCAAGTGTAAAAACTAAATCTAAAATGTGGCCCTTTCGGTGGGTTGGCTTAGAAACATGTTGCACAAGGTTAAAAGCTTCAGTCAAT
Source organism: Acanthochromis polyacanthus (assembly GCF_021347895.1). Classification (NCBI taxonomy): domain Eukaryota; kingdom Metazoa; phylum Chordata; class Actinopteri; family Pomacentridae; genus Acanthochromis; species Acanthochromis polyacanthus. The sequence goes on from NC_067117.1 coordinate 42,952,554, forward strand.
GTTAAAAATTCCATTGCACAGGATGAAGAGGTGTTGTCAACATGAAGGTTAAAATCTCCAAGGATTAAAACAGATTCCAACTTTATAATAGAGGATAAAAAGTCACTAAAATCCTTTAAAAAGGCAGCAGCAGAGCCAGGGGGACGGTAGACCACAACACAGTAGAAAGGGCGCAAGGTGCCCACCTTGACCATCTGTGATTCAAAAGAAGTGTATTCCTGTGAGAGAATCACTTTACAAACATAATCCTCCTTATGGACAAATGCCAGGCCCCCTCCACCTCGACGGGGACGGGGCTTCCCATAAACAGCAAAGCCAGCAGGGCAGAGCTCGTTTAAATGGATAAACTCCTCTTCTTTCTGCCAAGTCTCCGTAATACACATTATATCCATGTTTTCCCTTGAGATGAGATCGTTCAGGGAAAAAGATTTATTACCAATGGAACAAGCATTCAAAAGACGGGGGTAATGTCCAAGGTGTGCAGCGTGATTGGACGAAGGCAGCGGTTGTGTGGGCACCAGCTGGTCCGTGCTGACGGAAACACGGAAATGCGCTGCTCCGATGAACATCCACGACCAAGACTCAAGCGCTGTACAGGATCCAGGACACCCGTAGCCCGAGCAAACAGCGGCGTGAATATGCTGTCACAAACATCGAGGAGCAGGATGTGGCGGAGACAACGAACGCGTCCTCCGCAGCGTGCAGTGGCCGAGCCCAGGCGAGCAGCCTCACGCCTTCGCCATACCTGGACAACGGCCCGCAATCCTCGCTTTTTCCTCAATCTCCTGCGGACCTTGCCAAACGCCCGGAACAGCAACAAATACTCGGATGAGTTTAAGTCAATAGTCAAGGGGGGAGGAAACGCCTGTTTAAAATGATCCTGTGTATTAAACAGGCCCTCCATAGTCTCTTTGATACGAAACAGTAAGTCCCGATCATAAGTTTGTAAGGCCAAGACACATCCATTAGTTAGTCGGGCTGATATGATCACATATGCAGAAAAAATTACCATAAAAAGTTTACACAGGAGCCGAGCCGAGGCACCGCCAGTCACAGGCGCCATCTTGAGACCCGTCATCAATGGGGCATGATGAATGAGTGAATTTCTACACTGCTTGTAGATGGTTTTCAAGCATTATGGCTAAACAGTCTATCACAATAAAATGTTTTATTTCAGTCAGTATGATTGATAATCATTAATACTTTTAAAATGATTTATAATAGATAAAGATCAGGATCATTGAGAATCTAAAAACTTAATCATTTTAGACTAATTTCACTATCATGATAAATAAGTAATACTTTGAAGAACAAACATGAAAAACACTGGTGTATAAAGAAATTATAAGGAGCTATTTCACATCCATGCACACTAAATAAAGAAATCAAGTTAAACCCGGAGGTGCACTGATTGACTGGCTGGTCTGGACCTCAGCCTCCATACATCCCAGTATAAAACTTGTCAGCTATTAGAGCACGTTGCCGGGACTGCATTGCTGAACACCCTAACCCTCTGACCTCCACCAGCGATGGTTTGGTGGCACACAGATGCTTAAAAAGGTTCCCTTGGAATGTACTTCTTTTTTTCACATGACTGTTTATAGTATGGTCTTTACCACCTAGGGAAATACCAGACAGAACTCCTCACACCACCATCAAAATGCATGAGGCTGCATCTTTGGACTATTCAGATGCTGCACTTCACTCCAGTCTATGACAAGAAGCTATGAAACTAACATGGTTTCTGTTGGGTTTAGTTTTAGTTTTCAACCATTTGGAGGTTTGCAGCTTGGACTGGTATGCAGTCTTTGATAAATCTGTGTACATGTCATTTTCATGTAATTCTGTATCACTGCTAAATCATTTTAGACCCATCCAGGTATTATCTATACTTGCTTTATCCTAGAGGGTCATGGGGGGCTGGAGCTTTCCTAGATGACCTTCAGTGAGGCTGAGTACACCCTGGACTGATCACCAGCTCACTCCAGGTCACCGCTTTAGACATCTCTGTGGAGAATCACTTGTGTTCTGCTACAAATGTTGGATTTTGTTGTAAAGCTGTGATACAATCTCAGCAGAGATTTACAGTAAATGATCACAGCAATGAGCGATAGATTACAGAACTCAGGTTAGATCAAAACACAGTATTCTGTACTTTACTATACACAGTTTGACTTAAATTCAGAAGTCAGGTTCAGTCTGGAGGGCTGCACAGTGTTGTAGTGGTTAGCACTTTCGCCTTGCAGCAAGAAGATCCCTGGTTCGAGTACTGGCCTGGGCCTGGGATCTTTCTGCATGGAGTTTGCATGTTCTCCCTGTGCATGCGTGGGTTTTCTCCGGGTACTCCGGCTTCCTCCCACAGTCCAAAAACATGCTGAGGTTAATTGGTTACTCTAAACTGTCTGTAGGTGTGAATGTGAGTGTGAGTGTGTGTCTGTATATGTAGCCCTGTGACAGACTGGTGACCTGTCCAGGGTGTCCCCTGCCTTCACCGAGTCAGCTGGGATAGACTCCAGCACCCCCCATGACCCTAGTGAGGATAAAGCGGTGTATAGAGGATGGATGGATGGATGGTTCACTCTGGGCTGCTGGATCTTATTAATGGTTCCAAACAGCAGCTACGGAACTATCTTTTTTTTTTAAATGTAATCCTCCCCATTCTGAGAATTTTGATCCTTGAAAGGATTTCAGATTGACATGCTGACCACAAACAGACAGAGATGAATTCACAGGTGGAGCTCTAGAGATCCAGGGTTAGGGTTAGTAGGGATAGTAGGGTTAGAGTTAGTAGGAGTTAGGGTTAATAGGGTTAGCAGGGTTAAGGTCAGTAGGGTTAGTGTTAGGGTTTAGAGTTAGTAGGGTTAGGGTTAGTCCTGCACCTCTAGTAGGACAGGGAACTCAAAGACCTCTAAACTACATGTCCTGCACAATATGACAGTTATAATGTAACAGACATAAAAAGGAGGAAAAAAAATTGTTTCTTTGATTATTTATTTTATAAAAAAAAAAAGGTCAATCCTGGAATCAACATTTCCAACCTTTGTCCAAGTGTCCACTGGTATTAATGGAGAAAAATCTGTGAGTCTCCATGACAGATATCTTAAAGTTCCATTTTATTTTGTTTCCCTACTTGAGGCCTTTCTGCTCTGTGTTCTGTATCTGAGTGATTTTGTGATATTTCTCTGCCTTTTTTGATTTGAAAATGAAGAGCTTTCTTTTTCTTTAGCTGCTGGACTACCTGCTGCTGTTGGTGAGAAGCTCCGTCCCACGACTCCAGAACAGGCTGGGCTTTGGGGCGGCTCGAGGACGACACTCAATCATCACCTGTCCCCCTCTAGCAGCCGGGATCAGCCTCCTGACTGGGTTCAGCCTGAAGTCTGGGGCCTGAACTGGAAGCAGGAGAGAGTCAGAATGAAGTTCATTTGATGTATTAGAGAGATACATGTTGAACTATAGTACATATACTTCTATCTGCATAAAAACACCAACAAACACAGTTATCAGTGTGTGATCTTCACTCAACATTTAATGGGGTTTTCAAGCTGTAACAGCGTTTTTTCACTTACTTTTTAGAAGTGAAAAATATATCATTTTATGATTAAAAATACATAAAAATCAACTGTATGTTGAATATTGTTTCAAATAAAGGACAGTATAAACAGTCTCCTTTTGTATCAGTTTGTAATTTGATAAAACACTGAATCTTCTACCTTGGACTCTGAGCTCAGCAGTGGAGTAGACGGTGCCATGCTTGTTTTCAGCCACACATTGGTACATCCCAGAATCCTCCAGGGCCAGGTTACTGATTTTAAGATGAGCTCCGTTCACCTCCACCCGATCCTGAAAGTCCGGGTACATAAAAAAAGAGAGAATTAAGGAAGATGTACTGTGCTGAAATGGTCATAGTTGGCAGGAATGAACATGTGACAATAAATCCTACTTTAAACATTTTCACATTTACTTTCCAGTTGTTTTTTCCATGATGAAAGCTGATTTCACTGAAGGCGTCTACAGAAACGCACTTGAATTGTTTCACTTTTTACTGCACAAAAGACACATCAGCTACAAGCACAACCAGCATTACCTCAGGCCAGTGGTTAGGGTTAGCCTGGACCCTAACCCTAAACTCCGGCATTACCTCTAGCCAGCGTTAAGGTGCTACTGCCCCCTGTGGTCTGCAGACGTATGTGGAACATGGTTGTGGGACAGGAGCAGTTGCTGGTTGAACATATTGTTTGTTTAGATTCAACAAGTTGCTGACATCACACCACATGAGACACAAGTTGCCAATTTTGATTGGATATTAGCTGTCACCTTCAGAGGTTGTTGAGGAAGACACTTTCTACATTTTGACGTTCTAACATTCTGAGTTCCGGTGTGAGCCTCCAATAGGAACAGTCACATTGGCTGCAGTGGTTTTTAATTTGCCTGTAACAATTGACACGTGATCAGGGCGGGGCTTCAGGGGGCGGGGAGGGCGGCACGCCCCCAGCCCGGGCCCCACTACATTGGGTGGGACTTGAGTTAGCCATGCCACTACCACTGATCTGGGGAGCTCGAGAAAGCAGGCCCTCCCATGACTTGTGTCCAGAGGAGCCTAGAATATGAGCACACCCTGCTTCCATCCATCCATCCTCTATACACCGCTTTATCCTCACTAGGGTCGTGGGGGTGCTGGAGTCTATCCCAGCTGACTTAAGCGAAGGCAGGGCACACCCTGGACAGGTCACCAGTCTGTCACAGGGCTACATATACAGACACACAATCACACTCACATTCACACCTACGGACAATTTAGAGTAACCAATTAACCTCAGCATGTTTTTGGACTGTGGGAGGAAGCCGGAGTACCCGGAGAAAACCCACACATGCACAGGGAGAACATGCAAACTCCATGCAGAAAGACCCCAGGCCCAGGCCGGGATTCGAACCGGGATCTTCTCGCTGCAAGGTGAAGTCCTAACCACTACGCTGCTGTGCAGCCCACACCCTGCTTGATAAGTGGAATGTTTATACAGGGTTTCCCAGTCAGGACTGACTCATGGTTCCTAAAAACTTTACAAGACCGACTGACTTTAGTGATGTAGTAGGTGTAAAATATTGAATAAAATGCTGTGCTGCATGACTGGCTTTATTTTCACTGTCACATTTAACTTTAAAGTGCAAATTTACAAGTGGATCGCTGATATCGTCTCCAAGTGCATTTTGGGTAAAACTCGTCATCAGTGTCCACAAACGTCTTCATCTGTCACTTGTCAACAGATTTCAAACTAGGTAGAGCATTTTTACGGACTAAGCTAACATGAGTAGCACTTCATATAAGCATAAAAGTGGAGCGGCAAAGCGAAAAGAAAAGGAAAAAGAGAGCAAGAAAAAGGCAAGTTACAAAAACTGGACATATTTTTTGTTAGTCCTCCTGGAGATGAACCCGACTCTTTTGTTGCAGCGATTCAGGCCCGCCAAAACTGCCAGCACAGCCAGGGAGCCAGGATAATTACAGGTAGAAATTCTAACAATCACTGTACACAATGTGTGAGTTAGTTGTAAACTGTTCATGATTGTATAGTAGCCCAGCCACCGAGCTTACATCCCCTTCTTTCTCTCTTGGCGGTATAGCAGTGATGTCAGGGACTCAGCAGTTGCTAGCTGCTCCAGGGCAGAGCCAGACCTGGTGCCTGACCAACAGCCCCCTTCCTCACCCGCGCTGGACACTGGAAATGAAAGCAGCAGCAGGTCTCCTCCCGCTATAGATGACACGCAGGCCGCGGAGGATAAAAACCCTCCTCTGGAATCTTTTCCGTCTGATCGGGCCAATTTTGCTGAAAACATCCAGGATGCCAACATTAAAAGATACATCCTTAAGATGGGCCCATGCAGACCCAAAGGTCCATTTTTCACTGATAACGACGATCGGTGTTTTTCGGAAAGTTATTACACCTCTACCACTAAAGTTGGGATGAAACTTCCACGCAGCTGGCTGTGCTATTCCCCCAAATTAGACCTCTGTTACTGTGAGCCTTGCTGGCTTTTTGCCAACCGAAACGCCCTGTATTACAATAAGGCATGGGTAAACGGAATAAGAGACTGGAAACATCTTTCTGTCAAAGTTGAGAAGCATGAATCTACGCAAATACATCTTGGTGCATGCATAGTCTACGAGCTGTGGAAACTCAACAGCACAATAGACGCTGAAATTAAGAGGAATGTGTGTAATGCAGCCTTGTTTTGGAGACAGGTCCTGGAGCGCATAGTAAATGTCACTGACTCTGGCTTCATGCAACCTGGCATTCAGGGGGACAGGGAAGTTCTAGGTCAGGGAAATGCTGGCAACTTTTTGTCAGTAATCGAGTTATTAGCTCGTTATGACCCTGTTTTGAAAGAGCTAATCAACCGACCAGAAGTCAGTGAAATTCCTAAGTCACCAGATTCAAGATGAGATTATTTACATATTGTCTCAACATGTGAAAGCTGACATAATTAATGAAATAAACGAAGCCCCGTTTCATTCCATTATCATGGACACAACGCAAGATGTGTCAAAGATAGACCAGCCAGGTGTACCGTTACGTAACTGTTGTTAAGAATGACATGAATATTGCAACAGATATACAGATCAATGAAGTGTTTTTGGGTTTTGAAGCGACTCTGGGCTCATCAGCGTCAGAGCTTGAAAACCAAATCCTGGGCTCTATAGAGAAAAATGGGATAGATCTGTCAAAATGCCGCGGACAGGGCTATGATGGGGCCACGAATATGAGTGGTGCGTATTCAGGTGTACAGGCGAGAATAACAGAGAGGGAGCCCCTTGCCCGTTATGTTCATTGCGCTGCTCATAACCTCAATCTTGCTCTCAACGACTCTGTTAAAAATGTCCCTGGAGTGAAGCAGTTCTATGACACTGTAGAGAACCTGTACAACTTTTTGGTCACAGTATCAAACGATGGGCGCTCCTCAGTGAATTAATGACACCAGAGAGCAGAAGGGTCACATTAAAACGCCTCTGTCCCACTCGCTGGTCATCTCGACATGATGCGCTTTTTGCGTTAAGGCACAGATATGGAGACATTATAAAAGCCCTCGTCAACATTTCCCTGACCAGTGACAAAAAAGAGGAGCGTAGTGAAGCAAGTGAGCTCAAGAATGCTATAAGCACATCTGCTTTCATATTTTTGGTCAACGTGCAAACCAAGATTCTTGAGTGTATAAACGCTGCCTCACAGTTACTCCAAGCTAAGGATGCGGACATTCTGAAAGCATCTACTCTTCTGCAAAATGCCATCAGTGTTTTGATGGAGTTTAGGGAGCATTTTGATGAGGTTCAGTCTGCCACTCTTGCTCTAGCTACAAAATGGGGAAGTCAAACGCAGTTTGAAGCAACCAGGCCCAGAAAAGTTAAGCATCCCTTTGATGAACTTTCTGAAGACAGCCGCCTCACTGATGCAGAGAGCAACTTTCGGGTGAACGTTTTCAATGCCTGTCTTGACATTATCAACCAGCAACTGTCCCAGAGATTCACCAGCTTAAATGGAACTGTGAATATGTTCGAAGCACTTCACCCCAACACACTGCTGCAAGCAGGAGATGAGGAGTTACACCAAGCTGCCCGGCGGCTTTGTGAGCACTAAGGTCGGGACATCGCCCCCAGCTTCCCTGGCCAGCTGCTTTCTTTTAGAACCTGTTTCAGGGACCAGATAACAAAGCAAAAGCCTGTTGCGGATCTGGCAAAAATGCTCCTTGTTAACCACCCAGCAGTAACTTCTACATTCAGTGAGGTTTGCACCGCCCTCCTTTTATTTTTGACTCTTCCCGTCAGCGTTGCAACCCCTGAGCGCTCATTCTCCAAGTTAAAACATTAAAAACCACTTGAGGAGCACAGTGGGACAAGAGAGACTGGGAGGACTTGCCATGTTGTCCATAGAGAATGAGAGAGCAAAGAAAATGGACATACAGAGCATCGTGGACGAGTTCGCGGAGTGCAAGGCTCGTCGTATACCCTTCAAATAGCGATAGTACTTCACACTGAAATTATGTTTGTGAACATGTGGGTCATTGTACCAGTTTTACTAAACTTTATAGCTACTGATACAGGCGCTGAGCTGAAATAGTTAACGTGGGTGTCAAAATGATGCGGTCGCTATCCGTGGTGCTGAACTGCTTTGAATTTGTGTTGTTTCATTAAGAGTGGCCATATGGCCTACAGTTTTTGTTGTTCTTTTGGTTTGTTATACTTCATGTCCGTTTGATGGACTTCTAAATGACAGTCGCTCTCCGTGGTGCTGAAGCTTGTAAGCCCCCCTGTTGCGGGCATGTGTATGTTGTAAAATGTTGTTATCATGTGCTTTATTATTTGGGTTTAAAGGGCCCGGTCATTTGCCCCGCCCCCGGCCCGGCTCTGATATGTTCCGCTAGTGCACGTGATGGACCATAAGGCTGTGTTGTCTGTACCTGTGTGCTGATTGGCTGTCCGTTGCGTAGCCAGCGTATGGAGGGGCGAGGTTTTCCAGCAGCCACACAGCTCCAGTGAAGCTCTGAGCTGATCTCCACCTCTGAGTCACTCATCACCTGCAACCATTCTGGCTGAGCTGAGGAGACAAAAGTAATACAACCAAAGAGATCTGAAGTTATTAACAGTGCTGAGGAAGTGAACAATGAGCACTGATGATCAAACCTTCTCCAAACAACATTCATTTCCAGCGGCTTATAGTAGGTCACCTTGCACATTGATGCGTCCCTGGTACGTGTCACTTCCCTCCGAGTTATAGGCTTCACACTCGTAAATACCCTCGTCATCAAAGGAGAGGTCAGGCAGGGTGAGAGTGGGACCTCCAACAGAGAAGCCTGCCTTTGATGGCATCAAACCATCAGCCTTCCTCCACCGAAGCTTTGGGATTGGACTGGAAGATGAAGAGACAAAAAGAGGAAATGGATGGATGGATGGATGGATGGATGGATGGATGGATGGATGGATGGAGACAGTCAGTCAGACAGTCAGGATGGATGTGGTACAACAGCTTCACAATCCAGCCACAGGGCAATAATCACAATTTTAGAAGTTTGAGAGAAAGAAAAACATATATTTTAGTATTTCTCAAGCTGAACATATTTGTAGCCAAAAATAAGCTTTAAACAGATGAAGCAATGATTTGTGAAACTTACTTTCCATAAGCAAAGCACTCTAACTGGGCAGTGTGTCCAGCCAGGGCGTAGGTCTCAGCTGGGAAACGCACTTTAATGCTGGGAGTGGACTTCCTGGGACTGGCTGGAATGAAACACAACTGTAAATATTCAGTTTAACTTCCATTTACATTGTTCCTTAACCAGTTTAAGGCGGAAGGCATTACCGCAGTAGCGCTGTTGTGCAGTTCTACCATTGACGTCGGGAAAACGTATAGGTCTTTTTTTCTTCTTCTTTGCGCTAATCGGCTGTTTCTTGGCCAATGAAATGCATCAAACTCACATATGTGCATAACTGATCCTGTTTCCAGGTACAGATTGTGTTGCTGCACTGCCTCGTAACTTTGTATTGAACTTTTCTGGCTGCTGCTGCAGCGGCCAGCAGCGCTGCTGCATTATCGCTGCATTACTGCTGCTGGCCGCAGCAGCACCCGCCTTAAATGGGTTAATTCACAAACTGTATATATACATATATATATATATATATATATTCATATATACGGTGCAGGTGTGGACCACTCATACCATCTGGAAGTACAGTGAGCTGGTTGGCCTTGCTGAAGGTGCTCTTGGTGCTGATGTCCATGTTGATGGTGGTGAAGCAGAAGTAGTTCCCGGTGTCATTGGGCTCTGCTTTGGCCACATACAGGTTCCCGGTGACCTGTGATACAAACCAGCGCCCATCATCTTTCCTGATGAAGTTGGGAAACTCGTTGATTAACCAGCGGTAGGACAGAGCTGGAGAGGAGAAAGACCAGTGCATGTCACTTTAATACCTGCTAGCTTGGAATGAACCTAATGTCATTCTGCAGGTGGCCAAGTTTCTCTTCCACTCATCCTCTAGTTGTCCACAGTACTATAATGTCCATATCCATAATATGTAGAAATCCTGAAGCAGACTGGATACCTGGGTAATGTGGAGGAGGCTGGCAGGCCAAGAAAGTTCCTACACCTTCATATGCTGTCTGAGGACTCCTGCTGTCTGGAGGGAAGTCATGAAGGTCTGGAGAAACATACAAACGCAAAAAATGATGAAGGAAATGATGACTATCACATGAAGATAGTAAAAGAGAAGAAATCCTTTAAGTGACTGTCTACCACTGAATGTTTCCACACTGACCCACTCAGGCAGCTCAAACAGGTCAAACAGTTCTGAGATCTTTTCTCACTCACAACCAAACTTGAGGTTCGCTGCTCTGCTGATGATGGTTCCACAGCGGTTGATGGCCAGACACTGGTATGAGCCGGTGTCTCTGAGAGGCTCAGGGCCGCTGATCACCAAGGTGCCGGCCACCAGCGTGTATCGATCCGAACCCAGAGGGACCTCAGTGCCATTCAAAAGCCACCTGCAAGACAAAAGTCAGGGCAAAGTGATGCAATGGAAAATCAGAGATAACGGGAAGTGTTGAAATTAGGGCTGGCCCAAATAGTAGTTTCTGGCCTCCGAATATTCGGGCCCTATTAAAGACGAATATCTGGATATAATATATATATATATATAACGTCCGACGGGGGTGGGGGTGCGGCGGCGCGGCGGAGGTGGCCGGCAATATCCGGATAGTGCCGTCGCGAACGAATATTCGGATATTCGGGATATTTGGGATATTCGGGTCCAGCCCTACACTGCAAAAAAGCTAACTTGTATTTTTTGGCCTAAAACCGTAATTTATGTTGGTAAAACTTAAAAATATAAATTATTGATATTTAAGATAATAATCTAAGTTAACACAACAAAGCAAGACAGTTGCATGTTCTAAAATAATTTGGTGAGTTGTTAACACTTAAATCTTTACGTTGTGGTTCAATACAAGGGACAACAGTTCTGCCAACTCATTTTTCTTTGTTGTGAAATGCGGGAAAGCCAACTTTCCAAGTTGATATTTTTCACTTCAAGTCTTCTGGCTGTGTGCTGCTGCAAGGAGCTGGAGTGCTGCTGTCTCAGGCTGAAGTCTACACAGGTAAGTTTTAAACAACATTTAATTTAATATATTTTAACGTGAAATCATACGGGAATTTTATTTTGAGTTGTGTCGTAATGGAGAAAGTGACCTACACATTTTCAACATTTAAACACAAGGCTTTTCAGTCCTTAGCAGTTAGCTGCTAACTGATGCTAGCAAGGGAACAGCAGTTAAGCCAGTAACATTAGCTTGTTTGGGCAAATCCTATTCAAATATGACAGCATGTTATCTTCTGACTGGTTGGTATTGTGTTAATTCATGCTCAACTCAAAATTGTGGTCTCAACGTCAGCCGAAACTTTATCTCATCTTTCATAAATGTTGAAGATGTTATTAGACAGGGTAATAACAGTCATGCTCGGTCTCTGCTCCCAGACAGTGCAGGTGAGCAGGCTGTTATGTTAGTGGGGACAGAGAGAACCGAGCTAGGCACATGCTGCGGCTCAATCCACTGTGCAGTAAGTTAGACATAGGCAGACATAGGTGGGCATGTTAAAAATATTCACTTCAGCAATGCTTTCCCTCAGCTATTTTTATGGGGATGTGACGGTCAGACCATCGAGTGTGTGTGTGTGTGTGTGTGTGTGTGTGTGTGTGTGTGTGTGTGTGTGTGTGTGTGTGTGTGTGTGTGTCCGCACGTGTGTATGTGGGGTGCGTTCGCAGAGAGACGGCAGAAGGGTGGGGGCCCTGTGATTATCGAATAGTATTTTTGCTTGAAATGCACATCCCTACTTCTTAATGTTTAACGTTACGTCAGACTGAGTTAAATTTTTGATTGTGAGGTATGGGGTGGAAATAATTAATATGTCAAGCTCATAATTAATTCTATTTGGGGGAAAAAAATGGTTATTTAATAATGTGGAGAGTTGCAGCTTATTCTGATTAAGACTAATGTCTTGCAATCCATGTGTTGGTCTTTTCCTGTCTGTTAACATCAGGACATTGACCCAGAAGTGGAGCAGACGAAGGGCCTCACTGTGGGTATCCTCACTGTGCTGGAGGATGATGACAGCAGGGCTCCTCAAAGTGTCGTGAGTGTTGCTGTTGTTGTGGAGGAAGAGATTGTCCTTCAAGATCTCCCTGACCTGCCAACTGCTTTTGCTTACCTCTTTGGACTGATCTATGCTTTAAACTTCAAGTACCCAAAGGATCTCAGGTACACATTTGAAACTGTTCAGAAGGTTTTCATGGAACTTGGTACAGACCCTTTCTGCAAGGGTCAGATCTCTCAAAAACAAACTCCTTCAGTGAATCCACAAATTCTGGATCTGGAGTTGTTGACCTCTAAAAGTTCCCTTCTGTCCAGCCAACACCATGTTTTATGCTTTAGACCCATAGTTGTGTATCATACGGGTTCTGTATGGTCTTGTATGCATGACTTATGCTTGATATTTTGAGACCAGAAGTTATTGCACTTGGTATATTTAGATTCATACTTGTGTATCATATGGGTTCTGTATGGTCTTGTATAAATGACTTAAGCTTGATATTTTGAGACCAGTAACCCTATGGTGCTCAGTGACCTTGTTAACAGATTTATTAGATTCATAGTTGTGTATTATACTGATTCTGTATGATCTTGTATACATGACTCGTGTTTGATCTGTTATTCAATCTCAAAGTTTAAAAGTAGACAGTGTAGCACAAGTAAACAGCTACTACTGGGGCAATTGGGTCTCATTAGTTTGCATGTACTTGGCCCTGTTGGAAGAGATTTGATGCTGGTAGTTTAAATAAAACAAATGTTCTGAATGTATATGTTGCATCTGTAATTATTTATACATTTTATTATGCAATATTGGTTCGAAATTACAAATTTGAACTACATTATAAACTAAACTTATTTAAAGCAGTGTACAAGTTTAAATTCCTCTTGAATTATTCTTTTATATACTGACTTAACCCAATTAAAGTGCATTCTGTGTAAGAACTTGCAGTAGAGTCATTACAATGTAAAATTATAAGTAAGTACAATTTACAGGACAGTTAGTAGAAGTAAGGATGAAGTGTTATTACAATGTAAAATATTAAGTTAGAATTTAGAGTGAGTAATAAGTGAGTAGAGAGAGTAAGCACAAATCATAATAAAAAGTTATTACAGTGTAAAATTATAAGTGAGTCCAACTTAGGGGAAGTTAGCTGAAGTAAGGATTAAAAGCTAGTACGGTGTAAAATTATAAGTTAGCAGAACTTACTGTTGAGTTGATAAAAATCAAAATTCAGAGTTGAGCAAACTCAGAAGCAAAACTTAAAATATTTAGTTTAATTGTCCAACTTAAAATTTTATCGAAGTTTCTTGCCTTGAAATTTTGAGTTGACCCAACTTTTCTTTTTTTGCAGTGTAGTTGAAATTACATCGTACTAAAGAAACAATTAAGGATAGCCCAGCTAGCTCAACAGGTTGAACTGGTGACCCATAAACAGGAGCAATAATCCCATAAACAGGAGCTATAGTCCTATAAACAGGAGCTATAGTCCTATAAACAGGAGCTATAGTCTCATAAACAGGAGCTATAGTCCCACAAACTATGTCTATAGTCCTATAAACAGGAGCTATAGTCCTATAAACAGGAGCTATAGTCTCATAAACAGGAGCTATAGTCCCACAAACTATGTCTATAGTCCTATAAACAGGAGCTATAGTCCTATAAACAGGAGCTATAGTCTCATAAACAGGAGCTATAGTCCCACAAACTATGTCTATAGTCCCATAAACAGGAGCTATAGTCCCATAAACAGGAGCTATAGTCCCATAAACAGGAGCTATAGTCCCATAAACAGGAGCTATAGTCCCATAAACAGGAACTATAGTCCCATAAACAGGAACTATAGTCCCATAAACAGGAACTATAGTCCCATAAACAGGAGCTATAGTCCCATAAACAGGAGCTATAGTCCCATAAACAGGAGCTATAGTCCCATAAACAGGAACTATAGTCCTATAAACAGGAGCTATAGTCCCATAAACAGGAGCTATAGTCCTATAAACAGGAACTATAGTCCCATAAACAGGAGCTATAGTCCTATAAACAGGAGCTATAGTCCCATAAACAGGAGCTATAGTCCCATAAACAGGAGCTATAGTCCCATAAACAGGAGCTATAGTCCCATAAACAGGAACTATAGTCCCATAAACAGGAGCTATAGTCCCATAAACAGGAGCTATAGTCCCATAAACAGGAGCTATAGTCCCATAAACAGAAGCTATAGTCCCATAAACAGGAGCTATAGTCCTATAAACAGGAGCTATAGTCCCATAAACAGGAGCTATAGTCCCATAAACAGGAACTATAGTCCCATAAACAGGAGCTATAGTCCCATAAACAGGAGCTATAGTCCCATAAACAGGAGCTATAGTCCCATAAACAGGAGCTATAGTCCTATAAACAGGAGCTATAGTCTCATAAACAGGAGCTATAGTCCCACAAACTATGTCTATAGTCCCATAAACAGGAGCTATAGTCCTATAAACAGGAGCTATAGTCCCATAAACAGAAGCTATAGTCCCATAAACAGGAGCTATAGTCCTATAAACAGGAGCTATAGTCTCATAAACAGGAGCTATAGTCCCACAAACAGGAGCTATAGTCCCATAAACAGGAGCTATAGTCCTATAAACAGGAGCTATAGTCTCATAAACAGGAGCTATAGTCCCATAAACAGGAGCTATAGTCCCATAAACAGGAGCTATAGTCTCATAAACAGGAGCTATAGTCCTATAAACAGGAGCTATAGTCTCATAAACAGGAGCTATAGTCCCACAAACTATGTCTATAGTCCCATAAACAGGAGCTATAGTCCCACAAACTATGTCTATAGTCCCATAAACAGGAGCTATAGTCTCATAAACTATGTCTATAGTCTTGTCCAATAGAGCAAACAAGAAACAATTAAATTAAATAAAAATACATAAATAAATAATGTGACTACATTAATTAGAATGTTTAGGAACGTAATGAGTTGTGTGAATTTGTTTTTATTAAAACTAAGGTAATTTTTTTGGAAAGCACAATGTGTCAAACAAATAAAGTTCATGCTAATATTGTCAGAAGTCTATCTGTCTAAAGTCGAGGTAAGAGAGAGGAATAGTCAGTCAGTGATGGTGTACTGCCCCTGTTGTCAGAAAACGATACTCTGGTTTGTGGTAGGCCTCGTTCTGTTCTTCCTCATTACTTCCTCATCACTCACTGTTCTGTTCTTCCTCATTACTGTGGAGACTGTTTTGCCTGATGTTTTGTTGGTCACTAACTCTTTTGTATCCTTTGCTAATCAGATTTCCCAGATCCCCTGCAAATTAATTTTACAAGGTCCAAAACTGAGAAAGTTCTGCTGTTCAAGCTCATTTTAGAATCATTTTTGTCAGTTAATCTGACTGGAAATCACAAATGCTGTCAGGGTTGCGTTCTGTCCATTTTTCTTACTTTCTGCCCCTCTCCCCCACTGCTCTGTCTCTCATCTTCCTGTTTTCTCTCCCGGTTGGATGGTCTGTCTCTCTCTCCCTCTTCCCTGGCTGCTGCATGTAATTCTGTCGCATTGGAAGCAGCTGAGGAGATGGCATACCTGCATCTCATCACTGCACCGGTAAAGCACAGCTCATCCCTGCATTCGCCACCAGATCGTAGCGTCAGACAGGAGTCTGTTGAGAGTTGGTCTTGGGTGTTTTTGATCGAGTGATCAAGCCGTGAATTTTCTTTATCACCTGCCTGCTTCCACAAATCTAGTCCAGACGCCGATACCCCAAGCCTGTCTGCCCCCCAGCCTAATTATCTGCCCCTGTGAGTAGCCGTTTTTGTGGCTAGTTTAGTGTATGTTTGCTGTAGTTTTCTTGGGGGTTCCTCTCATGTCTTTTAGTTGAGTATTCTTTCATTTGTTTAAGCTTAGTTTGGTTCTGAATACGGTTCAGTAGATTGGCTGCCTCTGCTTCGCTTCTTGTTTGTTTAATAAAAGACCTTTGCTAATTCTGATGTCTCTGTCTGCTCCTCGGTACCTTATACTGTCATTCTCAGTATTTGTAATTATTCATAAAATCAAATATCCTACAGTATAATTTAAAAGAAATGCAGTCATTAAAAGGTGATAGAATTTAGAATCCCTCGGTGCTGAAGTGTGCTGAGGTGTCCTCCAGCTGCATAATAGATCCTATACCAGGTGAGGACAGGTTTAGGTTAAAATGGGACAAGAAGAACATCTCTTATGTGGCAGGTTGATGCCTGATATTCCTGTTTACACATCCTGTTTTGTTCTCTAGTGTCTCTGGTAGGATCGTGCTCTGAGTTGGAACAAAGGTAGTTTGATTCTTCATAATTTTAGAGGAACTTGTGAACCTAGTAAAATGTCATGACGTGTTTTGCTCTGTGCGATTCACCATTGATTGGACTCTGGTTAAGTGTTCTGCAGAGAGCGATATGTGACCTACCTGTAGGAAGCAGCTGGACTGGCTCTGGCCTGACAGCTCAGGGTCACCTTTCCTTCTGTCAGGCCTTCAGGATAAATTAAGCTGCTTGGCTGTTCTTCAAACACTGGCCCGCTGTCATGTCCGGACACACACACATCTCCACCTGGAAAAAATAGTTTTAAAGGAAAATATGATGCACGGCTTACAATTACAGTTTAGCCTGAGGTTCCACTGGTATAGTTTGCATGATTCAAGAATAATGATCCTTTCCTGGTGCCTCATGCAGTCCCTCAGTTCATCTCTTCTCTGAAACAGGTTGTTTTAAAGTTCTCTTCTGATCTAACTTGTGGAAGGTCGGCCTTAGCACACGTCCTCTAGCTCCAGTTTATGAAAGCACAGCTAATTGTTTTGTTGTTGTTCTTTTCAAAATGACAACTTCTTAAATACATCCATATATATCTGAATAATAATGATCAGTGGCGGCTGGTGGTGAAATTTGTTGGGTGGGCTAACAAATGCATAATACGGATTAAATGGTTAACACAGCTGCAAAAGCAGCATCACCTATGATACACACAGTTACATCAATTACAGGTACACTATACTTTTAGTGCTCTACATCAACACACTCTCTCACTCACTCACTCTCACACACACACACACACACACACACACACACACACACACACACACACACACACACACACACACACACACACACACACACAACTACAAAACATGTTCCAACTGCAGCGACTGCCCACAGACAGCCTGCTGCAACTGTCTTATTACAACTGTTTGGTGACATGTAGTGCAAAACACGCCTTCAGTACAACAGATGACCTCAGCAAAAACAAGGTGTCACAGTCCTTTAACAGGTCACCATGGGCCTACCTTATTTGAAAAGAAGCTCACATCGATGGCCGATGTGATCCCAGTCTCTTAACTTCCAGCTTTTCCTCCAAAGACATTGAGGAAAATGGACATGAAAGCAAATAATCCACCTCGTTCATGCTAACGCCCGCCATAGCTAACCTTTTCTCCCTCCTTCCCAACTCTGGCACAAATAGCAGCACCGCTGTGTTAACTCGCTGCTATTGGTCAAAGTCAAGGCCTGTGGGCTGACTGAAGTTAGCCCAAATGATCAGTAAATCACGGGGGGCGGGACATGACACCTGTCAATCACTTACAAGAACGAAATGAATGAAAGCGGACTGTATCTGCTGGGGCTGTAAAAATAAGCCCATTTAGAGATATTCTGTGTTTTTCTTTTGACTGATTGGTGCTGTTGCTACCTTTGGTTTCACCTAAACTTAAAACAATCTGTTGTAAGTTATTTAAAAAATAATTTTCTTATCTTTTTTGTGTTGGCCTGGGAGGGCTTAGCCCTGTTAGCCCATTTATACCAGCCGTCCCTGATAATGATAATGATTAATATATGAGTGGACATATTTGTTTGCAAATCTTTTTCCTTAATGACTAAAGCTCTTTAACTCCACTGGTTTGTTCAGACCTGATAAGCAACGTTTTTACAGAATGATGTTCCAAAGAGCTGCTTGAACATCTGTTTTTCCCAGCTGTTACTCCAGAGATGTTCAGTGGGTTGAAGTCAGGTGGTTGGTAAAGAAAGTTGAGGACCGTCTCCACTGGCTGGTGTTCTTTAGTGTTCAGGTCTAAGCTGTGAGGAGTGTTTGTTCTCATTGTCCTGATGGAGGAAGAATATTTCTCCAGAAACATGGAGACCAAAAGGTGAAGAGGGCAGTGCTAGTTCTCATTGATTGGCCAATGCTGTGTCATGTGACTGTTGTAAAAGAATACTCTATGAGCATTTATCACACTAATTAATCATGGATTATTGATTGATAACGCTGCCAAATACCTGTTAGAAAACTTGTTTAAAATGTGCATCCTGAGGCAGGATTGTCTTTTTATTTAGTAAATTCTGTCTGACAAAGGTGTTTTTCTGTCTCCCAGTGATGTACTGATGTTCTGGTGGATTGGTCTCTTCTGGTCTGGGACTACTTTGGATACAACTGATACACTTTCCAAAGTGTTTCAGAGCTCCATGTCCTGCCCCGTTAGAAGCCCTCAGGAAAACACGATGACTTCTGACTCCTTCATTTCAAGCTCTGCTGTGTTTCCCATTGCCTCTTAGTAAGAAATATTCTGCTGGAAACCCAAAACACACCCATATTATTAACATATGAACAAGCTTTGTATGTATTTTAATGAATTTAGCATTTATTTAACAAGGGAACACTTGAGGATTAAATATGGTTTTTGGGTAAGACCTGGCTAAGAGGACAGTAAAGCAGAGTAGAATAGCCAGGGGATTAAAATACACAAAACAGGAGTAGCATTTGACCAGAGTTTGGAACTCTGCCAAGAAGACAAACTCATGTCAGCAATGTGTTCTGGAGGTCATTCCAGGAACACCCAGCAAATCCCGGTACCCTGCAGAGCAACCATTTAGACCAGGGGTCGGCAACCCACGGCTCCAGAGCCGCAAGGGGCTCTTTCAGCCCTCTGTTGTGGCTCCCTGTAACTTTGGAAAATAAATTGTTCTGCCTTTCAGGCACGTTTCAATGCATTTTAATATAGAGAGTTTTATTGTGAAATTACCGCTCTTATTTTGATGTGTCACTCCACCGGATGTGCTGCTGGAGTTTCCCCAGTGTTGCCAGGTGTACGATAATTATCGTATTTGCACGATAATTTTGCCCTCGGTACGATGTACGATCAATAATCCCAAAAAAGGCCAAATATACGATAATTTGACCATTCCGTGAAAGTGCGGTTGTAATCGGTTGTAATCAGCCTGTCGCAACTGTCTGTCGGATTTTTTTTGTGAACCCTGAAGGCATCTCTTTCCATGTGACAAGTTTCAAGCCAATCGTGCTTTTCTAAATGTGAGCTTGCCTCAGAACAACAGTAATGATTGGCTGAATAGTCCGCTGCGCCCGCCCCATGAGTGAGGAAATGAAAAAAAGAAAAGAAGAAGAAACAGAGCCGACCTGGTCTGGAAGAAGTGAAGCGCGGAAAAGAAAATGAGAGAACCTGGAGGAGAAGGAGGAGAAGGAGGAGAAGGAGAGGCTAAGAAAACGGCGGGGGCGGGACAGAGTCGAAGTAAGCAGCATTGCCTACAAACTTATAGAAAAGAGTGGGAGAGCCAATTTGCCGGGTGGTTGAGACCTGTTGCAGGCTTGGAAAGCAAAGCTCTTTGCCGGTGCTGCAAGACAGAGCTGGTGGCCGAAATAACTGTGTTAAAAAACCACAGCAAATCCAAAAAACATTTTCTATTTCCTTGTCAGTTATCATGAATACTATTTACCCCATTAAACTTCAGTGTACCGCCGGCGGTACACCTACTAATTTGCATAGGAATTTAAAGAATGTCCGAAGGCTGCAAACGCGATTATACAAACACTATACGCCAATGGAAAGCTTAGATTCTCATGAATCCGCCGGTATAAACCACTTTCAGATGTGATTATCACAGCGGGTAATATAAACACATTTGTCCGACAAACAATGAATATTCATCCATCCGTTCTCTATACACGGCTTCAACGTACACAGCGCGACTCACATTTCCGGGTTCATTATTACACACAGATGAAAATATTCCACAAAAATCGGCCATAATCCAACCTTGGACATCCAGACGACACAAGCCAGTAAACTATTTTGTCCAAAACATGTCTTGAAGTTGGTATATAATCCACGAATCGGTCGTTTTCGAGGAAATGCACCTCGCGATGCGTGTCCAATATTCCCTGTATTTCTCGTCATATTTTTTATTTACAAATAGAATATTAGTGATTTTTTGTACTGAAAATGGCTGGAATTGACTGCAGCTTAAAGGGTTAAACCTGGTGCTATGTCTATTTCCTAACATTGGGCAGCCTCCAGGCCTCATGATTTGGCTCATTAGTTCCCACCCGTCATTGTTTATGGGGGACACATTAGCCTAACACAACTGTGGGGCTGCTGATGAATCCATTCAGAGACGTTCTTTGATCCATTCCATACTGACGCAAAGCCGTGAGTGCCTGTTAGACGCTATTCAACACTAGAGTGACTATAGCGCATCAATAGACTTGTTTAGTTTGATTATGATGGGTGTACGATAATTTTCCCCAAAATACGATAATTTTATGTCTCTGGTACGATTATCCTACATTTCCCACCTGGCAACACTGAGTTTCCCCCTGGGACATGAGAGCGCAAGGTTGATGCAGAGAGACAACACGGAGCTTCTGATTCACACACGTTTCATGCCTTTTTTTGTTTTACTCCTGGAGAAGCAACGCCTGTAGTTTCACATCGTTTTGTACTCAAGAATGGCAAGCAAAATATGGATTTCCAGCTAACATTACGCAACATATGAGGTCCAGGAGCAAAAATGACATTAACCAAGTAAGATAAATATTAGTGGAAGGACACAATTTAAAAAAAATGTATCTATCTAATTAGAGGCTTTGTAATTAATTAATCACGACTGATTAACAAGGGCATAGAAGTAAAAAAGCGATATAAGCAGCGTTGTCTTCATTTTAAATGCCAAAAGGATTTTGCGGCTCCCGGTGTTTTCTTTTCTGTGGGAAACGGGTCGAAATGGCTCTTTGAGTGTTAAAGGTTGCAGACCCCTGATTTAGATGATCACAAAAGGATAACAACTGCTGGTAAGTGACAGAAAGTCACACAACTAAGACAAGGCTTTATGCAGTACTACTTTGTAAATAGAACTAAATCAGTGCTGCAGTCTTCTGAAGTACACGGTTCTGAGTCCTCGACAAGGAGTTGGATATAAAACGTAGTGAAGTGTGATACACAGAGTTCAACAGTGAAGAGAAGATGCTGCAGCAATCAAACAGATAATTCTGTAATCTAAAACACTTCAGAATATCGCCGGCACCAGCGTTTTACCCATTGCTAAATTAAAGCAGGCCTAAGTGCTTCACATGCACTCTAAAAGAGAGCCTGTCCTCCACCCAGACACCCAGGGGTTTGTTAGAAGATATTTAATTAGTTCCCCACCAGAGGCTGGTCAGCAGCAGCTCTTAAACAGATTGATAATGTCATTAGCTGCTGCTATTCTACTACAACCTAAAGCCAGACTGACTTTCACCTCAGATTATTGCTAGGAAATGCTTTTTCCAGCTGAGAGTTCACTTGAGGTTTGGTTTGGTATTGGTTGTTAAATCTGAGAGTCCCGATCATTCAGTGAGAACAGAACATGGGCTGGATTCCAGATGTGGTCAAGAAATTCAGATTAAACATACAAGCAATGGGTTCAGCTATAGAATCAGCTAGAAGCTTTAAAAGAACCAGATTACCTTTTTGGATCAATGGCCTCCAAAGATTCACAGAACTACACACCAGAAATAAAAACAAAGAGGTCCCTGCATCTTCCAATGTAGAACAGAATCAGAACTAGAATGAGCTCTGAGAGTGTTCTCCATGTGTTCAGAACAGACCCAGTAGATATACAGTGCACATTAAAATCCCCAGCAATCTGTCTGTCCGCCTGTAAATAAATAAATGAAAAAATCACACCAGTGCTTCCAAATGAGAAAATTACTTAAACTCCATTTAAGAAAGTCTCAACAATCCCATTAAATTCTGGAAACAGACAAAATCATTGACATATTCCAGATTGTAGCCAACTCAGATGTAATTAAAAGCAAAGATAATATGGCTAATGTAGATAGCTGTGAGAAAGAGATCACTGTCATTAAGACGGTGTAAGACGTTAGACAGGAAGGAGAGAGAGGTTTCTGACAGTGATGTATAGCAGCCAATCTGAAACATCAGCATTTCTTAGCCTCTCCTTCCAACATACTGTAATTAACATCTGAAGATGGTCTGCTTTTAGCATCAGCATTATGATCCAAGCTTGACATCGGTAACACAAGCAGACGGTGATGATACAGCTGAACTCTCTGTGGATGTTCCTCAGACGGATCTCTGTGCTCAAGCAGATAAACAGTGTTCTTCCACTTGTCTCTAAACCTTGAGCACCTCTCACTGGGTGGATGGCCCTGATGCTGTTTTAGATACAAGAAATAAATCTGAAAAAAGTATTTATTCAATCAACAACAGCTTCCTTCACACACAAACACAATCTCCAATTGAGTTGACCAACTTAAAAGTCAAATGATGAAATATTTTCATTAAATGGAACTTAATATGGAACTTAAAACATATATAAGTTAGAGATCTATCTTTATTGTCAACAGAATGCCAAGCATCACATTTTCACTCACTGTGGGCTCATTTATCACTCTAATGTAAAGCTATGCCTATGGAAACAGTGATGACTGAAGACAAGAGAGGGCTCACAAAGGTCTTTTATACAGGATGACAAACTTGTAGTGCCATAAATTATTGTTGAATTCCTTTGATTATTTATTTTACAAAAACTCATATCAACATATCCAACATTTTTCCAAAGGTGTTACCAATACTGGGTAAAATGAAAGTGTCACGGTTCCGCTCCTCTGTCCTGTCTGTTTGGTTGTCTCCCATCCTCTCCTCTGCCCTGTCTCGGTCTGGTTGTCTCCCGTCCGCTCCTCTGTCCTGTCTGTCTGTTTGTCTGGTTGTCTCCCATCCGCTCCTCTGCCCTGTCTCTCCCCTACAGCTCGGTGCCTGAGTGGAGTCTAGCTCCTCAAGCTGACTCCACTCAGGTAATCAACTACCTGCACAGCTCCCGGACAGCTGATGATCATTCACTAACGACTCACCTCTGCAATAAAGACCGGCTCAGCCTTCCACTCCCTGCCAGAGCGTTAAACAAGAACCACGCAGTTCGGTTTGCTCTCTAGCCACCTTCACAATCTGTGTATTGAGTTTCTGCCAACTTCTGACCCTGTTTTCTCCTGCCTCCCCCAGTTCAGCTGTCCGGGATCCCACGCCGTCCTCCTTCCCCTCCGGCTCTCCCCGACAAACCTTCACCAGTTTCTCCTGCCTGGACCTCCACTCCTGCCTGGACCCCCACTCCTGCCTGGAACCCCCCGCCGACGAACCTTCACCAGTTTCTCCTGCCTGGACCCCCACTCCTGCCTGGACCCCCACTCCTGCCTGGACCCCCTCTCCTGCCTGGACCCCCTCTCCTGCCTGGACCCCCTCTCCTGCCTGGACCCCCTCTCCTGCCTGGACCCCCTCTCCTGCCTGGACCCCCTCTCCTGCCTGGACCCCCTCTCCTGCCTGGACCCCCTCTCCTGCCTGGAACCCCCCGCTCCTACACCCTGGTTTCCCCCCACCTAGCCACCATTTTCACTCCCTACAATAAACCACTTGCATTCAGCCAGCCCTGGTAGTGTGGTTTTCTGCTCGGGTCCCCCTGCTCAGTCCGTGACAGAACGCTCTGGCCACAAACGGACCCGGAAAGCACTACCAGGGTTTGGACCAACCTTCTCCTCACAGTCGCTGCCAACCCTGCAACCGGATTCCTTCTGCTCTGCCCCTCACCTCATCTCCGGATCCTACAGTTCCCATGGCAGGTTATGACACATCCTCTCCCTTCTGGGGAACCCGTTGGGCAATAAAACTGCCTTCTAAGAGGCACCATGGTTCCCGGGGTTCTGCCTCAGCGAGACCGCACTCCGGCCCTCCGTCTCCAGTCCACACGGGAGCCATCTTTTTGACCTCTGCTCCCCAGAACCGGACCCCGACCCCGACCTCTGCTCCCCAGAACCGGACCCCGACCCCGACCTCTGCTCCCCAGAACCGGACCCCGACCTCTGCTCCCCAGAACCGGACCCCGACCTCTGCTCCCCAGAACCGGACCCCGACCTCTGCTCCCCAGAACCGGACCCCGACCTCTGCTCCCCAGAACCGGACCCAGACCCCAGTTCCACCAACTGAGGACCCTGACTCCCTGCCCTGGACCCAGGGCTCCTCCCTTGTAGTTCTCTTCTCCTGTTTGGAGAACAGCATATACTTTTATGCATTACGTGATCTACATGATGAGTGGAGGAAAGATCCCAGGGAGGAGACTGTGGCCCAGGGCCTTCGACTGGCGGTTCAGCGACCTGGTCTGATTAATTACCTACCCGACTACATTCAGCAGTTCCTGGACAGCCCCGTCACACTTCCCCATGGCAGCCACTCACCTCCAGTTCCCGCGGTGGTCGACGCACCGCCTCCAGTTCCCGCGGTGGTCGACGCACCGCCTCCAGTTCCCGCGGTGGTCGACGCACCGCCTCCAGTTCCCGCGGTGGTCGACGCACCGCCTCCAGTTCCCGCGGTGGTCGACGCACCGCCTCCAGTTCCCGCGGTGGTCGACGCACCGCCTCCGGCCCCCAGGGCTTCGGCTGCCTGCGAAAGGCTTAAGGCCTTCCCTCCGGCTCCGCCCCCGGAAGACCCACCGGACCCGGCTCCGCCCCCGGAGGACCCCCGTCTGTCTGTCCGGCCCCCGGGCCGTCCGCCGGAGCGGCCCCCGCCTGTCTGTCTACCCCCCGCTCCTACACCCTGGTTTCCCCCCACCTAGCCACCATTTTCACTCCCTACAATAAACCACTTGCATTCAGCCAGCCCTGGTAGTGTGGTTTTCTGCTCGGGTCCCCCTGCTCAGTCCGTGACAGAAAGGTTCACATTCAGTAGGTATATAACTGTTTACTATGATTATACCTCCAGAAAGTTTTACTCTACTCTGCACATTAACTCTGGAAAGAAGTTTCACTATGCTAAATCTGTTTCATATATATACAGGAGGTCCTCGACTGACATCGGAGCTCCGTTCCTACGGATCAACGTAAGTCGATTTTGTTGTAAGTAGGAACGCTGATGGAAGTGTAACCAAAGCTGTTCCATGCATCACGATATCCATCAGTTCTTCATTAAGTCATGAATACCAACAACTTTCATGCAAATATGAATCATTTTACAAGAAGATAACAGAACATTCTAACAGACTGATACAGTTGTTGATGTTGACTTTTCAGTGTTAATTGTTCAGTTCCAGATTTACCTAATGTCAGTGAACGTGTCATGTTTAGTTAGCTCACCTCTGATTGGCTGAGAGTCAGCAGTAGAGAGAGCTGGGAACGGCGGCTAATTGTGGAGCTAAGTTATGGTTTTTTTTCTAGTTGTTCTGGAGCTAAGTTATGGGGGTTTTCTAGTTATTGTGGAGCTAAGTTACGGGGTTTTTAGAATAGAATAGAAAGCCTTTATGTCATTGTACACGGGTATACAATGAAATTGGGAGTGCTGCTCCAATTGGTGCTTAGAAAAATATGACTTACACTGGATCACCATCTATCATTCATTACGAGCAGCCTTTATGTCAGTGCCTGGGCATAGAGGACAGAAAGGTTCTTCTAGTAAAAAATAGAATCCTTTCTACACACCGTCTCCAACAACAATCATCACATATTAATCAGGCCTTTAGTTCTCAGATGAACACACTCACACATTTAACGCTCCATCTCTTACAAACGAGCACACACGTTTTAGGTGGTAACTATTTATCTAACGCAGGTTCTGTAAGTTTCCCACCGTTTCCGTGTACACTCACAGAAATGATTCAGGGCAGAATTAATTTTTATGCATTTACATCTATTTGATTTTATTTATAAACTCGCATTTTTAAAATATATGCATTAAAATTAATTATAATCTGCATAATTTAATCAATTCTAAAATGTATTAAATATAATTGGTTAATACATACTAAAATGGTTTAAATAACCAAAGCTATAAAAAAAACAGGATTCTGTTATTTAAAATTTATGTGATTGGTTGTCATAAAAGTTATGTGAAGTGAAATGGGGAAACCGGAAACGATGTCCTGCACTTCCTCTGGATGCCAACACTCAGGCACGTGTGGGTATAAGCAGTCGTCCATGTGATGGTAAGAAATCTGAGACATCCGGTGTCTAATTAGTAATTACTCCCAAATGTGTCCTAATCGTGCAATTTATATAACATCACATCAATATAAATTTATGTGTGATAAAATTTACGTAGTTCGTGATTATTTTAAGCAGCTTTATCTTGGTCACGTCGCGTGTACCCGCTAGCATCATAGCTAACAAGCTAGCTATTTCATAGCTAGCTTGGAAATACAGCTTGATACCGGACTAAACTAGCCCTTTGCAGTCGGTTTTTGTGCCTGTTAAAATGACTACTCTTTTCATCGGTAGTTTAGCTAGCTAGATAGCATTCCCTTCAGTGTTTCCCCTGGGTTGAAATGGCGGCGGGGGGGGGTGTTGTTTGTCCGTCCCGGGCAGACGAGCGGGGAGGAGCGGCAGGTGTTAGCCGACCAGCTAGCGGGGGATAGCTAGCCAGCCGGGGAGTCTGAGCAGTCTGTGACCGGGGACAGCAGAGTTAAAAATGACAGCTCCGGTGGCTTGGTGCTTTCCGTTTTTGTTTTTTGCCGCGGACCAGTGAGGCGGCAATGTCGGCAAAATTGTAGTGAGGCGGTGGCCTATACTAGCGAGGCGGCCCGCCTCGTCGGTCATATAGGAGGGGAAACACTGCCCTTTGTCCACAACATTTAGCCTGTTCATTTTGTAACAAGTTAGGCTGTCTGAAGAATTGTTTTATATCAATTTGCTTAAAGGATAACTTGAGAACTCCATGGGGTTGTTTTGGTACGTGAAAACTCGATACCTTTCGGTGAAATTCTGCGTTTTGAATGCATAAAAATGACATTTCTGTGATTCTACAGAAATAGTTTAATCTACAATTAAACTTTTTGGGGGGCAGAGGGAAAGTTGCTTCACGAGCTCAGTCATGAATACAAATCACTATCTTGCAGTGTTTGGTCGACGTGGGCCTCCCGCCTTTTTTGTCTTAATGCACGCCTCCCTGCTCGTTAAACATCGATGGTCATGCTGCCTTTTGTGGTGGCTATGACATAATTTTTCCGGCTCACTCTACGTTATACAGAGTGTGCTGCTTGTCTGTTTATGTGGGTAAACATGGAAGCATTTTTGGATGAAAGCTTTTCTTCTCACCTATATATATATATATATATATTTTTTTTTTTTTCAGATACCTAGCTCTTGGGATATTTTTCTCATTCTCCTCACATCCTGTGTTCTCACCTCCATGTGGCAACATAGATTATGTAAGTATAAGTTAAAAGATGTACACATCAAAATGTAGCACAGTTTAAATGTAGTTTGTATTCATTTATAGTTCATGTGAACTTAAAATTTGGTTTACAATATCAAGCTGAAATGTTTAGAGTAAGCATGTTTAAAGCATAAATGATTTGTTTTACAACATAAAAACCTTATTAGGCCTGCAATGTATGATCTGTGGGTTTTTCAAAGTTCATTATGCACTTTGAAGAGGAGCTGGCTTTTTTAATGCCTTTTTGTAACATCATGAAAGCTGTTAAACCATAACAACAAACTCAAGCTGAAAGGCAGCTCATTTTACAAATAACCTAACAGATTTGTTGTTCTTTGTCTTCATGCACAGGTGCTGTGTGAATGTGGCCTTGCAAATTGTGTGACAGTTCGTTATCTACCAGGTATGAGTTATTAAAACATTTTAGGCTGAGGCATTTCCACCATAGCCGAACAGGCCGATATCCCTGTGTATATTTAGACTGTCCTTGCACGTTCACAAGCTGGAAGAAACTTTTGGGTCACACATATCGAACACACAGAAAGTTAGAAACAGCAAGTGCTCAGTCCGCTACGTTCTCATGTCAGACATGTGGGCGTGAAGAACTTTCAACAGAGAAGGAATACTTTAGTCATATTAATCAACACCTTAGGCAGTATGAAAATGTAACTTGTATGTTTGAGGGATGTACATATCAGTCAAACATATATGCTACTTTTAACACGCATAAAAATCGTAAGCATAATCCACACAGTCTAAAGGATTTTAAAGCAGGTGTAGTTAAAGTCAGTGCTGAGTCTAGTCCAGTGGATGAAGGGCCCACATTTACTGTGGCCATAGATGGTAGTCTGTCAGACTTAGATGAAGGTAGTGATACTGATAATTCAGATGATCTTCCTGAAGTTGTAGAAAAAAAACTTGGCTCTGTTCTATTGAAGTTGGAAAACATTTTTCATGTTCCATCTACAGCAATCGATGAATTGGTTGATGAGCTGCACTACTTGTTGAGTACTGTGTCTGTTTCAACAACTTGTAGCAGTATTTCAGATTTTTTCAAAAGCAAAAACATAGAGGTTGATAGCTTGGTTATTAAGGAATTGTCTGATTCACTTTGTAAATCTAATCCTTTGTTAAACGCACTGGGAAAAGGCGGCCCCCTTGCGACAGCTTATAAGAGAAAAGAGTACTATAAAGAAGTGTTTAAGGTTGTCGAGCCAGTAGAGTTTGTTCTTGATCAAAAAACAAGCAGGTCCTTTCAATATATCCCATTACTGCGATCTTTGCAGCAGGTACTTGATTGTCCTGAAGTGTTGAATAGAGTTATTGATAGCCACAGAACACAGGGCAGTAACACAGACCAGCTTGAAAACCAGCAGTATTGCTCCATAGCAGATGGTGTATACTTCAAAGAAAACCCTTTCCTGTCAGGTGATGAGTTAAAAATTTGTTTAACCTTATACATTGATGACTTCGAATTGTGTAATCCTTTGGGCACATCAAGGAAGAAGCACAAGTTGTGTAGCATATACTGGATTCTTAATAACTTGGGACCAGGCTCTCACTCAGCACTCACCTCTATTTATTTAGCAGTTTTGTGCAAGAGTAATGATGTAAAGACATATGGATATAGAAAAATATTAGAGCCACTATTACACGATCTTGTGACATTAGAAGAGCACGGTGTCTATGTTTCAAAGCTTGGGACTTTTGTCAAAGGAACAGTGCACAGTGTTATTGCTGACAATTTGGGTGCCCACGCTTTGGCTGGTTTTGTAGAGAGCTTTTCTGGGCATTATATTTGTCGATTTTGTACTGCTCAGAAAGAAGAGATCCAGTTAACTGATGTTTATTCAGGTGCTTTTTCTCTTAGAACCAAAGAAATACATGAAGCACATCTGAAGACTGCACAGGACACTGAAACGAGTTGCTGTGGTGTGAAGCGAGCTTGCCCTTTAACTGAGCATCTTAACCATTTTCACGTCAGCACAGGCTATCCCCCAGATATAGTGCATGATTTGTTTGAGGGGGTTGTCCCATTTGAACTAGCACTGTGTTTGAGCATTCTGATATCGAAGAAGTATTTTAGTCTTGAGTCTCTTAACACATGTATCCTCAAGTTTCCTTTTAAGTGGAGTGACAAAAAGAATCGGCCTCACCTTATACCACACACCTATTCCAGTAGGTGGCAACGCCCATGAAAATTGGTGCCTTATACGTTTCCTTCCATTTCTGATAGGAGACCTTATACCAGAAGGTGAGCTTGCTTGGCAAGTGATATTAGACCTGAAGGAAATCGTGGAGTTAGTTGTGGCACCTGTTCACAGCAAAGAGACAATCGCCTACCTTGATGTCAAAGTGTCTGAGCACAGACAGAGACTACGTGAGCTTGTCCCAGGTGAGACACTGAAACCTAAACACCACTATCTTGAGCACTATCCACACTTGATCACATGCTTTGGGCCTCTTGTGGGTGTATGGACGATAAGATTTGAGGCAAAACATAGTTTTTTTTTAAACAAGTTGCCCGACACACGAATAATTTCAGGAATATTGCACTCACTCTGGCAACCAAACACCAGCAATCAATCAGTTATCACTTGCACTCATCTAGTCTCCGTGCTTCAAATCTGGAAGTGACAAATGTCTCCACAGTCCCTATTGATGTTCTGAATGAGGAGGTTGTAGTGGCTCTCAGACAGAAATATCCAGACATTAGTCAAGTTAATCTCACAAAGAATGTCACAACTAGGGGGATCAACTACAGAAATGGAATGATGGTTGTATGTGATTCAACTGCTGGAATGCCTGAATTTGCAGAGATTCTACAAATGTGTATAGTGGGAGATGAGTTGAGCTTCATAGTTCGTTTATATTTTGCTTGGTATCAGAATCATTTCAGGGCGTTTCAGTTGACTTTGTCACCAGATAGAAAGGTTGCCCTTGTTCAGTTTGAGGAGCTAAGAGATTGCTACCCACTTGTGGCCTACAGAGTTGGATCCAGACGTATGGTGACCCTGAAGAGACACATCGTCATCAAAGGTTTGATTTGCATATGCTACAGCGCTGTGAAAATTATTCTGTAACAGAGTTTGTGGGAAGGGTTGAAGACAGTGTAAGGTAGATTCTTCACTAGTCACCTTTCCTGGCTTCCACTCTTTGCTTAACTCCTCACCCATCCTCCTCACTCTCCAAGTCTCTTCTAGCCGTCTCACCACTAACCACCTCCTTACTCTCACCCTCTACCTTGCTGTCTGAGCCTCTGCTCTGCTAACCTCTCTTACCCTCCTCCGACCACCTCTTTTGCCATTCTCCTCACTCTTCTAGCCTCTTCTCTTTCCAAACCATTCTTACCCACCTCACTCTAGTATTTCCCCCCCTACAAGCCACCTCTCATAACCTCTTCTTTTAACCATCTCTACTTTCTCCTACTCCATCCTCTGTCTTCCACCTGTTCTCCCTTTACTAGCATTCTGTCTTCATTAACACATCAGTTATAGGTTAATACTGTCTCCTGTCCATGCACTCTGCTTGGGTGGTTAAGTATTTAAATAACCAGACTAATGTCTGTCCACCCTGTTTGTTTGTGTCTCCACCTTAGATTAGCAAAGCAGGATGGCAGGACGAGTAACTTTCAGAGTCCTCTTTGGAGGTGAAGACGATGCAAGAAAACTCACCATTGAATCTGGAATACCAAACACTGTGGAGGAATTCGCTCTTCAAGTAAAGACTTTCTTCCAAGTGACTGAGCCATTCAGACTTCAGTACAGAGACAGAGAAATGGATGATCAGTTCATGAACCTCTTGTCAACTTCAGAACTTGAAGATAAAGCTACTGTGAAAGTAGTGTACATACCTTCTGAGACAACCAGCTCTAATCCCCTCTCAAGGGATACCAGCCCTACAATCCCAGGTACTCCTTCCAGTGTCAACTCCTCATCACATGAGCCAAATGATTCAGACTCCTACAGCAGCAATGATACCATCATCTTGTCATCGCCCGAGACCCGGTCCTGTTCTTGGCCCAAAGTCTTTGTTGTTCCTCGCTTCTCATACTTTGCTGAGATGATGCTCCACACTGGAAATGATGAGTTCAGTGCACATGGAACTTTGCTGTCTCCTACCCCAAAAACACGTTCTGATATTCTTGAGGGCCTAGCTGAAGAAATCATGAAGTATACAGCATATCCAAAGGATGAGCAGTTAGAAGAAGTGGCCAAGGCTCTGATACAGTCTCACCCATGTCTCCTGGAGAAAGGCACTCGCAGTGGCTACTGTGGTTGGAAGCACTACTTGAAAATAAAGATGATGAACTTCAGATCAAAGCTTAGGTATGTGTTTTATTTAATGGGATCTATTTTGTTCCCCTCCTAAGCACCAAGTCTTTTGCTTTAACACATTTGTGCTGGCGCAAGGTGGTGAAAGATATTAAATGTCAGTCCAGCAGATTCATAGACTTGCATTTAATGTTAAAATAAAATTATTCTTCTTCTCAGCCGAGCTGGACATCGTGAGGTTGCAGTCAACTCTCTGAAGAATAAACGGAAAGGCCAGGAGAAGCCAGCAGCCTACATCAAGAAGCCCAGGAAGGCAGAAGTTAATTTCTGTCCAAACATTCCCAGAGGTGAAACAAGAGAGAGAATGGAGGCAGATAGGGTAGCTCTACTGTCAGAGGTAAAAAGGATGAGGCTGCGATCAGGAAGATGATGCAGTATACCTTCTCGATCAGGAGGCAGGAGGTTCTCCAGGAGCCAGCCATTCCAGACTTCCAAAACAGATGGCCAGCACTCTTTGATGTCAGTGAGGTCAGTGTGAATCTGAAGTGTAATAACTTGGTCTATCAATGACCTTTACGAACTGTTAAAATCTGTATTCTGTCTGTGTTGTCTTTCACAGATCAACTTGGAGTTTATGCGACTGACAACTGTACCTCTGACCTCCAAATTCCTGGGAGAACTGGATCGTCAGACCGACAACCTGATCAAGGTTTTTAATGCCAAAGGTGGAGCTACAGGAAGAAAGATCACCACCATAATGGCCCAGATGGATAATGTAAATTTTTTTTTTTTGGTAATCTGATAAGCATATGGTTGGTGCGACTCAGCTGTATATGAAAGCGCATATGTTAAATTTTGAAATGTTTTTCTGGCCCTTTTAAAATTTCTGTTTACTAAATGGACTATACCTGTGTGAGCTTTACCTGAGTGGGGTAAAACAATGTGATGGGGTGGTCAAGTAGGGAAATGTCAGTGACTTGGTTAGCCTCAACACCTGTGTTAATGTGTCTCTGACATGGACAAGTATGGAATCATTATTTTTACATTTTTTTGCAGAACAAACACACCAACGTGAGGCGTGATTGTGTGCTGAGCTGTCTGAGCATCTACCTCAATGAAGACCTGGGCACGCTGGTTAAAGAATATGTGGTATGTCAGCCTACTGTCCTTTGTGCCAGATGTAATTAATTTCCATCCAGATGTGCCTGATGCGTTCATGAGAATGGGATGGACATGCGGACACACTGACCTTGACCACCAATAGTTCATCATTGAGTCAAATGGGTTTGTTTTGAGTGGGAAATTCCCACAGTGCAAATGGTGGTCGTGCTGGTACTTTGTAGGAAGTAACTTCACTTGGTCCAGAGGAGCCTGAGGATAAAGAGGGTCGGGTCCTGGCACCTAAACGCCTCCACTATGCCAGGGATGACAATTCTCACCCAAACAACAAGGTGAGGACACAGACACTTCATAGTTCTTATGAACCAGCAGTTTTTACTTCATAGTAAGAAATGCCTTTCAGATAATGTCAGGTCATTTTGATTCTTGGTTCTGATCAGCTGGATTCTATTTGTGGGGGGATGTCACTAGGATGCATGTTGTGGACTGTCTGCTTATGAACTCCAGCGCCTTGAGAACATCATACAGAAGGAAGCCTTCTTGTCTTCTTTGAAGATATGGCAAGTACGTGGACATGTTAATTGGAACTTTAACCAATACAAGACTCACCGCTGTTCTCCAGTTCACTCTCTCTCCCTCTCACACTTTGTCTCCACCATCTCTCCTCTCGGCCTCTCTTTCTCTCCCTCCTGCTCTTTCATTGTTGTCCACTACTGTCCTCTCCCTCTCTCATTCTGTCTGTCTTTCTCTTATACTCCCTCGTTATCTCCCACCAGTGTAACGTCACACATACATTGAGCATGGGATTTTAAAAATGTCAGATTTGGTCTTAATGGGTTATTCTCTTTTTTTTTTTTTTTTTACAATGTAGTTTACAACGGTAATGTCATTGCTGTCTTCCTCTGTTAGCATACCTTGTAGTATATTTAGAATTGCTGTTCATGGAGAGAAACAATGGGATAATTGTTTTTTCTCTATCAAAAGGCAGCTGAGGATCTGAGGCAGTCAGTAAAGCCGAAGCCAGATGTCAAGAGGTAAGCATGTGAGGGGGAAAGGTTGGTCATTTTTTTCTTCCCTATCATCCTGCTTCCAACCCGCCTCTAACTCCTACTGTCCTCTCTTAGGCTGATGCAAGACAGCTCACTTTTTACAGGTGCTGAAAAGTGAAATCATTTCAACTTTTTAACCCTTTAAGCTGCAGTCAATTCCAACCATTTTCAGTACAAAAAATCGCTAATATTCTATTTTTAAATTAAAAAAATGACGAAAAATACACGGAATATTGGACACGCATCGCGAGGTGCATTTCCTTGAAAACGACCGATTCGGGGATTTTATACCGACTTCAGGACATGTTTTGGATAAAATAGTTTACTGGCTTGTGTCATCTGGATGTAAAAGGTTGGATTATGGCCGTTTTTTGTGGAATATTTTCATCTGTGTGTAATAATGAACCCGGAAATGTGAGTCGCGCTGTGTGCGTTGAAGCCGTGTATGGAGAACGGATGGATGAATATTTGTTTTTGTCGGACAAATGTGTTTTTCTCACCCGCTGTGGTAATCACATCTGAAAGTGATTTATACCGGCGGATTCATGAGAATCTAAGCTTTCCATCGGCGTATAGTGTTTGTATAAGCGCGTTTGCAGCCGTCGGACATTCTTGAAATTCCTATGCAAATTAGTAAGTGTACCGCTGGCGGTACACTGAAGCGCAAAGGGTTAATGCTGCTCAGGACCTCCCCTGTTAATTACATTACAAGGTCAGGTTTTGTTACTAGGTAGCAAAAACTGGGCAAAACACAATGCAAGTCAGCTTTAGACTTAACAGGTTTGATGCACACACTCCACTACTTCCAGACTGGAAGACTGTATCTTTATTTCCTGTACCATACTATTGTTTTAAGTGATTTATCAGGTGAAGGCTGGATGTGCCCAGGCTCAACTCAAACATGTGAGAACAATACTACTACTTTAAAGAATAACTGTCAGATTTGTAATTGTTGCCACCTTGACAGAAAAGTGCACAATATTCAAGAGTACTGCTGCATATGTTAATGTGCAGCAGTACTTGTATTGGTTGGAACTCTAACCAATACAAGACTGACCGCTGTTCTCCAGTTCACTCTCTCACACTTTGTGTCTCCGCCATCTCTCCTCTTTCTCTCCCTCCTGCTCTTTCATTGTTGTCCACTACTGTCCTCCCTCTCTCATTCGGTCTGTCTTTCTCCCATACTCACTCGCTATCTCCCACCAGTATAACGTCACACATACATTGAGCATGGGATTTTAAAAATGTCAGATTTGGTCATGAGTGAGGTTTGGAGAGGGTTGGATAGAAGAGTAAACCTTACTCCTACAAGAGTTTAGGAGAGAGGAGGTGAGTAGAGATGGCGAAGGGTGGGAGGGGGTTGGAGAGTTTTGCCTCATTTCCTTCAATACTTTTTACCTGAACATCAATGAACTGTTTATTTGGCTCTTACAGCTACTGGCTATGTATTTACATCACTGATCTCTGAACAAAACCAATTTGCGGAGGGGGGGTTCCTGGTTCTGTATCTTCATATATCTATGTATTTTTAGTTGGTGTTTTGTTAACTGCATTTTTTTTATGGCAGGTCAAAGGCTTCATTGGGAAAAAAGCAGTCTCTGCAGTCTCCCCGGAAATCCCTTCGTCTTAAAGAAGCACACATACTTACCCCCAGTGAAGGATCAACCCATAAACATGTGAGAACAAGACTACTACTTGAAAGGATAATTATCAAATTTTTAATTGTTTTCACCTTGATAGAAAAGTGCACATTTTGAGAGTAGGCTGTGTATAATCTCATGTTAACAAGAACACACAATGCATCCTTAAGACTTTTTCTTTTTTTTTTCCAGGCTTGTAGGAGGTGGTCAAAGGTCTTGAGTCATTGTTACCTTGAGCTTGCATCGATCTCATTCTCATGAACGCATACAGTGCCTTAAAGAAATATCTTCAATTTAACGCTCAGTTGGCCTAAGGAGGAGCTGCTTGGATTTTGGTGGTCAAGTTTAGGGTCACACAGCCCATTGTTCTGTTCTCTTTATTTTTCAGGACATTGAATCCAGAGAGGCTGAGGCAGACATTGCAGAGAAAACCATGGGCATCTACACAGTCCGAGCAGAGGGTCATGGTTCTGATGATTCTGATGGTCCAGGTGATGGACACTTTGCTGATGTCGGTGTTGTGCTGGAAGGCGTGGAAGTCCTCCATAACCTGCAGAGTATCAGCCATGCATGCGTGATGCTTTATGGACTGATCTACGCACTCAACTTGAGCTATCCAAAAAGCCTGAAGCGTACATTCGAGGTGTACCAAAAAATCCTGATGGACCTGGACTCAACCAAGCTTTCACCAAAAGTACAGGCACTGAAACTCAAATTGCTTCAGTGATTTGGCTGACAATAATGCACTTACAGAGCTCATTCCTCATTTTTCTTTTTGCTTTTTTCCCCTGGTTAGACAGGATCTTGTGTTTAAATAATCCCTTAGTTCTTGAAGGGTACTTCAAGGAAATACCTGTTTGTTAAATGCGTATCTGTAAAAGATTTTTTTTTTTAGTTTTGGTGTCCAAATATGCCTCAGCTCAAACAGTATTTTTCTTTCTCCAGATTTCGTGGGAGCTAGTTAAGTGTTTCAACATTTTTTAAATGTTTAAAAGATTTATTTTATTTTGAAAAGGTGCTTCAGTTCCTGCCAAAGCCTTTCATCACTCAAGTTGTTACATTGAAGTTAAACTATGGCCAAAATGCAACTTAGGGCCTTGTTGTGAACGTACACAAGTCAAACTTTTAAATACATAATTAAAACAGAAACGTCACTTTAAGATGTAGCGTAATTTAATTTCAAAGTGCCGTTTAAAACAAAATTACACTTTATCTTAGTGACGTTTCCGTCATGAGGTATTTAAATAAAAATTTGACTTCTTTAGTTCAGTTATTGCACAAAATTATGCAATTAAAACATATTGTACATGCCATTTTTGCACTTTGCTCTGTTGAGCTGAATTATTTGACAGATTTGTTACACTGCCATTTTTGCACTTTGTTGAGCTGAATGTTGACAGATTTAGTGGACTTTCGTGTTTTTGCCTCATGTCATGCTTTATATGCAGATTAATTTTTTTACAGTTGAAAATTCTACAGATTAGATTGATTAGAAAGATGGAAGTTTTTGTACACGCATTAACATTGAAGATATTAAAAGGCTTTAATGGCAATAAATCTGTTGAATCAACAATGTGGTCTGATAGTTCTTATGCATCATTAAGATTATACTGAATGGAAAAGAATTACATAAGTGTGATGCATTTTGATTAATTTAGTTTATTACATAAGCATAAATAACATGTAATTCAAACAATATATTTTATGTATTTTAAATAAATACTGTCATTATTATTAATTTAGAGTAATTATACTTTATTAATACTAAATACATAAACCTGACGATTATGCATTTCAAATAAATAGGCTTTATTACACTAATGAATATACATCATGTAAGGTTTATTTTGTAGCTTTGTGTCAAAATTATCTAAAAAAAGTAAATGGAAATTTGTCATTTAATAAAATTACATAAATCTTAAAAGTTAGGGTCAAATATTTCTGTGAGTGTAAAGTCCTGCACGTCTTCGCCCTGGACATCTGTGAGATGCATATAGCATCGTTTCAATCCTTTTTTAGGAACTTTTGAAGGCGGTTTCCTTGTCTTTCTTTTCTTTTCGTCATCTTCGCTGGTATCTGTGCGAGATACAGTCGATGCCATGTTGGGTGTTTATCTGATTCCACGGCAACAGGACTCGGCTCCTATTGGTCCACGTGACCAAAAACTGCTGCACGCACCGCAAATCCTAGTCCACCCGTGTAAACATCACTACGCCACAGTAAAAAAGACCGACACAAAAACGCTAATTATTAAAAAATGACTGGAAACGGTGAGTAGAAACTTTTTTGGGGTACTAATTAGCAATAGATATATCTTATAAAGCAGAGTTCATGTAGATCCACGTGAGTGGAACGAAATTCACTTCATAGGCACTTTTTCCATGGTCCCAATACAGTCTATATAGAGGTAACATTTAGAGGGAGGTGACTGAGTCTGAGTCTTTGT
Source organism: Acanthochromis polyacanthus (assembly GCF_021347895.1). NCBI lineage: Eukaryota > Metazoa > Chordata > Actinopteri > Pomacentridae > Acanthochromis > Acanthochromis polyacanthus. The sequence goes on from NC_067117.1 coordinate 42,990,696, forward strand.
TGTGTTGTTTGGCTGTTAGACTCACCATCTGCCATAAAATAGACAGGAATATACAGAAAATCAGAACAGGATTAGAAAATTCACAGAGCAGACACTGTAGCAGATAGAATTTGCAAATTAATATCAGAGATATTATTTTGTGAAAAACAGTCCAAGTATGATTGTTTTGTTCATCCACGCACATCTGAGTAGACACTGTCCTTCTACAGACTGTACAAACTAAATGACTTCACTGTCTAGTATGACTTCTGTAAATGTAAAGTGATTAAAAAATGGATCAACACTCAATATTTGCATATTCCCAAAATAAAAACTCAGTAACACAGGTGAACACACCTCTGATCACTAAACTGAGTCCAGTCTGTCTCCAACAGGCTCCACAAGGGAAAGAAGAGTAACAAAAACATCTGATTATGACACAAACCAATGATGGAGAAGATTACAGGACGATTGGTGACCATCTAAAATCAGTCAGAACACAGAAAAACAAAACTTCAGCAGTAATCAGGATGCATAGTTCCACTAATCAGACCTGCAGCTCCTAGAATGACACCAGGGATAAAGCAGCACCTCCACCATCACCTCCACATCACAGACAGGTCAGTGCTTCAGACCTGGCTCTGGACTTATCAGTAGAAATCAGTTCAGCATTCTGGGACAGCTCAGTGTGAAGGGTTAGTTTCAGCATCAGCCGGAACAGAGGGAGTCCAACAAAAAAGATCTAGTGTGCTCTTCAGAACACAGCTGCAAGATAGAACTTTGCAAACAACATGAAGAAAGCCTGATGAACACTGGAGGAACGTTCTTTAGTCAGATGATACCAGGATAAACAGTTAGGCTCAGAAAGGTCATGGCAGGGTTGGTGTAAACCTGATAAACATGAATGCATATTACTGATAGACAGAGGAGGGAAAGGAATGATACAGGGCTGCATGAGAACATAAAGTGTTGAAGATGGTATTTACTGATGTACCATGAATGCACGTGAATGTACCAAATGTATGCAACACCGACATCCTCCATTTGGAGAAGGTTTGAGTCTTTCATCAAAAACAAGGCAGACAAGTAGAAAACCAAAATAAAAGATGTGGAACTGAGGAATGAAAGGTGTGCTATTCCTACTGTGGGTTCTGTACTTTGAATATATGAAGTCTAAACTGTAAGTGTTGAATGTGATATCAGAGAAAATACTGTTTAACTCAGAAATAATGCTCAGTGGAAGGTGATAGAGTTTAGAATAATTTGACCACTCAGTAACACTGCACAGGGCTGTTTGTACTAATCCTCTATAAACACTGATGTTCTTAACACAGTTCATGTTTAGTTTCCATCAGCCCTCGCTCAGATGTGTGGAACACTAGGGCAGAGGGGGAGGAACAGTGTAGGAGCTGCTGGACGTCAGATACTAGAAAGCTGAAGATGAGCTGTATTAGAGAGAGCTATGGGGTTTTACAGACCTGGTATAACCACATCTTTAAACCTAAACACTGACAGAGCAACTAAACACATTCAGGCGTAAAGTATGACTTACCAACAGCCTCCTCCAGGACCACTGAGCTGAGGAACAGCAGACACAGCAGGAGCTCCATCATCTGGATCCAGAAGGAACCTGTTCACTGTATCTGAGCAGAAAACACAAGGATGGCTTCCATGAGAACTCCACTGGGAGAAATCCTAATTACTGCTTCAAATTCAATCAGAGATGACATCCATTACTAATTAAAAGAAACAATAAACTCTATTAGCGTTAAACATGGAGCGTGGTTCACATCACTGCTATCATCATAATAAAATAATGTGTTCAATGCTGCATTAATAATAGCTAATAACATCTGTACATTAGGATACAATCCTTTCCCACATTAACATGTTGTATAGTAAAACTGTACATACATGAAGTGCCCTCCAAAAAACATCAGAAAACTTTTCATGTTGAGCATTTGTGTTCTGCTGATACACCTAAACCGATATTTAGATGAAGTCAAAACTGTACCTTTATCACATTATTCATTCTAGGAAATACATCCATCCATTCTCTATACACCGCTTTATCCTCACTAGGGTCATGGGGGGTGCTGGAGTCTATCCCAGCTGACTCGGTGAAGGCAGGGGACACCCTGGACAGGTCACCAGTCTGTCACAGGGCTACATATACAGACACACAATCACACTCACATTCACACCTACGGGCAATTTAGAGTAACCAATTAACCTCAGCATGTTTTTGGACTGTGGGAGGAAGCCGGAGTACCCGGAGAAAACCCACGCATGCACAGGGAGAACATGCAAACTCCATGCAGAAAGATCCCAGGCCGGTACTCAAACCAGGGATCTTCTTGCTGCAAGGTGAAAGTCATAACCACTACTTCACTGTGCACTGTCCTCTAGGAAATACATGTCAAAGATATTCCAAATTAATTCAAAACAGGCCCAAAATAAATTAGATTACAAACTCATTTCACATAAAGCTCCATCAAACTCTAATACAAAGACTGATAGAGAGAGAGAAGGAGCAAGAGTGAAGTAAAATAAGATGGGAGGGGGAAACAGAGATCCACCATGAAATCAGCTTGGAGTTTAATGGAGTCTTAAAAAGAGAGCAGTGTATTACACAACTCCAGACACATCCCATAGTAAGGCCAGTCAGTTCAGTGCTCTTCACAAGCTGGGAGCACAGATATTAGTAAAAGTGTGATGCTGAGCTGCTTCCTAAAATACTGGATCCCTTCATCTGACATGACTGCAGGTGTGAGAGCTAAATTCTGCAAAAACAGTTATTTATAGGTGTGATCAGATGTCACAGCTGTTAGCATGAACCAGCAGAGATGTTAGAGACATTTACAGCAGCAGATTCATCTTACAGTCCTTTACTGGAGGTCTTCTCCCTACTGTAGCGTCTGCCTCTTGGCCTACCAGTGGTCAGCTTCTGTCCACAGGAAAGCTGCCTTCATTTAAATCCTGTTTAATTGCCAGAAACTACAACTTAGTGAAACCTGCATTAGTGTGGAGAAAAAGACAACAATGCTTGTAATATTCTATTGTGCTGGGACTACCAGTCACACAAGCAGCTCCTTTTTCAGGAGGTAGTTTGGCCGAACTCTGTTTGTTCTGATGCTCATGACAGGTCATATTGTTTAAAAAGATACACAATCAGCCACAAAACCACCGGCAGGTAGAGAGAACTCCACTTATCGTCTCATTACTATACAATGTTCAGTTGTGAAGCTGCATGAGTATGGTTAAAAAACATCTATTTATATATTTATAGTCTATTTCCTCCTCTGTGGTCACTTTTCTTTTAACTGTGGGCAGATCCAGCACAAATAACTGGCAAGTTTAGCAAGAAACCAAGCTGATCTTATGGATGCTGGGTAGAGGGTGTGTTTGTGTTTAAAGAAATGCAAAGTGAGATACCAGAGATAAACCTCTCCCATCAGTCACTGCTGTGTAGCAACAAAGAAATACCCGACCTTTGAAAAAGACCGAAAGAATTATTTTGCATTTGGACCAAATGTCTGAAGGTTTGACTTTCTGATTCCATCTTGGGGTTTCTGTCTTAGAATACTTGAATCTGCTGTCAGGGACCTCTGTGTCTATTTCAGAATCAAAATGTCAGACAGCTCAGTGATTTGCAATCTCTGTAAAACCTGCAGGTGTCTATGTGTTTCCCGTCCTCTCCACAGATCATGATTTATGCATGTCTATGTGTTTCTTTGGAGACTGACCTTCACAAGAACCCCCTCAATGAATTTTAAGAACCTACTGTGGCGGTCTACACATCAGCTGCACTAACAATCTGCTTCCTTTGACTTAGACAACGACCTAACACTACAGCTGGAAGAAAAAGATGCTTTATTTCATGTCTTTAGATTGTCTTTTATAGTAGTTTAGTGGATTTCTAACCCAGAACCCAAACACAGCGTTACAGCAGCACTTTGAATTTTAGACCATTCCTGAAAACACAAACCCTGCAACATGTATCTCTCAAAAACTAAGAAAGTGTGTTAGACCACTCAGTTTCTGCACCATTCAAATACACAGAGAGCTGGTATCTTCTAACATTGGCTCATACAATTTCAGTATCAATGCTGCAACATCTGCAGTGGTCACAATCAAGGAAGTATGATGTGAATCAGGCTCCTTAATGTCAGTACCATGACCTAAGAAAGAGCAGCTCATTCAACCACCTCCTGGAGTACCAGCAGATATCACCACAGCTGAACTCAGTTTTTTCTACAATCTTTAGAGGGAAATGCTGGCAATGGAACAGAGAGCAAAGACAGAAGTGTAGTAGTAGGCTAGAATACAAGCTAGGTTAAATGCTGGACCACACAAACTATCACTCCTCTTTTCTCCTCACAGATGCATGAAGCCTTTTAAACAATATGGATGAGCGAGGACTGAGGATTACTTTACAGCAAAGTATAAAGAACTTTGCATTTTAACACTGTCTTAGACAGGACTAAACAGCAATACCACTGAGCTACAGACTACATAGGGACAAGACAGCTGACTCTGGCAAGAAGAAAGGAGGAGGGCTGTGTTTTTACATTAACAAGTCTTGGAGCACTCTGTACACCGAGCACAGAATATCTGGGGCGAAATGCAAACCTTTTATACAAGGGGATTTCCTTTGTGTTTCTGTAATGCAAGCTAAAGCTGGACCAGCACAAAACTGAGGATAACTTCACTAGCAACAACATCACATGTATAAATTAATGACAGTCACACTGAAAGCAGCAACTCCTCATCAGCAGATGATCTCTACGTGTTTTTTACAGAACCAGTGTAAGTAGATCACACTGATTCTGAACTTTAATGAGGTCAGGACAGCACAGCATCAACATAAGAGAGGCAGCTGGAGTCAGACGGCATCCCAGGACGATACTTCAGACATGTGCAGACCAGCTGAGAGAACTCTACACCAACATCCTCAACCACTCCCTCAATCACACGACGAAATGCCCCAGAAGGTGCAGTACGCATCATGGAAACTCTTGCAGCATGAATATAGGTGCAAAACGTAACGAAATGTATAAATGGGTAAAACATGTTGTTATAATAATAATAAAAATCATAATAATAACAGCCCTTCCATCTCTTTGAAGCATACTGATGTCTTTATAGCTACATATGTATGATGGGTTTTGAGCAGAACTTCAAAGGAACACTGCTAGAACTTGGTTCCCTAATCCTAGCACTGAGAGAACAACTTCTGTAAAACTTTTTCTACAAACTTGAACTCTGAGCATAACAAAAAGAGTGTCTATGAAAGTCAGATCAATTCAATTCAATCCATCCATCCATTCATCCATCCATCCATTTTCTTCCGCTTATCCGGGGCCGGGTCACGGAGGCAGCAGGCGAAGCAGGCCGTTCCAGACGTCCCTCACCTCTGCAACGCTTTTCAACTTTTCCCGGGGGATCCCGAGGCGTTCCCAGGCCAGACGAGATATATAATCCCTCCAGCGAGTTCTGGGTCTACCCCGGGGTCTCCTCCCAGACGGACGTCCTCGGAAAACCTCCAAAGGAAGTCTCCCTAGAGGCATCCGAATCAGATGGCCAAACCACCTCAACTGGCTCCTTTCGATGTGAAGGAGCAGCGGGTCTACTCCAAGCTCCCTCCGGATGTCTGAGCTCCTCACCCTATCTCTAAGGCTGAGCCTAGCCACCCTACGGCGGAAGTCGACGGTTCGGTACAACGCCCGCATTACTGCTGACGCCGCACCAATCCGCCTGTCCATCTCTCGCTCCATTTTCCCATCACTTGTGAACAAGATCCCGAGATACTTAAACTCCTTCACTTGAGGAAGCAACTCCCCCCCAACCCGGAGGGAGCAATCCACCGGTTTCCAGCAAAGAACCATGGCCTCGGACTTGGAGGTGCTGATCCGCATCCCTGCCACTTCACACTCGGCTGCAAACCGTGTGCTGGAGGTCACGGTCTGAGGACCCCAACAAAACCACATCATCCACAAAAAGCAGAGATGCGATCCTGAGGCTCCCAAACTGAAAACCCTCCCCACCACGACTGTGCCTTGAAATCCTGTCCATGAAAACCACAAACAGGATTGGAGTCCAACACCCACCAGAAACGTGTCTGACTTAATTCAATTCAATTCAATTCAATTTTATTTATATAGCGTCAATTACAGTCAACTCGTCTCAAGACGCTTTACAGAACCCAAATGCCTGACCCCCAGAGCAAGCCCAAAGGCGACAGTGGCAAGGAAAAACACCCTTTTAACAGGGAAGAAACCTCGAGCAGAACCCGGCTCTATATAGGGGGGACCCATCTGCCTGCTGGCCGGGCGGGTTGAGAAGGACAGAAGAGGGCAAGGGGGAGGGATGGGAGAAGAGGGAGGGGTGGGAAAGCAAGGAAAACACAACACACATTTGGATACATGCATGACAGGATATGTGACACAGACAAAGTATAAGCTAACATTGAAAACTGACTCATAATTTACTCTTATGATGTACGGCTCTGACATTAAACATACTCCATATATAGCTAGCAGTAAAATTCAAACAGTATGTAAGTTAGCATAACAGTATAGTGAAGGCAATGCAGAGTTGACTGGTGGAAAAAGGGAGTTGGAAGCAGAGGGCTGGAGGAAGGTCAGCAACAGCATCCCACAGTGGACATGGTGGAGACTGGACCAGCTGGTGGAACATCAACCGCAGATCTGAAGCATCCAGCTCTGGGACCAGGGACACTCGGAGAAATAACACAGGGGGAAACAGAGTGAATGAACTGCAATAACGGTATACATACTAAATGTAAAGGTAGATAGAGAAGGGCTCAGTGCGTCAAGAAAAGTCCCCCAGCAGCCTATAGGCCTATAGCAGCATGACTAGAGGCAGAACGAAGGGACGTCCAAGAAGGAGTCAGCTGTGCAAATGAAGACACAAGCCGAACCCCTGTGGGTCACCCAGTCAGCCCCAACTATAAGATTTGTCAAAAAGGAACGTTTTAAGCCTGGTCTTAAAAATAGAGAGGGTGTCTGCCTCCCGAACCCAAACTGGGAGCAGGTTCCACAGGAGAGGCGCCTGATAACTGAAGGCTCTGCCTCCTATTCTACTTTTAGAAATTCTAGGAACAACAAGTAAGCCTGCAGCTTGAGAGCGAAGAGTTCTACTAGGATAATAAGGTACTATCAGATCTTTAAGATATGATGGAGATTGGTTATTAAGAGCTTTATATGTCAGAAGAAGGATTTTAAATTCTATTCTGGATTTAACAGGAAGCCAGTGAAGAGAGGCAAGTATAGGGGAAATATGATCTCTTTTGCTAACTCCTGTCAGTACTCTCGCAGCAGCGTTTTGGATCAACTGTAGATGTTTGAGAGAACTATTTGGACAACCCGATAATAAGGAATTGCAATAGTCAAGCCTGGAAGTAACAAAAGCATGAACTAATTTTTCTGCATCACTCTGAGACAGAATGTTCCTGATTTTTACAATATTACGCAGGTGAAAAAAGGAAGTCCTACAGACTTGCTTTATGTGTGAGTTAAAGGACATGTCCTGGTCAAAAATAACTCCAAGATTCCTCACAGTAGTACTGGAGGCCAATGTGATGCCATCCAGAGTAACTATTTGCTTTGAAAGCGAGTTTCTAAGATGTTTGGGGCCAAATACAATGACTTCAGTTTTGTCTGAATTTAGCAGTAGGAAGTTAAAAGTCATCCAGGTTTTAATGTCCTTAAGACAATCTTGCAGTCTAGCTAACTGATCAGTTTCATCTGGCCTCATAGATAAATACAATTGTGTGTCATCTGCATAACAATGGAAGTTAATACAATGCTTCCTAATAATATTACCTAAAGGAAGCATGTATAATATGAAAAGTATCGGTCCTAAGACAGAACCCTGAGGAACTCCATGATTAACTTTAGTATGCTCAGAAGAGTTATTGTTGACATGCACAAACTGGAACCTATCTGATAAGTAGGATTTAAACCAGTCCAGTGCTGTCCCTTTAATGCCAATTGAATGTTCTAGACGCTGTAATAAAATTTTGTGGTTGATTGTGTCAAACGCTGCACTAAGATCTAACAAAACAAGTATAGAGACTAGTCCATTATCTAATGCTATGAGAAGGTCATTAGTAACTTTCACTAGAGCTGTTTCTGTGCTATGATGCACTCTGAAGCCTGACTGAAACATTTCAAACAAATTATTCCTTTGTAAGTGTTCACATAATTGATTTGCAACTGTTCTTTCCAGAATTTTAGAGAGAAATGGTAGGTTGGATATCGGTCTATAGTTAGCTAACACATCTGGATCTAAAGTGGGCTTTTTAAGCAAAGGTTTGATGACAGCAACCTTAAAAGCCTGTGGTACATAGCCTGTTACTAGAGAGAGATTAATCAGATCTAACATTGAAGAATTAATTAAAGGTAAAATCTCCTTGAAGAGTCTAGTTGGGATAGGATCTAAAAGACATGTTGATGGTTTGGATGTAGAAACTGTTGAAATTAGTTCAGAGAGACATATAGGAGTGAAGAATTCTAAAGATTCATCAGGTCTAACAGCCAATTCAAAAGCATCTGTGACATTTGTAGGAAGGGCCAGATTAATTTTATCTCTAATCATAACTATTTTATGTGTAAAGAAGCTCATGAAGTCGTTACTGGTTAAAGCTAAAGGAATACAAGGTTCAACAGAGCTCTGACTCTTTGTCAGCCTGGCTACAGTGCTAAAGAGAAACCTTGGGTTGTTCTTGTTCTCATCTATTAAAGATGAATAATAAGTTGTCCTGGCATTACGAAGAGCTTTTTTATAGATTACTAGACTATTTTTCCAAGCCACATACACTTCCTCTGAATTAGTGGAATACCACTTTCTTTCCAGCTTTCGGGATGCCTGCTTTAAAGTCCGCAGCTGGGAATTATACCAAGGAGCAAGTTTTTTCTGAGATATAACTTTCTTTTTTACAGGTGCAACACTATCAAGAGTTGTACGCAGTGAGGCTGAAGCATTATTAACATAATAATCCACTTCTGTGGGGGTAAAATAATAATAATTGCCTTCTGATTTATCAGTAAATGTTGCTGAAGTAAACAGTGAGGGTATTATTTCCTTAAATTTAGATACTGAATTGTCAGACAAACACCTACTGTAATGATATTTGTTCTCAGCTGCTAAACAGTCCTTTACTTTAAATTGAAATGTTATCATAAAATGGTCAGAAAGAAGAGGGTTCTGGGGAAATACTGTTAACTCTTCAATTTCTATGCCATAAGTCAGGACAAGGTCAAGAGTGTGATTAAAACTATGAGTTGGTTTATTTACATGTTGAGAAAACCCAATTGAGTCTAATAATGAATTAAAAGCTGTTGTAAGGCTGTCGCTGTCTATGTCAACATGAATGTTAAAGTCACCCACAATAATAACTTTGTCTGAACTGAGCACTAATTCAGATAAAAAGTCTGAGAATTGAGATAAAAACTCAGAATAAGGAGCAGGAGGACGATATATAACAACAAATAAAACTGGTTTCTGAGCTTTCAAATTTGGATGAGAGAGACTAAGAGTGCTGAGTATGCGGACACAGCTTTCACTTTGGTCGTACAGGGACCAAACGGCTCGTAGCAACGAGCCCGGGACCCCATACTCCCGCAGTGCCCCCCACAAAGCCCCTCGAGGGGCACAGTCATAGGCCTTCTCCAGATCCACAAAACACATGTGGACTGGTAGGACATACTCCCATGACCCCCTCAGCAGCTCCGCAAGGGTAAAGAGCTGGTGAGGGGGTCAACGACTGGGACGGAATCCGCATTGCTCCTCCTGAATCCAAGGTTTGACTATTGGTTGGATCCTCCCTTCGAGCACCCTAGAGTAAACTTTCCCGGGGAGGCTGAGAAGTGTGATACCACGGTAGTTGGTACACACTCTCCGGTCCCCCTTTTTGAAAATAGGGACCACCACCCCGGTCTGCCACTCCACAGGTACTGTACCCGATGCCCACGCGACATTGTATAGACGTGTCAACCAAGACAGTCCAACAATGTCCAGAGCCTTCAGCATCTCAGGGCGAATCTCGTCCACACCTGGCGCCTTGCCACCGAGGAGCTTCTTAACTACTTCGGCGACCTCTGCAACGGATATGGACGAAGATCCCCCGAGTCTTCAGGCTCTGCCTCCTCCATAGAGGATGTGTTTACCAGGTTCAGGAGTTCCTCGAAGTGCTCTTTCCACCGCTCGAAGATATCCCCAGTACGGGTCAACAGTTCTCCACCCTGACTGTACACAGCCTGAGCGAAGCCCTACCTCCCCTTCCTGAGGCGTCGAACAGTTTGCCAGAACTTCCCCGAGGCCGACCGAAAGTCCTTCTCCGTGGCCTCCCCGAATTCCTCCCACACCTGAGTTTTAACTTCCACAACTGCCACAGCTGCTGCCCTTTTGGCCAGCCGGTACCTGTCAGCTGCTTCGGGAGACCCTCGAGCCAACCAGGCTCGAAAAGTCTCCTTTTTCAGCCTGACGGCCTCCCTCACCGTTGGTGTCCACCAGCGGATCTTTGGATTGCCGCCGTGACAGGCACCAGTGACCTTCAGACCACAGCTCCTAGCAGCTGCTTATGCAATGGAGGCTTTGAACACGGACCACTCAGAATCCATGTCCCCAACCTCCCCCGGGATGCAGGAGAAACTCTTCCGGAGGTGGAAGTTGAAAACCCTACGGACAGGGTCCTCCGCCAACCGTTCCCAGTTCACCCGCACTACACGTTTGGGTTTACCAGGTCTGTCCGGCAGTCTTCCCCGCCATCAGATCCAACTCACCACCAAGTGGTGATCAGTTGACAGCTCTGCACCTCTCTTCACCCGAGTGTCCAAAACATACGGCCGCAGGTCTGACAATACGACTATAAAGTCGATCATCGACACTTATGAGCAACCTTATGCTCGAACATGGTGTTTGTTATGGCCAAACCATGACTAGCACAGAAGTCCAATAACAAAACACCACTCGGGTTCAGATCGGGCAGGCCGTTCCTCCCAATCACCCCCTGAAGGTTTCTCCATCGTTGCCCACGTGAGCGTTGAAGTCTCCCAGAAGAACTATGGAATCCCCGGGCGGTACCCCTTCCAGGACATCACCCAGAGACTCCAAGGAGGCCGAATACTTTGAACTGTTGTTCGGCACATACGCACAGAAAACAGTCAGAGTTTTCCCCTCTGCAACACGAAGTCGCAGAGAGGTGACCCTCTCATTCTCCGAGGAAAACTCCACCAAAGCGGCGCTCAGCCGGGGGCTTGTGAGTATCACCAGTAGTCTGGTCTCTCACCCAGGACCAGTTTGCCTTGGGAGACCCTACCAGGGGCTTATGCCCCGGACAACATAGCTCCCAGGATCACCGAGACACTCAAACCCCTCCACCGCGATAAGGTGGCGATTGGACGGGGGGTCAATTCAATTCAATTCAATTTTATTTATATTGCACCAATTACAGTCAAATTGTCTCAAGACACTTTACAGAACCCATATGAACCCCAAGAGCAGCCCTAAGGAGACAGTGGCAAGAAAAACTCCCTTTAAACGGGGAAAAAACCTGGAGCAGAACCCGGCTCTTTATGTGGAGGGACCATCTGCTGCTGGAAGGAGGTAGAGAGGGACAGAAGAGGTAGAGAGGTAGAGGAAGAGAGGTAGAGAGGAACATGAAAAATAAAACACACAATTTGATACATGCGTGATAAGACAGATGATTCATACAAAGTAGAAGCTAACATGTAATCTGATTCATAGTTTACTGTTCTGATGTACAGCTCAGGCAGTAAATATTCTACATATACAGCTGGTAGGAAACTCAAAAATATGTAGAAGAGCAGATCAAGTAAAGTGAGGGTGATGCAAAGTAAACTGGTGGAAATGGGCAGCTGGAAGCAGTGGGCTGGAGGAAGGTCAGCAGCAGCATCCCACAGTGGACATGATAGAGACTAGACCAGTTGGTGGAACAGCAACCACAGATCTGAAGCATCCAACTCTGGGACCAGGGACACTCGGAGAAATAACACAGGGACAAACAGAGTGAGTGTAATGCAATAACGGTATATACAGTCTGCGCGAATGGGCACAATTTATTACTGGACCGTGGACCAGTAAACAGTAATTTTTTACTGGACCGAAACAGTTTTTACTGGACCGAATATTTTATGCATACCATACCATGGATTATGGTATGTAATACCATAATCCATGAAATAATCTACCATACTCTCATAACAACAGACAAATCTAGCTCAGCATCCACCCTCTCTCATTATACACCTGGTAAATTACCATCTACATGCACTGTCACCGTCACTACACCCTCCCACACCATTCTACCATACCACCATCCACTTTTACCATTGAATTACTCACCATACACGTCCAATTTGACCAGAAAAACAGCTCTCAGCTTCGTTTTGGCGCTACTTTCACACACTCCTGCAGAAACTTGAATTTGTACTCAGGGATGGGAATTTTCCGCAGATCCCCGCGGATTTCATTTCAAGTTTGAACACTTTATTGTCACTGATACTCCCGCGAGATGGTAACGACGTTAACGATAGCTTGCTAACGACGTTAACAAGCTGTCGTTCGATTGTAAACGGCCCAGCAATTGGAAGTCGCTGCGCCGCCGCACGCTGCGCCGCCGCCGCCGCCGCCACACACATCATGTGATCATGTGACATAACGTCATCATACAAAATTGCTGTCCCCCGATGCTGCATTATCCCTTGGTGATTCTCGGCGACTTTAGGGTGATTTACAGGAAAAAAATTACACCGGACATGAGACTGGTAATGTAGTAAGTTTTACCGGACTTTTGGTACACAAATCGGATTTGACCGATGGTCCGACGTCATTGGCGCACACTGTATATATATTAAATGTAAAGGTAGATAGAGAAGGGCTCAGTGCATCCAGAGAGGTCCCCCAGCAGCCTAGGCCTATAGCAGCAGAACTAGGGGCAGAACTAAGGGACATCCAAGAGAAAGACTCCAGCTGACCCCCTCAGGGTCACCCAGTCAGCCCTAACTAACTAGTTTAGTTTAGTCTTTATTTAAGGGACAATGTACAGAAACATTAAGCTCACATGAGTCAGAGATGTGCTGCACCAGATTATAGCTTAGTAGCTAGTTTCCATCTGCAGTCCCTATAACATTAATAAATAATTAATAACTAGAGGCAGAACTAAGGGACATCCAAGAGGAAGACTCCAGCTGACCCTCTGAGGGTCACCCAGTCAGCCCTAACTATAAGATCTGTCAAAAAGGAAGGTTTTAAGCCTGGTCTTAAAAATAAAGAAGGTGTCTGCTTCCAGAACCCAAACTGGGAGGCGGTTCCACAGGAGAGGAGCTGATAACTGAAGGCTCTGCCTCCCATTCTACTTTTAGAGATTCTAGGAACAACAAGTAAGCCTGCAGTCTGAGAGCCAAGAGTTCTGCTGAATCTGCAAATCTGATCCTGGATTACTATGACCAGTTCAGATTAAGAGTTACAGCGGTGAAAGTAACATCGGAATGGCATAAATTAGAGGTGGGGATAATCACAGGCTGCACCATCTCTGTGACCTTGTTCGCCCTGGCAATGAACATTAGGGATGTGCGCCACTAGTCGTTTAATCGTTTAACCGCCTACTCATTTATTAAACGTTTAGAATTTTACTAGTTGGTTAAAGGCTGCATTAAGCATCATGCACCTTGTTCTTTGCGCCTCTGCCTCGGCTTCTTTGTAAACAGGCTGAGCAGCCAGGGAGAGAATTGCTCCTCCTCCCCTCCCCTCACACGCACACGTAGCAGGGGGCTGAGCCACACAGCCTGGGGAAGAAAGTTTGGAAAGGTAAAGTGGGAAGATGGCGACGCTCCCGTGTAAGAAAATCAGCACCGTTTGGCAGTATTTTGACGCAGCAGATGACAACAAGGTCGCCTGTTGGCTGTGTGGCAGAAACCAGTGTTGCCAACTTAGTGACTTTCTCGCTAAATCTAGTGACTTTCCAAAGCGTCCTAGCAACTTTTTTTGTCAAAAGCGACTAGCGACAAATTTAGCGACTTTTTCTGCCATTTTGGAGACTGACAGGAAAACTCGGATCATTCTGCAGTTACTGTCCTCAACAAGCAGCAGGTGCTGCTGTGAGCTGGGAGACCCACATCACTCCGCAGCCAGACGGCAGATGAATCGTGCATACGCAAAGTCACTACAGATACCATCCAGACTTACGGAGCAGAATATAAATGAAAATGTTTCTTCACTGTCATTATGTGGCTTTATAGACTAGTCGACTAGTCGCAAATAAAATTTGAGACTGGGGGGAAATTAGTCGAAATTTCCATCCCTAATGAACATGATTGTGAAGTCTGCAGAGCCAGAGTGTCGTGGCCCTAGGACCCAATCAGGAACCAGCCAGCCCCCAATCAGGGCCTTTATGGATGACCTGACAGTCACTACTGAGTCAGTGCCAGGATGCAGACGGATCCTCCAAGGCCTGGAAAAACTCATCCAGTGGGCCAGGATGGGATTCAAACCAGCCAAGTCCAGATCACTAGTGGTGAAGAGGGGCGAGGTCACAGACAGGTTCCACTTAAGCATTGAAGGGGCAGTGATACCATCAGTCTCAGAGAAGCCTGTGAAGAGTTTGGGCAAAGTCTTTGACAGCAGCCTCAGAGACTTCGCATCTGTCCAGATGACCTGCCAGGAACTGGACAGTTAGCTGAGATCTGTGGATAGATCTGGCCTCCCAGGCAAGTTTAAAGCATGGATATACCAGCATGGTATATTGCCAAGGATAGTCTGGCCACTACTGGTATATGAGGTCCCCATCTCTACTGTGGAGACCATGGAGAGGAAGGCCAGCTCCTTTCTTAGGAGATGGTTGGGGTTGCCCAAAAGCGTCAGTAACATTGCACTCTACGGAGCTCCGATTGCCCCTAAAGTCTTTGGAAAAGGAGTTCAAGGTGGCACGGGCACGAGAGGTGCTAATATACAGAGACCCGAGGGACCCAAAGGTGGCCCAGGCTGGAGCGGTGGTGAAGACCGGAAGGAAGTGGAGTGCCCAGGCTGCAGTGGCAGATGCTGAGTCACGGCTGCACCACAGAGATCTGGTGGGTGTGGTGGCTCACGGCAGAGCAGGCCTGGGGATGTTCCAAACACCACCTTGGCACAGGGAGTGCAAGGGGAAGGAGAAGCAAAGGCAGATGCAGGAGGAGGTCAGGACTGCAGTGGAGGACGGAGGGACAAGCAGAGCGGCTGGTCTGAGGCAGCAGGGGGCCTGGACCAGATGGGAGCATGCCATGGACCGTTAAGTCACCTGGACGGATCTTTGGCAGACTGAGCCAAACCGCATCAGCTTCCTCATCCGGGCAGTCTATGATGTCCTATCTAGCCCAGCAAACCTCTTCACCTGGGGGAAAGTGGAGACTCTAAACTGCCACCTGTGTTCAGGAAGAGGAACGCTGGAGCACATTCTGAGGTCCTGTCCAAAAGCACTCAGCCAAGGCCGTTACACCTGGCGCCACAACCAGGTGTTGAAACCTATTGCAGAAGCCATCAGCAGTGGCAGCTGAGTGTGCAACACCACCAGCACAATCGCTTTTGTCAAAGCAGGAACCCAGCCAAGGTCAGGTCACAAGAAGCCACCAGCAGGGATAATGGCAACTGCCAAGGACTAGCAGCTGTCTGTAGACCTAGAGGGGCAGCTGAAGTTCCCCCAGCACATAGTCAGAACCACCCTGAGGCCAGACATCCATTTGGTCTCAGAGAGCACAAGGAACATCATCATCATGGAGCTGACGGTGCCATGGGAGGACCGTCTGGGGGAGGCCCATGAAAGGAAGAGGACCAAGTATGAAGATCTGGTCATCGACTGTCGTACACAGGGCTGGAAGGCAAGATATATGCCCATCGAAGTTAGCAGCAGAGGATTTGTGGGGCAATCTCTCCACAAAGCCCTAAGTGCCTTGGGCATCACGGGAATGGCAAGGAGCAGAGCCATCAAGAACATCACCGAAGGAGCGGAGAACGCTTCGAGATGGCTCTGGATTCGGAGAGGAGAACCATGGGGGGAAGCGAATGCTACCTGTACACAAGCTGCGGCTTGATCAACCGCAGCTGGGTCGCCTGGGCGAGGGTGTTACGTCAGCTGCGATCACATTGCTGCCCTCTGCTAGTAGAAGGCGGTACTGCACCCGCTTCTCCACCCAGGTGGAGCTTGTTCCAAATTACTGGAGCACACCTGAACAGGTGATTTGCGCATGCCTTTCTTCTTGAAACATATTCAGAGCTGTGAACACCGAAACATGAGGGAAACAATTCCAAAGCTGGGATCTTCACAAAAAGCTCATGCTGCACAAACTCGCAAATAAACTCTCAAGGACTGCTGGTAAGAGACTAATTTTAATTGTGCACTGGTAGATGTCCATTTTCAACATGATATTGCCATCTCAAAGTTTGTTTGAACACCATGCGAGCTCCAGATTGCCAAAGACGAAGGGTTGGTGGGGTTTGGTGTGGATTGTTTGATTTGTTTGAATGATTGCTTAGTGGATGGTATATCTTTTATGGATGATTGTGTATTCACTGGGGGGGAAAGAGAAAGGAAAAATAAGTAAATTTACCTGTGCTTTTCTACTTAAGTGGGTAACTTGTGGGTTTTGATAACTTTTGGTTTATTTGCCTGTGTGGTACTAATTTTTTACATTTAAGCTTCTCTGCATTTGGCCTGTTCCAAAGTTTTCTATTTGTTTGGGGAGGGTTGCTGTGGGCTTATTGCTTGGGTTTCAAATTGTTTCTATTTTTAATATTTGTATGGAATATTTCTTAAGGTTAAATGTGATTTGAATTTTAATATTTTGTACACTGGTGTTTCTTTTCTATTTTAAAGTTTTTCACCTGCTACTGTTGCTATTGCTGCTGCTGCTGTGTGCTGCTTCAGCTATTGATAAAAGTCAAATAAACAGATGTGGCGATGGGTGTGGGAGAGCTCAGCTGCATGGGAGAGAGGTGTGGAGGAGAGTGTGTGGAAGCAGCGTCAGGTTAATGAACGCAGGTGGCACCAATTAGGTTGTCCTGATTATCTCCACAGTAGCAGGCTGGAGCAGAGGACAAAAGGCGGACAGACAGAGATGACAAGAGAGTGAAGATGCACGGGCGAGAACCGGCGGAGAGCCGGGCTGATGTTGAGACTGTTTACCGGATGAGGACCAGTGGAGAGCCGGACAGAGAGAAGAAACTGTTTTGTACATTGGTGACGGTGCGGTGAATAAAAGAACCTGTTGCATTGTCAGAACTGCAGTGGTTATTGCGCTGAGAGAACCCACAAGACAGATCAACTGTTACAATGGACCAAAAAGATCCAAAAGGACTTTGCTGAGTGGAATCTTGCTTATTCAAAACTTCAGATGTGAGGGTTTCCTTTCAAGTGTGGGAAATTGTGCAGTTGAAAGTGAATACACTTGACAATGTCTAATGTTGAAAGACCCGAAACACCCTATGACCCCAGGATACATTACTGATGATGTGTACAGGTGCATCAGAATCATCTGGTGTTTTTAAGAAAAAAAATGCTAGGATAATGTGGTACTATCAGGTCTGATATGTCAGAAGGAGGATTTTAAATTCTATTCTAGATTTAACAGGAAGCCAATGAAGAGAAACCAGTATAGGAGAAATATGATCTCTCTTGCCAACTCCCGTCAGTACTCTGGATGCAGCATTTTGGATCAACTGATGATGTTTGATGTACCAATCAGGGCAGGATTACATATTCCTTCTAAAACCAAAGTAAATATCGATCCAAACCTGTGTGGAGGAGGGGGTTCTGGGGGTCCAGTGGGTGCCCTGTCTGTCATACAAATCTAACTTCTGAGTGTGATCATGAACCACAAACAGTTACTGAAAAAAATAAATGTGTTTAGGAGCAATCACACTGGAACCAGTTAACCTGCTGGAACATAAAGGTAAAGCTGAAGGAGGCAGAGCAGAAAAATAGTTCCGAGCTGTGGAGCGTTGGGATAAAACCTCAAACAGTTTTTAGCTTCTCATGCACTAATAAGGAGAGTGGGGCGCTGGGAGCAGGGATGACTTCATACACGCTGAGGCTGACTTCATCAGGACGCAGAGAAACATCCATTATCTGAGTGTGTGTCTGATCATTAGGCAACAACAGAGGCTCTATTACTCTTTCAGCCACTTCTACCCCGTTAAACAAAGAACCATTTACTGAGGGGCATTCCCAACAAACACACACACACACACACACACACACACACACACACACACACACACACACACACACAGTGACCGCCGACAATACAGAACCCCCTCAAATCAAAGACATGCTGAGAGTGTAGAGCTGGATTTAAGGTTACAGTTTCAAGTCTGTCAGATTATTTCATGAACAGCAAGCAGTAATCAGTAACCAGGTTATTTACCATCTATATGTATGTTCATGTTCCTAAAAGATTTAAACTTAAAGTATTATTAAAACAGACACATCTGTATTGGGAGAGTCAGTAACTGTTCATTAGCCAACTGCTTTTAATGATTTAATCAATGCCCATTTTAACAATCCAACTATTTTATCAGTCGATATTCAAGCAAAAATGCAACATGATCTTCTGTTTTGATTAACCTTACATTTAAATGAAGCAAATATATTTGTGTTTATGAACTTTTCATGGAGACAAATCATTCATATATTAGTCACTGTATTAGATTATTCCAAGATGGAATATAATATTTATCTGATCCAGCTCTGGATCAAGCTGCATCTGACTCCATGAAGACCTGTGGAACTGACTGAAATCATACTTCAATTCTTTATCTACAATACTGGTTTTAATTGAATATAATAATACAAGTTTCTTCAACACGAAACTGTGAAAAACATAACATATACGTATAAAACACACGAGTGCGGTGGGCCTGGGATCTTTCTGCATGGAGTTTACATGTTCTCCCTGTGCATGCGTGGGTTTTCTCCGGGTACTCCGGCTTCCTCCCACAGTCCAAAAATATACTGAGGTTAATTGGTTACTCTAAATTGTCCGTAGGTGTGAATGTGAGTGTGATTGTGTGTCTGTATATGTAGCCCTGTGACAGACTGGTGACCTGTCCAGGGTGTCCCCTGACTTCACCCGAGTCAGCTGGGATAGACTCCAGCACCCCCCATGACCCTAGTGAGGATGAAGCGGTGTATAGAGAATGGATGGATGGACACACGAGTGTCCACTCTGCTCCCACTTTCTCCTTCCAGTTTTGTGTTCCACTCCTGTGTTTTAGATGGGAAGAGTTCTGGCCTATGAACAGCACAAATGTGACTTTTGACTTCAGATTTAAAGGTCCCATATTATGCTATTTTTCAGTCACGTCATATAGGTCTCAGAAGCCCAAAAACATAGTATTTAAGTTTGTTCGCACCAAAATCATCCTTTGTTCGGCCAGCAGAGAGTTCGCTCCCGTAATCCCCGACAGCTCCATCACACCAAGAACCCGCCGCCCCTTGACGAAACAGTGGCCGTCACAGCCGACGCCGCAGCAGCCGCTAGCAGGAGAGATGCTCTGGCAGTTGGCGCCGGCCACCACCAGCCGAGAGCGGGGAGCCGACCGGCGCCACTGCCGCCGCTCTCCAGACAGCTGCTACCGGTGCCATGAGCCTGGCACGAGACTGCCCGGTGCCTGCACCGAGAAGCCGAGCTCCGGGAAACGAGAGAAGAGTGGCGCTGTGAGGGAACCGCCACTCCAGAACCCCCTCCCTCACCCAGGACAACGCACACTGGTAGGACAGTGCGGCCATGCCGGGGGGGGTTACAGTCAGGGGAGGAGTTAAATCCGCTTATTTCGTCATAAGCGGACCCGACTCAAACTCAGACGTTTGAGCAGGCATTTTCACAAAATGTGGTGTAGCAAGGCAGGGAGGAAACAGACAGTTTTCAAATTCGAACCTCATAATGAGGCTACTGCAACACACACTACTATAAGAACACTTTCACAAAGTGAGATTTGCATAATATGTCCCCTGTAAGAGCTGTCATTAGCGTTTCCTCTGACTTCCTGTCCTGCCTGCAGACAGGACTGATTTACGGCTGATCCCAGGTCAGCGGTTCACCCACCCCAGGCCACTGGTGGACAGTCTGGCCTTTGGAGGTTCTAAGACACCACCTCACTCATTCTTTCCTTCTTTCATTAAATGTCTCAGAGAAGAAATCGGTCCAAAAATTTAACCCTGAATCCCGATACGTGTGATCCTACTTTCAAACATGGCAGTAAATGGCCTTTGTAAAATCTTTCTTAGTCTCAGGAAGTCATCTCCATTGCTCCGGGTTTAGGAGCTGCAGAGTTTTGTTGTGGTGAATATTAGGGCTGGGCAAGTTAACACGTTATTACCACGTTAATTAACAGCAACAATTATTTTATCATTAGTGCAGTTTTTTTCCTTGTTATTTTTGTGAAAGTCCTCTGCTCCCTGGTTCTGAATCCACAGACAGACTAACCATGGATCACAGGAGGCTGGATGTTGATCAGGACGTCATCACGTCTCTGAACTAACAGTGGAGGGAGGCTTCAGACTGGTTCTAAACAGAGATAAACTAAAATAAAACAAGCTAACAAATGCCACAGTGAAGCAATTAGCAAGAGCCAAATATTAGGATCAGTTCTTATTGTAATATCCGATGGGGGGGACGAAACAAACAGCGATCACGTGACATTGTCCGGATATTCAGATCTCAAAATAAATATTCAGATACGACCATCACGACCGAATATTCAGATATTCGGGACCAGCAAATATCAAAGGGAACTATTACTTATTTCATTAAAATTCAGACCAAATAGGAAAAGCACTCATTTAAAAAACAATGTCTCTAACTTACTGTGAGTAGTGTAAATAAAACTGAATTGAATTCTGCTGTCCTGACATAAGCTTTCATTCACAGCCCTAAAGTGGATTTGTATTGTTTTGGCTACTAAAGTGTAATGGTGGATGATCCTGTTTATCTTTCTGTCTCCATCAGCCAGCAGGGAACCAGACAATATTAGGATAGATAAGATGTGGAGACACCCAGGCTCCCCTGAGACGGTGATCCAGACACCGTGACTCTAGTGAGGCATCAGTGGGCGCTGCCAGGCTCCCTGTGGGAACAGCCCTGATCATACTGGTCTGTCTGTCCCTGCTCATCTGCTCATCTGCCACACTGCCAATGTCAAGAGAAGACAGAGAGGGACACAAATGTGTGAGCTGAGCTTCTTGTAGAACTCTGTTCATTCATTCAACCACAATATAATTACAACAAACAGATGAATAACAGCATCAGTCCAGACTGCAGACACGTTAACCAGACGTTTCAGCCATTTGTTCCCTTACCAGATTAATAGAACCATTAATAGAACCACCCAATAATGGGGCGGCATGGCTCAGTGGGTAGAGTGGCCGTCTTGCAACCGAAGGGTTGCCGGTTCGATCCTCGCCCCGTCGTGTTCGAGGTGTCCCTGAGCAAGACACCTAACCCTGAATTGCTCCTGATGGGGTCGTGGTTAGCGCCTTGCATGGCAGCTTCCGCCATCAGTGTGTGAATGGGTGAATGTGATGTATCATGTAAAGCGCTTTGGGTACCTTGCAGGTATAGTAAAAGTGCTATATAAATACAGACCATTTATTGCGCATCCATCCTGAAGGCAGATGAACATCAGATCTCTGCTGTTCTAATGCTGCCCTGCATTGCTGTTGCTTCATTTGTATTAACGAGTTTATTTGTTATTGGATTATGTCCAGATCAGTGATCAGTGGTCACAGCTGTGACAGAAAATCAAGCTGAGTGGTTCTAATCCAAAATATATTTACTTTTGAAGTAAATAAATAAAGAACAGCCTTAAATTCCCATGTTTCAGTATCATCAGTGTTTTCAGTCCAGTATCAGAAAAGAGCCAATCCTCAGCCAGCCATGAGCACACAGGGCTCCACACTTCCACCAAATGTGACCTCTTATTGAGAGTTAAAATGTAAAGTGGTTCCCTTTGTGTGAGTGGATGATGGTCATTACGCTGCACTGGTGTCATTTTAACCAATCAGCCACTGCATTAGCCACACTGATGGAAGTAGTACTTTTATTTCATGACTTCATCAGTCTGTCTCCACCTGATGTGTCCAACAAGCTGTTCAGCTGTTTCTGAAGATGAAGTGATCTGTAGCCGATCATTTTAAAAACTAAACACAAACGAGGAGGCAGAGGGACAGTCAGACACACCTGATGATCAGAGGACAGCAGGAAGACACCGAGTGAACCAGGGATGGAAAAAGGGCAACACATTCAGTTATAACGGCTAATGCAGTAGTAGGGATGTAAAATGAAATGACTAAATCACCACATAAATGATTTTTGCTTCCCACCACTTCGTAAGATCAGTTGCAGTATTTACTTTTAAAGATATGCTCTGCTCATTTCTCTGCTCATAGAAAACACAAACTTGAACAGTTCTGACATTAGAACACATGTTTTACTCATTCCAGAGTCATTTTTTTGTCTGAGCACACAGCAGCCACATAACAGCATCAACCCGGAGAAGGTAGTCTGCAGTCCTGCAGGACAAAGCACTGATTGGAAAAGAACGGCAGCATGGACTGTAGGAGCTATAAACGACTGTCAGTATGGAGGAAAAGCTGATATGAATGGCTCAGTACCTGAAATGTTTTTGGTGTGTGCACAGAGTTTTTGATGGGTGAATGGTGATTATCCAGGCTAAAGGGTTGGTTTCTTTCAACACGGTATCTTTCCAATTAATATGGTGACTGTGGGTGTAAGACACACATTAGCTGAAGTTAAATAGACATTTAAACTAAAAACCAATTAAAAACATGAAGCTTTTTTTTTTTTTTAATGGGACTGGCATTTCCAAATGATGATGTCTGATGACTTTGGAAACTCTGAGGTGATTTTCAAACTTCTACCTTCATGCTCTCCAGCTTGGCCCTCCTCCACCAGCTCTGGACCTCCGTCAGATCAGTTCCACCTCACTCCTCCTTCTGTTGTCTCAGTTGTTTATGTTAACATGATGCTGTTACAACTAATTTCCCATTAAGGATCAATAAAGTTTATTTCCAAGATACCTCACCTCATATAGAATTTTCACCTCCTCTTCAAATATCTAAGTCTAGTCAGTCATATCAGGACCAGAAAACAACAGTTAATTATTAGTAATCATAAACTGGCTGTAATTCTCTCATTCCACACAAACATAATATGATGAAGACCAGGTTCAGAGCAGGTCAGCAGACACCGTGTGGGCAGCCATGTAGTAATCAGTGAGTGAAACAAAGAACACGTAACAATCAGAGCCAAGCCTGATAATGAATAGACATCACCACATGTTCAGACAAACTATTCAGATTAGCTGGGATCTAGAAGGAAGACAGTTTTACTAAAACTCAGTCTACCTAAAAGGATTGAAATGCATCAAGGTGAGATCTATCCTTAATTCTCATTTATTGTATTATTTTAATTATATGCATGTCCATTGGTGTTCACATAAAAAGTATTACCTGGCTACTGATAAACAACTAAAGTAAGGTGATTAAATTAAAAATGGATACATTAAAAATATCCATAATTAGAAAATATAGCTTGACATTTTCATTTTTACATCAGTTTTGTGAGCGCTGAAGGTTTCTGTGTCCTGGGTGTGAAGCAGGCTTGATGTGGAGAGGACTGAGTTTGACACCAAGTCCTCTGAAGCACTGAGTCAGTGTCACAGACGTAGAACGCTGATGGTTAATGTTCTCTCTGTCCATGTTTTCTGTCTAGTTTCACACTCTAGAGGTTGTATCTGCACACACACACACTTTGGCTGTTTGGAACGACTCAGCGCTGCTTACTGCAGCGTAGGCGGATATATTTACATAAAGTGGAGTTATTAAAGATCTCAGGTCACACAATATTGGTGCTCAGTGAGACAGACTTTGTGTGTTTTTAAGAATCTGAAATGCTGCTTTCCAGTGAAGTCAGACTGGAGTTAAACAGCAGAGACCTGAAGATAAACAGCTAGGACTGCAGGGTGTTGTTCATATTGCACTACCTGCAGTGTAAGTAAGGCAAATGAACTCATACACATCATGCTATGACCTCTTTGCTGCTTAATATGAAAATAAAACTCCCACACTTCTCATGTTCTCTGACTAATCTACCAGAGAGTGTGTTCTGGTAGAACCAGATAGTTCCTCGGGGTGGCGCTGCTTCCAGTTCTACTGTGATGTGTCTTGGAGTTGTTTTAGACCAGGATATTTCCTTTAACTCACACAAAAAACAACTCAGTAACAGCCTTGTTTCACCTACATCATGTCAAACTCACAACGACCCGTCTCAGAGCGATGCTGAGAAACTAGTCCATGCATTTATAACCTCTAGACTGGAATATTGTAATCCCTTATTGTCTGATGTCCCAATAATTCTGTCAAACACCTCCAGCTGTTGTTAGGCGCTTGCTCAGCGAGAATCTAAAGGAAACATTGGATTTCTTGGGTTCTCTGTATAATTTTCTATGGTCTTGAGTGCCTTCAGCTGATATGTTTTGAATTGGTGCTATTGAAAGAAACTGAACATCATTCTACTTCCATTTTTAGATACACAGCTTTCTGTTTTGTTTTGTTTTGTTTTTTTGTTTATTCACAGTTCATGAAACTTGTTGAGCAAATAGTATGAGAACCAGGAGAGAAACACTGAAAAACAAGACCAGTATGACCGTTTAAACCAGCACCAGTTCAGTATGATCTGTGTATAGCCAGATTTGAACACCTTCCAAGCAAAACACAGGGTTCTCGCCAGCGCATTTCAGCGTAACGGCCCGTTAGACAGCGTAACGGCCCGTTACCCTGTCTAACGGGCCGTTACGCTGTCAGTTTAAAAGATTACGCAGTGATTAGGGCCGCTATGCCAACGCATTTCAAAGATTACGCTGTTATGAGAGTGTGTGGCTCCATCATGAGAGAGGGAGAGAGAGCAGCGTGTGTGTGTGTGGGAGAGAGGGGGAGAGCGAGATGTCAAAGCGACCCTGAATGCAGCGCGAGCGAGAGAGACGGCAGTTCGGTAGAGGAGCAGAGAAGGTGTGTAGTTGCTGGGTTGGTGGTACTGTGTGGTTCAGCCACTGTTTATAGACAATAAAGGCTGCAGTGTTCTTCCATACGGCTGGGCTCCTGTGTCTTTGCCTCTACGGCTGCTGAGGAAGTGAAGGGGGTTAACCCCGGGCTTCCTGACCACGGTCGGGCCGAACAGGAAGGGTTAACACTGTAATTAGGGCCACTGCTGTTATTTTGACAGATAACGCCATGTGCGTTTGTTTTTATCGACTGGGTGCCTATCTAGGTTAATTTATGTCTCCCCACTTCAGCCGTACTTTCCTGTCGATTGACTCGTTTCCGTCTATTTCGCGTGCGAGCGCATGCACGTTCCCGTCTATTGCATGTGCGTGCGGGAGGACCTGCCGTTACGCTGAAAAAAAATCCTGGTGAGAACCCTGAAACATATGATTATGCTCCTAAAAAAGAAAGCCGAACAAAGTCATTGTTTTAGCTGTTTGAAACATTATTTATTTTCTATGTATATGCACGTAACCACAAATGACCTCAATTATTTCAGAATAATTTGATGTTTCTAAGTAGAGTTTCTGTCCGGTGGGTCTTAGAGTACTGAGGCTGTACACTCTGCCTCCTGCTGGATTAGTGAGTGGTGTTAAATTTGTGGTTTTGTGAAGAAAATGTACCACTGAAGGAGCAACAGATAGCGATACACCACAAGAACATGTGAAAAAGCTGCAGAGCCAGCAGCCAAGGGAGAGTCTGAAAAGTCCATTTGATTGTCAGCAGGAGAATTAAAGACAGACTGTATGATGCCAAAGAAATATAGTGAACTAAGAAGAAATCAAACAAGGATGTGACAGAAATAAAGACAGTTTTCATAGCACTGAAACAAACTGCACACAATTACCACTTTTGAAAAATCAGATTCTGTAGACAGACCACTGTGACTTTAGTGAAAGGACTGACAGTGACAAAAAAGAATGGATGATTTGCTTATTTTGTCACCCAGTGGTTGGATGTACTCCATACCTCAGCTCATATTACCTCTACCCTGTGGTAAACCAAGACGCACAAGCAACTGTTTTGAGTCAGGATTTTAAACTGTACTGGGCGTGACCCTTCCCTAACGCTAGAATACTGTAAAACTAGAGCACAGTCGCATGAGAGGTTCCTAAGCTTGATCCTGAGTTACTACACTACCTACAGGCTACAGGTAGAGCTAGCTGTACACTGATGTACATTATGACCACTGGAGACATCTTGCTATGTGACAAACTCCATAATGCTAGAGAACTTTGTTGTAATTGGTCCAAAGTCAAAGTGGAGTGAAGCAGAGTGCAGGTCAGAGGAGAGAGAGTCAAAGAGAACATCACAAACTTACATAACCAAGGCAGGAAAAGATTAATCCAAGCACATCATGGCAGATGGAGAGGAGGGCTAGTCCAAACAGCAATTTCTGTGCTCCAGATATTCAGGTCCAATTAATAACGAATATTTGAATGTTCCAGTCCGCCCTGGTGCCTCTTTGTGTTGACTTGTATTCCAGTATGGTCTGTCAGTTCTGTAGCCACTGAGGGGTAACAACAGACATTTAGAGCTTCTGCTGGCGGCCGCTAATTTGGTGAGGAGCACCATTCTTAGTGGAGACTCTGGCTCCTTTTAGCAATCCGCTAACTTTGTGAGAAGTTATTCGTAACTTGAGTCTTCGTGTATTGTGTGTTAAGTATCTGTGTTTAGAGGCACCAGTTTAGTTTGGTTCGTTCTGTGCACTGTGTGTACTAGTTTATGGTTCTTGTGGTGGGTGTTGCTACTGGGTTTTGGTTTTGCTAGGGAGTTTAGTTGTTTTTGTGTTTAGCTAGTTTGTGAACTCTGTTAGCCTTCATTTGGTTCTTTGATTTCGTAGCATGCACCAGTCTTGTTTTCCTTGCTACTGAGCAATAAATTGCTTTACCTGAACTAAATAACATCTGGTGATTTTGTTACATCCAGCTGACCCTAGAGGTTGGATCATAACAAGCTCCAACATTATCTAACTAACATTATCAGTGTGACAGCTACATGGTGCTCTCCAGCTATTAGTAGCTAGTGCTTGACTGAGTTTTATTTTGGACTCCACCTCCTGGAAGACTCAATACTTCAGCTAAACCTAAACCCCTCTGCCAAGTCAACTCAGAAATCGTGAAATACACACAGACGCAGTAATACCCAAACTAACCTACCCCTATACTGTATAAACATCCACAGAGCTGTGAGTTAAACCATGATTCTAAAATCAAAAACTTCACACGTAGTTTTCCATATCACTAGACCTCACATACATTTCACACTTATTTCATGAAACAAACCCGAGAACACAGAAAGACAGGATATATACATAAAAGTTTTCAGCAATGAAAGTAAAAGGAGTAAAGTGATGGTACTTCAGTAAAATACTTCTACAAACATGTCTAAGTAGAAAAGTGTGATGATTTAGGACTCACACCAGCAACACAATTCAACAGAACACACATTCACAACACTGGGCTGAACTGAGAGTCAGGACATCTTAAATTATCAGTAACATCCCTTCCAGTTCATCCAGTTTAGTTCATCTTGTACTGCCAGGTATATCCCCAGCAGGTGTGAATATAAAATTAAAGAGAAATCTGTAAAACCAAAGCTGCACAAATTAGCCAAAAACTAGATTTACCGCAAACTGTTGCTCTACTAGAAGCAGATCCACACCCTGCTAACCACTAGAACACAGATTCATCCTGAAAAATGTCATTTCACGTCACCTGCATTTTGTCCCCAACTTCTGTACTCAACTTTTATAACATTAGAAATATGTGGATGTTGAGTTAGAGGTGCTGTGGTCCTGAACCTGGGGGTCCTGCACATCATGGGGGGTTAGAGCAGCTGCAGGGGTCATGGATGACCAGGTGTGCTGAGCAGAACTAGAGTTTCTGAAAAAGATCTAAAGTAAAGTTTTGTTTTGCCCTACAACACAGACAGCACAGAAGTGTGTGTTTTAGGGACAAATGTAAAATGCCATCTGCTTCCTGTAAGAACATGAATAAACTAGAAAAGCACTCAGAGAGCGCAGACCTCCACCAAGGACAGAGAGGAAAACAGGAAACCCATGCAGTAAAGGATCATGAGCTGGAATCAAACCTGCATCTCTGACACAGTTCTGTTTATGAATCACCTTCTTAACCAGTTGAGCTATCTGGACACCTTGTTCCAATTTGTTGGACGACATACTAACCTATGATGTTTTTGTCATACTTTGGACCACCTACTAAAACAAACTAAAAAATTCAAAGTAATCCAGAATCCAGGATCCTTTCCGGATTGCCACCAAAATTAAATCAGCTCTTCCTCTTACCATAGTCTACATCCCCTAAAAAATTCATCTGAATCTGCCCAGGCGTTTTTGAGTTATCTTACTAACAGACAGACAGACAGACAGACAGACAGACGGACACACAAACGCCGGGTGTCACATAACCTCCTTGGCGGAGGTAATGAACAAAGGAAGCTCTGGAATTTCAGATTTCAGGACTTGCCATCTTCTACTGGCTCAGCTATCATTAGAATGACTTTGAACAGAACAGAGAATCCTTCCAGCTGGCTTCCTATCTCTGCATCTATCTGACACTTGGGCAGCGTAGAGGCTGAAGCTGTCTGACAGAAGGCTGAGATTGACCCCTCTGATCTCACCCCTTACAGTACAAAGAGCTGTTGAGCAGGCCGGACACTCACACCAATCCTCTGTGAGCGAGGGCTTAAGGCCTCACTGTTCCACTCCAACTCAGAACGTACCACATGAACAAGGAGTTTGGTCCATTCACCGATAGATCAGTAGCAGCCTTCAGATGGAGACCTGAAGGTTCTGAGGAGCAGACTGAAGAAAAATCCCTACAACCCAAACCCTATAAAACACAATCAGATTTATTATAAAAGACTGTTTTCCCAAAATCACAATTTTCCAAGTCAGGATCATTACTTCAGGTAACCTTTAGATGGACAGCTTTCATGTTCTGAAAACTGAAGAAATCTGCATGTACTAAGTTCGCTGTGCTAAGAAAAGAGGCATATTATACAGAAGTATTCTACATTGTTTGGCAACTTCAGCTTATTGCAGATACTGCTGTATCAGTGTTTATATAGGTATCCATCCGTCCATCTATCCATCCATCACTTATTCACCGCTTCATCCTCATCAGGGTCACAGGGGGCTGGAGTCTGTTTCAGCTGACTGAGGGTGAAGGTAGGAGACACCTGGACAGGTAACAGTCTATCACAGGACTACACATAGAGACAAACAATCACCAAGTTTATATTAATGCTGTAAAACATTCGACTGAACACATTTTGATTTGCAGCGAACATGATGTGTCAGC
This sequence comes from Acanthochromis polyacanthus, assembly GCF_021347895.1. Lineage (NCBI taxonomy): Eukaryota > Metazoa > Chordata > Actinopteri > Pomacentridae > Acanthochromis > Acanthochromis polyacanthus. The sequence continues at coordinate 43,020,135 of NC_067117.1, forward strand.
AGTTAAAAACAGTTGTATCAACATGTGGATAGACGTCTGCTGTCTTTCATTCATTTCAGCTCATTATTATTGATGTTCTTTACAATCTGCTGAACAGAACCAAGCAGGCCTGATTTATGACACAATCCAAATCTCTGGCAAAACCTTTCATTCTGGGCACATAGGCTGCTGCTTGGAGGTTTGGCATGTTTCTTCTAGTCGTGAAGGGAAGAAGAAGGCCAAATGCAGTGGAGACAGCAGATTACTGCCTGAAGTCCACATCCAAGAGTCACACAGAACCAGGACTCTTTGAGGCCAGAACCACTCTGTGAACATGAGTACTTTGCTCCTCTTTAAAATCTGAAATCACCTTTAAGCCTTAAAGGTTTTCCATTGGGAAGGATGTCATGATGACTTCAGGATTACATCAGAGCAGGTATGTGTAACTAATGATCTGTTCAACTGGTTTAATCAAGAGTCACACAGGGGAGAACAGAGCAGAAGTCAGGGAGCTTCAGAGGAGAGGGGTGAAGGCCGACATTTTACTGACCATTATTAGTAATAATCAACATAGTTTTCTGATGAAACATTATCATGTCATGATCTCCACACGATGGGCCTCTAAAATGGCCTCCAACCACAGCTGCTTTCAGCATCTGCCCACTCCTAAAATCATTATCATACTTCTGACTCCATTTGTTGTAACTTCAGCTGACAGCTATGGACCTCTCTGAATTCTTCTCTATCATTTTTCACCTCTGCGTTCTAGTGTAGGAGCTCTGAGAAACACCCACTGACCATCTGAAGGCAGTGAAAGTCTGTCCAGATGGACACTCATTTCTGTCTGCAACACAAGCAAGTAAACAAGCTTTCCTTTCAGTGACATTAATATGAAACAAACAGAATACATCCATCCATCCATTCATCCATCATCCATCCACCGCTTCATCCTCATCAGGGTCATGGTGCTGAAGTCTATCCCAGCTGACTCGGGTGAAGGCAGGAGACACCTGGACAGGTAACAGTCTATCACAGGGCTACATATACAGACACACAATCACACTCACATTCACACCTACGGACAATTTAGAATCACCAATTAACCTCAGCATGTTTCTGGACTGTGGGAGGAAGCCGGAGTACCCGGAGAAAACCCACGCATGCACAGGGAGAACATGGAGACTCCATGTAGAAAGATCCCTGACCGGGATGTGAACCGTGGATCTTCTAGCTGCAAGGCGACGGTGCTAACCACCGAGCGTTTCAGACATTCAACATGGAAATCAGACAACTTTAACATGTATTTTCTTCTGTTTCAGCAGAGCTAATCCGGTAGTTTTCCCCTGCTTCCAACCTGTGTGATGACCAGGATGAAACACTTTACTGACTCTGTACTGATACACAGAGATCAAACTGATTGATCTCTCTGACATGATGGAAAACAAGTATTTAGTTTCAAAAATTCATATTTAAATTCAACAGTCTGTACATTTTTCACAATGTTTTAAGTGGAGTTCAAATTTCATACTAGTTTTGTCATGTCAGGTACGCTTCATAAAGTAAAAATGAGACCCATGTATATGTCATCTTTAGGTATTATTTTATCGTATATTAGAGCTTCAGTGTAAATGCAGTCGTAACTATCACACAACGTCACACAACCAATGTATCAACAGTATTTCTTTTCATGTTCTGACAGACTCCAAATCACAGCATTGAGCTCAGAAGATCTCTGTTCACTTCCTTCTGCTGTGTATCTTAGTTCTGTATTCTACAGCCAGTGGAGGACTTCTGCAGCATCACTGTTCTACAATCTGACAAGTCAACACAAAACGAGTACCTTCAGCAGCTCTAAAGACCACACCAGTCAAAGTGTCAGACAGGCTTAGTGACTGGAAAACAAAGAGGAAAATCCTAAGCACAAATCTGCTCCTGCAAGTATAAAACTTCATGTCACATTATGAGATTTTATAATTTATTCTACACAGAGAGAAGTATTAGATGTGTCTGTTTTCTTCAAACTGGGGTCAAAGGCAGCAGATAACAATCAAAAATAGTCTCAAGTAAAACAGAATCTGTATGAAGAACAAAATCAAGAAGAAGCTGAGCACTGTCACACTTCAGGAGCTCCAGCTTTTACCAAGACTCATGAAGACTGATGAGAGGAAAGAACAGCAGCCTCCACTGAGAAGCTTCTATGCACCTCTGAAGGCCAACGGCACGTGAAGTCAAACATTTCTGCTCCAAAAGCTCCGTTCTCAGGGGCAAAGACACATGATGGACAGCAGGGACAGCATCTCACTGACTGGATAACACCCCCACAGCACGGTGCTAGACAGTCAGTAAGGCAAGTAAATGTTGTAAAAAAATCCAACAGAAAATACGAATAGAGGAAACCGTATTGGCCACAACCAAACAGAAGATAAAACAGCAACAGAGCAGCTTAAATGTGAATTATTCATCTTCTTGTTTAATTGCACCACGTCATTCAGCCTAACTGCTGTTTGCAGGTTGCTAACTGTTCACCTCTCAGACATACAGTTTACTGACTCAACTCCAGCCTTTTCTTGTCTCCATACTCCAGAAAACATTGTTAGTCCTTTTTTTCTCCCTTTTCTTAGTTTTGCCCTTCCAGATAGTGACAGTGAAGTTAGACAGGAAATGTGGGGAAAGAGAGCAGGAGGATGATGAGCAGTAAACCCAGGGAGCAGTCAGTGAGCCACAGTATCAGATCATACTAAATTAGCCCTAACCCTCCTACATTACGGAGAACTAGACCATGAGTTGGAGGGGTTCTGCTGAGTCCAGGCCCTGATTCAGCTACAGCAACAGCCCTGAGCCTGGAGGAGGAACCCAGCATGGAGCTAACGGCTGGAATCACAGACCTGAACAATAACATCTGACTGTCAGCAGCACAGAATGCTCCTACAGACCAGAAGAAGCCTTTCATCAGCACATACGTGTGGATGCAGCTAACAGGACATGCTACTGAAGCCCAGCGGACACTGATGCTGCTAAACAGGCAGATTGTGAAGGGGTCCTGGTCGCACAGAGGCAGACCAGGTTCTGTATCTGGTCCTGTGCTTCTGTCTGCTGCTGCGCTACGCTACTGCGTCAAAAACATGAATAAACGGAATCCCGTCCGTTCTCCGGTAAACAGACCACCTCTTACCGACACACAGACCCTCATGTTTTTCTGAGCTTACGGTGCAAACAGCGCCGCATTGCAGGAGGAATGAGAAGGTGAAGATAAGAGGAGAAAGGAGGAAAAAGGTGGTGTTTACCTCGAGAAGAAGCTTTTCTCTCCGAGCCGCGGACGGAGCGCAGGAGGCGGTGATGCTGGCAGGAGCCTCGGTGTGTCCTCCTCCCTCCTTCTCTTCCTTCCTGGGATGCTCTGTCCTCTCCTCTCCTCCTCTACTGGAGCTGTATGAAGGACTTCCTCCCTCCCTCCTGCTCTCCTCCCTCCCGTCAAGCCGTCAGCATCCAGCAGCACATCCCGCCTCATCCCGGAGCTCAGCATTTCACATGAATATTTATTTCTTTATTTGGTAGGGACAGTGCACATGAATGAACGCCCATTTGTTCATTTACATCCGCAGTCCACAATATAAAATGACACACACAGCATTGAAGCCTGCTCATAGGGAACCCTCGGATTTGTTAGGTTTTTGTGTGCCATTTTGTAGTTTCAAAACTTTATTAAAAATTTGTCGGGTTAGTTTACAAAATTAACAAGAAAAATACTCAGAGGCAGTCCTCCTCCAAGGCTGCTCATTCCCCCACACAGCACTGTCAGAAATGCAGCACTTTTTAGAAATGCAGCATTTGTTTATTAGTTATTGCTGATCAGAAATCACAGGACCATAGAATGTATCCATTTGATACAGATGTACCCACAAACACAATGATCCTGTGTTGAGCACAGGCGTGTGTTCTGCATGTGTACGTTATGTACGGATACTGAATCATGTGACCTAAATATGTAGCGGGTGACGGGAATTGGCGGGACTCAGAAACACCCCCACAGTTTAATCAGTCCTAATATATCTAACTGGAAACGACTGATTTTCAGTGTTGGTTGCACAGAGACCGTTCACATCCTGTAAAACAAAGAGGTCCTCTGATCAGGCCTCTAGCACAGAGCTACACACCAGAAGCTTTTATTCTGAAGGCCAAATAGGGCCCCATGGCAGCCCCCCCCCCTCTGGTGCTTTAGACCTGCCTTCTTCATCTTTCAGACTGAGCCTGGCAGTTTGCTTCTCCTTTTGTTGTGGCCTGGCTGCCTGGAAGTGAAGCAGGTGCTGCTCCCTCCTCCCTCCACCCCCGGCTCCCTGGAGACCAGAGAGGAGAAAGAAGGTTCTCCAATTAAGCTGTGCATGTTGATAGATGGGCTGATATCACACATGCAGCCGCCTTCCTACATCCTACGAGTACTGTGTTAAAACTCACTTTCATTTCATTTGATTTTTTATCTTCTATGGTCAAACAGAAAGCAAGACAACAAAACTACACATCCGTTCCACATTAAACACAATTGTCATAAAAAAATACAAAAATAATAAAAAGGTGATGGCATAAAAGTAATGTAGAATGCAGAAGCCATGGTTGAATGACAGTTAACTGTCTGGAAATGTACTTTATGTGGTTAATTTTTCATGTTTCAGGTTATCTTCAGGGACTGGCACCACTGGAAGGAATGAAAAGCTTTAGAGCTGCTCCCAAAAACTGCTGCCATTAAAGTTTGTTGACATCAGCTTTGCTTTAAATTTTATTAGTATTGAATACATCAATAATAGCAGTAAATACTCTGATTTTCATTCTAGACTTCATAATTTATTACTTATAGCAGATAATGTATTAAAAAATGAATTGAGGGTAGCTAAGTCCATCATTCATTTACTACCTACAGGCTATTTTTACCTCTCCTTTAACATGTCTCTCTGTTGAACAGCTCCTACATGTCAATAAAAAACAAAATTCTTCAACTAAATACCCCTAATCAGGTTCATATCTAAGGTAGTTTTTGCTTTCTTTGTAAGATGCGATAGTTCTCGGAGTGTTATAGTATTTGTAGTAATTTTACACACATCTAAATAAATGCATAAAACACACACACAAGTCCATTTACTACATAGATCCCATTAGAGCTGGGCATTCCTTTTTTTTGCCCTTTTTGGCTTTATTGGACAGGTGCAGTGTAAAGATTGACAGGAAAGGAGGGAGAGGAGTGTGGGGAAGACATGCAGCAAAGGACCGCATGCAGGAATCGAACGCTGCATCAGGGACCAGCCCCTTATACATCCTTCACCTGCTTAACCTGTTGAGCTATACAGGCGCCCTGGAGCTGGGCATTCTTGACCAGGATCAGAGCCCCTGTTAAAGAGTGACAAGTGGAACCTCTGTTATCAGGGTGTGGACATATATATCTGCAAATGATCTGCAATAATTCATTCCACTCTGAGAAACTTATCAACATGTGATATGGATTTAAATCAACTGTCATTTAAAAAATCCACCCCAACAGAAGACTGATTTGACGCAAATACACCTCCAAATACCTGAAGTTTTCCAGTGAATGAAAAGACAAAGCACAGGCCTTTAGGGGTTTGAAACAGACAGGACATTGAAGAAATCCCATAATATTGCAGCTGCAGGAAGCCCTCCATGGAGGAGTAATCAAAGATATCAGCAAGCCAATGCCAAAGACTAGTGGATGGTCAAAGAATTATTCCTACTAAAGTGGACAATACATCTTCTGAGACCAAGTGCTTATTTTTCCACCAAAAGATATGACATCTGTTGATGTTTTCATGAAGATATTTTTTGCTGAATATCTCACCTTCATCTGTAGGAACTGTATCAAAGAAGATCAAATGTTCACAAAAGCTGACAATCTCCATTCAGAAACATCATTTTCACTCCAATAATTCCTAGTCATATTTATAAATATGATCTGAATATTGAAAGATGGAACTATGGAACAGCAGTAAGATATGGCTTTGTCTAGATTTCCTCTGTATCATTGTACCAGTACAAGAACAACAGAACATCACAACAACCATGAAACAATGAACCTGACTGCCTCCATGATGTAAGAGTTCCCGTGGAGTGAGAGCAGCACATTCTGCGTGAATAACGAGCACTGATTTGGTTTTATAATTCCCTGTTTCATCTTAAGAGTCATTAGAGCAGAACATCATTCCCCACACAAAGTGGCACCAATTAGACAGGCAGGGTCGTTTTTTAACAGCACAGAGCAGCAGACAGCATGCAGAGGCAGCAGGAACGGCTGGATAATTAGTAATTAATCAGGGTACAGTGACTCAAGGGGGCCAAGTGATATGTACTAAATTAATCAACAATCATTTACAATCATTTAGGCTCTTGTTTCTATACACACACACACACACACACACACACACATATATATATATATATATATATATATACATATATGCACACACACACACACACACACACACGTGTGTGTGTGTGTGTGTGTGTGTGTGTGTGTGTGTGTGTATAAAGGAAGACTTTTAAAAAACATCATATTTCAATACGGGGAAAAACAAACTGGATCTTAGCATTGATATGGACTGGATACTGTGTTAGGAATGAAAAGTGCCACATTGTTTGATGGGAATGAAAATGATCAACCCCCCAGGAGGGCTAAATTCAAGACACCCCAAAATCAAAGTGAAAAACTGATGTGGCAGGCTGGTCCATTTTCTGAAATTCCTTGGCAGCAGCTCAAAATGGTATTCAGTAGTTTGTATGGCCTCCATGTGCTTGTATGCATGACTGACGGTGCCGGGACAAGCTCTGAATGAGACGATGGATGGTGTCCTGGGGTATCTCCTCCCAGAACTGGACCAGGGCATCACTGAGCTCCTGGACAGTCTGAGGAGCAACCTGATGGTGTCTGATGGAACAAAACATAATGTTCCAAAGGTGTTCTATTGGATTCAGGTCAGGTGAGCGTGGGGGACAGCTAATGGTATCAGTTCCTTCATCCTCCAGGAACTGCATGAGTTCTCTTACCACATAAGACTGGGCATTGTCCTGCACCAGAAGGAATCCAGGACCACTGCACCAATGTAGGGTCTGACAATGGATCCAAGGATTTCATCCTGATACCTAAAGGCAGTCAGAATGCCATTGTCCAGCCTGTAGAGGTCTGTGTGTCCCTCCATGGATATGCCTCCCCACACCATCACTGACCCACCACCAAACCAGTCATGCTGAACAATGTTACAGGCAGCATAACGTTCTCCACGGCTTCTCCAGACCCTTTCATGTCTGTCACATGTGCTCAGGGTGAACCTGCTCTCATCTGTGAAAAGCACAGGGCACCAGTGGTGGATCTGCCAATTCCTGTGTTTTATGGCAAATGTCAGCCGAGCTCCACAGTGCCGGTCAGCGAGCACAGCGAGCACTAGAGGACGCTGGGCCCTCAGACCACTCTCATTGCATCTCTTTCTGATTGTTTGGTCAGAGACATTCACACCAGTGGTCTGCTGGAGGTCATTTTGTAGAGCTATTGCAGTGCTCATCCTGGTCCTCCTTACACAAAGGAGCAGATACCTGTCCTGCTGATGGGTTGAGGACCTTCTACAGTCCTGTCCAGCTCTCCCAGACTAACTGCCTGTCTCCTGGAATCTCCTCCATGCTCTTGAGAATGTGCTGGGAGACACAGCAAACCTTCTGGCAATGGCACGCATTGATGTTTCATCCTGGAGGAGTTGGACTGTCTGTGGAACCTCTGTAGGGTCCAGGTATCGCCTCATGCTACCAGAAGTGACTCTGACCCTAGCCAAATGCAAAACTAGCGAAAAAGTCAGTAAACATTTGGAAGGAAAAAAATGTCAGTGTCCTTCACCTGTAAACTCATTCCTGTTTTGGGGGTTGTCTCATTGTTACCCCTCTAGTGCATCTGTTGTTAATTTCATGAACACCAAAGCAGCTGAAACTGACTAAAAAGCCCCTCAGTTACTTACTGACCAGATCAGTATCCCACATGTTTGACTGATTTAATGAAGTACTTAGATTAAAAAGTGTTCCTTTAATTTTTTTGAGCAGTGTGTGTGTGTGTGTGTGTGTGTCTGTGTCTGTGTATATATATATATATATATATATATATATATAGGGAGAGAGAGAGAGAGAGAGAGAGAGAGAGAGAGAGAGAGAGATATTCTAATGCTACATTGTGTTAGCTAATGGTGTTGAAAGGCTCATTGATGATTAGAAAACCCTTGTGCAGTTATGTTAGCACATGGAGAAAAGTGGGAGTTTTCATGGAAAACATGGACTTGTTTGAGTGGCCCCAAACTTTTGAACAGTAGTGTTTCAGATCATCAAACTATTTTTACAGTTCTTCAAAAATAACCCATTCTTGTTGAATCTAAACATCACTAAACAGAACTTGTCTTCATTGTGAAGAAGTTAAAGGGTCTCAAAAGCAACTCATGATGCCACGTTCTAAAGAGATTTAAAACAAAGTCATTGACATTCATCACTCTACAGCAGTGGTCGGCAACTGGCGGCCCACGGGCCAAAATTGGCCCGTCAGGAATAATATCTGGCCCGCCAAATGATTTTGAAAATTTGATTTGGCACGGAGCCAAGCCAGTCCGTCACCGCAACACGAAACGAATTTCCGCGTTTGCACTACTGGTTGTACACGGTTGTACCAGCCAGATTTCACTGAGCAACAGTGTGTGCAAAACGTGTGTGTCTCGGGAGTCATTTTTAATACATCTGTGATCAGAATTGAGACGTGTGTCCCAAGCAGTGGCGATCAGCTGTAGAAGCTCCACTGCTCGCGGTATTGCCAGCCCCCCCCGCTGCTCGCGGAATCAGAGCGCACCCCCCCTGCAGGTTGGCCCGCTGTTCGATTGTTTACAAACATTTTGGCCCGAAGCCACATCTACTTGCCGACCCCTGCTCTAGAGGGTTACAAAGCCATTGCTGAGGCTCTGGGACTCCAGAGGACCTCAGTGAGAGACATTATCCACAAATGGAGAAACATGGAATAGTGGAGAATCTTCCTAGGAGTGATCAGTTGACAAATATTTCTCCAAGGGCCTTTCAGTATCTAATCCAGGAGGTCACAAAAGAACCCAGACAAACATCAAAAGATTTACAGTCAAAATTGGCCTCAGTTAAAGTCCGTCTACATGATTCTGCTATAAGGAAGACTCTGGGAGAAATGGGCCTCCATGGGAGAGTTACAAGACATAAACCACTACTGTCCAAAATGGACATAAAAGTTTGTTTGGCATTTGCAAAAATATATCTGGGATGAGTTCCAAGACTTTTGGGATAACATCCTGTGGACTGATGAGTCAAAGATGGAACTTTCTGGAAGACAGATCTGGATTAAAGCTAATACTGTATTCCACCAGAAGAACATGATGCCAGCAGTGAAACATGGTGGGAGCCATGAATTCTGCTCTCTATCAGAAAATCCTCCTGGAGAACATCCATCATCAGTTCATGGCCTAAAACACTAATGGGTTCTACAGCATGAGAAAGACCTAAAGCACACAAACAAGTCCACCTTTGAATGGCTCAGAAAGAACTAAATGAATGGTTTTGTTTGTTTGTTCGTTTGTTTGTTTGTTTGTTTGTTTGTTTTGGGGGGAGGCGGGGTTGTAGCTATATATAAAAGTATCAGTACAGGAGGGACTTGTCAAGCGTACCATACAGAATGAACTTAATAACTGAAACTGAAGGTGGCACAGACACCTCATAAGCAAATGAACCTTGACAACACGTCTAGTTTGTCATTCAGAACCAGAAGCTGCAGATTAAGAAAACACATCAGCAGCCTAATCTACAGACAAACTCAGTTTCAGTGATTCATCACCGTGCATCACAAGACTGTACAAGTAATTTAAAGATGTAGTTGATTAATGTTATGTACAAAAAGGACTAAATATTTACAAAAGTTCACAAAATGACCAGGTTTTATTGTAAAGTGAAGAATGAATTGAGTAATCTCATATTCAGTCTCTTTATTATGGCATTAGGCAGTTTTAGCTTGGCGATGTTGCACGATTTGTGAGCAAGTCAAGAACAAACCATTCAAACCAATTTACCTAATGCAAATCTGTAATGGTCAATAGGCTACAAGGCTAACTGGGGCTGTCAAAATTAACATCGCTTCAACGCAGATTTATCCATCATTATGATTAATCTGATTAAATATTTTAAGGCAATTAACGCATCTGCAGCTCAGAAAGACTCAAAATCCCCAAAACGTCTCTGGAAACACATTTTGGGCAGCTTGTCCAAGTAGATAACCATCGTGTACGCCATCACGCATGCACAAAAGGGCAATCGATCCAGTAGTGGCAGAACCAGGGCAGTAATATGAAGAAGAAGAAGAAGAAGAAGCAATTCCACAAGGAAGACAGTAAACAGTAAGACCCGGCTGATTTGTCGGCCGGCTGATTAAATCGGTTGATTATAGCCCTTTTCAAAATAATCATCATCGACCAGAGTTTTGCCGATTAAACTCTGATGTATTCTTAGTTTCTCATAAAGCATAAAATGCTTAAGCTAAGCCAGGCTACATTACAGGAACGGGCAGAGCCGACAGGTAAGTTTCAAACCATGTTGTGAAATTAACAACTCAACAGGTCTCCCATCTAACATGAACCTTTAAAGGTGTTTAGTGTTAAATATATTCTCTTCTTTTTAGAGTCTGTTTGTGCATGCAACATGAAACACGATTATTTCAGATTAAAAATAAATTTTATTTAATCGTGATTAATCGAACCAATCCATAGCAACCCTGTGATTAATCTGATTAAAAATTGGAATCATTTGACAGCACTAGTTTTAATGCAAAAGGGTCCTTCAAGAAGTTGTCAGACTCACCTGGAAACAAGGAGCTTAGCTCTCATTATGGGGCTTAGCTGTACGCTGTTGCTGTTGTCAATTGATGGTGAAGTTTTTGCTGCTGTGAAGGAGCATCTAAAAGCTCAAGATGTGGCTGTCTTCTGTGACGGTACAGCAAAGTTTGATCAGTGGACCCAGACTGTCAAAAAATAATGAAAGAGCAATCCTCTCCTGTGACACTTTGTGGTGAGAGTACCTTAGTAATACACTGTCAGATATAGCTGCATATTCAATTCAATTCAATTTTATTTATATAGCGTCAATTACAGTCAAATCTTCTCAAGACGCTTTACAGAACCCATATGCCTGACCCCCAGAGCAAGCCCAAAGGCTATTCAGACTGTAGTTTGGTTCCAGATATTAGTAGACTGCTGGCTACTGTTCAGAAACATTCAGAACATGGAAATGACTGGTCATGGAATAAATGCATGGGTTATTAATGTCCCCGCACTGCTCCTCCTTTGTGTATTTGGTTACCCCAGACAGACTCACGAGCTCACCCCGTCACCCCTGTCAGTTTCTACCCCCCCTCCCTCATCTCACCACCACCCAAACACCCCTCTATTGTCTGTCCTCCGTGCTCCCTGTCGTCCTATTCATTTTCATTTGGGTTCTGCATGAACACAAGTCAGCCAGGAACCTCCACAAATCATCCACCAGCTGTCACATGTCATCCTCCCCAGGCTGGCCACCGTGATATATGGGTGTGTGTGTGTGTGTGTGTGTGTGTGTGTGTGTGTGTAAATGAGATTTATAAAGAGCGATGTGCTGCATAAGAAAATGAATTGAACATGTTGCCTAATTTAAAACACCACAATGACAAATGAATAAAGTGGCCATGATGAAATGAAGTTTTCAGATCGTTGTGTCCTTTATATTTATACTATTTTTACTACTTATACAACTACATTATACTACCAGAATGTACAGTTTCAGGCCCCTCTGGCTGATATTTGAAACACAAAGCAACTGAACTGCATTTATTAAAATGCAAGAATTAATGGGATGTTTTTGAGAAAATAGTTTGTCTGATTTTTAGGTAAAGATTTTCTAAATTACATGTATACTGCAGTAAAAAATATCTTGTCCTGTTATTGTTTTGTTAATGACTGTTGTGGAGCTGTTAAAATATCTATCAAATGAATCTGAAAGAAAACAGATCTGTATGGTCATTTTATTACATTACATTACACAGGTTGTTGTTTGAAAATGCACACTACATTGACGATTAAAATTGTTCAGATAATGTTTCTTTTCTTTGTTTGTTTAATTTATTGTTTATTTCCATATTGTAAGAGGTGGTTCTGGGTGTTCAGAGAAGCAGTGATTTATGTATTAAACAGTGACCACAAATCAAACCACACTGCTTCAGTAATCTATTTACTCAGTCTGCAACAGAGAGTGAGTAGATGTGTAGTCTAGTTGACTCACAAAATACATAAAATACTGCATATCCTCAAAATATTTTATGTATATTGTGAGACAAGAAAGACTTGAAGCAACTGCTTTACTAAATAGATCCTAATACTGTTCAAAAGTTTGGTGTCACCCAGACAATTCCATGTTCTCCATGAAAACTCCCACTTTTATTCATGTGCTAACATAACTACACAAGGGTTTTCTAACCATCAATGAGCCTTTCAGCACCATTAGCTAACACAATGTAGCATTAGAACACAGGAGTGATGGTTGCTGGAAATGTTCCTCTGTACCCCTATGGAGATATTCCATTAAAAATCAGCTGTTTACAGCTACAATAGTCATTTACCACATTAACTATGTCTTCTTTTTCTTCTTTCTTCTTTTCCTTTCGGCTTTTCCTTTCAGGGGTCACCACAGCAAATCAATTGCCTCCATCTAACCCTGTCTGCTGCATCCTCTTCTCTCACACCAACTACCTTCATGTCCTCTTTAACCACATCCATAAACCTCCTCTTTGGTCTTCCTCTAGGCCTCCTCCCTGGCAGTGGGAAACTCAGCATCCTTCTACCAATATATTTACTCTCTCTCCTCTGGACATGTCTGAACCATCTCAGTCTGGCCTCTCTGACTTTATCTCCAAAGCCTCTAACATGTGCTGTCCCTCTGATGTTCTCATTCCTGATCCTATCCATCCTGGTCACTCCCAAAGAGAACCTCAGCATCTTCAGTTCTGCTACCTCCAGCTCTGCCTCCTGTCTCTAAACCAGACAACATCTCCGGTCTCTCCACTCTTTTCTACACCGTTCCCTTCATTCCTGATGCTCTTTTGTCACACATCACATCACCAACCTGCTTGTTTCTTCACCTCTTTTCCACACTCTCCATTGCTCTGGACTGTTGACCCTAAGTACTTAAAATCCTCCACCTTCTTGATCTCTTCTCCCTGTAACCTCACTCTTCCACTTGGGTCCCTCTCATTCACACACAGATACTCCGTCTTGCTGCGGCTAACCGTCATTCCTCTCCTTTCCAGGGCAAACCTCCACGCCTCTAGCTTCTCCTCCACCTGTTCCCTGCTCTCACTACAGATCACAATGTCATCTGCAAACATCATAGTCCATGGAGACTCCTGTCTAACCTCGTCTGTCATCCTGTCCATCACCATAGCAAACAAGAAGGGGCTCAGAGCTGATCCCTGATGTAGTCCCACCTCCACCTTGAACTCCTCTGTTACTCCTACAGCACACCTCACCACTGTCTTACAGTCCTCATACATGTCCTGCACCACTCTAACATACTTCTCTGCCACTCCAGACTTCCTCATACAAAACCACAGTTCCTCTCTGGGCACCCTGTCAGAAGCTTTCTCCAGATCTACAAAGACACAATGCAGCTCCTTCTGACCTTCTCTGTACTTCTCTATCAACATCCTCAAAGCAAATATTGCATCAAGTGTACTCTTTCTTGGCATGAAACCATACTGCTGCTCACAGATGTTCACCTCTGCCCTTAGTCTAGCTTTAACTACTCTTTCCCATAGCTTCATCGTGTGGCTCATCAGCTTTATTCCTCTGTAGTTGCCACAACTCTGCACATCTCCCTTGTTCTTAAAGGGGACATATTATGCAAACCTCACTTTGTGAAAGTGTTCTTACAGTAGTGTGTGTTGCAGTAGCCTCATTATGAGGTTCGAATTTGAAAACTGTCTGTTTCCTCCCTGCCTTGCTACACCACATTTTGTGAAAATGCCTGCTCAAACGTCTGAGTTTGAGTTGGGTCCGCTTATGACGAAATAAGCAGATTTAACTCCTCCCCCTGACTGCGCCGCCCCCCCCCCCCCCTCCCGCACTGTCCTACCAGCGTGCATTGTCCTTGGAGAGGGAGGGGTTTCTGGAGTGGCAGTTCCCTCACAGCGCCACTCTTCTCTCTTTTCCCGGAGCTCGGCTTCTTGGTGCAGGCTCTGGGCAGTCTCGTGCCAAGTGACCAGGCTCATGGCACCGGTAGCAACTGTCTGGAGAGTGACGGCAACGTAGGCGGCTCGGTCTCTCGCCCCTCTTCTTCCCCTGGCCTGCACTGAGCCATCCTGACATGCGGCTTGAACGCGGAAGTCGTTGGGGCCGGGACGTGAGCACACGTTCCGCTCTCTCGGCTTCTCGTAGTGCCTCGCTGAGTGTTTGCTTTCCGCACAGCAGCGGTGACAGTGGCGGCAGCGGCGTCGGGCAGCTCCCCACTCTCGGCTGGTGGTGACCGGTGGCTGGGGAGATGCTCCAGCAACTGGGGAGATTTGGTTACCCCAGACAGACTCACTAGCTCACCCCATCACCCCTGTCAAAAAAAAAAAAAAAGGGGGAGATGCTCCAGCAGCCGGCCGCCGAGGCATTACCGCCGCCGCCGCTCTCCAGACGGCTGCTACCGGTGCCATGAGCCTAGTCACTTCGCACGAGACTGCCCGGCGACCGCACCGAGAAGCCGAGCTCCGGGAAATGAGAGAAGAGTGGCGCTGTGAGGGAACCGCCACTCCAGAACCCCCTGGCTGGCTGCCGGCGGCTGGGGAGATGCTCCCGGAGTTGGGGAGATGCTCCGGCGGCCGGCTGCCGGCCACCGGCTGCCGGAGCATCTCTCCTGCTAGCAGCTGCTGCCTGTGGCGGCCCACCGTTTCGTCAAGGGGCGGCAGGTTCTTGGTGTGGTGGAGCTGTCGGGGATTATGGGAGCGAACTCTCCGCTGGCCGGCTCTTTCCCTCTTGGGTTTGCTCCCAAGAGGCGGCTCAGTCCCTCGGTGACATCTTGTTGGAGCTCCCTCAGTTCTTCCTCCATCTGCAGTCGGGCGAGCGCCATCCCACTTCTGACACCAATGTAGCACTGAGCACGTCCTCTCCCATAGAGGGGAGGGGGAGTGGACAGATGCGTTCATTTGCATACCTGGAAGCAGGCCCAGAAACAGCCTGTTCTGAGGAGGGCTGGTGGGAGTGAATTTTTCGACCGCTGAAACTCCGAACAAAGGATGATTTTGGGGCGAACAAACTTAAACACTATGTTTTTGGGCTACTGAGACCTATATGACGTGATTGAAAAATAGCATAATATGGGACCTTTAAAGATGGGCACCAGCACACTTCTCCATTCCTCGGGCATCTTCTCACTATCTAAGATCCTGTTGAACAACCCAGTCAGAAACTCTACTGCTACCTCTCTGAGACACTTCCATACCTCCACAGGTATATCATCAGGACCAAGTGCCTTTCCACTCTTCATCCTCTTCAATGCCCTCCTCACTTCATCCTTACTAATCTTTGCTACTTCTTGGTCCACAACACTCTTCTACTCTTCGTTCTCTCTCATTTTCCTCATTCATCAACTCTTCAAAGTACTCTTTCCATCTTCCCATCACACTATTGGCACCTGTCAACACACTTCCATCCTTATCCTTTATCACCCTAAACTGCTGCACGTCCTTCCCATCTCTGTCTCTCTGTCTTGCCAACCTGTACAGATCAGTCTCTCCCTCCTTACTGTCCAACCTAGCATACAAGTCATCGTAAGCCCCTTGTTTGGCCTTTGCCACCTCTACTTTCACCTTACGCTGCATCTCCCTGTACTCCTGTCTACTCTCTTCAGTCCTCTCAGCATCCCACTTCTTCTTAGCTAACCTCTTTCTCTGGATCCACTCCTGCACCTCCTCATTCCACCACCAAGTCTCCTTATCTCCTTTCCTTCCAGATGACACACCAAGTACTCTCCGACCTGTCTCCCTGATCACATTTGCTGTAGTTGTCCAGTCATCTGGAAGCACCTCCTGACCATCCAAAGTCTGCCTCAACTCTTTCCTGAAAGTCATACAACACTCTTCCTTTTTCAGCTTCCACCATTTGGTCCTCTGCTCTGCCTTTGCCCTCTTCATCTTCTTCACCACCAGGGTCATCCTACACACCACCATCCTATGCTGTCTGGCTACACTCTCACCTACCACTACTTTGCAGTCACTGATCTCCTTCAGATTACACCGTCTACACAAGATGTAGTCTGCCTGTGTGCTCCTACCTCCACTCTTATAGGTCACCCTATGTTCCTGCCTCTTCTGGAAGAAAGTATTCACTACAGCCATTTCCATCCTTGTTGCAAAGTCAACCACCATCTGTCCTTCTGCGTTCCTCTCCTGGATACCAAACCTGCCCATGACCTCCTCATCATCTCTGTTTCCTGCACCAACATGTCCATTGAAGTCTGCACCAATGACAACTCTCTCACTTCTAGGGATGCTCTGCATCACTTCATCAAGGTCCAACCAGAATTTCTGCTTCTCCTCCAGCTCACATCCTACCTGTGGAGCATACCCACTATGTCTACACTGGATTTATCATTCATTTAATGCTATCTGCTTTTTTGTGTGTGTGTGTGTGTGTGTGTGTGTGTGTGTGTGTGTGTGTGTGTATGTGTGTGTGTGGGGGGGGGGGCGCTGATTTTCATTCATACAGAAGGACATTTCTAAGTGACCCCAAACCTTTGAACGGTAGTATAAACCATTGTATGCTGTCAAACAAACTGAGCAGAACTAATACAAAGGATGCATTTGATGTACTCATTATGCAATGTTGCAGCCTGACTCTCAACAGGGACCATGAGTGTGTGTGGAGTATAGAAACAGGTTTATTTTAACCAAAAACAAACCCAAAATGTGTATCAAAACTCGGAACACAATGGAAAACTGCTGCTGGAGTTTGGCTGGAGAAGTCAGAGCTAGACGATGGGTGAATGAGGGAGGTTTCATGATGATTATTTATTCACAGGGACACCTGGTGTCCTCACATGAAACATGACTTGCAGAACTCTACCACCTTACAGTCACTGCATTACATCAAAGTTCAGCACTCTAGGGTAACATTAAAACTATCTGCTTGGATTTAAAAATACAAGCCCCACTGTGGGAGCTTAACACAGCAAATGTCACTATTAATACTGAGATTCAGATGTTTGACTTCAAAAAAAAACTTCTATGTAATACTTCAGAGGTTGTTTTATTCTGCTGGTCTGTTTTGGATGGGTTGTGCTGTCCTGTCTTTCTATGTTAAATATCTCACATAACTTGCAAAGTCGCATTTTTTACTTTTTTCTTTATTAGAAACTCCTGTGTTTTGGGCCTTTATCATGCTGTAAAGTTGTTGTTCTAGCAAGTTTTGCTTTTTATATCTAAAAGCATTCAATGTTTACATCTATAAAAATCATTTTCCCAAAACCTTTTGCATTATGCAGCTCCCTGTTAAGGAACGAGTTTTAGCTGAACCCAAGCAGAGAACACGCAGAGAGGACTGAGGCAGTTTAACAAGCTTTAATCAGGGGTTTAAAGGGAGAATGTGGATGACAGGAACCAGGTCTTTGGCGGACTGATGATTTCTTGGCTGGGGGGAAGCGACGGCGCCAGGAGTTGATGGCTGCTGTTGTCTGGGGGAGACGAGCGTGTGATGGCAGGTAGCTGGTTGGGCTTGGTGGCGGTGAGCAGAACGACAGCTTGGAGATCCAGTGGGGTGGACGAGGTGGGGGCTTGACTGCAGGAGCAGAAGGACCAACAACTGACTTGAACCGGTGTGTAATGGATCCAGAAAAACATACAGGGCCAGGAAACTCCGTAGACACACTGAACAACACAACAGGGCAGGGCACGAGTCGAGCAGCTGGGTCCAGCTAGGAACAGGGAGGACAGACTGAAATTAAAAACTCAAATTGCAACAGGAAATACTTTACGTGGTCGAGAGGGAAACTGACTGCACTAGCAGAGTTTACGATCCGGCAGGGTGTGGATGCAGAAACCAGTCTCTTATTGCAGGTGTGTAGATTGTCTGATGACGCTCAGCTGCTCGGATCTGGAGGAATGCTGATTGCTGAGTGGAGCCAGCTGAGGCTGACTCCACCCAGCACAGCCGGGGAGAGAGACAGGAGGAGAGAGAGGGAGAGAGAACAACATGCACACAAGGCAGAGTAAACCCTTACACTCCCTATCATCACACTCCTACTTATGAGCTTCACTGTTAGGACTATGCATTCGCTGTGGTAGTTCTGGTCAGATTCAAGCCAAACATGATTCTGTCAGGACCCCCACCCAGCCTCAGCCCCTGCCTGGCCCTCTCCCTCTGTCTTTATCTCTCTTCATCTCCTTCTCTCCCTCTGTCTTTATCTCTCTTCATCTCCCTCTCTCCCTCTCTCTTCATCTCCTTCAGTTCACTTGTGTGCAGCTTGTCAGATTATTCAGGGATTGGAGACAGTTGAGAGGATTGGCTCACTGCGGCTCATCACCGTCCACTCTCTGCCTTGTTAGGTATTGATTCCTCATTTTCCCTGCTGGTCCACGGCCTGTCTCTGTTTTCCCCGATGTCTTTTCTTGGTTTTGTAGTTTTGCCACTTTTTTAAATTAGATTTTGTTTCCCCTCGCCCATTTATCCTTCAATTAGTTCTCAATTCCAAATTGATAAAGTTCTATTCTTTGTAAATTAGACCCTTGTTGATTTGTTTCCTGCTCTTGTGTCTTCAACTGGGTTTATCCTGGTCTCATCTGACTGATGAATGTGCTCTCAACATTCATCAGGCTTCTTTTCAGGTTCATTAGCAAAGTTTTATCTTGCAGTGTAGTGACAAAGACTACAATAGTTTATTTTTGTTTGTTTTTGAATGCCATTCATAGAGGTTGACACAATACCCTTCACAATGTCTGAGCTGTCACAGCAACTATGATTTCCACAGGTAACTATTGTGCAAAGTCTAAACCGTTTCCCTGTGTGATTGGTCAGGGCTAGGTTGG
This sequence comes from Acanthochromis polyacanthus, assembly GCF_021347895.1. Classification (NCBI taxonomy): domain Eukaryota; kingdom Metazoa; phylum Chordata; class Actinopteri; family Pomacentridae; genus Acanthochromis; species Acanthochromis polyacanthus. The sequence continues at coordinate 43,039,228 of NC_067117.1, forward strand.
ATAAATAGTGCAAAACCTGTGGCATGATTTTAGGACGACAACTGTTGCAGCCAGCCTGTCCTCAAACAAAAAACGACCACATAGGTCGTCTGTACACGCCCCTATTACGACCAAGTGTTACGTTTTGACGTCATGCGACCTCTAGCGGTTGAGTAAATATCGACACTCCGGTGTCGCAGGTGAAACGTCACCATGAACAAACTTTTATCTAACACTATCCCTATCCCTATCCCTATCCCTAACCCTAAACCCATGTTGGGAAAGTGACGAAAAAGCCGTTTCGTGAATTAAATCCCGTAATGCGTTCCTTTTCCCCGTAGGGGCGCTAACCTAAATATGCTCTCATGGGTCATATTCCGGTGCACGTTACATACGACCTGTGTGGTCGCATGAATTTGAGGACTTGTTGGTTGCAGCTCTGATTAGTTGTAAAATGGCTTGCTGATGTGTGTTTCCACTGACATTTGCTTGGTCATTAATTTTTCTGTGTTCTATTCTTTCCTTGTGAGGTCTCACAGTCCGATTTTTTATTTCCTCTATATCATGTCTTCACATGGAGGAGTCATGATGCAGACATGCAGATGGACACAGTCCATAGGTCCAAAACCAAGTAAACTGTGATGTTCATAGGTCATTTTATAACTATGTCCATTCAGTTAGACCAACTTGAAATCATAGGTGTGGTCAATTTAATTTTAATAATCACAGCTACATTGACTTTTGTCGCAGTGAGTTTCTATTTAGGGGTCAGCATTTTCAATATAGTTTATCTAAAGTAAAAAATAAAGAAGAACTATTTGTCAACTACAAATAATACATACATTGAATCATTTGACATTGAAATGATGTTGCACAGGGTTGCAGTTACCTCTGTTTTATATTGCAAATGCAAAACTCAGACTCTCATTCTCTAGGAAACTGAGATAAGATTCAGGTGAAGACACAGGTGAAACAGATCAGGGCAATCAAAAAGGAAAAAACAGACAGAGGCAGGACATGTCAAAATAAAACAATGACAACAAAAATAAAGTCCAAAAACGGACAATCAAGATAAGACAGGCAGACAGAGTCTGGAAGACAGCCAGCTGGGTGGTCTGGCCGCCCATAGATAGGTCCCAACAGGCATGGCAGGTTGATGCTTCTTGGGTTGGTTGTCTGCTGGGACCTCAGTCTCTAGACCACGGGAAATATCAGCTGACCCCAGCAGGGCCCTGGATTAACTATTGGTTGATCCAGATGCACATTTCAGAACAGAAGAGACAATGACCCTCTCAGACGTAAGGACTGGAAGAGACTACAAGTCTGTAAGGATGCAAGACTGGTGCTGTGGGATCGCCAGGTGTTGCATAGAGAGGGGTGGGATTATGACTATTTTTGCATCATTTTCGTCATGCCAATCTGTGAAGTAATGTTTGATGTCTCACAACTCCAGAAATAATGTAGATAGGGTCCTGAAATAATGTAGGCTAATTGATATGTCCATGGCCTTTTGGACAGTCAATGCCCAAACCGAAACAAGAGATCAAGGACACTGATGTCAAGACAAGAAAGAACCTTGCAATCCATAGAGGGTTTTATCCCCAGCTCCAGCATCCTGAGACTGTATACTGAGCAGAAGGAGGGAGGCCAAGGACTAGTGAGCTTCAGAGCCAATATCCAGCATGAAACAACTAACATCCAGGAATGCAGGAGAAAGATGGCCACCTTTGATGATCTGCTATAAGAATATGTCAGGCAGCAGAAACCTGATAATGAGGAGGAGAAAAAGGAAGAAGGACCAACACTGGTATGTCACACCAGACGGAACCTGAGGTCAAAGATGCACCTGAGACAGTACAGTAAAAAACAGCTGACTGTAAGATGCAGGCGGACACAGCATGATAATACATAACCAAGGAGCTAGCATCGTGTACAGAAACATCTGCACCAAGTATGAGCTGGAAGTCCCAGGGTCAAAATGGAAGACACCTCCAAATTGGAAGAGAAGGACAGAGCCATGATCATGTTTGACTCCAGATCCAGACTGATGAGGTGCTGGTTTCTAATCAACCAGACATGGTGATGATCACTAAAGAGCAGAAGAAGACAATAAAGATACATGGAGCAAAGTGACAGCAACAAGAAGAAAGAAGGATCATTAGTAGCTCAAAAAACATCAAGGGCTGAGAGAGGAGGTAGAAATGATGTGGAAGATGAAGGCCAGAGCAGCACCAGTGGTGATCGGAGGACTCAGGGCTATAATGTCCAAACTGGCTTCAGCTAAGTTCTGGTACAACATCTGAGATCTCTAAGAGAGCAGTCCTTGGAACAGTGGAAATACTGTGCAGAACCTCAATCTCCCAGGCCTCTGGAAAAGGACCTGATTTGAAGGAGACAAAAGACTGCCCACATGGACATTACATTTATTTCAGTTGCCCATATTTTCACCTGTGGAAGATTCTATATTTTACATTTTAGCATGGTAAGTTTAAACTATCTTACTAGATTTCTCTGACAAGACAACCAAGCAGTCTTTACAAACCCTTTCCGTGATAATCACCAAGTTTAACAATGGTTCCTTGTCATTGTGGTTGTAAATAAGCCAAGTCAGTGAGCCAGCATGAACGCCACCAGGACCCTGGAGCTGAACTACCAAACTGGAATGCAGCCATTGTTCAGGTTATCATTATGCCTGTATGTTTTTATGGCATGTCAACATATTCTCCTTATGCTGGTACAATGAAAGTCACAGCTAGGGTTAGGGTTAGCTTTTCTAGGCATCTTTAAGTCATTCTCTCGTCCAAGAGTGACTTTCATCAACCCACTCTGACACCTTGCATTATTCAGCTCAGTCCACCACTGTTCAGTTTTTACAGTATATCAAACTCCCAAGTGGTGAACGGCAGCAAGCCCGACTCAGCTTTCCCCTCAGGCAGTGTCCATCTGTTGGTCAGAGCAGCAGGATCAATACTGCGGATGTTACTGACGGCTAAAAGCCTGCTGAGAAATCTGAGAGGCTCTTGTGACCCAGAGTTGAAGCTGTTACCCCGGTGAGCTCTCATTCCTCACACTGGTCCACTTAAGATGAACCCACAGATGTTTATCAGTGCTGGGGGACATTCAGACCCAGTGATTGCAGAATATATAATCATCATTTTAACATTTGAGGCTTTTGCATGAAATTAATAATAAGCCTCTGGTATAAAGGTTGGGTAACGGTAAAACTTCTTTTAAAATCAAGATTACTTCAGCCTAGTTTAGCTGTCTACTACTTAAATAAGTGAATAAAGTTAATTGGGACTTAAATGAATTAAAGTGCAATTTCATTTAAATGTTAAATTATTCAAACTTGCATCATCTTGCAATTATTACATTATTTTAAAGATGAAGTGTTCTGTATGTGGCCTTTTTTATTAAAAACAAGCAGGACAGATTATAATACAGGCCTCAGATTATGACCTTAATGAAAGAAAAGTGGATAAATGTTGAATTCCCTACTGAGGCTAATTAGATAAACAAGGTATCGTTGTAAGGATTCTCCAGGAACTACAGCATATATGTGATAAATGAATTTCCTGTCTCATGAAACATTTGTCAGACAGATTTTTTCAAAGCATTTTATGACACGTTTTCTTACACTGAAGTCTTTTTGTTTCTTACCTTCTGCAGGTCTTTACATTTCTAGGAACACAACCAGAAGCTTTGTGCAGTAAAAGCATGACAATAACATGGATGTTTGTCATGTCACCATTTGTTTGTGTAATTTCACACCATTTTACACAGATCTCAAAATTGTCTTGAAAAAATATTTTCAAGAATCATAAAATATAGAGTGGGTTACAGTTTTTAGATATTCTGCCATCAGTTTAAACCATCCATCATCTACACACCGTTTAATCCTCATCAGGGTCATGGGGATGAAGTCTATCCCAGCTGACTGAGAGTGAAGGCAGGGGACACCTGGACAGGTAACAGTCTGTCACAGGGCTACACATAGAGACAAACAATCACACTCACATTCACACCTACAGACAGTTTACATGAAGATGAAGAACATGGAGACTCCATGTAGAAAGAAGGAATGCTGGGACACGAACCGGGCATCTTGTAGCTGCAAGGTGACAGTGCTGACCACTGCAGTCCCATGATAAAACATATCGGCTATGGGGCCGAAGCCAAAAAACGTGTTATTCATTGATCCCTGCCGCGTAAGGAGGAATATTTTTCACAGCAGACAGATAAAATTATTCTAAGTATATTCGTAGTTGTTTCCAACTTCAGTTCGTGCACATTAATGAAAGAGAGCAGGCAATAACTTTTAATTTTGAGCAGGCAAACGAAGGGGGCTACTTACATCATCTCCATGACAACCAGGAAGAAGCCGCGGCAAAATATGCTAACGCCGGCTTCGGAAAGACTTAAAATAAACAGAATACGTTTTTCCTCCGAATGAGCTTACAAGCTAGACTACATGGTCCTAATCATTAATTCCTAACAGTGTTATGGTACACTTACACGGGGGGGTTGGGGGTTTGGGGTCTGGGGGTCGGGGGGGGGTCGGGTTGCGGGGGAGGATGGGGGGGGCGGGTGGTCGTGGGGGAGGTGGGGCTGTGGGCCGGTGGGGCGCTGTGGGGGTCCGCTATGACCCGTTCTGCTGCGCGGGCCTTGGGGCTCTGGCTGTGTCGGGGGGGGGGGGGGGGGGGGTCGCTCCGGGCTCCTGGGCTGGGTCTCCGCTCGGTGGCTCCTGCGGGGGGGCTGTGTGGACCTCCTTGTGCTGGAGGGGACAGCTCCCTCCTTTTGGTGGAGGTTTTCATGCATGCCAGACCCACCACACCGGCACCTACCAAAACTCAATAGAGTGTGTTCCTCCGGTCGCTGAGTCAGTGGAGGTTGCTGGGTTAGTGTCTGTGGATCTCACTCTGCTCTATCTATCCTTCTTGTGGCCTCCTGACATCTTCATGATTGATCCAGTTGGGACTTTGTCATATTAGGTGTTTGTGAAGGGTTTTAGATTTGTAAATGGTTTTAAGGTGTGAATTAAAGAGCACAAACAAATAAAATGCACCTTTTCTCTTAGAACACTGTCTGTGCCTCACCTTTCTGTCTGTCCTGTGTTTGTTTTATGTTTCACTTGGGTGTGCACAGCCCTCAATGGCATAATGTAGGAAACAGCTTGAAATAAACATGATAGGTTAATTTGCCATGAGGGCCAGTGATGGTTACAGTCACAAAGAAAAAAAAAATTGCACATGAAGCTTAAGCAATGGCACCATGAGTGGTTGGTGTCATTTTTGAGCGGACTTGCAGACAAAAGGAAAAAGAAAAGAAAGAAAAAAAAAAGGGTTACCCTCAACAATGCAGAAACACTTATTGCTGAAAATGTCACAGTCCTCCTGTGTCAGTCCTCAGAGCAGACTCATCTGCCAAATGGCAATCAGCTGTGCTGCTCTACACAGCTGGCACAAATGACTGATCAGCATCAGATAAAAGCCCGGCTCCACTCACAGCTGATTGCTGGCTCATTGACTCACCCTCCCTGCTACACTCGTGTCCTGCCAGCCGCTTCACTCTGTTCTCCAGTTCTGCATGTCACTCCCCGGACTCTGTTTTTCCCCCTTGGACTCTATCTCGCCACTAGACACTGGACTGGACTCTGTAAGCCTCCTTCCCCTTTTGATTTAACCTAGTTTTATGTTGTAATTAACCTCAGCCTTCAGGTCCGCTTTCTGTTTTGATTAGTCAGTTTAGCATAGTTAATTTCTTTCTCTGCTGTTTCCCACCTGCTTCCTTATTTAAGAATCTGTTTTGTTTCCCTCATTAAATCCTTATTTATCTTACCTTCCTGCGTATGCCTGCTGCTTGGGTTCACACGCCAGTTTCGTGACAGAAAAAGCACTTTCAGCATTTAATATCAGCAAGATGTCCCTGACGTGCCGAGCAATGTGGGATACCACAGAGAATGCTACAGTGCCTTCACAAACAAAGACCACATCCGAAGAGCAAACTGTAAGCAAGCCAAGACAGCCCAGGAAAATGAAGGTTTGTATCAAATCCATTATCTGCAAGTATGATGACCAAATATGTTAAGATGAGACATACTAACTCATTGCAAGCCAATACAGTTTTGACAACATGACTTAGTTATCCGTGAACATACTAAAAAAGTTGTTTCTCCATCTGAGTGAATGGAACAGCCAAAACTGAGAATTAGTCAGACAAGATCAGTGATGCAATTATCACACTTGTTTTACATGTACTTGATTGTAGTGCACCACCACAGCAAAATGAAACTCTCCACAACATCAGAAGTATGATTTTTTTTAAATTTATTTACAATTGTTAGAAACAATGTGAATTTAGATCATTTCCATTTATTGATCACTTGTAACTTAAATTTTAGTGCCATTACAATGTTCAGAAGAACCGCTGCCAGATACCAGTGATGGTGCTGCATCCAAGGTTCGGGTTCTGCGCTCTTCAAGTGGACCAGAACAACCCAAAAGGCCTCCACACCTCCTGCCTGTTGCATGCATGCTATGCAAGGAGAACAGATATATCAACATCTGGCACAACAGAAGGAGGTTTAAGGAAAAACTGTGTCTAACATTTACAGCAGGGGAACAGGGTTTATCTTTATGTGACCTTTTTTATGTCAAGCAATATGCCTGATAAAAACATCAGCTATATCCCCTATTTATAACAATTTCTTTTTTTTATTTTATGAATTAGTCATTTGTCTTTCTGAATACTCTACTATATACTTGGGTAAATACTAAAGAGACAAATGACTAAGTACTAATATTTACTGATAGTATTTACCTGAGTATAAACACCTTTTGTCACTGGCATTTCTTGCTGTTAAAAGAAAAAACTTGATGAACTGGAAAGTAAGAAAACCAGGATGCTTTTGTCTAGATTCATGGCTCAATGATTTTGCTGATCTGTTAACGATGAAGCAAGCAGCTCCATCCTGCAAGGATGGGAAATTTACTGCTCCCTGACATCTTTGTTGTTTTATCTTTGTCATTTTTTGTTTTATGTAGTATTTGTACTGATCTGTTTGTGTATTTTTGTTTCAACCCCCCCCCCTTTTTTTTCTTCTTTATTGCTGTTGCTTGGCTGATTTATTTGTGAATTGATTTTAATTTGTTTTTTTCTTATTTGTGTATGTGTGTTGTCTTAATCAAATGTAAATAAAAACATATATATTTACCTGAGTATAAACTTTGTTTACCACAGCAGATCAACTCCTTCGTGCTGCTGAGGGGAAGAAGGATGAGCACCTGTTGCTTCAAATCTGTGGAAGAGGCCATCTATCACCACAGTTGCTTCGCAAATTACACAAGATACCTGAGAGGTTTCTGTAGAGGCAAATCCGTATCAGGCAGGCTACAGACAGTGGTGGAAGAGCACCTACTGGCAAACCGTGAAGTGTTGAGGCTTTCACGGCTAAATGACCTCTTTAAGGAAATTGTTAGAGACAAGGAAGGACTGGACATTTCGACTTATAAAGCATTTAGCTTAAATTCAAGGCTTCCTAAGTCCCATCCATGCCTTAAATTCCTTAAAGCAGCCAGAAATGACTTTGTCTATGTAGAGGAGCTAACTGCTGAAGAGGTCATCCAGGATGAACCTGCACAGCCTTCATCAGAGGAGGATGGCATGGAACCCAGTCATTTAGGCCATCAACAAGCATAGGTTGGTTTGACATTTCTTAATCTACATTGTCCTTATAATTATAGTTAAGTTGATGTTACACACCTTGCTTACCTGCATTTCACCATTCTACCTGGTTGTGTAGTGACAGTCTCTGACCTCTCCACAGACACCTGTACCATTCAGCCATGCTACTGAAAGAGATCACAGAGACCAAGTGTAAAGTGACTCCAAAAATGCCCTGGCCACCAACATCACAAGACCTTAAGATGGACACTGCCTCCAGTGTTGCCAGTGCAAAGCACTAAAATGTGTGCAGGGGAGATGCACATGCAAACAGCTCCAGCTACCATGCACAGACATGTGTGCATGTATTGACTGCTCCAATTCTGCAGGACATGAAACACAAGAAGAGAAAAAAAGAGAGCAAGCTTCATGGGCATGCTTATGCCAAATTTGTGGCTTTCATAGCACTTTTTTGTATAAAGTTCATCTTGTTCGTTTTTTTTTTTCTGGTGTCAGTTCATTTAATGTCCATATGATAACCTACGCTTGTATATCCTAGTCACTGATGCACAACAACTGAAGCTCTAACAAAACTACAAACTTCATCTCAAAAAAATAGAAATTAATTAAATATGTATCAACAGCAAAGCTGATCAGATCAGGAAATCTAACGTGTTGGACATCTAATTACTGCCACTTGTTATCTTAAACATCTGCAGCTGTTGTTCCTGGTGGATCTTGACATGCTACCTGCAGTGATGTTAGGTTTCATTAAACATAAGCTTCATTTGCACCCATTGCATAAACTTTTCATATTAAAAATATTACATGATAACTGAGTAATTAATATCTGACCTTTTTCTCGTTTAAACATGTTGGACATCTGGTTACTGCCACTTGTTATCCTAAACAACTGCAGCTGTTGTGACTGGTGACATGCTACCTGCAGCGACGTTACGTTTTATTAAACATTAACATTAATTTCGGCATTACAATGTGCTGTCAATATGCTTCGTTTGCACCCATTGCATCAATTTCTCATAATAATCAAAAGTTTCCACATGACAATAGAGTAATAATATAATATCTTACCTTTTCCTTCGTTTGCTGTCATCCCTTCACCAGTGGTGTTAACGTTGTGTTATGGTGCGTGTGCGCGTGCTTGCCGCGACAGACGGGTATGTACACTCCTGATTCTAGTGACTGGCTGTGTGCCAACATGTAGCATAGTAATGCTAATATCATTTTTAGCAGGCCTGGAGGCCTCTGCGCTGCTGAAGTCAGCTAACTGGGACTCCTGCTGCTTTGTCTCCTCAAAGCTGCTTGCTCTCCGTCGTAGTTGTTTTCTGCCACTGCTTATCTCTGCAGTGTGGACTTCTGTTTTATCACCTGCAGACTTTAGTGTATACACATGTGGAGCCATACACCACAATTTATCATCTTTGTGTGATTGAGGAATGGTATTTATTGGCTTGGCTTATTTTGTTTATTGATTCATTGTTTCTGTTTATTTTGTTTATTTGGGGCATTTAGTGTTTAATATAATTTATATAGTTTAACTTGAACCCCTCCCATTTAGAATATTTTTTGTCACTAGCATATTCTGTTGTGTTCATCACTTGTTTTCCCCCAGTAATTTGTTTTTGTTTGCTTTTCAGTTGCTGAGGGCCTGTGGTGGTGGTGCTGGTGTCCGGTGGTGGCGTTCGCCTCCTTTTGGTGTGCTGTGTCCTTGGGGGAAGTGGTTCATGTTCAGAGTGTGTGTCACATGTGCTTGGGGTGTTTTTTTATATATTATTTTGGGGGTACTTCCTTCACCTCCACTAGCCCCATCCACCTAGAGGCCAGCAACTGATTACAGTTCTCTTTTGTTTGTTTCTTTTGTCCCCTGGTGTGAATGGTGTTTATCTTTTTTATTCTGCTTTTTTAGAGAAATTATAATAAATTGTTTTAAATTTGGATCCACATCTCAGCCTCGCATAGTAACAAACTTGTGTGCCTTAAGTCTTAAAGGAAAACAATTCCCTGGGTGAAATTCCCAGGGTGACGTTGTCGGACATCAGACTTAACCCATAAGAACCCAGACCCATTTTTCCTTAAAGGTGCTTCAGTCCAGCCCTTTCCAGCCTGATGTCAGCCACTTCCTGTATCTAGTGGTGGTACATGACGTGGAGGTCAAAGATGGCGGCGCCCTGTAAGTAAGCTCCCGCTCGGGCTCGGGCATTCCTTAATCTTTTGATTGATAACTGCTTTTGAATCAACCTTCAACAGTGTACTGGAGGTAACACAGACTTTGCGAATAAGCGATTGTTTTTTTTGTTTTTTTCGTGAATACTACGGACCTATTTGCCCACTGTTGCTATACTCACAACAACTAGCAGCTGACGCAAGTGAGGCTAACCGGCAAACATGCCACAGCCTCAAACGAGAAGAAACCCCGGTGGGGAGGAATTGGAGGACCTTAAAAAAATCCATGGATACGTTAACGATCGAACTAACAGAAATAAAAGAGCAGCAAAACAAGTTGAGGCAAAAACCTGAGGAGGTGGACGACATCAGGAAATCTCTCGACTTTCTGCTGAAAGAAACGACTGCAATCAAGGAACAACAAAAAAAAAATACTCGGACTAATGGAGGAGGTCAAACAACTGAGAATCGAGAATGCAGCAAAAGATAAGACGATTGCGGACCTGGAAAGGAGAGTGGAGGAATTGGAGCAGTACTCCAGAATCAACGATGTAGTCATCACGGGGCTGAACATCAAGCCCCGGTCGTATGCTAGGCTGTGGCCGGTAACAGCGGGACGGAGCCCGATGATCTGGATGTTACCTCTGCGGAACATCAAGTGGCAGCCTTTCTCAAGTCCAGAGGGATTACACTGGACCTGGATGACATCGAGGCTTGTCACCCTCTCCCCAGGAGAAGAGAAAAAGACATGCCAGCTTTAATCATGAAGTTTATAAGTCGGAAAAAGAAAGTCGAGTTGCTTAAACAAGGAAAGAAACTGAAAGGGACAAATGTGTATCTTAATGACCATTTAACAAAGAAGAATGCGGAAATAGCTCGAAAAGCCAGGTTCCTACGAAAGCAAAATAAGATACAAAGCACTTGGGTGAGTAACTGTAAAGTATTTATCAAGCTTAATGGAGTCCCTGAGCAAGCAAAAGTTTTAGTTGTAAGAAGCATGGAAGAGCTAAATAAATATGACTGAGACTGCAACGTACATGAGGTACAAAACCTGAACTACTAATGGCAGCTCTTATCAACTCACTGACAGCAACAGCGTTTTAGGACGACAACATATAGACAGTGTTCACCTTGAGCTGGAGTCATTTGCCAGCACTCATGCAAATGAGCAAGATCCAGACTGTGAATTGGACCCTGACAAAATGTTTTTTTTTCACATCATGGCATTGATTGTAAATATTATTTACAGGAGGAATATAACATGATTAATTCAGAGAACTCCCTGTCAATAATACATTTCAATAGTAGGAGTATGTATGCAAACTTCAACCATATTAAGGAATACTTGCAGCATGTCAAACATTCATATAGTATCATAGCAATATCAGAAACATGGTTTAATGAAAACAAAGGTATTTTGTTCGAAATGGATGGTTATGAATTGAATTATGTGAATAGAGTAAACAAGAAAGGTGGTGGAGTGGCTATATATGTCAGTGATTCTATTAAGTATAAACGAGTGGAAAGTGTGTCACTAACGGTAAAGGATGTTTTGGATTGTGTCTCAATTGAAATTGATTGTGAAAAAAAAAACCATAATCATCAGTTGCATATATCGGCCACCTGGTTCAAACATTGAAATTTTCACTGAATGGATCGAAAAACTTTTCTCAAATGTAAATAAGACTGTATTCATTTGTGGGGACTATAATATTGATTTGATGAATCCATATAAACATGCATTAACAGATGAATTTGTTAACAAAATGTACAGTATGAATTTATTTCCAACAATAACTCGGCCTAGTAGAGTTACAGAAAATACAGCCACACTGATAGATAATACATTTACAAACAAGATAGAAAACATTGAAGTTAGTGGTTTAATGGTATGTGACATATCTGACCATCTACCTGTTTTTGTAATATACATTATATATATATATATATATATATATATACATATATATTTTAAAACTGCAAACAAAAGAGGCTGAAAAGTGCTACAAACTGTACAAGAACAAACTAACAAACATTATGAGAACAAAAAAGAAACAATACTACTCAGATAAATTGCATGAAAATAAAAACAGTATGAAAGGGATTTGGGGCATTCTAAATGGGTTATTGAAAGCTGATCAAAGAAAAAAATCATATCCTGAGTGCTTTGTTATTAATAATGAAGAAAATTATAATATGCAAGTTATTGTCAATAAATTCAATGAGTTTTTTGTGAATATCGAACCAGAATTGGCAGAAAAAATCCCAAAACCTAGTAATGTACAAGAGGAGTCACTTATAGACAGGAATTCAAAGACAATGTTTCTGTCGAGTGTAAATGAGTTGGAGATTCTTAATATTGTTAATAAATGTAAAAATAAATCCTCTGTTGATTGCCACGGTATAGATATGATCATAGTAAAAAAAAGTAATTAACTCTATTGTAAAACCTTTAACTTATATTTGTAATCTATCGCTTCAGACTGGAAAATTCCCAAATAAAATGAAAATTGCCAAAGTAATTCCTTTATATAAAGACGGATCAAAAAATATCTTCACAAACTATCGGCCCGTCTCTCTTCTCCCTCAGTTCTCAAAAATTCTAGAAAAAATTGTTAGTAAAAGGTTGGATAATTTTATAGATTTATGTGGAATATTGAATGAGAGTCAATATGGCTTCAGAGAAAAGAGATCTACTACAATGGCAATTTTGGAAGCTGTGGAAGAAATAACAACAAATCTTGACAAGAAGAAATTAGCAATTGGTATTTTTTATTGATTTAAAGAAGGCTTTCGATACAATCAATCATTCAATTTTACTAACAAAACTCGAAAAATATGGTATAAGAGGAGTGGTGTGGAATTGGATGCAGAGCTACCTAACAGAAAGACAACAGTTTGTTAAAATGGGGGGATGGGAGTCAGAATATCAAGGTATAGTCTGTGGTGTGCCTCAAGGATCTATATTGGGTCCTAAATTGTTCAATCTTTATATAAATGATGTCTTTAATGTATCTAAAGTGTTAAGAATGATACTATTTGCTGATGATACCAATATTTTTTATGCAAATGATAACCACACTGATCTTGTTAATATAGCAAATCAGGAATTGGCCAAAATCAAGTCATGGATGGATATCAATAAGCTTTTGATTAATCTAAATAAAACTAAAGTAATGATGTTTGGTAATTTTAGATGTCAAGAGTGTTCAATTAAGATAAATGGTATTGAAATAGAAAAGGTGTCCGAAAACAAATTCTTGGGGATAATTATTGATGATAAGCTAAACTGGAAAACGCACATCAGGCATATTCAAAATAAAATCTCCAAAAACATTGCAGTGATAAATCAAACCAAGTATGTGCTGGAAAACAAAGCTCTTCGCTTGTTGTACTGTTGTTTGGTCATGTCATATCTGACATATGGGATTGAAATCTGGGGTAACAATTACAAAAGTTCTTTACATTCTCTGTTCATGCTCCAAAAACGAGCAATTAGAGTAATCAACAAGGCTGGATATTACGATCACTCGAATAAATTATTTATGCAATCGAATCTATGAAAACTTTCTGATTTAGTTGATTTGTATTCGGTACAACTATTATACAAAGCAAGTAGATCATTGTTACCAGCTAAATTACAAAAACTATTTACATTAAGGGAAACGGTATATAATCTGCGAGGATATCTTGAATTTAAAGTTCCGTTGGTGTGTTCGACTAGAAAATGTATGTGTGTGTCAGTGAAAAGGGTCTGGCTCTGGAATGGTTTGAAGAAAGATTATAGGCAATGTCCTACTCTGCACAGTTTTTTAAAAAAGTATAAAGAGAGAATTTTTCTGCAATATTGTGTTGAGGAGGGGCATTAAAAGTTGTTTAGTTATATAATAACGGATCTGGATGTTGCTAATTGTCACTGTTGTCATTGTTAATTTTAGTATAAACTGCATTGTATTGCATTTCTTTTTTTTCTTGTTTTTTTCTGTTTTTTATATATGACTGCACTTTATAAAGCATCCTACACTGTATATGGGAAAAAGTGGATTAATGTATGTACACTAATCAAGGTCAAGTTATTGACTGATGTTACAAGTCATTTTCGCCATTTGTAGGTGTTGTTATTGACATTGATTGATGACTTCACCTCTGGACTTTTTTCTTTTTCAAAAACTGGACTGGGAGGTGCTACAGGCAGCGGTTGGTTGTATGGGGGGCAAGACGTAAATAAGCTTCAGCTTCAGCCTACTCCTTTTTTTTAGCTCGATATGTATTGAAATGTTGTAAAGCTTTAAACTGGCTAATGTAAATTGCTCAAATGAAATAAATCACATAACATATACCACAGACCAAGTGGACCACATAGAACACATTTCTGATGGTTTTTTCAGAGTGACATTTTTTCATACCAAAGATCTGTGTTGTTACATATATGTTACATTGGGCGTTAGTGGTAAACATATTCCTTATTTGAAAATAAGTAAACCTGACAGTTTTTGTTGCTTGGTAATATAAAATTGCTTTTTTATTTGCATTTCCACAACATATCAAACCTGTGACTTTAATAGCAAAGTTTAACACAAAATTCTTCTTTAGTTTTGCTTTGCATCACAAAATGTGCCAACTGCATCAAAATAAATAACATTGCCTGTTTGTGGGCATTCGCTACGAGCTGCCATAGGAACAGAGAACTGAACAACAGACCTAAAAACATAAACTGTGCAACAAAATTAAATGCTGAAGAGAAACAGAACCCTTGTACCATCAGCACCATGTCTGAAACTTTTTCTCAGTTCTTTTGTCTGTTAAATATCTTTAGCCTTTGAGCCTAAGCCAGATGGTAAGACTTGAAACATTTTCTTTCCTCAATGAAGCAAAGATGCACATCACATTTCTCACAGAGAGTGGTGGTTGCATTGATTTTGCAGACTTTGCAGCGGCCACGCTTGTCGCATTTCATAGGCCAATGTGCAACTTGGTCATTGTGAACATCATCTGGAACTCCAACACGAACCCTCTTGGGCAGTGGTGGTGGTGGAGATGTGGCACCGGGTGATGGGCGGCCTCTTTTTGCCTGCCGAAGAATGAGGCTAGTTGCAACCTCTGCCTGGAAGCTCTTTTGTTTCAGTGCATTTTGGACACCAAGTAGTTTACAGTCACGGCGGTAGATCAACCATGCATTAACCAGACCTAACATGATGGTGTGCCAGAACAAGTAGATGTACCACCTCCGTGACCTCATGTGGCACTTGCACCTCGCAATGCATGCATCAAGGAGGTCTACTCCTCCCATGAATGTGTTGTATTCCTTCACAATGTGGGGCCTCCTGACCTCCACAAATGCCTTGTCTGCTTTGCTCCAGCGTTGAGTGTTATCTTGAGGCTCAACTGCACAGTTGGATGAGATCAGGGTAACAGATTTGTTGTCATACCACTTGACAATGGCCATGCTTCCTTCTTTTCCCACCCTGGCATCAACAGATCCTCTGCCTCTCTTGGCAAGACTTTTCTCGTCCTCAAGCTGACACCAAGCCAAGCAATTGCCACGCAGAGTTCCCACAAAGTAGATCTTTCGTTGAAGAAGGGTGAGCACCAGTGATGCTGAAGAAAAAAGATTGTCAGCAAATACTTTGTAGTTTTGGTCTGATGGGAGAGTTTCACAAAGCCTGACCACAACATCACCTCCCATGCCAAGTAAAGAATTTTTCCCAGTGCCACCTTCATAGACTGCAAAATCACAGAGGATTCCTGAGGAAGAACAGCGGCTCCAAATTTTCAAACCGCAAGGGTGGGGCTTGCCCTTTACATACTGTCTTATTGTCCCTCTGAAGGACACCATTTGCTCATCAATAGAGTTTTGCTCTTCTCGGGTGATATCCAGGCATTGTTTACGAAACATATCCAACCATGGCCGGACCTTCCAACATTTATCTTCAGCTTGCCTGTCTGACACATCAGTGTTGTCAGTGAAATGCAGAGTTGCCAGCAGGTACTGAAAACGATTACGTGACATGATGTCATCCACCATGGGACACCTTGTGTCATTTTCCCAGTATCCACGATTTCCTGTCAGTTGGCAAAGACCCATGCGCAGGTAAAGGCCAATCATTATTTCCAGTTCTTTTACAGTGGTGTTCACATTGTTGTGGTTTGCAGATTTTTGTACACTTTACAAATTTGTTTGTTCCTTGAGTAACTCAAGCATTTCTGGTGTTATGAACTTTCTGAAATATTCCAGAGGACTAAGAAGATCATCTGGAGGTGTGACATGTGGTCCTTTGAATGTGCACTCAGGGGCTAAAAAAGGTTTCTTCCTCCAAGAAACTTCTTTTTTCCCTTGGACAGTTCCTTCATCAGTTCCTTGTTTTTGTCCATGGACATTTCCTTGTTTTTTTCTAGGACGGATGTATTTTGCTGCCCTGAATATACGTTTGGTTGTGGTACATCATCTGATGTACTTGATTCACTACTGTCTGAATCACCAAACTCACTTGACTCGTCACTCTCCCCGTCTTGGCTATTGGGATTGTAAAGAGGGTCATCATCTGATCTATTGTCACATCCTTCAAACTCACTATCATCTTCCAAGATGGCCTTCAGTGCATCCTGAAAAGTGTAGCGCTTGTTCTTTCGCATACTGCAAATTAAATAGAAATAAAAGAACAGAGAATGACAAGAATAAGACATTTACATTTTATGGGAGCTTAATATAACTTTTACAGCTAAATTGTATGGGTGGATTATTACCGTTTTTGTTATTGTGACAAATAGGTCACATCAGGTTTTTCATTCTTATTTTAAGGCTAAAAGCCCGATGTGACATATATGTTACAGCGATATTTCCGTAACTGGTTTGATATTACTTTCTTCAACAAATATGGTCAGACCTGGTTGAATGTAATATAGGACATGTTATTGTCACGCAATCAGGCAGGACTGGAGCAGAGAACCCATAAAGCAGACAGACAGGCAGGTGGATAATACTGGGGTTTAATAAGTGAAGGATAAAGCAAACAGAAGGCACGGGGAATGAACAAAATGGGGCTTCAAACTGAAACTAAAAGCGATGGCGCATGGCCGCGGTAGAGATTAAACTAAAACTAAACAGACGGGGAGAGGTAACTCACACAAGTCCAGGGAACGGGAGATGAGGTGGGGAGCTGAACTGAGGGAGCCGGAGGTGAATGTGACGAGGACTGGAGCAAGCAAATCGGGAGCAGACAGAGGAGGGGTGCAGAGCGAAGTGGGGGGATTTCCAAGCCGTCGAGGTAACTCCAAGAATCCAGGACACGGTTGTGCTCATCACGGAGCGCGGTCTGCATGTGGCGGTGAGCAGAGTGCAGTACAATAATCCAGCACTGAGGATTCGAGAGGGCTGGGCTTTATGCAGTGCAGATTGATTATTTGCGCCGGCCGTGCTGAAAGCCCAGTCGTTCGTTTTCACTCTGATGAGCCCGCACACAGGAGTTGGAGGTGCGTGACAGTTATCAAAGCATTGGAACTGATAAATGTTTTTAAAATTGCCTGTAGTATCAAAAAACAACTTTTTAAAATTAGCTGCTTCCTTGAAATTTGTACACAGGCCAGACCAGCATTTTGGAGAGGCCACTTCCTGTCAGAGTCACATGACTGTCACATGGTCATAACACCAGGATGTTTAGTATATGTCACTTAGGGACTTAATGAGTTAAGGTCAGACATAAAGCTTTAGAAGAAAGAGACCGGAGCACTCAAAGTGCTTGTTACACTGGTGTCACCGTGGGTTCTTATGGGTTAATTTTGAACTGGTACATTGTGTTTGTGTAGACAAGTAGTTTACAGTGTTTGAGCAGAGTTGTAGATCAGCTGCTGTGCTCCAGCTGCAGTAAAAGCATTGTAGTTGGTGGAGAGGGAGGAACTACATCTGTGAATTCGAGAGACAGCTACATCTGAGACACTGTAAGGCAGTAAAGATAACCTTAACCAAAGACTGGGGAGGGCTTTAAGTGGAATAGTTTGGCTTTAATGCCTGCTACGCTGTAACTACAGTACTTAGAAAAAGTTAATACTTCTCTGCAAAATATCATTAAAATGCCAATGGATTAAAAACGTGTGACACCAATAATTCCATTATTTTTAAGTGGAACACGAGAGTATTTCCTCTGCTTAATAAAGGTCATCGCACCTGTGATCACTGAAACTAAACTGATTTCCAATCAGCAGAACTGACAAACATGGTTATAAAACACACTGAACTTTCTCAGTTTGGAACCTCTGCATCATTTCACATGGAAAAGAACAGACAGTGTGAAGGATGTTTTATCAAGTCAAACTCTATGAACAGCTTTCAACACAGACTGTCTTTGGTTAGATGTGGCCAGGACAGATTCGTTTAGCTCAGAGCAGGTCCAGTTTGTTCTGGGCTTTTCATTTTTACACATTCTATCCTGAACGTCAAAAGATTTTTAATGTTGATGCCTTCCTGTAATTTGAAACTAAAATTCTTCATCTCCGCTACAGCTCTGAAAATGCATCCGGTATTTTTAACCTGCTCTACTGTTTGAGACCACTGCTGTATTTCCTCCAGTCATTCAATCCTGGTCTCCAGCAGACGTGGTCTAACACCAGCTAATGCATTCGGTGGAATCCCTGCTGAGGGCCAGCTTCATGGCCAACTACACAGCGGATGAGAGAACTGTCCTCTGGTCATGACTGCATCTCTCTGCCAGTGCCTGGATGCCACTGAGGCATATTTCTGCAGGCAGCTAATGGCTCAGCAGTGATCTGTGTTTCTAAACTAAAAATCAACTCGGTCATTTATCCACCAGTTTAACAGTTAAGGCCAAAATGACTGTTTTCAGTGATTTTTTTTAATTTGACTGCTACATCTTGTTTTTGCCATTAATAGCCTTTAGCATGTTCTGCTACATTCTAATGACTAATGGAACTGAGGGTCAGCTAATAGTGAAATGGTCAACCTCTCACATACGGACACTTGTGTACTGTGGCTGCTCACCAACCAAGGAGAGGCTACAAAGTCACGTTCAAGGGTTTTTAAGTTTTAAGTGTAATTCAGATTGTCCAGCAGACACTGAACAAGGCCAGGACTCCACTTCTCCAGAAAGACACATAAAAGCTGTCTAGAAGAAGAAAGCTGTTGATCATTACCTTTTCAGTCAGGTGAGACCAAAAGCTGACTTGATTGGACACAGGGGTTTCATTTGTCAAAAGAGAGAAAAAAGAATTCAACTCAAAGTGGAAGAAGGTGCCAGTGGAGACATACAGAGAGCTGGTTAGCAATAAGAACCATTTTTTTTTTGTTGTGGTGACAGATAAAGGCTTTACCACTGATTACTGCTGAATCATTTTGGACATGGCATTTTCAGTTCAATGTAAACAGAAGCATAAAAGTAGTTTGGATTACCATTAATGTTGCTAACTCACTTATCTTTTGTCGCTTGTTTATATCAGTGTCAGTCTGTAGAATACTACTGGAAAATTAATCATAATAAAATTAAAATAAATTTGGCTTGGTTATGAGTATTTTTGGGAGCCTACAGAAGACGTAGGCCAGGGTAAACCTATGATGTAATGATGTTAACAAAAGAAGAATTTCAAAGTTCTTCTTTTGTTATTTTTGATTGATTTGCTAAACATTTCTTAAAAGAATCATTGACAAATTTCTCAAGTCTCTGTTAATGTAAATCCCACATCAGGTCCCGGCCGAGGTCACCACAGACGACAGACAGCTACTAGTGAAAGCCCATCAGAAGGCTGCACATGGACTAGAGCTGGAGTTACAAACTGTTTTATTGACCATTTTTTTGTCAGAATTTATTTACAGAACCATTTCTCTCGGGCCATGTTTCCAACACAGACGGGTTATATTGGACCAGTACAACTCCCCGCTTTCAACCCAATACAGCTGAGTAGCTCTGACCACCACAAAGTACTGACACTGATAGCACTTATAATTACAGCTGATTGTAGCAACACAAAGATTTTACAGTGCAGTCATTGAAAAGTGTTTACAATTTATATGTAAAATAAGACAAAGAAACTTGTTTTTACATGTTTTTCAGTTAAAGTGTCTATGATTACTATTTAGCTGTAGATTTAGTTGAAGCTCTTTGACAGGCCCTTAAAAATCTACAGGGATGAAACCTTTCTTTAAGACCTTTGGAGGACAATTCCACAAACTGCCATAGAAGACTGAGCCATAGCCTAAAGTCTGAATGAACACAATGTGATGTCTCAACTCAGGGTGTCCTGAGCACAACAAGAACACTTTTGACTGATAAGTCACATGTGCACCTATCGTACGTAATTTAAAAGTTGTAGTTTTCTCGTGAGCTTCATCAGCTATTAAAACTGCACAACTTAAGCAACCATTTCAGTTCTAATGATGGAGGGTTGCCTGAAAAACCTTGTTACACTGTACATGAGTTCTCACAAGCCTCTACAAGGCAGCTTTACCTGCATAAGAAAAAGATAAGCATGACCAACAGAGAGGACTGGTTTGCCTACAGCGTTAAAGGTTGAATAAAAACTGTGAGACATTGTGGCACCTCATTGTGAGTAATGGTTTCAGCCTGGACACAGCCATAAAAATAATCTGACTCCATTAACACACATCCATGTATCTGCAGACAACGACTTTGAGATGGTCTACATTCATCATGACTCCATTGTAAGACATGATACTGTGTCTAACAGATAGAACACACCTTTCAGGATGGGAAACAAGTTCCAAACCAAACGTTAAGCAAAGCAAGAATATTATCTGTCATATTATATGAAGCACATAAACCAAAGGTTTACTTCTCATTCTTGGTGCCCACGTCTTGTTCTACTTCCATCCTATGGTTAGTTCTTGCAGCCATAGTGCCTGTTAGCATGCTTTAAACTAACACTTGGACCACACCCATCACTAAACTCACCCTTCAATTACACTTTCACCTGTAAAGGTTCATGACTTAATATGCCCAGGTGTGATGCTGTGCTGCTGACAAAATATGTCCGTGGATGGGCAGAGAGAGCAGTTGCCAAAGCACTTAAAACTGCCTCTGTAGTACTTCCCACTACAGCCCCCACTCATTCACATGCACCCACACTGGTGAGGTGAAAACCATAGCAGCTACATAACTGTGGCTGGTGAGGTGGATTATTGCTGTGCTAAAATGCCCCGGTTACAGTGAGACATACTGTAAATGCTGAGGGCCACAGTAGCTCCAGCTCTGAATGTGCAGGTCAGCATGTTTATCTCTGCAGGCTCAGAGGACCATCACAACGTCTTTACTGGCAGCAGCAGCCATCCACACCATCTGCCCTAAAAGCATATGGTGGAGGAGCATCAGGGAGTTCTGTCTGTGTGTGTTCAGAGTGCACGAGCTGTTATAGAGTCAGCACACAGAAGAGCCAAATGATCTGTTTTAAAACTTAAACACAGCAGTCTGTCCTTATTTATTAGGCCTTTAGATTTGGGTAAGGGTTAGGGGTTAGATATGAATGGGAGTCAATGGTATGTCCCCACAATGATAGCAAGACACACACACGTGTGTGTGTGTGTGTGTGTGTGTGTGTGTGTGTGTGTGTGTGTGTGTGTGTGTGTGTGTAATACTAATGTAACTACATATAACTTGTTAATTGCAGCTGTGTTTTGACAAAAACAAAAGACAGCTACAGTATCTTAAAAACATTTTCTTTGTTCCTCTGGATAATTCAGTTTTCACTGGAGCTATTTTCTATTAATGAAGGAATCTCTATTTCTGCCCCCCAACATGTGAAAATTTGGACCTGATGGAGGTGAAGTCAGTAGGATCCATCCTCTAGAGTGAACAAACATTTATTCAGTTCATGAAAATCCAAGCAGCATGTCCACCAGATGTCATTGCGACTGAGAGTGTATATCATCCCATGGATGTGATTTGGGTCTGACTCTGATCACACATGTAAAGTTTCAGGCAGATGGGAGCATGTAGAGGCTAGTTATACAGCACTTCCTCTTTCATTGTGAGACATCCAAAATGGCCACATTCCGCTGGTCACCATGGCCATGCCCTCCGACTTTTGTGGAGCATTTTAATAACTTTTGATCACCCGTGACTGGTGTCCATCCTGACCAAATTTGAGCTCTCTCGGGGTTGCGCTGTTTGACTTTATAGCTTTTGAAAATGTCCAAAAATGACCAAATCATCCAAAACATATAGATAGATAGATAGATAGATAGATAGATAGATAGATAGATACTTTATTTATCCCCAAGGGGAAATTGTTGTATCCGGCAGCTCATATAAAACACCTAAAACAACACATAAATACATCGTCACTCACATGTAAAAACATAAAACATAAAAACATGAATAGGGCAACCGAGTTGAAAAAGTGGAGGAGCTATGCGGAGTTATGTATTCTGATGGCTGAAGGGATGAAGGATCGCCTGAAGCGCTCCGTCCTGCAGCACATTGAAAGCAGACAGTCGCTGCGGCTGCTCTTTTGTCCCGTGACAGTACTGTACAAAGGATGGATGGGATTTGTCAGGATGCTCTGCACCTTGCTCCTCATGCGTCTCTCAACTACTGTCTCCACATCGTCCAGACCTCTCCCGACCACTGAACCAACTCTCTTAATAAGCTTGTCCAGCCGCCTCCTGTCCTTGTCCATCTGGTTGCCACCCCAGCAGACAGCAGCATACAGCATGGCACTCTCCACCACTGATTTGTAGAACATGTGCAGCATGTCACTGCACACACTGAACGAGCGCAGCCTGCAGAGGAAGTGAAGCTGACTCTGTCCCTTCTTGTAGATGGCAGTTGTGTTGAAGGACCAGTCCAGCTTTTCATCCAGGTGGACACCCAGGTACCTATAACTAGACACCACCTCAATATCAGCACCATCTATGTTAACAGGCAGGGGGCGAGATTTGGATTTACGGGGGTCAATGACCATCTCCTTTGTCTTGGTGGTGTTAAGGAGGAGGTGTTTTTTTTACACTCCACTGACTGAAAGCCCTCACCAGCTCCCTGTATTCCTCTTCGCCATCCTTCCTGATACATGCCATGACTGCCGTGTCATCAGAGTACTTCTGAACATGACAGGACTTAGAGTGGTATTGAAAGTCTGACGTGTACAGTGTAAAGAAGAATGGTGCCAGTACTGTCCCTTGTGGGGCTCCCGTACTACTCAGGACTGTCTCCGACACACAGTTCTCAAGCATGACGTACTGTGGCCGTCCCATAAGGTAGTCAGAGACCCAGGTGGTGAGATAGCTGTCCACCCCCATCTGTTCAAGTTTGCCCCAGAGTATGAGTGGTTGGATGGTGTTGAACACACTCGAGAAGTCGAAGAACATTATTCTGACATATCCTCCTGGTTCATCTAGGTGTGACTGAGCCTAGTGAAGCATGTACAGAACAGCGTCTTCTAGTCCAATGTTCTCACGGTAGGCAAATTGCAGCTTGTCTTGTGCATGTTCCACCTGAGGCCTCAAGTGACGGAGTAGCAGCCTCTCCAGTGTCTTCATAACATGTGATGTTGAATGATGTTAAAGCCACCGGTCTGTAGTCATTCATCTGTACCGGGCGCCCTACTTTAGGGACCGGCACAAGGCAGGATGTCTTCCACAGAACCGGTGCTTTCCCCTGCTGCAGGCTCATGTTGAATAGATGCTGGAGAGGTTCGGCTAGCTCTCCTGCACAGTCCTTGAGCAGTCTTGGACAAACACCGTCCGGCCCAACCGCCTTACCGAGGTGCAGCCTCTTGAGCTCCGTCCTCACCTCTTCTGTTGTGAGGAACGGGATGGTTTGCCACTGCCCCAGGTAGAGATGGAGGTGTCACAGGTGCCGTCGATGAAGATGGAGGAGCCACTGCCACTTCTGCAGATGGAGGAAGAGATACCGCTGCCGCCGGTGTA